>NC_035107.1:159201384-159838427 GCF_002204515.2 Aedes aegypti | reverse complement strand
TGAGTTGTTTGATCTTACTGAAATTTTGGACTATCAAGATAGGCATATCTCATTGTGCAGCTTCGGTGTAGCAGTTCATTTCATTTATTAATTTAGTTAACATCTAGACAGATAACACTGAATCAACAATTTCACGCCACAATACTCGGTTCGTGGCCGCATCTCTCCATCCTCGCGAGGGGTGATGGTAGTGACTGAATGCAGAGAAAAAACAAATGAATGCTGACCATGGCAACGAAACGAACGTTGCGATAAGTGTCGAATATTTACAGCACTGGTTGGAAGCGATCAATGGTTTAGAGGTAACCATACCATCTACCAGAGCTGCGGTAATACACACAAGAATAAAAGGCGTCTTAATCGGATGGCCGATCAATGAAAGAATGTGCAGGTTGAGGATCAAGGGCCGACTCTTCAACATTAGAATAATCAACGTGCACAGTCCACACCTCGGAAGCACTGATGATGATAATGATCGCTACCTTAGCCACGACATTAAGATCATCATAGGAGATTTAAACGCTCAGATGGGCCTGGAGGAGGAGTTCAGACAGACGATTCAGTGCCCACCGACTGACGAACGGGAACGGCCTTCGACTGATTAATTTCGCCGCCTCCAAGAATATGGCTATTCGTATTTCCAACATAGCCTTCCGTACCGATATACCTGGAGATCACCACAGCAAACAGAATTGCAAATCGACCACGTTTTGATTGATAGACGGCACTTCTGCGACATCACCGATGTCAGGACCTATCGTGGCGCTAACATCGGCACCGACCACTACCTGGTAAAGGTAAAGCTGCGCCCGCCTCGGTATGACCTTGAGTGACTGATGCAGCCGGATGTCGTCACAGCATACGCCCAGCATCTCGAACAAACGTTGCCGGAAGAGGATTCGCTCGCCGAAACCCTCTCGAGGACTGCAGAAGTACAATAATGGCAGCCATCAACGTCGCAGGCGAGAACATTGCTGGGAACGTTGAAAAGAGTCAACGGAACGATTGGTTCTAAGAAGAGTGTAGCATGATTCTGGAGGAGATGAACGCAACGCGGGCAGTAATGCTGCAGCAAGGTACTCGACAGAACTGAAATCATTAGGATGGGCCCGGAGAAGCTGGTCGCTAGTCAGTATTGGCTTAAGTCAGAATCTGGGAGACAAAACTGCTACCGGCGGAGTGGAAGCAAGGGGTTATATCTACAAAAAGGGCGACAAGCTATAATGTGAGAACTATCGAGCGATCACTATTCTAAACGCCGCCTTCAAAGTATTATCCCAAACCATCTTCCGTCGTCTATCACCAATAGCAAATGAGTTCGTGGGAAGCCGATTTCGTGAATGGTCGCTCGACGACGGACCAGATCTTTACAGTACGACAAATCCTACAAAAATGCCGGAAATATCAGGTCCCTACGCATCATTTGTTCATTGATTTTAAAATGCCATACGACAGTATCGATCGCATAAAGCTATAAGAATCATGGACGAGAACAGCTTTCCCGGGAAGCTCACAAGTCTGATTAGAGCGACGATGTACGGTGTGCAGAACTGTGTAAAGATTTCGGGCGAACACTCCAGTTCGTTCGAGTCCCGCCGGGGTGATGATGGACTTTCGTGCGTTTGTCCAACAGAGAGTGTCATGCGGAGAGCCGGGTTTAACAGCCGAGGTTTAACGATTTTCAGAAGGTCCAGTCAATTTGTTTGCTTTGCTGATGACATAGATATAATCGGAAAAACATGTGAAACGGCTCCAGTAGTGTACACCAGCCTGAAACGCGAAGCAGCAAGAGTCAGACTGGTGGTGAATGCGTCTGTTGGTTTCCTGTGTAAGTACAGCTGTTCTTGCAATAACGGAGTAGCAACTGTGGGCGGTCAATCATGCTCATGCTCATACTCAAACTACTATGGAGAGATTTGGAAACATGTTCCAAACACGTTAGTACTGTAATGTAAGCACAAACTCATCACCCCATAGTGGAAACTTATTATTCAAACCTAATGAAGGATGTTGCTGAAGAAATTAATCTCTTTTGAGGTTTGGGATTGTTTGGGATTTTTGTAGATGTACTATACTGCCCATAACTACATATTTGTAACATTCGACAATAGTAGGCATTGAGTAAATGGAACACCAAGTGGCATTTTATGGCAGTATGGGAAGAAACTAAAATTTCTAAAAATTACCACGAACTCATAAGTAATTTTTGAGGCTGGACATTTGTACAGCTCATATCGAATATTGGGTGAACAGTCAGAAAATAATTCTGATAGAAATTTATATGCTACTACATTATGAGGCTCATGTATAATCTCAATGTGACTGTTATGCGGTTACAATAACCAATGTGACAAAACAACTTAGTATTTTTTCGAATTTTCTAGAACAAAATCACAGATTTTAATAAGCTGATCGAAAGTATACATCATTTGATGACTCTCCACGGTATTAACTCGAAATTGTCAAAAATGTCGAATGTGACTGTTATGCAGTTATGGGCAGTATAATTCCATATGAACTTATTGTTTGCAAACAAACTCAAGAACATCTTTTCTCCTAGCCGTCGGATTGAATTGCTCTCTTCATCAAATGTCTTAACTGTGGTTTGAAGGATGAGTTTTCAATATGGGGTGATAAGTTTGTACTTACATTCCAGTATTATTTTTTGTAACATTTTTAAAAATTCTCCATAGTAATTTCTGTAACGAAAAGCTGAAAATTTCACAGAATACTATTTTTATGAATTGCATGGTACGAAAATTAAATTTTGAATCGCCCCAATGTACGATACGTACGAAAAGCAGATTTTGTTTTTCACTACTCGCCAAGCTACTGAATTTCCCATGTGTTTATATAAAAATATGCTCAACACAAATGTTATATTTGTTTGTACATGGAAAGGCGACACTACTGCTATCACATCAATGATGATTCTAATGATTCTTTGAGTTACTCACAGCACCTTAAATTTTCTCAGTACTGTGTTTACGTAGTAGAATGAAACAACATTTCAATTCAAACATTCAACATGTGTGTTAAGTGGATAAACAAAATTAATAGTTTGTAAATGCTGATTAGTATTCACGAGATTCGTTTGAAGAAATACAATACCTTTGTCACTAAGCCGTGTTGTCACAAACCTGTAAATGAGATAAAAAAATAATTAGTCTATAACACAGCACTATATTCACAACCTAACATAACTGCAAGCATTTTAAATATTATTGAAATAAGGACTGTTCATTTTATAAAGTGGACACTTTGTTTATGCTATATCTTTTTTATTTATTGATAAAATCGAAATCGGTTTTCTGTGCATCGTTCAACTATTATTCTACAATGCTATTAAAATATAAGATCTTAGAAAATGCTGTTGGTTGATGAGCTAAATAGGTTTTCCAAAAACTCCTTAAAAAAAGCTGTTCGTCAAAATTTAACATTATTTTTCGCAAAACGAAAATCCTAATTTTTATGAACAAATTGTATGTTTGTATCCTTTACTATTCTACTAAAGGTATAGCTTTCAAAAAAATCAATTATATTCCTCCATTCTCTGACATTAGGTAACTTAAGTGATTAACCCATTTATGGAAAATTTGGTGATACACCATCCTTTCACTCCCAGCAAAAGAGAAAAGTAAAAATCGTGTTCAAAACAAGGTTGGTTTACTAAAGAAACTATATTTGTACAAACTAGAGCTAAATCGTGCGTTTAAACCATAGTCTTAGGTACAAATTTTACTGTTTATGGTAGTTTTACTGAAAAGTCTCATACTTTTAAAATCGTGTACGCATATTTATCGATCTACAGCAAATTGTAAATAGTTTTCTCCAAATATTTCAATTAATAATCTGAGAATAACATATTATGAAAATAATATGTGGAAAATTAAATCGATTTTTTACAGCAGTGTTGCCAATTTTGATGATTGTCAATGTACTTTGAAAGGTGCTTTAATAATAAAGCAATTGTGTTTCTATTGTTCTTTAAATGTGACGTGGGGACTAGATTAGTAACTTTATGAAGGCGTAAGATATTTTTCATATTAATACTATATTAGGACTTCCGTCAGGACAAATTTTTAATCAAAAAATTCTACTCATCTCAGTTTCCTTCAAATTTTAAAAAGTTTTCTCTTAAAAATATAGGGGGAAAATGATTTTATTATATCTGTAAAATTGTTGTTCCAAAAATAGCTTGATTTTTTCCATCATGCTTCTGATTGATGATGCTTTCGAAGAACAAGCCTTATTTGAAAATAAAAAATATAAATTGTCGAATTTTCCAGCCAATTTTTAACAATCATTGATTTTGATAACCTCCAAAAATCGACCGTTCTAATCGTTGTGCCATATTCGTGTGAAATTTAATTATTTTGGAGAATTTTTATTATCACAACATTGTTTAATACGAGTCGAACGATGTGCAGAAAACCGCTTGAAATTTAATTGATAAATTAAAAAGATACAGCATGCACAAGTTGTCCACTTTATAAAATGAACAGTCCTTAGATTGTTTCCCTTCTACCATGAATGTAATGTTTCTAAACACTATTAGTGATTCGCCCATCATAAAATCAAGTGTACACTGAAACTATATAAACTGTCTTTAAATAAAAGTGAAAACTGAAAACACCCACTGTAGAAAAGCAAGAGACCACCAAGAACGAATATTGATTTGCCCAGCACAAGTAGCAAATTGTAAACTCATTATCCCTTGAGGTACAAAATAATGATTGAATGGCAGTTCTAAAATTAAAGCCAACCCTCTGGCCATTAACTGCGATTCTTACGTTCCCAATAGCATATGCGTAAGTGTAATAACTCGAAAGAAGTCACTGCTTATCAACCTCCTGCAACACTTCACCAGTACTTTAAACAATATGCGTGCATTTTACACGGTGTGACCGCTCTTGGGTTAAAATTGCGCGGTGATTGGCGGGAATCATTTATATCATTACGCCTGTACTTCAAAGGTCACTGCCAGAAGTTATAGAAACAGTCGTTTTACGACAGCACAATTAAATATCAAGCAAAATAATGATTTTTCTCTGTTTCCGACTAAAAGCGTTCCCGCAAATGGTCTAGAATGCAGCATAAATGGTGCTTCAATCGTTACGTATCTTTCTCAGATTCCGTTTATTGATGTGCTCTGTCAGAAGTAAACCAAAGCGTGAGAAAACATAAAACATCAATAAAAGTTGATGTTTATCGATGAAGAATACAGAAAACTAGTCAATAGAGTTTATCGATTTTAAAAACAACGACAAGGAGTAACCTCCAAGTCCGACTTGATGTGGGATAATAATCAATTAAAGGACATAAAAATTACGTATCTGGAAGGTGCGACTCATTATACGATAACGTATAATTTTAGCCCAAGCTAGGGGAGCTGGTTTTTCGACATTAATATTAATGCGGTCGGCATAAAGATTGATGAAACGTAGGGACCTAAAATCAATTAACGTGTACACAGTGCATGTAACATGATTGTGTGCTTGAACCGCACGTGAATTTGTTTTTATGTTTCCAAAATCAAAACAATTCCTTACAGTGCGCTTCACAATATGGTGTGACAACACAAAATAAATACTATAAAATACAAAAGTTAGATTTTCTGCTTTTATCTCTAGAAAATGAACTGTAAAGTAGTATATAAGAAAAATTCCTCTGTTAAAAAAAAACATATTGCACTTAAAAGTTTCAACTATTCAAACATAAGTACAATGAACAATTTCAAAGCTACAGATTATTTAAAATTTTATTTATTGAAATTTCATTTATTTTGTTAATATAAAATAATCCAAATCGCACTGGGATTCAATGAATAGGGGTTGAGATTAAAATTTAAAAGTCAATAACGTCGCCGACCATGTCTGAAGACCATAACATCGGGAAAGGGAAAGAATGTTAAAAAGGCAACCATTGTTACCAGAGACCGAGTATAACTCTGCATCTCTACAGATGTCATGGAAGAATATTGAGTTAGTGGGATAAGGTAAGAATCTGAGAGTTATCTATGGTTGGTGATGCGATCCATGATATATTACTACCTAATCAAATTCGCGATATTATTTTATAATCACATTGCACGCCAAACCAGTGTTTATCGCTCGCGCCTTCAAGAACAAGCGACACGCTCAAAAAACCGCAAAGCGAGAACATCTGTGCACTGAGAATACGGGACAAATTGGTTTGATGAAGAGTGCCAGAGGGTGACGGATGGGAAGATCGTTGTAAGACGCTGGATGTTAATATCCGGTATCACAAGGCTAAACAAGGAATGGTACAGGGAAACAAGCTCAGCCGAAAAGCGAATCCATCGCCAAAAGAAAAATCAGTGCTACAAAAATGTGATAATCGAGGCGCAAAACAACATGGAGCTGAATAATATGCCCCATTCTATGAAATTGCCATTGGAAGAGGTCGGACGGAGAGCTTTTGTACTCTTCGTACTGTGAACAATACTCAGCGATGAACTGGACAATGGCGTCACATGAATCACGTGTTATCGCAAGTCTATAGAGAAATTGATGCCGTGCAGCGTGCAAGACACGGTTAGCTACAGTGGAATTGGTATGTTGCTTAATTGCCGCATCGAGAAGCTAAATGAATATTCAGTAGAGAACCAAGCAGAGGCCATCGCCTCGGTACTCTACGACGAACCAAGTGGTTTTTGTCAGTTAAGGAGAAATTAAAGTTGCTTAACGTTCAGGGTCCAGATAGCCGGAGCAAAACTCGCAGCTATTCAGCAAGACCAAGCTGAGGGTCATGGGTTCGAATCCCATCGGTCGAGGATCTTTTCGTAAAGGAAACCTTCTCGACTTTTCTGGGCAACAAGTATCTTCGTAACTGGCACGCGATATTGCGTCGCTCATTTTAAATCCACATCTTTCAATCTTCGTTATATAGAGCTGACATGACATATGCTAGCCCTATAAGCTCAAAAAGGCGAAATAACGGGATAGTGGTTACTTGGGAATGTTTCTGAATAAGAAATATTAATATGAAACACATACGATTTATCAAAAACATTCATATTCAACATCCGAAAACAACCAAAAGTAGTGAATTTTCAGTAAATTAAACTTTAAAATCGTTGTATTTCGGAAACGGTAGCAATTAGCCAAATTTTCTCATATACCTTTTCAGTTGCAAATTTTGCGTAATTTCATAAAATCGGGTCGAGAAGCATTCAAAAAGTTTATTTAGACCATATTGAAAAATCAACCTTTTTTAAAAAAAATCATAACTTTTTAGTCCATGATTTCTCCATCTTGACCCACTGTGCAAAAGACTCCATTTTTTGTCTACTTTAAAATATTATAAAAATAAAAAAAAACATTTTTGTGAAAATGGATTTTTAAGGTTTATTTTGGAAATAAAAAAAAATTACAACATTTTTTTACAGTGTATATTTTTTCCAGATAGTTTAAACAATAACCTAAAACTTTGCGGAAGACACCAAACCGATCAGACAAATAGTTTCTAAGTTTTAATTTTTTGAAAATTGTTAAGGCTTTTTTTTTCTTAGGCCCTTCTCAAAAGTAACGCTAGGGTAAAAATGGCGAACCGATGATGCAAATAGGCATTTTTGGGTATAAAGAAAGCATATGCCAAATTTCAGCCAAATCAAAAAATACAAAAGTAAACCGACATTCGAATTCAAATGGAACCGCTCTGTATTAAAAAAAAACTGCACAAAAAGTTAAAATTTGAATCCTGTCCTCCAGTTTCGGACAAAAATGTTAATTGTTCAAGATAGCATTGTTATTTTCGCACTGATGTCTCAGATATTGGCTGTTGAAAATGCAATATTTGACTATTTCAATCAACTTGCATGTAATTTTGTAAGCTTGTATGGCAATTTATTTGCTTAATTTGCCACAGAATACATACTTCATGTGTGCAACAATACTTATCAACAAAGTTTATGGTTCTGTCGATGCTCAAAAGTATTTTTTTTTTGATGATTTAGAAAAGTATTGTATTTTACCATATAAGTGAAACAAAGAATTTTGTATCGAGCCTGCAAGCACGTTTTATTTAAATTTAATCGTGTAATTTCAACCAAATTATGTCTGAAATGTAAGTTTAAGTCATAGGGGAAATCAGGGTAAAACCGACACTGTGGGTAAGCTCGACACTCTTTGATTTTTCATGTTTTGAGCAGATTTTCATGCAGTTTCCACCACGCTCTATCTTAACTTGTGAAATGTTGTGTTTCGAACGACATGACAACTGACGCTACCAATAAACTGCCAAAATAAACAACAGAATCATGTTGGATAACATAGAAGCAACAGCAGTTGCAATATTTCGCTGTTATTCTTTAACTATTTCGCATGTGAAATTTTTTAAATTTAATCATTTGTTCTGCGTCTACATCATCATTTACTATTATTACGTTGATACAACATAAAGGAGAAATTAATTTTGGTTTTTTGACAGCTGAAAACGCTATTGAAAAATAAATGTGTTCTCGGGGTAAAATCCACACCTTTCTTTGCTTTACAATCTAACCTTTGTAATCGGAAGACTATCCCTGTAGTTTACCTGAGTCTTAATTTTCGAATTTCACGGATGGCGAACTTGTTAACATGTAAAATATGACACTATATGACTTACCACAAGCTATCATTAAGTATTAAAAAAAATATTTCTATGTTATCACGTTTCAGCTTATTTGATAAAGCTTGAAGAAATTTTTCTCATTCAAAATTGGAGAAATAATAGAATTTGAAATATTTTCACATAAATTATTATTATTGCTTATTTACAAACCATGAGGTTCGACAGTTTTTATTATCTAAAAATAATTATACTTTTCTGTTTTGTTACAATAAAACAGTATTTATTTTCACAATCATTCGCTACAACTTCATCTTTATAAGCATTCCATGAACACAAATTAAAATATCCATGTGTATTCACCATAACTATATAATCTTAGCATGGGACATTTGCAATTTTCACATATATTTAGTGGATCTTTGGCCTATCCTCAATAATTTACGCAATATGTGAATAATCCTTTAGAGGAAGGGGTCATAAATGTCGAAAGTCATGCTTAAAGCATTCTTTCAAATATGCAATGTGATGGTGATGTTTACAACGTATAAATTCTACTCTAAGTGGATGTGTCGGTTTTACCCCAACAAGGTGTCGATCTTACCCGCACTCTCAATTGTCTCACTTAAAAATGATGGAATATCAATTTGATTTAAATCAATATATAACCTTAACATATCATCCAGCGATCGCAAGGATTGATAGATTTATAACCAATATGTGATTCTACAACAATTTTAGGTTCGTTTAACAAGCAAAAGTACACAAATTTTATAGAAAAGCTTAGGGTGTCGGTTTTACCCCGAATTCCCCTATTTGGCATGCTTCACGAAAAAGATCACAAAAAAAGTTTGATAAATCACACTTTGAATTTAATGTAACATCATAGAAAACAGTGTTTTATACAACTTTTTTACAACTTTGGTGTTTTATACCGATAGCTGAAAATTGTGACATGCTGGATGATTTCTGAAGAATCAGATACAGCAATCCTAAGTTTCTTAGAGACACATAATTTGATTCTTGAGACACGCAAAAATGTCATTTTTGTTAGGGGCTCCTGGGGTAATATGCACTTCCGAGGCAAAACGCACCCTGTTAATTTCTCTTAAATAAACGATTTTTGAGAGAAAAACACTATGCGGATCGATAAAACGTTGCAAATGGTTGACACCCGGAGAATTTGATATATTTTGGAAAACTTAAAAAGATGATAAAGCAATAAATTCGAAAAGCACGATTCTGATGTAACTTTCCAGATCATTTCACTTGTTGTTTTGAAAGCGATGAATTGAGAATTTCCACAACCTTTCACCATAAAACAGATGATTAGAGATTGGGTAAGTTGTTGATTACATGATTTGGCGAAATAACACAACGATTTCTATTTTACATAACATTTTCTGTTGAGCGCCCGGTTGGGGCAACATGCACTCCATCGGTTGGGGCAGAACGATCAAGTCCAAAATAAACTACAATCACAAAAGATAGGTTATTTGAAGTCTTTACTAACGTATTTATGCACAACTATATCATCTTGTACACGAAAACTATCAAAAACTCGTGTTTTTATAATAAATAAAATTACGTTTAAAACACGATGGTGCATCTTGCCTCATTGTTGTGGTGCATCATGCCCCTTTGTTTAGGTGCGTCTTGCCTCAATGTTGTGGTGCGTTCTGCCCCAAAAAGCGGTGCATCGTGCCCCGCATCAATCCTATTTCACGCAAAAGTAGTGTTTGAAAAAAGTTAAATTTTCCAACAATCTAAATTAATTATGATGAAAATTCGCTCAACGCCATGTAGGGTGAACCCAAACCAACTAGGTTCGTGTATTAAAACACTATTTACATGTTGTTTAGTGTTCATTTCGGCACATTGTCCTTAAGTGGTGCATATTACCCCAGGAACCCCTACGCTGTGTTCGATCAACTTCTCCCACTGGGACAGAGCCTGCTTCTCAGCTTAATACTTTGATGAACACTTCCACAGTTATTAACTGAGATCTTTCGATGCCAATTAACCATTTTGCATGTGTATATCCGTGTGTCAAGTACGATGATACTTAGTTATGTCCTGGGAAGCCGAGAATTTTTTTTTTCTTACGAAGAACTCTTCGACCTGTGGGATTCGAACCCACGACCTTTAGCTAGGGCTTAACAGCGCGTTTCAGCATCGGCTATCTGGACCCCGCCGTTATTAACATTATAATGTTTGGAATTCTAGAAATTGTACATTGAAGATGATCAGCTACTCCTAAGCACCGTCTAGCAGAAATGGGTAATAACATTGCGCAAACTCAATAATTCTTAAGTTAAGAATTTAACGGCTTAGATGTCCGATGTTTAACGGTTACGAACTATATTCTCCTGTTTTACGACCCAATTCAATTTACGAACCCCCGATCTATTTTGTAAAGTGTATGGCTCTATTATAGTGATGCCATAACCTTGGAGCGTAAATCAACACACATTAATGAAGTATTGCGAATAAAACAACAATTGCAATTGCACATCGTTCGGCCGCAAAGGATCAATCGTATGGAAAAGGAAGAAAGGAAAATTAAGTACAAACTACTCTCGCTATTTTCCCTTTCATCGTTCCAGTTATGGCAATCTAAAAAGCGCGTGCTTTGAGAGGCCAACGATCGCATTAAATTGTGCATTAAACCATTCCGTCTGCTTCTGGTTTATTGTACTCGCCCGCGGGATTGTTTCATTTGTTAAATAATTGCAGCTCATAAAGCTTGTCGGACTAACGACCGAAATAATACACGCGGTAGCGTTTCAGCCACCATTTAACAATGTAAAGCGAAAGTGTTGACATGAACTTACCGAACCCATGGGCAGTGGTTTTATGTTGTGTTTTATACGACGGAAATGACCACGTTAATTTTGCAGGAAAGAAAAGCTATACGTCATGCACTGAATTCGCAACAATTTTGTATCTAGTGATTTGCAAGATATTCTCTTTATGGTGGGTTTCGATATTAGGAGACAAAAAATTAGCCACACGGCCTCGTTTGTCTTGTAAAGCATTTGCTGAAAATTTTACTATCATTCTCAGTTCCTCCTCTTAGTCCATAGTAGCTGACGAAAATCAAATCAAATTCAATAGTTTGCTTCAAAGATAAATATTTTGTTTAGAAAGATGGATTTTTTAAAGTGAAAACTTTCATTTTTATGTAAAACAAGTGGTCCCGGCAAACGTCGTCTTGCCATCAAGTAGGCTGTTGAAAAATGACTCGCTGTCTCCCATGCAAAATGGCAGATCAGTTTTCACCCGTTTTTTTCGACTATCCCGGAGATTTTCCTATATTTTTTCTAAGCACGAACACGTCGCAGCCCTTAACAAAGGTAATAGTGAAAGAATTGGGTTAATCTGTTGACCCGTTTTGATGCCATTTCGTGACATACAAACACCATTTCATTTTTATTTATATAGATTACGTCATGACAAACTTTTTGTTTGAATTTTTCTTAGAATCTAAATAAAAAAAAAAACAATCTGAAGCTAAGGATCTCACGAGAAATTCAGATTTCATCAACATTCAACAAAGGATCGTGCGAGAAATAAAAAAAATATGTTATGAAGATCAAAACATTTTTGTCAATCATCTGTTAAGCAATCATGAAACGAATTCTCCCAGGACTTCTTCGAACAATTCTTCAATGAATTTCTTCAATTATCATTCCAACTATTTCTATGATCCTAGGAGTAGCTCAAATTCTCATTCGAGTCCTCAAGAATACCTCAAACTATTCCTGCCTCTATTTTAAAGTTCATCGTTCATTTCATCCGAGACTTTTTATGAAATCTCTAAAGAATACTCAACAAAGACTTTCTCTGTAGACACTTCAAGAATTTATACATGGAACCTTGACAAAATATTTTTCGAAATACAAGGAATTGCGTCATGAATCACTGCAGCAATTCTAACAAAGTGAATACCCGCAAGTTTTAAGGAATTCCTCCAAGTATTAGTTTGAGAGTCTACCTTCGGCAATTGTTCTACATATTTTCTAGGAAATTTCTTCATACATTTGCTTTTGAGCTTGATTGGATTATCATTGCACCCAATTGCGTTTAAGATTAACATTTTTTACGAATAACTTTTTATTTTCTTTTGTTGCGAATTTCACGTCCTGTTTTTTTTTCCTTCGCATATATTAAGTAATTCCTCAAAATATTCATTTATAAATTGATCTTGATATTTCTGTTGAGATTTTGCCTCCATGAAGTGCTTAAAAAATCAATTTCTTGATATTTTGTTCAAAAATCTCTAAGAAACCTTAGATTTTTTTTCCATAAATTGCATTTCCCTTTTTGTAATGAAACGGAATTTACACCAAACCAGACGTCAGAACCTATCGTGGCGCTAACATTGACTCTGATCACTATCTAGTGATGGTGAAACTGCTCCAAAAACTATCCGTCATCAACAATGTACGGTATCGACGCCCGCCTCGGTATAACCTAGCGCGACTAGCCCAACCGAACGTCGCTGCCGCATACGCGCAACATCTCGAGGTAGCGTTGCCGGAAGAGGGCGAGCTTGACGAAGCCTGCTGGAGCAACATAAAAGCAGCCATCAACGACGCAGCCGAGAGCATCGTCGGGTACGTGGAAAAGAGGGCATGTAACGATTGGTTCGAAAAGAATGCAGGCAAGTTTTGGAGGAGAAGGATACAGCGCGGGCTGCAATGCTGCAGCAAGGAACGCGACAAAACGTAAAGCGATATAAAAGAAAACGAAAGCTGCAAACTCGCCTATTCCGGGACAAAAAGCGCCGCCTGGAAGAAGCGGAATGTGAAAAAATGGGACAGCTGCATCGTTCATAAGAAACGCGAAAGTTCTACGAGAAGCTTAACGCATCCCGAAAAGGCTTCGTGCCGCGAGCCGAAATGTGTAGGGATAAGGACGGAAGCATCTTGACGGACGGACGTAAATTGGCGTAACATCGTTAACGAGGTTTTATCAAATTAATTAATGTAACACCAACTAAATAAATAAAATAAAACCAAACCAGGAATTGCACTGGGACCATTTCGAAGCATTACCTTAAACAGGGATTTCTTTCAGAAATAACTCCAATGATTTTTCCAGTATTTTGTTGTTGGATATATTGCTATCATTTTTTTCATTGAATGCCAACTGTGTTTCTTCGATGAAGTCTATAGATTTTTTCAGATGATTGGATTTTTTTTGTTGAATATTTTTCCAAGTATTCCTTTTCAGTTTTTGCTAGATATTACTGCAAATATGACATGAAAAAGATCTTATAACGATTACTGCTACAATTTTTCTAGACATTTCTCTGACATTTCATCGAAATATTTCACAAGAAGTTTGTCTATAAATTTCTCTGAAGTTATTTTAGGGGTCTCTCAAAAGTTCCTAATATTTCAAAAAATTGGATTTTTCTCACAGTTCTAAAAATTTAACCAGAAGTACCTAAAGTGTTATAATTTGATTTCCTCCAGATATAATAAGAGAGATTATCGAAAACATCTCGTTTTCATTTTTGTGGTAATTAATCCTGTAATATTTCAGAATTCCTTCAAAAATGAATATTTCTTAAAACTACCAGAAATCATTGTGCAGAATCCAACAGAAATTTCTCAAAATTTCACTTCTTTGTTCAATGATTGTTTGCAATAAATATTCTTAAATGAATTCCTGGATCAATCCTTCGAGGAGCTTCTAAAAGAAATTCTAAAATATTTTTATAAATTCCTAGGAAAATTTGTGCACAAATCTGAATGAAATTCTGGAACATTTTTTTGAATATCTGAGAAAAGAACTTCTAGAGGTTTCCCCATCATTTGGAGATCAGAAGCCTCAAACGCCTAGTGATCTATTTTGATATCAGGCAGTCTTTTATGAATGCAGTGATTTTTCTAAGCGAAATGAATGTATGGACGAATTCCATATCAAATTGGTCAGTCACAGCACTCGACCGATTAAATTTTGCACATGGTTTTGGTATGGTAGAATAAGTGTTTTCCACAGAAAAATCCATCATTTTGACTCAAGAATAACTTTTGAAAATGGCCTATAAGTTTTTGCATGCCATTTTTTTAATTCTTACTTCGAAACTGTCGATTTTAGAGAAAAAAGTTGTATGAAGAAGTTGTAGTGAACCATTTGGACTACAAGAAAAAAATATGGACTGAAAAAATATTTTATTTTTTTCATGGAAAATTCGTATGTAAAAATTAAATTTCAAATTACAAAAACAAAACATTTTTCAATTTTTTTAATATTTACCAAAGAATCTTGATAGTAAACAGATGATTAGTACAAAGTTTCATGATAAAGAAATTTTCAATATAAAAGATTTTCTAAGAACAACTTTTGGTCAATTTTCAATATTTTGTTATTTCTCAAAATAAATACGTTCTGGTGATACAATAAGAATCTTAAAATTATTCTAAACCATAATGATTATCTAAATAATTTCTCTAGAAGTAGCCATTTTCGAATTACAGTCATCTCTCCCTTACTCGATATTGAAGGGACCATCGAGTTAGGGAGGTATCGAGTTACAGAACACAAAAGCAGTGCAACTGCGTTCCAAGGGACCATCGAGTTAGCCATGAAAACCAACTTCTACTTCTCTAACTCGATATCGAGATACGGAATATCGAGTAAGGGAGAGTTTACTGTATATAAGGTACAATGCAAAAAATATTATTTTATTAATTAAATAGGCCATTATCATTAGTTATTCGCGATTCTTCATCAAGAACAATACGTTTTAGAGAGTGTAGGTCATATTCATCTCCACTTACTTATTTATGTTGATGAAGAATCGCGAAAATGGCCTATTTAATTATTTAAATTATATTTTGTTGTATTAAACTTGATATAATTCGAAAAAGGCTACTTCTAGAGAAGTGATCAATATAATCATTATGGTCCAGAATAATTACAAAAATCTAATTGTATCATCAATTTTTTTTTGACAAAAGACTAAAATTTTGAAAATCGACCAAAAGTTGTTCTTAGACAAACATTTTTATTAAAAATTTCTCCATCTTAAAACTTTGTCCCAAACAACATATATAGTGAAAATTTAAAGAATATATTAAAAATGGGGTTTTTGTGTAATTTGAAATTTAAGTTTTGTATATGAATTTTCCATGAAAAATCATACAATATTTTTTCAGTGTATATTTTTTTTGTAGCTCAAACTGTTAACTACAACTTCAACTAGAAGATTTTTCTCTGAAATAAACAGTTTGGGAGTTAGATTTTTTCAAATAAATCACAAGCAAAAACTTAAAGGCTTTTTTCAAAAGTTATTCTTGAGTCAAAATGATCGATTTTTCTGTGGATAACACTTATTCTGCCATAGCCATGTGCAAAATTTAATCAAGTGGTGTTTGGTCCGTTGAATCTGTTGCATGCTCCTTTGAGGGCAAGCGACGGAATCCGGATCAATTGTGTCCGGTTCGCGTTTTTCGGAAGAAAAAAAAAAACGACAACAAAGTGTGCGGGAGAAAAAAGAAAAGAAACGACGCGTCAGTGATGTTTGATCCATTGAATCTGTTGCATGCTTATTTGTGGGCGAGCGACGGAATTCGGATCGTGTCTGGTTCGCATAGTAACTGCACTATCGATATCGATCATCCGTGTATATGTTCATGTATTCATTTAACATTATATCTTTATCGTTTACCAAAACGAATCCTTTCCCATATCCAAACTCCCAATGTTTTCTTGTGGAAGTGCAGAGGACTCCTCGGCTTCCATAAAGCAAGTACACGTCAACATTTCCCTCCCATTCCCGAATTGACCTGCATTCGGACGCAGCCGGCGCCGATATTGTTGTTATAATAATGAGAGAACCAGTACTTACACATTGAAGATGCTACTGATGCTGAATAGCATCTGTTGGTTCCCTGTGTTAGTACAGCTGTTCTTGCAATAATGGAGTAGCAACTGCGGGCGGTCAATGATGCTCATGCTCATGCTCATAGCCATGTGCAAAATTTAGTCCAAATCGAAGATTTTCGAGTAGGATTTTCATTTTTTTTCGACTCATTCTGGATGGAATTCGTCTATGGTATCTTCGGCAAAGTCGTAAAAAAGCTGGAGGATTTTTTTAATAACGTTCAAAGAAATTCTAAGAAGAGCTACTGAGAAAAGAACTCCTAGGGGTTTCTTAATCCATTATTGACCCCATCATTTTGAGATCAGAAGCTCCAAACGGCCAGTGATCTATTTCGCTATCAGTTACTTTTAAAAATACAGTGATTTTTTTTTTAAAGCAAAATGAATGGATGGTATCTTTGGCAAAGTTGTGAAAAAGCTCAAGGGCAGTCTAATGACAGTTTTTTTAATTCACATTGCTTCCAAAAGGTAACGCTGTAGGTAGCACTTGTTGGTATCATTGGAAACAGTTTTGGATTCCGGGATTCCAGGGTGAATCCTGATTCTTCAGAGTGGGTCCTGGGATTTCAGGATGGATCACGAGGTGCTGGTAATTCATTGTAGATCCCTTGACTTCAATGATTTTAGTGTAGATCCTAGGGCTCTAATGTGAATCCTTGTATATCAGTGTGGATACTTTTATTCCAGTGTGGATCCCAGGATCAAAGTGTGGCTCGTAGCATTTAAGTGTTGATCCTGATATTTCACTATGGATCCATTGATTCCAGTACTGATCCTGGGTTATTAGTACTTCCAGTACTTGATCCTGATATTAGGTTCCCAGTGTGGATTCTGCTAATCCAGTGTGGATCTTAGGATCTCAGTGTACATCCTCGGTTTCCAGTGTGGACCTTGGGAATGCAGTGTGAATCCTGAGATTCCAGCCTGGATTCTGGTATTTCAGTGTGGAACCTTTGACAACATTGTAAATTTGTGGATTAAAGTGTGGAGATCAATGTAGGATCTGGGAATCCATTGAATATCCTGAGATTTCAGAGTGAGGCATATATAGATTTCCAGTGTAGATCCAGGGATTGTATCGTGGATCGTAGGAATCCGATGTGGATCCTGAGATTGTAATGTGAATCGCAGGATTTCAGTGGGGTTTGACAGGGATCCTAGGATTCCACTATGGATCATTAGACTCCCGTGGCAGTGACTGTTAGATTCTAGTGTGAATCTTAGTGTTCCAAAGTTAAGCCAATGTGGATCATCGGATTTAAGCTTGGGTCCTTTCCAGCTTGGGGTATTCCAGTGTGGATTCTTGTGTTCGAGTGTAAACCCTGGTATTCTTGTGTGGATCCTGGGATTTCAGTTTGATCGTAGGATTTCAGTATAGATGTTGGGATTCCAGTGAAAAATTTGGGATTCTAGAGTGGATTCTGGTATTTCAGTGTGGATCGTAGGAATTCAGTATAGATCCAGTGTATTTCAGTATGGATCCGAGGAAGGCAATGTAGATGCTGGGATTCCAGTGTGGTTTCTAGACTTACAGTGTAACTCCATGTGTTACATTATGGTTCTGGTATGGACAAAGCGTAGATCGTGGGATTCCTGTGTGGATCCTAGGATTCCAGTATGGATCCTGGTATTCCAGTGTGGATCTTTGAATTCCAGTGTGAAACCTGAGATTGGAACATGGATCCTTGGTTTCCAAGATAAATTTTGGGATTCAGTGAGAATCCTAGGATTCCAATTTGAATTCTAGAATTTCAGTGGAACCCTACAGTATTGGTTCTGAATTTCCAGTGTGGATCCTAGGGTTTCAGTGTGTATATTAAGTAGTTTTTGATTTCCCCGTGTGAACACGGGCTTTAGGACATTTCGTCGAATGACATTTGGTCGAATGACGTTTGGTCGAATGACATTTGGTCGAAAGTACATTTGGTCGAAAGGACATTTGGTCGAATGGACATTTGGTCGAATTGCTTTGAAACTTTTTTTTGCTGGAATGACGTTTAGTTGAACGGAAATTTGGTTGAAAGCTTATTTCTAAATGGTTTATTATCACTCAGTGAATTTAATTATTGTTTTGTAAGTTTTGCAAAGCTGGTGAGATAATGTATTATTTTAAGTAATCTGAATCATTACCTGTTGTTGAATAAAAAATGGGACATTGTATGTCGTCTAATTCTCAAATTCCATACATCTTTTGATTAAATGAAATTTTCGGAAGTTGTTTTATACATTGACTGAAATATTTAGCTCTAGTGAATTTATTATTCTTTGAAATTATCTTCATTCTTTGAAAAATGCTCATGTTTTTATTTTATTACTCAACGCTGTGAAGGCTTGCATTATTTATTACTCTTTTGAAATGTCATCGTTCTTTGTAATGAACTGCTGATCTTCATCTGATGGAAGAATTCGGAGAGAGTGCTTGGGATCTTTCTTCAAATTCCGGGTCTTTCTGCTTACGGAAGTGGGTAATTATAATTAAAACGACAGGAAAAAGTTGCATTAAGGAAAACATTTATGGTCAATTGGCTTATTGTTACTTCCAGCTTAATAAAATTCCTCAAGCAAATATATGGCTTTGATGACCTCGGATGAATAACATAGTTTGCAGTAGAAGCTTTGAATTATTAAAAATGTAAATTGTGCTGATTCTATGAATCGGGTAAAGGAAGACGAGCTTACTGAGGAGACAAAAAATGGCTTGCTTCCATTTAAGGTCAACTTATCTCGAATTGCAGAACATGCCTGAACGAAAAAGCAGCATGAAACATTAAAAACGCAAGAGGTTGATCAATATGTTGAGAGAGCGTCCATCAAATTGAATATCAAAATTTTGATAATCGTTCAGAGATTGTTAGTAAAATAAATGATACTTTTTCAATTATTCAATCTCTCTTGTATTAGCGACAAAATGCTACTCTCGACTATAGTCAGACTAAACGTAAAACTCTGTTTCCATACGATTAAGATTCCACCACTTACCTTTCCACGAAATGTCGGTTCGACCAAATATCATATGCTTTCTGTTGCAACTAAACCTTTTCGACCAAATGTCCATTCGACGAAATGTCCATTCGACCAAATGTACTTTCGACCAAACGTCATTCGACTAAATGTCATTCGACCAAATGTCTTTCGACCAAATGTCATAGATTCGTGAACACGCTATGTCTAAACCAGCAGATGATAAAGATCGAATGTACCTCGGATTTTTTCCCGCTAGACATCAGTATTTGGTCTATAATTTCATAATCGGAAGGTTACAAAATATTCTATTGGTGAAATTTTTCCCAAACATTTTGTATGGTCTGAAATGCGTAGGAAAACGTGATTTTCATTGATTTTCATAGGCTGTATATGAAAAAATTGCTAAAAAGTGGGATAAATCAAAATTTCACAGATTTACTGGACTCTAGAGGAAAAAAATCCGAGGTACATTCGATTTGCATAATCTGCTGGTTTAGACATAGCGTGTGATTCCTGACATTGCAGTATGGATCCTGGATTTCTAGAGTGGATTTAGTTGTTGTTTGAAAATTGATTGATTGATTAATCAATTGATCATCTTACGGAAATCTTAGGATTCTTGTGAAATTCATGTGCACATCTTCTATAAATTCTGATAGGATCCTCTGTGAGTTCAAGGGGAATCCTGTGCGAGATTGTAGCAAACAATTAGTATTTCTGATAGAAGACTGTGGAAATATTTTGGGAATCATTTAAAAATCCCATAAGGGTCATGCGAAAAAATCTCCGGGAACTTCGTGAGAAACCATTCTAAATTCCGTGGGAATTGTGTAGAATGATGTACACAGTACAACGGGGATTAACTGATAGGAACACGGCTGCCTTCCAACTAGCGAATCTGACCCGTTAGTTGGAACGACTGACAGCTGATGAAAATGCTCCAGACTCAAGCATCTGGAGAGCAAATCTTTGTTTTAAGACTTCAGTGCGACCATGCTCAGACGTCAAAGTTAATTTTATAACTACTCTTCACATTCGGGTGGTTTTTAGTGTGAATTTTCCAAAACAATTGATTCTAACGAGCATGGAGTAAAAAAAAGAGAATAATATGACTACTGCGGCTACGTGTGTGTATGTATGTATGTTTCTATGTTTAAACGAGTAAGTGTTGTTGTTGGTACGCATATCACATTTCAACATCATTGTTTGGTTTCATAATTTCAGTTTTTTTTATAATTCATAATTTCAAACAAACCTTGTTTCGTTATTTATATTCGTGGTAACATGTTGTTACAATATGTTTTTCACAAAATCTTGTCACTTTTTAATGTACCATACCATCTTAAAAACTTGAGTAGGGTGTGATCCTTTGACCGTGCCGCTTGCTCCTGCGGGGGCGGGTGAAGCGGTCAAGCAGGATTAATCGTGTTTCGCGCGCAGTACAGTGGGGGGGAGAAAAGTGGCGTGATTCGAGGACTTATTTAGTAGTGTGTGATCCTTTGACCGTGACGCTCGCTCCTGCGGGGGCGGGTGAAGCGGTCAAGCAGGATTAATCGTGTTTTGCGCGCAGTGCAGTGGGGGGGCGAAAGTGGCGTGATTCGCGGACTTATTTAGTAGTGTGTTATCCTTTGACCGTGCCGCTTGCTCCTGCGGGGGCGGGTGAAGCGGTCAAGCAGGATTAATCGTGTTTCGCGCGCAGTGCAGTGGGGGGGGGGGGGTGAGTGGCGTGATTCGCGGACTTATTTAGTAGTGTGTGATCTTTTGACCGTGACGCTTGCTCCTGCGGGGGCGGGTGAAGCGGTCAAGCAGGATTAATCGTGTTTCGCGCGCAGTGCAGTGTAAAAGTGCGTTGTATTTTGCGGTAAGCACAGTGCTGCGACGGAAGAAACAGCATTACATCCTGGTAAAATCATTCTTTATTATTATTTACCTACCTTTTTCCATATGAAACTAAATACGTGCCAGGGTCGAACATTTAATGTTCGATTCGGGAAGTGTAAAAATATTTCAGATATCCATTTGATATCTGGGTGTTTTTATGCGGGGCTTACTGTATATGAAAATGACCTCAGAATGTGTGTGTATTTACTGCCATTCTTGAAATGGGTCGTTGGAATTTCAGTAGAGCTATCACCTTTCATCTCCCGGGCTAAAATTGTCTGCATATATAAAGATATCGAAGGGTATCAACAAATACATGCATACAATTTTCTTCCATAAAAGCACTGCCGGTCAGTGGGAGGTGGATTGTACACACACACACACACACACACCATACCATCTTAAAAACTTTTGTGAAATTATTCAAGTGGTTTTATTTTTTTTTTTTCACAATATTGCGTGCATATCTACAGTTAACTATTAAAAAAGTGACTGCAGATTTCCATACGCCAGAAAGAATCTGGTGATTACTATGGATGTGAAATAATTTGGGCGTTAATGTGTTAAGAAATTTGCAGTGAAGCTCTTATATGAATCTTTGTACATTTGGTTGATCTACGAAAATGGAGTGGTTGTTTGGTAATTCTGAAAGCATCTCAGAAGGAATTTATGGAAAAAATTAGAAAAGATTTTTACATATTTTCACGAGATATTCCTGAAAAATATAAATGTGTTTCATTAAGAATCTCAAAACAAATCCTCCAAAGAGATCGATTTAAGGATTCTTGATGATTCTCTTCCTAGAAAAACTACTTGGAATAATGCCTAACAATAGCCAGTACCAAGAAAAAAATAAACAAATATAGATAATATTTTGAAATAAATTCTTGAAAAAACAAATTCTCCAACGAAAGGAGAATGGAAAGATCAATGTTTCATGCTGAAACTTATCCATATCAGTGTTCTGCAATACCCGGATCTGTAGTCAACATAATACCAGACAGGCAGCAATATCGACTTGAAGCCTCAAACAGTAATGATTCGTTTCTATTTCATCACTCTTAAGTACTGTTCTTCTTCGTGTTGCATATTTCTAAGCACGTTGTTTTGCAAATTATCCCCCTATGAAAAAAAAACGTCGATGGATAGGCATGTTGGAAAGTTTATTGCCAAACTACGCAAACTACTCGGTATGTTCTCTTCATTTGTGCTTTCAATCTTTGTACGCATGGACGGTAGGCCCTAATATTATGCGCGAAACGGATATTTTAGGATCAAAAAAATCCGTGCGGCGAAATAGAAATCGTTTCCCCGATCCCCGCCGAGTGCTTAATTCACCAAAAACAGCACGTGATGGAAACATATTCCCGATTCTGCATGCCTTTCATGCTTCCTCGTGGTTCAATTTTTTTGGGACGAATACTGAGTAAACCTATTTTGGGCTCTTCGTTGCTCCCAGTATACACTGCTGTTTTGTGTGTCTTTCCAAATGGTACTTTGACATCATGTGTGCCGAATATCTCGAGACAAACACCCAACAAGTGACTTGAATGCAAATATTTATGAAACAATTGAAAACTCCAGCCAGAAAATGAATATATCGATGGATAAATATTTTCCATCACTTACGGTTATTCTGTTTGGTGGTGCTCGACTGGCGGCATGAAATTTACAGAACAGTACAAGACTGACGACAATTTTGAATTCAGTGGACGTGTCAATAAGGCTGAAGTGAGTCGATACGAAACGTGTGATTCGGATTGAATAGTTAGATTGGGAATATGGGTCGAATCATGTTTTGGAATTTTTGGGCATTGACATCGTTTCTACTGCATGTGGCCAGATCTACAAATCAGTTTTGTATTATTTTTATATGTTTCATTTGAGTATTTTTACAATTGTCTAATTGGACAGAAAATGTTGATATGAAATTAAAACTATGGTTTTTCAAACTTTGTAGTGATCTAACCCACCAAGCATTAAGTCTCATTTTACGACATAAAATTTTATGTAGGATAGAATTTTATTTAAATTTCGATTAAATTGGCGTTTTTAACATGCATGTAGTCTCCATACAAAATTCTTCGTTCGCTCATATGGCAAAATACAACACTTTTCTCAAATATAAAAAAATAACTATTGATCATAAAAAGTATTATGTATTTTGTGGATAAGTATTCTTTATAACCTTAAGTTTTAATTCTGTGGTAAATTAAGCTAAATAATCGCCAAACGGTAAACTTGAGGGACATTTTTGAAAATATACATATCAACTATATTTTCATCAAATAGCAAAAACAGCAGATAGGGGCCAAAATTTTAATACAGGATAAACATAAATCATTTTAACTAAGTAAAAACGTGAAAATCGCAAAATGTTATAAAAGTTACGACTGTGGAATATGATTTTCGCTTTCATCTAACGCAAAAAAATTATTTAATCTCACAGTATTTATAATTCAAAATAATGTAATACAGTCAGGAAGATTTTTTTCTGAAAAACTTGTTTTGACATCTACTTTTGCGTTTTGTATGTAAATCTTTTGTGGGACAACAAAGACACTAGAATGTTATCATATAAAAACAGATAAATATTGTTGTGCTTTAAATATCGTACTTTAAACAGTTTAAATAATAAATTGAAAACAGAGATAAGCTATGTATGTACAACCATAGTTATTTTTCTTAAAAGTAATGGAAAAATTGGAAATTTGTCCATACACAAAAATAGCAGTTTTTCGCAAAACTTATAAAGAATGTGAAATGTTACTTTTTTTGCACGTTCTGGCATATTCCACTAAACTCCAAGACGACATGTGGATTTCGGGCAATTTGCAAACTATTTCCACGAGATAATATATGGCTCGAACTTTTGTCTCGCTGATTCAAGCTTTTCCACATTATGGGTCAAAAATAGATTCCAAGCATTTATGCAAAAGCTAATACACTTCGAAGCACCCTTATGATAGGCATAGAAACGCTACCTATATAAACAAATATCTAAATTCGATTTTATATTTATGTTGTTCCATGCAAAGAAAGATCGTGCGAAAATTACAATTTGCACGTCTGAAAACAACATATAGCTAAAACTTTTCCAAATTTAAATCGACTTCTATAAAATATAGAGTGAAAGTCTCGTACTTGAATAGCATTTAAACCATGAACCAAGATTTGTCATGAATTGAGCAAGAAATTTTAAGCATTTACTCTAATAAACAAGATTTCTTGCATTGCTCTCTGGTGGTATTTTTGCCCCATAAGAGGGGGACGCTTGTTGAAAAAAAAACATTTTCAAAATTATCCACATTTAATTCTCATTTTTCAAATTTTCATCATATACCTTCATTTAAAACAAGTGTTTTGGGTTGACAAATCATAAGCTGTTACCCTGTTACTTGTCTAAACGTTCTCCAAAAAATCTTAACAATTCATACATGCTTCATGCTTTTCATTAATATATCTATTACTCATTTTCGAAGGTCCTAACAAATGTCTTCCTGTTCTGTTTTGATTAAAGAACCAATGTTGTAATTCATGAAGAAATATACAGTGAATACATAAAGTTATAACTCCGCTGTTACCTCAATAATAAAAAAATTCCAATGATTTCGGAAAGCAGAATTAGTAAAGCAATGTTTTGTTTCCGTTTAAAACTCCGGAATAATCGCCATTCAGTGTACCGTCAAGCTACCATTCGCCATGCATTTAAGAAAAATATGTACTTCAAAAATTATCCTAAATTTTTCCAAACTGACAATTTTAATTGAAACGACCACATTGCAAACTTAGCCTTTCAAAAACTTATCTGGACTGCCATTTTAAAAGGGCCAATAATTTTACCCAATTTTTTTCACAAAAAACAAACTTGCATCCCCGAAAATTTAAACGGTATTTCATCCAAACCATCGGGGTTCATTTATAATTTGAACCTCTGGTCACCCTACGAACAACAGAGAATCGTACTTCTGGTTATCCCTTTGGCTGTTTTTGGCGGTCCGTTCCACAGCGTTCCTTTTCACTTCATCCGTTCCATGAGCTAAATGACATTTGCACCATTTTTAATCTGAACGATGTGCAAATAAGCTGGGTACAAATTAAAAAGTGTTCAGATTTAATGTGCTCGAACAAACAAGGGTATCCAGTAAGGTTATCGAAAGAAGGCAACTCCTACAAAAAATGTTTTCGGATGACTTGTAGAGAAAAGTCTAAATATTTGAATAAAAATATGTACTAAAAAAAATTTGTAGCCTACACAAGTCATGCCATGGTTAGGATTGTGCAAATATCGATATTGCCAATAAAATCGATATTGTCGGATCAATTTTATCGATACGACAACCAATATGCTTTTAAATTTCGATAATTAACACAACATTCATAATAATTAAAAGAATATTTTAATTATATTAACTGTCCCGAAACGTTACACAGATTTTTGAACAGCCATTACTCTAAAACTAGTCATCCGATTTCAAATCTTCTTTCACAGTCATAAAGCTTGACTCTTCAATTAATAAACAAAAATATTCTACATAGTCGTAGTAAGGTACAAAAAATCTTAAGGGGGGTGTGAAAATTTGTCTTCCTAAAAAAGAGCGTTACAATGGTTCAGAACTCATATCTCAGCCATCAGACAAAAATATTATAATTTTATCTCACCGTTGGAAACTTCCAAGACCAGCATTGCAGGGAAAAATATCAAACAGAGTCGTAGCAAGGCAAATGGAGAATGGGGGGGCTCCCATTTGGAATGTTTACCAAACCTATAAAAACATATTTCGGTGCCGCTATGCATTCAATTTCTGATTTTGTTTCACGATTCGATACCGTTTTGACTCATATTCCGAACACTTAAGACCAACAGTGACTTCAAATGCATCTGATTGGCATAAATTGGCTGATATTTTTGTAAATTTTAATTTCTTCGCAAAGTCTAACTGTTAGCTGTTGGGTGTACCAATAATAATGTTGATTTAACTAATTTTAGTATTGCACTGTGGAACACGGTTTTGTCTCAAGCACCAAAATACCACTATTTACTAAATTAAGGGTTGCTGAGTCCATTGCCGTTTTCAAAAATATCGTGGCACGTCTAGTTTTTGAGATATTGACTTTTGAAAATGCAAAATTTGACTGTTTCAGCCAACTTGCATGCAAGTTTGTCAACTTGTACGGCAATATATTTGCTCAATTTGTCACAGTATTCAAACTTCATGTATATAACAATAATTATTAACAAAGTTCATAATATTTTCAATGGTGAAATGTTATTTTTTGGTAGTTTAGAAAAGTATTGTATTATGCCATATAAGAAAAACGAAAAAGTTTATATGAAGACTGCAAGCATGTTGAACAAAATCGATTTAAACTAAATTTTATCGTGAAATTTCAACTGATTTGTATGTAAATTGAAAGTTCAGGTCCTATTTATTATGTTTAGTAGATTATAACACAAAAAAGCTTGATAAATCATACCTTAAATTTCATATAAACATCAATAAAACCAGTGTTTTATACAACTTTGGTGACCTGTAGCCAAAAATTGTGACGTGCTGGAACATTTCTGAGAACGGCATCAGATTCAGCGACCCAAAATCAACTAGAGACACATAATTTGATCCTTGAGACACGCTAAAGTGTCAGTTTTGTTACGCTGTGTTGTTTTTACGTAAAAGTATGGAACAACATTTTGATTCAAATGCCGAACACCGTGTTCATTCTGTCTCATATTCCGAACACCTTGATTCAAATTCCGAACAGCACGAATAAATTGTATTCAAATTAATAATTTCTCAAATAAATTTATCTGAGCTTGTTCTACTGGTCTCAAACTACAGAATCATCACTACTCCCACGGTATAAATAATATTGGAGACGTTAAAGTTTAATTGCAATTGACTGCCGTTTCCTTGTTATTTTGTGACATATTTCAGCGAAACATTTCAACCAAATCGCCATACAAAAACCGAGTGTTCGGAATATGAGTCTGTTCGGAATTTGAGACAAAACGGTACTTCTAGTGTAGATCTTCAATAGAAAAATACTGAACATGGTCGTAGCTAGGAAAAACAGAAATAAGGGGCTTCCATTAAAAAATGGTTCAATATTTTCAAAAAATCATCACTTTACACTGAATAAACCGATTTTTGATTTCCTTTTACCATTTAAATGCTTGCAATTATAGCTTTCAAGAAAAAATAATATTGCACATAGTCGTAGTAAGATATAAAGTATTTAAGGGGTATACCCTATTTCTTGGTCCCGTTTGTCTGTAAATCAAAATTTAAAGCGATGACATGTAGGTTTTTCTTCATGAAATTGATTGTAGAAGTCTAGTTAATAAAATTTAATAGAGATATACATTTTTTAAAAACACTCAAAATTTATTTTACCTTAACACTAAAGAAAAACCTTTTTTCACCTGTAGCTCAAAATTCAAAGCTATCGCGTGTAGTTTTCTCGACATAAAATTAATGACAGAAGTCAAATTAAGATGTACGAACAAAAATAGAAACTTTTGATTAACTCAACATTTATTTTACCTAAGAAACTGCTAAAAACCCTATTTCATTAGTCTGTTTTTGTATAAATCAAAATCCAAAGTAATGACATGTAGTTATCTTCGGATTGAATTTGTTTATAGAAGATAAATGAAAATGTTTGAGAACAAATAGATATTATCTAATAACACTTCAAATTTATTTGACCTGAGAAACTACGAAACACTGATTTCATGAGCTTGTTTGCCTGTGAATCTTAATTCAGAACGATGGCACATAGCTTTTCCGAAATCAACTTACTAAGAGAAGTTAGAAGAACCTGTTAAAGTAGTGATAGTAGTTTCTTAGTACACACAACATTTGTTTACTCAAAAAACAACGTGAAACCCTTATTCATCAACTTATATGCTTGTGAATTAGAAAAACTCAAAGCTATAATATGTTATTTTTTCAACAACAAATTGTTTATAGAAATTAAGTACAGTGATATCTCCATGAGTCGATGTTCCATGACTCGATATCGACTCATGGAACCATACTAAACACATTATTTCATGGTTACTATGATGGTCCCTAGAAGCAGCTTTCCAAAGGATTGCTGTTCCATGACTCGATATTTCCATGAGTCGATGGTCCCTTCAATATCGACTCATGGAGGTTTCACTGTAAATATGTTTGAGGAGTAACACAAATTTTTGATTACACTCAAAATTTATTTTATCCAAGAAACTACGTAAAACCCTGTTAAAAAAATATTTATGTTTGTAAAGAAATATTCAAAGCAATATATTGTTTTTCCAACATCAAATTGATAGTAGAAGTTGAGTTAACATTTAAAATAGGTAAAAGCCAGGCTTGATAGAAACTCCTCTGCGATGCAAAGAGGAGGCAATTATGCCGTTTTTCTGAGGAGATAAAACTGAACTCAAAATTGTACTCAAAATTATATTCAAACTTTATATCACTTAGAGTTATGATATTCATAGTTTTTAAGGAAAACAATTTTTGTGTGTGATCAAAAATTTATTTTTGTTCTCAAACATGTTCACTACTCTAAAGAAATTTATCTTGAAAAAACTCAATGTCATTGCTTTGAATTTCAATTTACAGGCAAACAGTCTCATGAAATATTGTTGTTCTTAGTTTCGTAGATAATATTAATTTTGAGTGTAATAAAAAAAATCTATTTTACTCAATTATGTTCGCTTGACTTCTACAATCAATTTAATGTAAAAATAAACCACATATCCTCGCCTTAGATTTTGATTTATAGGCATGAAATTTGAAAAATTTGTAACAATCATAATTTTTGAAGTATAATAAATTTTGAGCGCAATCAAAAATTATATTCTAAATTCAAATATGTTAAAATAACTTCTATTAGTAAATTTATAATGAAAAAAAAATGTCATCGCTTTGTATTATGATCTACAGGCAAACAGGCTCATGATTGAGGGTTAACCTTAGTTTGTTATGTGAAATAAATGTTGATTGTAATCACAAACTTCCATTACTTTTTAAACTTTACTGAAATTCTACAATCAACTTGATGTTAAAAGAAAACAAAATAGTATTGCTTTGATTATTTTTTTACAATCATAAATGTCCTTTGCACTTGTTTTTTTTTTTTTTGGATAAATAATAATATTGAGAGTAATCAGAATGTGTATTACTCCTCAAATATATTTATTTGACTTCTACAATCAATGAAAAAACTACAATCCATCGATTTGAGTTTCATATACGTTTATTGAACAGGATTTTACGTAATCTCTTTGGGAAAATTAATTTTGTGTGTAATCAGAAATCCCAAAATCTACTTCAACATGTTCACCCAACTTCAATAAGTAAGTTTATTTCAAAAAAGGTGCGTATCATCGCCTTCAATTCTGATTCACAAGCAACCTAGCTCGTGAGATAGGGTATCTCGCAATATATTAGGTTAAATACATTTGATATAAGAAGATATATATATATATATATATATATATATATATATATATATATATATATATATATATATATATATATATATATATATATATATATATATATATATATATATATATATATATATATATATATATATCACTTCTATATAAGAATGTATATATTACTTCTCAAACAAGTTCACTTAACTTCTATAAGCAATTTCATGCCAAAAAAAACTACTTGTCATTGCTTAGAATTTCGTTTTACAGGCAAACAGACTAATGAGATAGGATTTTTTGCTGTTTCTTAGGTAATATAATTTGAGTGTAATCACAAATTTCTATTTCTACTCAATAATTCTTCAATCCAATTAAAATAAAAAACGCTACATATCATTGCCTTAGATTTTGATTTAGATGCATATAATTTTAAAAAATGGATTTTTCTTAGGTTTTTCAAGAAAAATAAATTTTGAGTGCAATCGAACATTATATTTTTTAACCAAACATATCAATATATAGTAGTTCTATAAATAAATTTAGAACGAAAAACTAAATTTCATCGCCTTCAATTATGATTTACAGATTAACAGGCTGATAGAAAGTTTTTCTTAGTTTTCCATGTGAAATAAATTTCGAGTGTAATCAAAAATTTGCATTACTTCTCAAACATGTTTACTTAACTTCTACAACCAATTTTAAGTTGAAAACAATAATGTATTTTTGGCTTTCAGGCATACATGCTGACCATGCAAACGTGCTGCTGGCAAACCTCATGAGATAGGGTTTCTCGTAGTTTTTTAGGTTAAATAAATTTGAAGTGTTAAAAAAATGCCTGTTTTTTCTTAAACGTGTTCAATTCTCTTCTATAAGCAAGTTCATGCAGAAAAAAAACTACTTGTCGTTACTTTGGATTTCGAATTACAGGCAAACAGACTCATGAAATAGGGTTTTTAGCAGATTTTTAGGTGAAATAAATTTTAAGTGTTATCAGAAGATTATTTTATTATTCGAACAAATTTAGTTGGTTTCAACAATTAAATTTATGTTTAAAAAAACACATATAAATTGCATTGAATTTTAAACTGCAGACAAACAGGAGAAAAAAAGGGGTTTCCATGGTTTTTAAGTAAAACAAATTTTGAGTGTTTTCAAAAATGATTGCCTCTATTCAAATTTAATAACTTCAAGTTTTTTTTCTTCATAAAATTGATTGTAGAAGTACAATCAATTTTATGAAGAAAAAAAACTTGATGGCATCGCTTTGAATTTTGATTTACAGGCAAATAAGACCAAGAAATAGTGCATACCCCTCAAAAACGTTACCACGTCTATGTGCAATATTATTTTTCTCTGAAAGACATAACTTTAAGCATTCAAATGGTAAAAGAAAATCAAAAATCGGTATATTCAGTGTAAAGTGATGATTTTTATAAATATTGAACAATTTTCTAATGGAAGCCCCTTATTTCTGTTTTTCCTAGCTACGACCATGTTAAGTATTTTTCTAGATCTTCAATCTACACTAGAAGAGTCGAATCGTGAAACAAAATCAAAAATTGATTACATAGCGGCACCGAAATATGTTTTTATAGGTTTGATAAACATTCGAAATGGGCGCCCCTCATTCTCCATTTGCCTTGCTACGACTCTGTTTGATATTTTTCCCTGCAATGCTGGTCTACAGATGCTGGTCTTGAATGTTCCCAATGGTGAAATAATATTATGATAATTTTGTCTGATGGCTGAAATATAGGCTCTGAACCATTGGGTCGTATGAATAAAATGTAGTAAAGTTGAGTTTACTACATTCTCGGTAGTAAACGCTATATGTGGAACACGAGTGGAACATGTTTGTGCCATTTTCCTTTCTACACCTTTCGAACATACTACAAACAACACATTGCTATGAATAAAGGTAGCATTTACTACAAAGCTACTGGTAGTTAGCTTCAGAGGTTGCTACACATGCTTTGAGATTGCGGAATTGAATGGAATAATTTACTTTTGAGTAAAAATCATAGGAAAACGATATGAGTTTTGATATTTCGGAAGGTATTTTGAGTTGTGCTTAGGAATTCTGAGGTTACGAAAACATTCGCCCCGCCAATGCTGAGATTCCGATAAGATTACCGGCAGTAGCAATTTGTAATATCCGTGTGAATTCTGGCATTACGATAATCATGTTATTTTCTAGGAATTTTAGGATGTCGGTAGGAATTCAGATATTTATAATGTAATTCTGAATTTTGCGTGTAAATTCTGACATCTCAGATTTCCTTTTTAATTCCGGAATTCCTGTAGGAACTTTGAGATTCCGATAGGGATGTCGGATTTTTTATGATAATTCTGGAAGTTTAAATACCATTCTAGGAATATTGTGGAAATATTAGGAATCTGATAAAAACTCTAGAATTGAGGTGGAAATGGGATTCCGAATATTGATCTCTTGGAATTCTGTGGGTATCTTTAAGACGATATTTCTGTAAGAATCTATGAGATTGCGGTGGGATTCCTGCGAATTATTGTGTGAATATTTGTAATTCTGAAAATCAATCTTTGTAATTATTGTAAAAACCTTTAAGATTCCGTTGATCTCCAGTTCCGTTGGAATTTCAAAACAAAGCTTCAATATAAACGTTTTGAATGTCGGTAAATATTTTATAGATTTCAATGGGATTTTTTGTGAAATCGATAAGAATTTTAATAATTTCAAAGGGAACCCTGGTGTTTTAGGGGAGATCCTCATTGAATTCTAACGACTACCAATGGAATCACTACAATTCCCATAAAAATCTCAACATTCTAAGTTCTAGACATTCCAAGGATACTATCAGAAACCCGACCAAAATAACGAGAATATCACAGAAACACTTAGAACATCTGGAATTCAACATGATGTTAAGAAAACACACGGGGAGCATCAAAATTCTACCTATGATGTACCATCATCATAAAATCATAGACATAGAGGGAATACCAGACTAATCGCAAAATTACACTACAAATCTTGTCAAATAACAGCACCTTCATGATTTGTGCAAATTGTCGCGTAATCGATTAGATTCCATGCATTTTCTTCATATGCATGATTGTATTAATTTTAAGCGTCACTCTGAATAGATTGTTCTTTACGTGCAAAATCACTCTGCACTCTGAATGGAAATTTCTTAACGTGCAGCTTCAGTCACTGCTCATGTTCGAAAGTAGTAAGTACTACATGTTCGAAAAGTTTTTTATTCATACCAAAAGTGTAGTAAACTTTGTGGATTTTGTTTTTGAGTAGATGCTACATGTAGTAAAGTTCAAAGTTTTTTATTCATATCACCCATTGTAACGCTGTTTTTTCTGAGGTTGACCATCTTTGTTCAGCCCCTCACGGACCGTCTACATTGCTACGACCAGGTGTGTTATTTTTCTATAAGCGTTTGACCACAATGTTTTCATTAGTGAAAAATTTTCAGCATTTGGACAAATATTTGTAAAGTTATGATTTTTTTAAAAGTCCGTGTAACGCTGTTTTGGGGTCACCGTCGTCTACGGGAGTTTTTTTTTTCTCACAGTAGCGTGACAGTTAATAATATTCGAATGATATTTTCGATGAAGTCTCATTTTTGTATTCTAAGAGTGTATCTGGGTTGGCAGATAAAATATAATACATAAACAATATACAGTACCATTTAAAACATTGGAAATACAATACAGTATGTTCCGCAGTTGTTAACAGGGAACTTACTGTACAAATTGACTATTTTTGCATTTTTATATCGTGTGGCAAGCATGAAAATACTCTACATCCTGACAGTCGATTAACTTTCCTTTACGTTAAGATATGTTGGTGTTTGGGACAAACAATTGTTCTACAGTAATGATGAATAAGAATCCCAAAACTTCGACTGTTAAGCATCCTACTATATATTTAAAATAAATTCCATGTTTTTTTACAAATTTACAAACGATTCATGCATTGCATCAATAAAGAAAAGTTTGATAACTGTTTTTCATATGTATCACAAACTCGTTGCAATTATAATGCACCTCCCATATATCAAAGTATAAACCGAGATTCATAATTTAACGATTTACGACTCGATACGTGTTTGCCCGTACCTGTAAATTATCGCATACTCTGCAGCGCCTAAAAAATCTTGATAAATTTCTATCATTAAAACTGGGTTCGTTCCGCTGTTGTCTTTACCCTTGCCAAGATGGTTAGGTATGAGGCTGATGTTTGGTTTCCGAAGATGAGTGCTATTTTTCTCTTGCCAATATCCCCAAGAGTGAACATTCCATGCCGTCACTTGCGTGGTGACCAGACTGCCCGTGGATAGCTCGGAGCCTCAGCTTTATGATAAGAAGCTCGCTGAACCAGCTAGAAAAACATCCATTTATGTAATCTACATTAACCAACTTCACAAGGAGTCTTGATCTCGATCCGGACACAGCTCTTTCTTGGACTCTCCATGGAAGCGCAGTCCAAGCAGAATACATCTACTCCTCTAGTGCAGGGTTTCCCAACCGGTGGTCCATGAACCCCTAGGGGACATAACGACTTTTAAGGAGGCCGTGAAGCTATTTGAAATTAGTGAGTTTTTTCAGTTCTGTCACATGTATATTCATTTATATATGAATGTATCACTTCACCGAACATTTTTGTTGATTAACAGTAGTAAATTAGTCAATTTATCGGAATCAGCTGCTCAAATTTTACCTCTCAAAATATTAATCATAAATACACGGTAAATTATCATTTGAACAACTATATCAATATTAACAGATATTGCTAAAACAATGTCCTCAGTCAAATAACATTGGATACCAACAAACTCTACTTAATTTTTATAAAGTTATTGAAAGTTTTAATCAAGATTGGTTTTGGGGGTGTCCATATATAGGGAAACTCACGAGGCAGTCTAAGCCGATGCCGTGCTTTTCTTGTAATTTGCTCGAACATCAGCGAACAAATTATGTGTTTGTCTGTTTACATTTATGCGTTGCTCAATCCTCTATCGATTCACACCGACAGAGTTGTTAAAATCTTTCTAGAAACGTTTTTACAACGCTGCGAATATCTCTCGTCAGTGTGACTATTCTCGGCAGCCTCATTCTCTTCGGCAGCTTTCCTATAAGAGCTGCTGGTGCTCTTCGGCAGCTCCAAATCAGTCGCATTTCGAGGCGTGTTCATTTAAATTGATGACATCTCTGACAAAATTGTCTGTTCCGTCTCGGAAATCTCGTTGGCGGGAAGCTGACCAAAAGTCTTTCTTTTTATATTTTTTTATATATATTTTTATATATGAAAAATTCCTCGCCAAGAAATCGGCCGGATTGAGGAAATTTTTAAATCTCTTACTTTTCTCATTCAAACTATTGACGCATTTCACTAATAAATTATAGAACTCCTGATAGATTTCATGCAAAATTGTTTACTGCAGGGAATGTTTGACAAGAGTTTTTGACAGTTCATGAGGAAATTTCCAAAAAATTTTTTCTACGTTTCGCAATGAAGTGTGGAGCTCATTTGAAAGTTTCTTGCTATGTTTCTAAATGCTTTTGGGAATAAAAAATATTTAGGAGAAAATATTTCGAAATAAGTTCTTGGGTAACGTAGAGTAAATTGTAGAACAGCGAGATTGCGTTAAGGACAAATATTTTATATGATGAACGAAAGTTGCGTTATATGTACGGAATTTTGTTTTATGAAACGGATATTTTATAAAATGCGATAAATTGTTTTCAGTGCAGCTTCTTCCTAAGGCAAATCCTTAGTGAGATTGTTTTTGATTTGCTGAATATAAATTTGTAAGATATTGCTTACGGTGATGTAGTAGTTGCAGTCAAATTAATATTATTCATTTGTAGAATCATTTTAAATCATCTGGCTCTAAAAAATAGAACAAATCTTTTGTTTCCACATTTTTTAAGAAGTTCTGTTTTGCGGGTCTGCGCGATCTTTGTAGAACTTAAAAAGGTCCCAGCTTTAAAAAGGTTGGGAACCCCTGCTCTAGTGCAAGGCAAAAGTAACATTCTTCCTGAGTGCACAGGAAGCCAATAATTGATCCACACTACAACATATACGGTTATGTAGAGCGCGCGCAAATCTTGCCTTCATCCGCCAAAGCAGGAGGCTACAAATAATGAAAAAACCACTTATCTCTTCACTTTCTTCAAGCAATGTACATACATATTTGTACCACGGCTACCTGAGTTTGCGCAGAAGTTTTCCATCTTTAGAAAAACGGTGTGAACGAGAGGTGGCTGTTAGTGCAATTGCTGTAGGAATGGTTTCAACTTGCCATTCCAGTCGGAATTTTCAGAACCAACGGGCAAGATCTCAGAATCATAACTCGATTAAATGAACCAGTCAAACGACAGAACGAGCAACCTGTTATCAGCTCACATACTCGGAGGTAATTACCAACTAAAACAGTTAGCATGCATGTGACACAGGCAGAAACTGCTGGAAATGTTCATTGATAGATATTTTTAGCCTCGTAGAACAGCTTGTACAGCGAAAGTTATCTATTTTCGAACGATGAAAGCATCAGGTATCATAATTAACACTACAAACAGGTACAAGTGATAAAACCCTAAGACGGTTTTTACTTTAGAGAGCGAGCAGATGTCCAATCGTATTGGTATTCGTGAGCTAAGTATATAATTAACTGTCAACAGCTGCTCTACTTAATGGATACCATTCTGGAAGCTTTGTAATTGTCTGGAAGGTTTCCATTCCTTTTCTATAGGACAGTTTGAAAATTGCACAAAATTTTCATTATCTCCTAATTGAGAGCCTCAAACTCAAAGGTGTGTTAATAACACTGTAGGCCAATTTGAGTTAGGTCAACTGATATGTTATACTATTTTCCACCTTTTCACCAAAATTTCAGATGATTTTTCCGTCTAACAGAAACAAATATCCCAATAGCTTGAAGATTGACTTGTTTTACTTTGACTCCCATACAATTTGTATGGGGTAAAAAATTACCAAAGTCGATTCTTTCTAAACTTAAGCTTGAGCTTGAAGTTGAGCTTGATTGGCCGCCCGTGGTTGCTACTCCAGTATCGCCAGATCAGCTGCAATTACACAAGGAACCAACCAGATGACTGCTTGGGATTAACAGGCACCCGCAGTGTATAAGTGCTGGGTGATCTTCTATTTTTAGGCAACAATGGTGCCTGCCACGTCAGAATGCAGACCAATGAGGGGAAGGGGAAGGAATTGATGATGCATTCAACTGGCTCCCACGGTCGACCGTATATACCACTGCGTCAACGCCAGTTCATGCGGGTAGGGTGAAAGGGTGGGGTATTTTTTATGGCAAAGAGGCTTGCTGGTTTGGTTAGCAGACTGCCTATGTATCAGGCGTAAAGGAAGGCATGCTATAATGATGAACGGAAAGGAAGCGTAGAGAAACAGTTAAAAATGCTATGAACTATGATAGATACATCAACTGTGATATATAAAGAGTGGTAGATATAAGCAAGTCAAAGATACAACTACAAAGTACGAGGAAAGGGACGGGCCTGGGATTGAACCCATGACCTTCTGCTTATGAAGCAGAAGCGGTAGCTATTAGACCACCAACCCCGCCTTCTACCAAAGTCGATTGTCTCTAAAGTAGGTTTATGTCATTTACACCCCTCTGCTTCTAAGCCACTCAAACGCATAATTTGAACGATAATTCACTGCATTCAATATTAGTTCGAAAAAGTCGTCCCGGTTAACAGTAGGCCTACATGGTTTGCATCTTCTGCTCATCAGTTTTTTAATATTAATTCATAATAATCAATTCGACACATAACAATTCATATACAAATTGCGCAGTAAAATGTGTATTTAATGGTATTTTCCGCAAATCACCAATCAAAACTATCAAAACTTAAAAATATGATATGGTTCTTAAAGCGCATTGCGGCTGAATTGAAAATTTTCAAGTGCACAACGTTCTTTAGCGACACGACAGTTTAAGTTGAAAATTTGATCGATTGGTCACCACCAGCAAGTGAATACTCGATCAAGTTTTCATACCTTAAGGTGAAACAGCTTGGAATCAGAATTCAATAATGTACCAAAACTTTGAAGGCACAAATCTCGCGAAAGAAGTACAATTTCTATTTTAGCTTTGTGCACTGGCAGAAAGCTTAAAATAAGAAGATTGACTTTGTACGTTCATTATTTTAGCAGATTAGTGCCTTTGAAATCGTGAGTAGGGGCACAAGCCGGCCATTGTGTCTGCCATGTTATGATTCTGAGATGTGTCACCTTGAACGGATGACTGGTGCTCGAGATCAAAGGCGTGGAAATTTGAGATATTGCTTCGATTCATCTTCACCTCAATGTGACCTAAATTGGCCATATCTCTCAGGGCATCTGCTACGCGCTACAGGGTAATCAGAATCAGTTGCAGTCCTACAAATAACATACCTTAAAAACATGAAATTAGACACAACATCCCCGAGGTACAAGGAGCCTACCACTCTGTATCACTGTAACTTGAGACCTTGTAAATATCACCAGAAATAACGTCTTCATAAACCATTAAGTTTGATACACATATTGATATGGTTCATGACTAGGGTTACCAGACGTACTCTTCTTAGAGTACATGTACTATATTTTGCCCTAAAAATTTGTGTACTATTCTTTTTTGCTTAATGGGATGAAGTGTAGTTTTTTCTAAACAACACCGAGCGAATTTTTTTTTTTTTTTTTTTGATAAACCAGATAAATTTGCGAAATTAAGATTCATGAAAACAAAAATTATCAATAACATCAATCAGCTTCCTCCTTTAAAACTTTTGGAACAAGTCTTCTGGTATCTTTAATCAATGAAATTGATTGAGATTCTTTTCTATAACAAGGTTTTCAAAAGGAGCCTTTTCTCGCTTTTCTTAGTTTCTGTAATCTGGTTCAAACGATTTTTTAGTAGTTTTTCTAGTGGTCAGCTTAGTGTTCTTATGAGCACTTCCACAGTTATTAGCTGACAGCTTTCGTTGTCAATTGACCATTTTAGCATCAGGGTGTCCATCCATCCAATCGTGAAAAAAAAACGGAAATTAAAAATGACCGGGAAAATACGGGAAATACTCTGGAATTCAGAGAACACACCGGGAAAATATGTATTTTGAACATAAGAACACCGGTTGTTTCAATTTTACGCACCATGGATGGAAGTAGAAAATTTAACCAGGAGGTGCACGACTGCCTGTCAATTCGTTCTCCTTGACTAACTGGTTGGTGGAATGAAAGTTAACGATTTCTAGCATTTTGTAGATTTCTGGTGGCAAGATAGTGAACAAAATCAAAGGAGATCCTATGAATCATGAAGAAGATACTTGAAACATTTACAGAAGAGTACCTTGGGATTACTGGCAAGGTTCTTGGTAAGATACTTGATAAACTTTCAATTTCAATGCAAATTTTTAATGAGGACGGTAATCGAGACGATAATTGAACAGTTTTTTGAAAGTTCTTTGAATGATCACTAAAAGGGCAGATTTTTCTTGTAATTCGTAATAGATATTTCATTTTTTTTGTGAGATCTATTGAAATCGTAGACAGATTGATTTGGATTCCTGGAGTACTGATGATACTGATTTTGGCGAAGTTTTGTTTGAATTACTAGTTTGGCTAGTCCTTGATCTTCGACAAAAGCCCCAACGGCATTTATTAGAGCCCTGTCGAGAATATGTATGGATTTCTACAGGTTTATAGCGAATTCCTTCAATCATTCCCACCAAATTTATTGTAAGATTATTCATTCAGATTTTTAATAAATAAAAAAAAGCTTTAGATATTTTTGGGCAGATTTTTTTTAAATTCTTGACGAGATGCCCGTCGTTATCGTTTGTGCTAAATGATAATTTAGATCAAGTTCTCCAAATCTGAAAATTGAATGAATATGAAATATGAAAAAGAAAACAAAACAATTAAAACAAAAGTAAGTTACAGTTAATTCGATTTTAATTTTTTTAGGGCACCCGATAAAAATCAGGAAATTAGAAAACAAATTTTGAAAGGCCCCCCTGTAGCATGTGTATATCGTATGGCAGGTGCAAATATACTGTATGATTATGAAAAAAAAATCCTTCACGAAAAGGTCCTCATAAAAACTGGAAAGGAAATTTTTTTCGTAATTATTAGAAAATGGATAAAAATACAGTGCTGTTTTATTAGACAAATTAGCTTCTTCTTCAGTTTTGATATTTACACAAATTTTACATGATCGAGAAATTTGTAGTTAATAGGCTTTAACTTTTCAACGACTTCTAAATCGAAAAAGGGGAGAATTGACAATTTAAAGAAATTATAAAAAATTTTATGCGGAAACTGAATTTTCGATTTGTGAGAAAAGGTTTCGGTACTCTTTTGTACTTTATTGTAGAGTTGAAGAAATGTACTCTTTCCGGATAGAACAAATATGGTAACCCTATTCATGACGCTCTCCAATTATGTCACATTCTCCGGGACACTCGGAAGCTGCTACAAGGTGGTCGGTGTACAAGCGGATCTTGTAAATGTGAGGTGAATGAAAACCGAATAATCATAAATTCCATCAGAAATCAACCAATCATCTCAAATAAAATAAAGTAGGGAAGGTGTACCGGTATTCGCCATGTACAAGTTATTCGCCACCCCAGATTATATACCGCTTTACGACATATATGGTTGCCAATTGTTTAGTGTTCGCTAAATTGCCTTAAGATGATACAGAAACATTCATGGAAACCGCAAAATTTTTCTCAGAAAATAATGGAAAATAATAGTTCTCCTTAAAATTTTTGCTGATTTGCACCTATTTTTCGCCATGGTGTTCCTGATTCGCCAACCTCCATAAGAAATCAACGTAAGTGGCGAATTCAGGAACCGAAATTAAAATCGTGGCAAATACTGGCGCAAGTGCACAGAAGGAAAACTCCATGTAAATTTCAGCGTAAAATCATGCACATAAAGGGAATGCCAGATTTGCCGCAAATTTACATGACACATCGTGTAAAATTACACCAACATCATGTAAATTTATGCAAATTGTCACGTAATCGGTTAGAGTCCATGCTAGATTACACGATGTATAGCGGAAACTTACATGATGTTATTGTAATTTTACATGATCTGACGTGTAAATTTGCGACATTTCTGGTATTTCCTTCATGTGCATGATTTTACGCTGAAATTTACATAGGCTTTTCTTTCTGTGTGGTCCAGTATTCGCCACCACCATTTTTAATACAAAAACAAAGTTTCTGATTAGATTTTATATATTCCCTGCTGAGCATGGATTGGAAGCTTTCGTTTGATGTATTGACAGTAACCAAAGGTCGTTTGATTTATGTATAAACAATATTTTTCCTTAGGGTGGCCAAAACTGGTACACCTACCCTTGTTTGATACCCATATTCATATGGTTCCATACATTGTTTTGGCCACATCCCCTGGGGCACTCAACGGATTTTGCTCAGATTTTGGCATTTGTCTTCACAATAGTTTTAGTTTATAGAAAAAAATATCGACAGAGGTAAAAATTCACAATAGCTAAAAATATAACTGAAACAAAGATTGAGTTTTTGGCACATCCAACGGAAATTCATTCCGATGGTAAGTGTTCGCGAAAGTGAAGACATTTTGGCAACACTTGCAACACTGACAGTACTTCTGAGCACGGCCATGTGAGCGTCACAACCACCGCATCAAGTGCCAGCAGTTGGCTGAGCATCACAAGTGGGACTCTTCCAGTTCCACTTCCAGTGAACTATATGTCAATGTATATGTGTTTTTCCCTACCTAACTGTGCAAAAGCGATCGACCAATGGGAAAAAGGATGATGCAATCGCATCGGGGTGAAGGGTATATAAACGAGAGCAAAATTGTAATCTGGGATCAGTTTGAAACGTACGATTATACTGTACACTAATAAAACGGAAAAAAGTAAAAAGTGATAGTACTACCGCAAAATCCGAACACCGATCCGTTTGGCCTGGTGATGTGTTCTCCCGTGTTGCTGCGAATTCTGTTCCAGTTCCTGCGGAATCGTGATTCATCGTCGACGCTCGGCAGCTGCAGCCACTAGCTCCTTCTGCTGCTTTCGTTGTCACGAAATTGCTCGCTGCTTTCCTGATTCCTTAAAGAGTTGCATTCCCGTTCTTGTCAGAACAGGATTTTCAGGAGGCAGACGATGCAGAGTGACGATTGCTTGGCAAGTTGGAGTTGATGCAATTTGATGAAGGGATTTGCCGAGTTCTCCCTGTGAATATTGCGTCATTGTTGGCAGTCAGCCAACTGGTCCTTCGGAAGTTTTTCATCGTTGGCGTTGTGGCCAACATATTGGTCCTACTCGAGCCGGATAGTGAACAAGAAGAATTCCAAGTGTGAAAAACAAATTGTGCTCCACTTCATGGAAAGTGTGAAAACGTTTGCCGTGACCGAGAACTTCTGTTGCCTGTTGTGGAAGCACAAATACTGTGACAAGTGAACATGAACAAGAAGAACATGATTGAACTCGTATGAACGAAGAACATAACCTCGAACAGTGAGTGAAATTAATTCAACAAACAAGAAGAAGTGATTTTCTCGTGTGATTGGCATCCTGTGAGTTCTCGTCGGTTGCTGTTCTGAGCAACATTTCCATTACCGATGTCAGTCAAGCATACACCGGAGAAAACAACCAAGCCGTCCAAGATGGAGGATATCCTGAAGTCGCTCGTGCATCAACGTGGTGCTGTCAAAGGTAAAGTTACCACAATCGTGCAGACTCTTGAGAGAGGGGAAGATGATTTGGCTCAGGTAAGTCTTCCTTTGCTTAAAGTGTTCAGTAAGAAACTTGAACTGCATTATGCGGAATATTGCTCCCTCCATAAAGAAGTCATCGCCGTGTCCCCTGCCGGCAAACTTGACGAACAAGATTTAAAGTTAACTGAGTTTGAACAATTGCATACAGACGCGATGGTACGTCTTGAATGTTTAATGGATCGTTTGAGCACCACATCTGGTGCACAGCCTACTGTGGCTGTTGGTCAGCAACCAGTCATCATACAACAACAACCTCTCAAAGCTCCCATACCCACTTTTGATGGGAGGTATGAAAACTGGCCACGATTTAAAGCAATGTTCACTGATATTATTACCCGGTGTGCCGATTCCGATGCAATTAAATTGCATCATCTCGAGAAATCATTGATTGGGGCTGCAGCTGGAATTATTGACTCAAGGACGCTTGCGGACAATAATTTCAGCCACGCATGGGAAATGTTAAAAGAACGGTATGAGAATCCTCGCGTAATTGTAGACACGCATATTGGCGGTCTACTCTCCATGAAAAAATGTCCAAAGAATCACACACTGAGTTGCGAAAATTGCTCGACACGTGTACTCGACATGTTGAAGGGCTTAAATTTATGGAGCAGGAGATTGATAGCACTTCAGGACTGATTATTACGAAAATTTTGACGTCCTGCTTTGATCCGTCTACACGTAAGCACTGGGAGCGTTCGCTCACACATGGTGAGCTACCGAGCCTAGAAGAAACCCTCCAATTTCTCAAAGAGCAATGTAGTGTTTTGGAGCGATGCGAATGCGATCAGCCAAAGTTACAGCATAACGTCAAGCAATCGTTCGTGAAGCCGTCCAACATCAAGATTCATGCCACCACATCTGATACCAACAACGTAGTCTGCCAGGTGTGTGGCAAGGAACACTTCAACTATCAATGTCCGGAATTCTGCAAGTTGTCCACCTCAGAACGTGTGTCTAAAGTGAGAAGTTGTCGTCTTTGTTTCAATTGTCTGCGCCAAGGCCACCGCTCAGTAGACTGTCCATCCAAAAAGTGTTGCTCAAAGTGTAATAAGCGTCATCACTCATTGCTTCATGAAGACTCCAAAGTCGAAAGTAACGTCAAATCGCCGGAAAATCCTGTTCCGAGCGAAAATACTAATCAAATCTCACAGTCTTCGGCTAATATTTCGTCTACTCCTACTCCCTCGGCTGTTTCGCCGTGTTCAGTTATCTGTACAGCCACCTTGCCCAATACGTTGCTCCTAACAGCGGTCGTTAATCTAATTGACAAAAATTATATTAAAACCAAACAGTTCTAGCACAAGGCTTCGAGTCGTTTTTGACGCCTCGGCCAAGTCTGCTCCGTCTTCCGTCTCTTTGAATGATGTCTTGCAGGTTGGTGCGGTTGTGCAGAGCGATTTGTTTGCCATTCTTCTAAGGTTTCGCAAACATCGTTTCGTATTTACTGCTGACATCACAAAGATGTACAGACAGATTCTCGTTGATCCTAGCCAGACGTCTTTTCAGCGTATCTTCTGGCGATCTCAGCCATCTGACCCCCTTCGTGTTTTGGAGTTACTGACAGTAACTTACGGAACTTCTGCCGCGCCTTTTTTGGCTACCCGATGCCTAACACAGTTGTGCGATGATGAAGCAACTGAGTTTCCGTTGGCATCTCGAGTTATTCGGGAGGATTGTTACATCGATGACGTTTTGTCTGGAGAAGAGACTATCGAAAAGGCAATCGAATGTAAGAATCAAATCCAAAGTATGTTAAAAAGGGGTGGCTTTCCCGTTCACAAGTGGTGTGCAAACAATGATTTGATTCTGCAGGATGTTCCTGACTGTGAACGAGAGAAGCTTATCCAGATTGATCAGCTGTCCGACAACGAAGTGATAAAAACACTCGGTCTTATGTGGAATCCAGCAAATGATCAGTTTTTGTTCGCCGCAGCGTCTTGTTCTGAAGAATCCAAACCCGTTACCAAAAGAATCGTTTTTTCGAAAATTGCGCAGTTGTTCGATCCACTGGGTTTTCTGTCTCCGGTTATTGTTCTAGCCAAACAAATTATGCAGAAAACCTGGGCTGCTCAGATTGATTGGGACACCGAATTGGAAGGTTCTCTATTGGATAACTGGCAACAATTCCATTCATCATTAAGTCGTGTCAATGATATCAAAATCCCTCGCCCCATTTCGGTGAAACCGTATGAATGCTTAGAATTACACGGTTTTGCTGACGCTTCCGGTATTGCCTATGGAGCTTGCCTCTATATTCGAAGTGTCCATTTTGATGGTACTGTTTCATCCACGTTGCTTTGCAGCAAATCTAAAATAGCCCCACTACAAGAAATGACTATCCCTCGGAAGGAGCTTTGCGCTGCCTTGCTTCTCTCCTGTCTTGTTCGAAAGGTCGTGCCCGCTCTTCAAATGAATTTTGCCAACATCCAGCTCTATTCGGACAGCCAAATCTTTTTGGCATGGGTGCAAAAATCTCCATCGGCATTGCAGCCATTCGTTCGAAATCGCATCCAGGAGATCGTTGAAGTCAATGGGCATTCTAAATGGAGTTATGTGAGATCGAAGGAAAACCCGGCAGATGTGGTATCTCGCGGTCAACTTCCTGGTCCGCTGAAAAACAATTCAATGTGGTGGGAAGGACCGTCTTTTCTTCGAAGTAGTGAATTTGAACCGGAAACTCTTGTCTTGATTCCGGACTGTGAATTACCGGAAATCAAAAGTACCCCAATTGTTGCCGTTTCCGTAATGAACATCGACAGGCTCCCTGTTTTTGAAAGGTTTAGTTCCTTTCGGAAATTGCAGCGTGTACTTGCGTACGTCCAGAGATTCATTCGTAATTGTCAATTGAAGAATCCTTCGTCTCGAACTCTAAACAAGTTTCCTACCGTGTCCGAAATGAGATCATCGTTGCATACGATTGTGGTAATCATTCAGCACGATGGTCTGCTTGAGGAAATACAGCGCGTAGAAAATCAGGAGCCTTGTAAAACTATTGCCATGCTGGGTCCATTCTTGCAAGATGGTGCTTTACGAGTAGGAGGAAGAATTCAGAAATCCCAGTTGCCAGTACACACCAAGCATCAATATCTTTTGCCCAAACATCGTCTAACGGATCTTATCATTCGAACGTATCACGAGGAAAACCTGCACGTCGGCCCTAACGGTCTTTTGTCCGCACTTAGGCAAAGGTTTTGGATACTAGGTGCTCGGTCCGCCGTCCGTAAGATTACCAAGCAATGTGTGAGGTGTTTTCGTGTTAAGCCAAGGAACGTCTCGCAGTATATGGGAAATTTACCGAAGAGCCGAGTGACACCTGCAGCACCTTTCGAGGTATCTGGGGTCGATTACGCCGGGCCTTTTTCAATCAAGCAATTGAACTAGTGAAGCGTGGGTTAAAGGCAAAAGCTAAATCTTTCGTTTATTGTTTTTTTTTTTGTTAAGCCGTGAACCGTTTGAATTGTCAATTAAATACATATAAACAAGATTTCATCGAATGTTTTAGAACCCTATTGCTATTTGTTCCTTCCTTAGACGAAGGAACGTGTCTGGGTTCGATTCCCGGTGGGTCCAGGATCTTTTGGTAATGGAAATTTTCTTGACTTCCCTGGGCATAGAGTATCATCGTACCTGCCACACGATATACGAATGCAAAACTGGCTACTTTGGCAAAGAAAGCTCTCAGGTAATAACTGTGGAAGTGATCATTGAACACTAAGCTGGGAAGCAGGCTCTGTCCTAGTGAGGACGTAATACCAAGATGATGAAGAAGAAGAAGAAGAAGATGATTGCTATTTGTTCATTTTGTTTCGTATAGTGTTTTCAAATATTAGTCTTGCATACAACAATCTTGAAACGATCAATTTCACTTATATTTAAAAACGTCAAGGGCCGTCCATTAAGTATGTAAGGGGTTATGGGGGAGACGGGGGTCTGAGATATCTTTCGCGCCATACAATTTATTTTGAATTTTCATACAAAAAAAACTTGCCATGAGGGAGGGGGGTCCATTCTTGCAAGATGGTGCTTTACGAGTAGGAGGAAGAATTCAGAAATCCCAGTTGCCAGTACACACCAAGCATCAATATCTTTTGCCCAAACATCGTCTAACGGATCTTATCATTCGAACGTATCACGAGGAAAACCTGCACGTCGGCCCTAACGGTCTTTTGTCCGCACTTAGGCAAAGGTTTTGGATACTAGGTGCTCGGTCCGCCGTCCGTAAGATTACCAAGCAATGTGTGAGGTGTTTTCGTGTTAAGCCAAGGAACGTCTCGCAGTATATGGGAAATTTACCGAAGAGCCGAGTGACACCTGCAGCACCTTTCGAGGTATCTGGGGTCGATTACGCCGGGCCTTTTTCAATCAAGCAAGGGTCCAGAAAGCCGGTACTTGTTAAGTCGTACATAGCGGTGTTCGTGTGTATGGTCACTAAATCTATTCACATTGAACTAGTGTCGGATATGACAGCTGCCGCGTTCATTGCGGCATTACATCGATTTGTCGGACGCAGGGGTTTAGTGCGCGAGCTCCACTCAGATAACGGTAGTAATTTCAGAGGAGCCAAAACTGAACTGCACGATCTCTATAACCTCTTTCGCGATGAGACTGCCATGAATGAAGTTGAAGCGTTTTGTCATACTAGGGAGATTGAATGGCATTTCATTCCCCCAGAAGCCCCAGAGTTCGGCGGTCTCTGGGAATCCGCCGTTAAGAGTACTAAATATCACCTCAAACGGATTTTGAAGGATATCCCGTTGACATACGAAGAACTTTCCACCCTTCTTATCAGACGAGGAGGTAATAACTCCAGCCCACTTTCTGATCGGGCGTCCACTAAACGCAGTTCCCGAACCTTCCTACGAAGGAATCAGTAAACACCGTCTTTCACGATTTCAGCATATTCAACAAATGCGTGAACATTTCTGGAAGGCCTGGGTCCGCGACTATTTGTCAAGCCTTCAGTTGAGAGGCAAAAACCGCGAACGATCCTCGAATGTGCGACCGGGGATGATTGTAGTTCTTCATGATAAAAATCTAACTCCTCAAAATTGGAAGCTGGGAAAGATTCATGCTGTGTATCCCGGTGAGGATGATCTTGTTAGAGCTGTTGACGTGAAGATAGGAGATCTAATTTTTCGTCGTCCCATTACGAAACTTTCCATTTTGTCTATTGAAGATAATTCTCAATCCGCTGGTAGCAAACATTAACTGGACACAAACAATTCTTGCCCGGGGGAGTATGTTCGCGAAAGCGAAGACATTTTGGCAACACTTGCAACACTGACAGTACTTCTGAGCACGGCCATGTGAGCGTCACAACCACCGCATCAAGTGCCAGCAGTTGGCTGAGCATCACAAGTGGGACTCTTCCAGTTCCACTTCCAGTGAACTATGTGTCAATGTATATATGTTTTTCCCTACCTAACTGCGCAAAAGCGATCGACCAATGGGAAAAAGGATGATGCAATCGCATCGGGGTGAAGGGTATATAAACGAGAGCAAAATTGTAATCTGGGATCAGTTTGAAACGTACGATTATACTGTACACTAATAAAACGGAAAAAAGTAAAAAGTGATAGTACTACCGCAAAATCCGAACACCGATCCGTTTGGCCTGGTGATGTGTTCTCCCGTGTTGCTGCGAATTCTGTTCCAGTTCCTGCGGAATCGTGATTCATCGTCGACGCTCGGCAGCTGCAGCCACTAGCTCCTTCTGCTGCTTTCGTTGTCACGAAATTGCTCGCTGCTTTCCTGATTCCTTAAAGAGTTGCATTCCCGTTCTTGTCAGAACAGGATTTTCAGGAGGCAGACGATGCAGAGTGACGATTGCTTGGCAAGTTGGAGTTGGTGCAATTTGCTGAAGGGATTTGCCGAGTTCTCCCTGAGAATATTGCGTCATTGTTGGCAGTCAGCCAACTGGTCCTTCGGAAGTTTTTCATCGTTGGCGTTGTGGCCAACAGTAAGTAGTGACCATATTCAAATCTCGTATAACTTATGATCTCGCCGTAAAAGCCATTGATAACCAAGTGTGTAGCCCAATCTTTTCAAGCAAATCAATGGACCGAGATAAAAAAAAAACTGTCCCCACTGGAAGAAGACGAGGATCTTCTTTTCATCGTAGCATTGTTAAATAACGTTCAAATTAATTCGTTAGCTCAGTAATAAAAGGCTACACACTACCTAAGGCTTTTAGGGCGAGATCATAAATTATGCGGAATTTGATTATGCGGAATTGGCCACAGGAATGATGATAGATTTCCGAAGGATGTGTCAAAAACTTAATTTTAATTTCGCTTATATTTTTAGCTGTTGTGAATTTTCACCTTTGCCGTTATTTTTTTTTCTATAAACTAGAACTATTGTGAAGCGTGGGTTAAAGGCAAAAGCTAAATCTTTCGTTTATTGTTTTTTTTTTTTTGTTAAGCCGTGAACCGTTTGAATTGTCAATTAAATACATATAAACAAGATTTCATCGAATGTTTTAGAACCCTATTGCTATTTGTTCCTTCCTTAGACGAAGGAACGTGTCTGGGTTCGATTCCCGGTGGGTCCAGGATCTTTTGGTAATGGAAATTTTCTTGACTTCCCTGGGCATAGAGTATCATCGTACCTGCCACACGATATACGAATGCAAAACTGGCTACTTTGGCAAAGAAAGCTCTCAGGTAATAACTGTGGAAGTGATCATTGAACACTAAGCTGGGAAGCAGGCTCTGTCCTAGTGAGGACGTAATACCAAGATGATGAAGAAGAAGCAGAAGAAGATGATTGCTATTTGTTCATTTTGTTTCGTATAGTGTTTTCAAATATTAGTCTTGCATACAACAATCTTGAAACGATCAATTTCACTTATATTTAAAAACGTCAAGGGCCGTCCATTAAGTATGTAAGGGGTTATGGGGGAGACGGGGGTCTGAGATATCTTTCGCGCCATACAATTTATTTTGAATTTTCATACAAAAAAAACTTGCCATGAGGGAGGGGGGTTTAAAAATTCCCAAAAAAACCCGGGCTGCAAAAAAAAACTGAAATCTACACATGTAGCGTAGATATGACGAAGAAATAAATCCAAATTTCTAACAGTAGAAATAAAGCCGCAAATTTATTGATTCCCAATATTTCTATTCCACACTTCTTTATCCATTTCATTTTTTTCGCATTCGCAACTCATTGAAGCTTACCCTAATTTGCATCCCTTTAAATTTGAATCTATCAGAAGCGGTTTCTGCTCCTGGTTATCACTGGGTGACTTATTTAATACCGTTTGCTGAATCGGCCCAATCATACTAGCGGCACTTCAGTTTGTTTCAAAGAGGAGCCAATTTTGCATACCCATTATTACTAGGCCACCGGCTTAAGAAATGTGTGGCACGAGAAAACGACTTAAGCTGCTGAAATCGTTTGCTTCACGCGTACTTCCACCACGTGCACATTTTGACGGCACTCGGTCTTGGAAACGCGGTATGTTAACTGCCGTTTTCTCTCTGTTCCGGCCGTCTTAACGGGGACGATGCCAAACCGTGTAGTGATTAATCCCGTGTTGAAACGCCAAACAACCTAATCTCTTATTTTTTGCGTAATTACGGCGTTATCCAATAAGATTGAATGCTAAAAAGTTAATCCCAAGAATTCTTGCTATTTACAGCTTCCCTTCCTGCTTGGTCTGCATGGTCGACTGGTCAAGCTGCTGGTTCACGGATGATGGATCGGAAAGCAATCTAGCGTCGTCTTCACCTGACGATCAGCTTCAAAGGTTGAAAACCTCATGTCCGGCTGTGTGAACTCATTCGTTTTCCAATTGCCACCGCAATTCCGTCACTATCCATCGCCGAACATTGACGACGTACATACATACTACAGTCCTTGTTTTCTTGAACTTGGACAAGTATTAAGCAAGGGATGGAAGTCGATCATTCTGAAAAAGATTTTAAATAAAAAGCAAATAGTGCCGTTTTTTAGTGACAAAACAATTGTTACCACATCTACAACAATCGTCTAATCTCCTATTACCTATTGATTTTGCAAAATGTTGGCTTTAACTCGTGTAACTAAACTCCAAGCAATACAACTTGTAATTTTCAAGATCATTTATCTCAAAGGCTTTCCTTAGATAAGTACCGTAAAACGGGATATCTTTGATAATGCGGGTAACTTTGATAGTGCAATACCCACCACATGCTAAACGAAATATCATAATTTCTGTTAATCGGTTAAGCAAAACGAATGCAAAACTAAAGAATATTAGTATGGCACTTCATGTAAGAGCTGTTTTCATTTGAATCGAGAACATTTGAGGCTTTACATATGAATATTAAAAATTGATACGATTTTAGCATTTTCGAAACGCTTACAAACAATCTGTTCTACGATCACTATTTGACTTTGTTTCGAATAGCTGGTCTCTTATCTTTGACAGCCTAGTTATCGTAGAACCTGAATATGGTCTCAAATCACTAAGCAAAAAGCATTTTCACAAACTAGGATCATTTTTGTGATCTCAGTCAGAAGTTTCTAGTTACTTTGCAACATTACATGCACAGCAATGAAGTCCAGATTTTGATTTGTAATATATCAACTTATGTAAGTCTCAAAATTCAATATTTGGACAGCATATTTGTTAAAGGTATTAATATATTTTTCTTTATATGAGCGGATAATCTAGACTTCAGAGTATCATACATTGCCTAAAAGTTTTGTAAAGTATTTCATTCTACTGCAAAAGTTTAAAGCTTCCCAGTTTAAAACGCATTTCGTACATCAACATCATAAACAACATTTTTGTGAATAATACCAACATGGGCTGGATACATCAATGGTATGCCATTTAAAAGACTCTGTAGTTCAGAAGCACATAGTAAGTAAAGGTTTTCAGCTCCAGTTGTCCAACTTCATAAATATTATAACAGATATTGATCCAGCATGCATTGTAGATCACCAAAATGGGTTATCGCATCAACATGGTGTTGAAAGATTATCAAAGCAAGGGGAAATTCAAAAATTACGTCCATTGTTTTTAAGTCTATCTAAATCCTCCATCTGCCCACTTTTTCCCAACCCCCTGGTATATGCACTGTCACACTTTCGTACACCTCCATGATAGACGTAATTCTTTAACGTTCCCCAAAAAAATACTTCTTCTTAAACTTCGCTATTGGAGACATACAATATTGAATGGGATTCCCAAAGCTATGAGTTTCTGTTACATAGTTTTCGTGTGGTGCATCATTTTTATGATTCGTATGTAATCACTCATTCATGTTTTAACGCAATATTTTGCACTATTGTGGATATTAGAACCAGATTCAGCCACTTAACTTGATCAAAATACTGAAAATGAAAATTGGTAGTGCACAACGAACATCGACCGGGTAAGTGCCAGCTTTAGCACAATTGTGCTGGTCCCACTTTGTCCCTACAGAAATCTTTGCTATGTGAATCAATTCACATTACAAAGAAGAATTCTTTCACTTTAATAGTTAAAAAGTTGCGACAGATGAAACTTTTCAGCTCTTACGGTGTTTGTTTACATTTTGTTTACTCTGAGCTGGTGTCTTCTAAGCCCGATGTAAACAAATGCTGTTGTACTCAATTACAAGTATCAATAATAATTCAATAATCGAAATCAAAAATCAAGTTTAGCAAAACAATAATGTATCGGCTAAACGAATCATCCAATGTCATGGGTGCCGAACAGCACAATTGTGCTGGTTCGCCCCGAAAGGGATATAATTTCAGTTAACCCTCTAATATCCAAATTTTTATTTTCGATCTAAATATCATTTATAGTTATCTAAAATCGTTCTAAACACGTTTTGGGCAATGATTTATTTTTATTCGCAAATCTATGAATTTTGGTTTTTGATTCTTATAATTTTTATTTTTGAACATCCCTCATTTTCCTCAAAGCCTTTTCTAGTTACTGATTTTTGGCAATAATAAAAAATCAACTTAAAATCTCCTTAATAAAGCTATAATAATAATAAAAAAAAATCAACTTATTACGGTACTTTTAAAAATAATACATTTTCAACATTTTTCTGGAAATATTTTTATTTTCCGTGTAATTAACGGAAAAACATGCTTGAAATTATTTCTTAAAGCTCTTCTTCTGTTATAGGTTAATAGTAGACAAATATAAATGGCACGATTTTTTACATAACACGTTAAATAAACCCCAGGCATTTTTGGGTTATTAAAGAATTCAATTTTTAAAACAATTTTCAAAAATACAAAAAGGTTTCAAAACTCATCAAAAACTTTTCTCATATGCGTGTTATGAGTCAAGGTTTAAGCCAAAAATAAAATCATTTTGATTTCCGAGCTATGTAAAAATACACAAAATGCCAAATTGTACCCCGTCTTAAGGCGGGGTTGGGTATTAGCAGGCTTGATAGAAACTCCTCTGCGATGCAAAGAGGAGGCGATTTTGCCGTTTTTCTGAGGAGAAAAAAATAAACTCAAAATTTTCAACACAGATCCTCAAGCGATTCGAGTGAGAGTGCAGAACAATGCGAGGATTTTTTCAGGCACTCTCTCTCTCTCTCTCGTTGCGATGCTCACCATCACTCACACTTCAAACGAACTCTCGAGTCTGCCGCCCGAACAGACAGTCCTCGGGGAGTTGTGAGAGCACACTTTTTTGATGGAATTTTACTCGTTTTTTTTTGTGCTGCATCTTCCTCGCTCATTTTTCGTTGCTTCTCTGCTTAGCATTTATTCGCTCCCTCGCAAAGAGGCAAGCACGCTGCTCTAGAGTATGTCACCGAACTCTGATGATGTTGAGCTGAATTATCAAGCCTGGGTATTAGAGGGTTAAAAATAATTCGTTAAAGGATAATAGTACTGTGCGACAGTAAAAACCATAGTACGGTTAGCGTAATTATATGAAAGAATGTTCCATACAAAACTGAAATCATCCCTATTGTAGATTCGATAAAAAAAATGCCTAGGTTCAATTCGTTAAACGTATTTCGATAAACGAAAAGTGTAAGAGAGAAGTAATTTAGAAAATTGTTTTTATTTAGAAAATAAGTCACGATAGGGGTACTAATGCTTGATGACATATACAATGCGGACCGTTTTCTTAAGTACTATTGTTCTCGCAGTAATCTCTGCAGAACAAAAGGTGGGCCCAACAATGCGCACACCATAAAGAACATTCTCCGCAACGCCAGTGGTTCCACACAGAGAGTGAAAGCCAGACACCCATATCAACGACCCTTTCAGCCATTCCGAATTCCGTGAAAATTTGCTATTTTGTTCCTTATTCGAAATAAGGATACACGTGTTTTCGGATTTTTCTATTAGGGTGACCATTTCCGAAATAGGGTAACCAGAAAAATCGCGATTTTGCTAAAGTTTTATTTTATTTTTAAATTATATTTTTTTAACCGTTTGACCGATTTTCATTTTTCTTGGACGAAATGAGAGCAAAAGATTTCGACTTTTCAAGAATAATATAAAATTTCACAAAAATTGATTTTTTACATGATTTTTTTAATCCTTTTTTCGTGTTCTAAAGGCCTCGGGACAAAAGGGGCTATTGCTGTTCTCATTTTTTCTTGAAAGTTAAAAAAAAATTATGTTTACTGCCAAATTTTTAGAGAGTACAGTGGTCACACTATTATGGGTCACCCACTATTATGGGTCATTCCCATTTGAATTGCATGCAAAACAGAGTGACTAATAGTCGTGACAAGGTGACCCATAATAGTGTGACCACTGTATGTTTTTTAGTTTTTGAGATATATTTTTTTGAAAATAAAAAATCAGTCATTTTTTTATCGGCACACACTGTAGGTTAGATTTTTTATTTAAAAAAAAATCATAACTTTTGAATAGCTCAACCGATTTCCAATATTTTTTAAAGAATAAAGCTTAAGATTTCAACTTTTCAGAAAAAAATTAAAACTCTGAAAAAAAAAATTATAGAATTCTAGTTTTTTAGTAAATTTTTATATTTTTTCAGGTAAAAAAATTGTTTTCATAGGTTTATATATTTTTTTAAAGTTTAAATCTTAAGCTTTCATTTCATAAAAAAAAAGATTGGAAATCGGTTGAGGTGTTTAAAAGTTGTGATTTAAAAATTAAAAAATCAAATGCGCTGAGACCTACAGTGTGTGCCGATGAAAAATGACTGATTTTTTATGTTCAAAAAAAAAATATGTCTCAAAAACTAAAAAAACATACATCGCTGAAAATTTGACAGTAAACGTAAAATTTTCTAAACTTCCAAGAAAAAATGAGAACAGCAATAGCTCCTTTTGTCCCGAGGCCTTCAAAACACGATAAAACGAAATTTTATTTATTTGTTTCATTTTTGTGAGATTTTATATTTTCCTTAAAAAGTCAAGAAGTATTTAGCTTGCATTTCGTCCAAATTGAAAATCGGTCAAGCGGTTCAAAAGTTACAATTTTTTTTAAATAAAAATTAAGCAAAATCGCGTTTGCTCTGGTTACCCTATTTCGGAAATGGTCACCCTAATCAAAAAATCCAAAAACACGTTTATCCTTATTTCGGGTAAGGAACAAAATAGCAAATTTTCACGGAATTCGGTGACCCAGTAGATCGGTTTTTCATGGAATGGCTGAAAGGCTGACGTAATTTGTGCATGACCCCTTAATCTTAGCTCATCAAGTGAGTTCTCGCTTATCCTGGATGTTCACAGATGTTCAAAGCAGTGAAACCATGCGATTCCAAGCCCCTTTTCATTTTCGGCTAGAACTGTTATTCGTTATCTTTTCTTGAAGGTGAATTATTATTTCTTTACTACACTCTTACCGAGACAACAGCTTTCCAGTATACGACGTCCATCGATTTCGGGATTTCTTGACCCCCCTCTGTCCCGCTTTTTCCAATACCTAATACATGTACTGCCACACTTTCATAACCCCCCCTCTCCCCAAATTATGGATTTCATTTTTGGATGACCCCTTTGATAAATGATTTGAATCATTCATCATTTGTTTAGGGATAAAAACAGCATTCGGTTATCCTGAAGACAAGGATTATGGTGATTTTTGGAGGACGTTTAGAGCACTAAGAGTTCGCTTCGATAGCTTACGTGTTCGAGCTTGTCTATCTAGCCCCTCTACCTTATTCTGAATCCTGCATCTATTTAGTGAGGATCGAACTCACGACTTCAATCATTAATAAATAATAACCGTAGGAATATAAAATATGGGAGTAAATTTACACATTACGTCACTCCAAATTTGGTCATTTTTATCCCGTTCCCCCGTTTTTTGTATTCTGTTTCTGATGGCAATCTTTAAAAAATAAAACTTATATACTATTTCTTGAAGGAATCCCTGACGGAATTGTTGCAGTTATTCAAGAAAATTTAAAAGAATCGTTCGACACACAATGAAAGCATGGACCCTACCTTTTGAGCATGAGCATAAGCATGATTGACCGCCCGCAGATGCTACTCCGTTATTGCAAGAACAGCTGTACTTACACAGGGAACCAACAGACGCTACTCGGGATCAGTAGCATCCTCAATGTGTAAGTACTGGTGCTCTCATTATAATAAACAATAACGGCGCCGGCTGCGTCCGAATGCAGGTCAATTTGGGGATGGAAGGGAAATGTTGACGTGTTACTTGCTTTATGAAAGCCGAGGAGTCCTCTACACTTCCACAAGTAAACACTGGGAGTTTGGGTATGGGAGAGGGATTCGTTTTGGTAAACGATAAATATATAATTTGAAATGAATGCGCCTCACCGGATTCGCGATATTACTCGATAAACGCATGAAAGCCCCATAGGAGCAAGCGACAAGATAAAAAGATCAAACACTACTAACGCGTTCTGCGACCCGCGTCACTATTCAACCTTGCCACGCGAGCGGCTCACAACACAATTGATCCTGCCCTCATCACCCGCCCTCGTAGGAGCAAGCGTCAAGGTCGAAGGATCAAACAGAACTCACATGGATCCTACCATTTCATTTGGTAGTAAAACTTAAATTTCTATTGCAGGGTCTAGAACGATTTCTATTTTATTATTTGCGATTGCTTGAACAAACTCCAAGAAGAAACCTATACTTCAGGTAGTTTTTACCTAAAATAAGATTGGGAAAATAACCCCCGTTAGATAATTTTCGTTTAGTATCACATAAAAGAAGAGCGTCCAACCTTTCATTTAGTGGATGTTTCAGAGAAATCACATAATGTTCTTCAACCATAGACACCGTGAAGTAATAATCACAAATAGCGAAACATATTGGGAGCATTTCTTGGAGGAAATCATCTAGATATTCCTCTAGCTCAATGATAGAGCACTACAACCGTATTTGGACAGGTAATAAGGAGTACAATTACATTTTCACGTATTAAACCAGTCGCTTGTAGTTGAAAATCGGTCTAGCAATCGATAGTACCGGATTTGCCAATTGACAAAAAGTACGGGATTTGACCACTACACGCAGCGAACTGGACTATCGAAATTCATACATTTTGCCTTATGAAAGATGGAACGATTATCGCAATACAAACGCTTTATGTATCGTTTCAGCATTACTCCCCATTAAGTCGTCGATAGGCGCGGGGTGTACGCACGAGCCTGTCGATCGCAAGGTCCTTGGTTCGATTCCAGGTTGCCGCGAAAACTATTTTTGTTTTCAAATTTCGGTTTCATAAGGCAAATTAATGAATTTCCACCTGATTTTTTGTGGCGAATTTTCATAAGGGGTTCCTATGTTTATCGATAGTTCATTTGCCTGAGTGTAGTCTTACGAGCGAGAGCCAAAATTTTTGTTTCTCCGCTCCCTGAACCGACTGAGCGAGGAGCGAAAGATTTGAATATTTAAGATGTATGTTATTGATTGAAAGTGGGTTTATTGGCATTTCCATTGAGCGATTTCGTTAACGTTTAGAGCAGAATATCGTAAATTCTTATATCACGTCATTTTAGCTACATTACAGTCCCGTCGCAAATGTTGTGTACAATTACAACTGTAAAACGTAAAAAACAACCGGAGGCAGTTTAAAATCAGCAATCGATGGAATTGGTTTAAGCAATCAACAAAATAAAAACAAAGTTTAAGTGAGAATTGAACTCTAGCCTAATTCAATTACAAATTACAATTACGATACAAAAAATTAAAAAATAAGTTGTGGTGTACAAATATTTAATAAATGTTTGAAATCCAAAATAGAATCGAAAATATCTTAATCTTGTAAACTGACCTTAAATACTAAAATTAACGTTTTCTCCTCAAACATCAAAAACATCAAAAATTTCATAAGTTTTCCCCAAATTACAAATGTATTAGGCCTTAAATATTGAGTAGGTCAGCAGTGCAATCGAACTTGTTTGTTCCATTGGCTACGCATACGAACCAACATTGAAAATTGTTTCGTATCCCTTGCCATGTTAGTAGTCTAATGAAGTTGTTTCGTGCATCCCAAATGATCCGAAATTTTCGTTTTTCATTCATCAGATTTTGAACCCGAGGTAAACGGATGAAGATCATTCAGTAGGTGAGCCAGAAGTTTGCTATTTCCTTCCGACGCAGCCGGCTTTGCGTGGAAATGGACTGTTAATCGTTTAGCTAAATCCACATACATAATAAAAGCGATTAGAAGCCGATACGCTAGCTAATTTGAACCCGTTGGTGCAAATCATGCATGACATAACTCGTACGAACCTATAACTAATGCTCGCGCACGATCTGCGCTAGAGCTCAGACACACAAAAAAAACCTACTCAAAACAAACGATTACCTTTTTTGTACCGACCCCGGCCGACCTCGGTAGACAGACTTCCCGAATTGGGGGTGATAACATGATACGGGCAGAATTTGTTCAAATTGTGTATTTAGATGAAAGTTGTGTCGAACCTTTTCAATTGAATTATCAATAAGTCCGATGCTCACAATTTCATCTAACAATCATAGAATCACTCCCTCCTCGGGATTAAGGTATGACTGTTTGGGTGTACGCTTAGTACAGCGAATGCTGAAGAATGTGATTTAATGATCTAGGTCTTCTTTGACCGCAACGCGCGGTTTGGGAGTAGAATAGCGTACAATAAACTCTCCTGCTCGCGTTCGTGTAGCAGCGTAGAAAATTCAGTGGGGCATGACGAAGAAAATAACGCTTTCTATCCTAAATTCCAATCATTAACCAGGAACAATACAATTTCGATGGGGCTTCAGATGGGAGAGCAGGGGTTCATATGCCGTACTGATTGGTCAGAATTTATAATGAACCTATCAAGTATACTGGGTGAGGATGACGAACTTTATAGTGCCGCATCGTCGTCGTCTCTTTTGAAGTGATGGGTACAACTAATTCAATTCCTTAGGATAAGAATTAGAACATGAAAAAAAACTAGCTCGAATTACCGTTAAGTTCGAACAATGTATTGTACTCGATCAAAGGGTAGAACTATCAAAAGCTATCGACCGTTTTTTGTTGAAATTGATAGCAAGAAATGGTGATCTCATGCATAACTCTCTATAATTGGCTATGTAGAAAAACGAAACACATAACACATTTATGGTTATTTATTTCACTGAATCTATTCCATGCGAAATGAAGTATGGTTTATGTAATAGACATGTGATGTGTCACGTGAATTTATGTTCTACGGCTCGTAGTCTAGGGGAGTCCTGCTGAATTACACGGCATATTTAACACTTAATGGAATGGCACACTCAAATTATGCGAATTAACATTTAGATAGAGTAAACCGTGCGATCTCACACCCTGGTTGGTATGCTGGCATATCATTGGCACTTCATATATCTGAAGTAATGAAATAAACCCCGTTAAGAGGTCCTTAGCCCAGCGACTTCTATATCTACCTCTTCGCGAAAGCGACTGTGGTACGAGCATCCCTAGAGAATTTCGGGAAACAAACCCCGGTGGAAAGTTTGACCGTATGCTGACAAGGAAGGGAAGAAGCAAATGCAATCCTAGATGTTTGCAATCTGTACTCCATGCCAGGAACGAGTCACAACGGCTTATGTTTGCCATGTAATCATAGTCTAATGAGGGTCATGTGCGGGATAGCCCTCCGAAAATTTAAGGGGAATGTGCTTCCGAAAATCTAGTGATATGATGTAAGGACCTCAAAGCCAGCCATAAAAGAGTTAAACAACATAAAATTAACGAGATAAGACAGACTAAATGACAACGTCAAAATCATCGTCGTGAAACTGATATATTTCACTACTTCCAAATATACGGCCTTTTGAGCATGAGCATAGATGACCGTACAATTCGTAGTTGCTACTCCGTGATTGACCAGAACAATCGAAGTTGCACAGAGATTTAATAAATGGAGCTTGGGATTAGCTTACCATTCTTCAATGTGCTCAAATCGAGAGCTCAAATTTTAAAAGTCAAACTGCGCCGACCACGTCCTTATGGTCATCGGGGAAGGGAATGAATGTTAGTTTGACAACCTTTGTTACTAGAGACCGAGTATACCTCTGCATCTCCACAGTTGTCGTGGAAAGGATATTGGGTTAGTGGGATAAGGTAAAGATCTGGGAATCACCAGTGGTTGGTGATGCGATCCATGATATAATCACGCCTAATATCATTCGATAATCGCGTTGTACGCCGGGCAAGTGTTCATCACTCGCCCTCATTTACTCGACCGTAGCGCTACGCCCCCGCAGGAACAAGCGTGAAGGTCGAAGGGTCAAACAGAACTCAACTTCCAAGAATACGGCCTTTTGTTACACTTAGATACTTCTAGCACAGCCTACGTATTGATACAACTGAAGATTTTCATGGGCAATAAAATCACAAATCGACTTCGTCCTTACTGATGGATGGCATTTCTTCGAAATTATCGACTTCAGAACTTGTCGTGGCGCATACATAAACTCTTATCCCTATCTAGAGATGGTGAAATCGCGCACGAAACTATCCGTCATCATCCGTCATCAATCATTAATGATGGCCGCTTTGGTATGACCTAAAGCAGCGAAAACATTAGAAAAAAAGGTCATTGCGTACACGCAGCTGAGCAATTCCAGCGAACATGATGATTTTTTTTTATATTTATTTTTTGTATATTTTGAATCACCTGAAAATTTGCATACAGATTCTTTATGACCAAAAATGCCATTTTGCACCTTCAGACCGCCATTTTGAACCTCGCCTTATTTTTGAGAAGGGCGTATAGGAAAATGCATAGCAAATCTTTAAAAAACTGTTACTCGAAAACGGTTTGTCCGATCGATTTGAGATCTTCTACAAAGTTGTAGGTATTGCTTAGGACTAGGGTAGATGTACCAATAGTGGAGATACTAAGCACTATTGAAGTTCGTTTAACCGCCTAAATTCAAGAAGCGCAATTAATGTACATGTTAATGTTGTAACGTGAAGTAACGACCATTGACTTAATGAGAAAAAATATTTCATCGCAGTAATCCACGGTATGTCAGTGAAAAATAATACCTCCACTATTGGTACACTGTTCCTTTAGTTGCGGTATATTTTTAATTTGTGTTCCTATAGTTGCGGTATCCGTTGTTTTCTTATGGGATCCTCCACTATAGGAACACTTTACCGCAACTATTGGTACCGTAATCCGGGGTATCATTGATCAGCGGGGTAACATTGATCGGAATGACTCATCTCGTAAAAAGTTGGTATCATCATTTATTGATGAAACATTTCCAAATCATGAATGGTGCTTCTCTTCCTTATATTCATAAGCTAATGTAAGTGAGGGTTTTTGCGAAAATTTCGTTTACATTATGCGTAAATTTGTCAACTTTTTGAAACAATGATTTCAATGGGTAAGGATGACACTACCGAAGATTTATGTCTCACATAGGTTCTGCAAGTGATATGAACAAGGAAAATGCGGTTCTCACTAAAAATGGCATCGCCCAAAACGATTCCGCTGTCAAAACTTTTATAAGTACCGTAATCCGGGGTAACATTGATCATTTATCTGAATGTTTCTTTAATATTTCGTTTGAAAATGCAAATGATGCAAATTTTATATTTTTAAAACTAGTACTGCCACCCATAGCTTGAGACTATATACTACATTCTGTTTATTGAAAGATTGAAACATGTTAAAAAAATGTTTTAGGCGATTTTTTTGATTTAGCTGATATGGGGTAACATTGATCATCTATGTAAACAATTTTCGGTAATACTGAAAATGTCGTTACTTACTTAAACTATGGCCCCTGAAGCCGAATATTAAGGCCAAACGCTTGCAAGTCATTAACTTTTTGAGTTATTTTAAAATTAAAAACACCTCGAACCAAGGAATACGCCTAAAGGTAGGCAATTTCCTAAGGGATTTTTACATTCTTAACAGTAATTTGGTAATGTTGCCTAATTGAGCATACTTATAAAAGTTTTGACAACGGAATCGTTTTCGGTGATGCCATTTTTAGTAAGAATCACATTTTCCTTGCTTATATCGTTTGCAGAACTTGTGTGAGACATGAATCTTCGATAGTGTCATCCTTAACAATTAAAATCATTATTTCAAAAAGTTGCCAAATTTACGTATAAGGTAAACGGAAATTTCGCAAAAATCATCACTTTTATTAGCTCATGAATATAAGAAAGAGAAGCTCCATTCATAATTTGGAAATGTTTCATCAATAAATGATAATACGTACTTTTGACGAGATGAGTCATTCCAATCAATGTTACCCCGCTGATCAATGATACCCCGGATTACGGTATGTTCAGTTAGGCAACATTAACGAATTACTGTTAAGAATGTAAAATTCCCTTAGGAAATTGCCTACCTTTAGGCGTATTTCGCAGTTTGAGGTGTTTTTAATTTTGAAATAACTCAAAAAGTAAATGAGATGTAAGCGTTTGGACATCAAATTCGGCTTCAGGGGCCATGATTTAAGTAAGTAACGACATTTTCAATATTACCGAACGTTGTTTACATGGATGATCAATGTTACCCCATATCAGCTAAATGAAAAAATCACATAAAACATTTTTGTAAACATGCTTAAATCTTTCAAAAAACAAAATACAGTATGTAGTCACGAGCTATGGGTGGCAGTACTTGTTTTAAAAATATAAAACCCAGAACATTTGCATTTTTTAATTAAATATTTAAGAAATATCCTAAAAACTGATCAATGTTACCCCGGATTACGGTACAAGCAAGAACAGTTTTAGCAATTTTAGTGATATTTCATCAGTTTTAAAGCAATTTGAACACTCTTTTCAACTATTCCGTGCATCAACAAGCCAATACGTCGATTGGCAGTGTCGATTATGTGGCTAATGAAATAAAATCAGTGAAAACGGCACTACCGCAACTATAGGAACACCCACAACTAAGGGAACACTTACCCTATATTGAGAAAAATATGCACGGTAAAAAAAAAGTTACAGATTATTTTTTATTTCAAAAACAAAATTTTAAAATCGATTTTCTCCAGAAACGCATTTTTGATTTTTTTTTTTTTTATTTTTGGATATGTTTTAAGGGACAACTTATGTGATTTATTGCACAATGTTTCAAAATGGAAGAATTATGGACAAAAAAGTTATGATTATTTTTAAAATTACAGATTTTGAAAAAAATCGAAATAGAGGAAAACAATATTTTTTTATGTGATTATTTAAAAGTACAGAAAAATTGCAATCGAAAAGTACTTAAGTAATTTTTTTCTAGGCTGCATCAATTTCGAGATATACTCATATTTATATAAAATTTTCAAATAAAAAAAGTAAAATAGGCCCTTTTCAAACATATTTCGTGTTTCTCCATTCCAGAAATATTTTATTTTGGTTGAGTGAATCGTAGCTGAATTGTTTATTGTTTGATCAAAACCTATATACTAAAGTATTTAAAAAAGTATGCACGGTAAAAAAATATAAACCAAATTTTAAAATGGAAATTTAGAGTTCGTTGTTCTTAAAAACCGCAAAATTGATGTTTTTAATTTTTGGATATGTTTTGCAGCATATTGTTTGTAATTTCTTGCACAATGCCTCAAAACGGAAAATTTCTGAATAAAAAATAAATTACTTAAAAAAATAAATAAAATGAAGTTATGTAATTTATGTAATGTTATTTTTTTATTAAATTCTTCATATTTTCGCTTTACATAATTTATTGAATTCATTTTTTACGATCAATTGGAGATGTTAACATACTGGAAATTGATTTGTTAAAAATTTCAATATTTACACTTTGTGAACATTCACCTATTTCAGAATCAGTCGTATTGACCGAGGTCATTGACGGTACAGTTACCAAAGACTCCTGACTTGGAACATTCATTTCAGTATCAGAAGTTACATGTTCATCACTGCTCGATGAGTCATCGCTACTAGATAGTTGAGTACAATTAGACAGTTTTAAACGACAAGAATCACAAATTTTAAGCTTACTATTTAATTTATTCTGTTCAGCAAATCCCAACAAAACCAATTTCTGAATATTATCTTCCGTAAGATTTCGACAATGTTTAGAACAACTTTGTTTGAACACTTTAATACATCTTGAACTGATATAACTCATTGCGAAAAAACGATATTTGTACAGCTTCACGCACAACAAAAATAAATACCTCTGTAAAACGCCTCCTTAATCCACAATACAATGCTGTATCTTCTTTCGTAGCTCGTCAATTTCACAGGCAAATAAACGTCACCTACAATCACTGAACAATCACTGTTGATACAACACTAATGCTCTCACGGTTTCAGACTTACCTTATATACTTCATAGGTACTTCACACCACGAAGTTTTTGCATTTTTTTCAATGATGGACAACATAGCGCATTATTTTTGTACCCATGAAGTACGTTTAAAAAAAAAGCATCGTTTTTCTTTTATTCATTTACCATGTCCAAATGTATGGGTATGGGAAAAACGTGTTTGTTCATCATACCTACTAACACAGGCAAAAGTGATGAAAACCCTTGTGGAGCCTGTTTAGTAGAATGCCTGTAAATAAACAAAAAGATGAGTAGTACTGTTCCTTTTAATTCTACTATTGTATCCTTCGACAGATACGCGTATTTCAACCTCAACTGTAAAGCCGTCTTCAGTGTTGTGTACTTGACTTGACTTGGGTTGTGTTGTTAAAATCAAAGTAAAATTTTCCGGAATGGAGAAACACGAAATACGTTTGAAAAGGGCCTATTTTTCTTTTTTTATTTGAAAATTTTATATAAGTATGAGTATATCTCGAAAGTGAAGCAACCTAGAAAAATTTTACTTAGGTTATCTTCCAATGCATTTTCTGTACTATCAAATAAACACATAAAAAAATATTGTTTTCCTTTATTTCGATTTTTTTTCAAAATTTGTAATATTTTATAAAATTATAACTTTTTTGTCCATAATTCTTCTATTATGAAACATTGTGCAATAAATCACATAAGTTGTCCCCTAAAACATGTCCAAAAATAATAAAAATCACAGATGCATTTTCATAGAAAATCGATTTTAATTTTTTTTTATTAAAAACATCTGTCATTATTTTTTACCGTGCATATTTTTTTCCAAATAGTCCTAAACAATACCTACAACAACCGCAAAATATGTCCAAAAATTAAAAACATCAATGTTGCGGTTTTTAGGAACTATTAGCTTCAAATTTTCATTTGAAAATATCGTTTATATTTTTTACCGTGCACTCTTTTTTCAATACTTAAGCATAAATGTTTCGATAAAACGATAAACGATTTAGCTACGATTCGTTCAATCAAAATAATTTATTTCTGGAATGAAGAAACACGAAATATGCTTGAAAAGGGCCTATTTTTCTTTTTTTATTCGAAAATTTTATATAAATATGAGTATATCTCGAAATTGATGCAACCTAGAAAAAAATTACCTAAGTACTTTTCGACTGCAATTTTCTGTACTTTCTAATAATCACATAAAAAAATATTGTTTTCCTCTATTTCGATTTTTTTTCAAAATCTGTAATTTTTTAAAATATCATAACTTTTTTGTCCATTATTCTTCCATTTTGAAACATTGTGCAATAAATCACATAAGTTGTCCCCTAAAACATATCCAAAAATAAAAAAAATCAAAAATGCGTTTCTGGAGAAAATCGATTTGAAAATTTTGTTTTTGAAATAAAAAATAATCTGTAACTTTTTTTTACCGTGCATAGTCCTAAGCAATACCTGTAGAAGATCTCAAATCGATCGGACAAACCGTTTTCGAGTTACAGTTTTTTTAAGATTTGCTATGCATTTTCCGATACGCCCTTCTCAAAAATAAGGCGAGGTTCAAAATGGCGGTCTGAAAGTGCATAATGGCGTTTTTGGTCATAAAGAATCTTTATACAAATTTTCAGGCGATTCAAAAAATACAAAAATAATCGTGGGGGGCGAAACGGCGTGGAACCGCTCAGCTATTTTAAGTAAAACTGGGAAAGAATAAGCAATATGTAATTACAAAGTAAAGCATTTTGTATGAAAATCGGCAAAGCGGCAAATAAGTGGCTGGTGTGCCATAAAGGTTTCAAAGTAGCTTTCCAACCAGCTATTTGCGACGAAGAATTGTCGGCAGTACATACTGCACGAGGCCAGGGAAGGTCAGTGTAGGAAGCACAATTCTGTTGGAAAGACTGTCTTGCATGTCGCTGTCGAATGTTTAGTGTTAGCTGGCACCCTAGTATAAATATTTGCCTGACACGGATCCAGAATGTTACGTGAGGTTGTACTGGGATTACAGGATCATACCGGACTTCCTAAACCGCACCAATCGCACGGATATTGTGGCTTTCTTCAAGAGGATGAAGCGAGCAACCCTTGCAGCCATCGCTGGAACTAAATGATCAGTCAACGTTCTACAACAAGTGTTACCGTACGTGTACGGTAACATCTTATCTTTATATTTAGATGTGGAATGGTAGGGAATCTTCCATGTTAAGTTCGCTAACGTCCAATTCAAACCGAGAGATGGTGTGGGTACAATGAGGCACTCATTGGTAAGTGGGCAGCGAGCTTCACTTGTGTGGAGAGCCGGATATAAAAAATGAGCAGTACATTCGGGAATTCTGAGTGACCAATGAGCCGAGGATGAGCGAGGAGTCGCTGAAGGAAACTGGGGCAGTTTGTGTGAGGCAATAGACGGAACAACAGCCCTACAACGTTATCTGTCGTATTGCGGTCCACGTGCCGTGGGCTGGCTCTAACGCCATTCGGAAGAGTTTTTTACAGAAGTTCGCCACCGCGGTTTACCTATCGGTTCCCCGGTTACTGCCGGCCATAAAGTGATCACCGGAATACCGTTAATTCCGGGCGTCAATCGGAGATTACCGATGGCAAGTCATCCCACCAGGAATTACTGTTTCTGAGGCCATGACGGCCGAAGGCAACCGGACCAACCCGTGTGTGAAGGTGACCATCAACGAGACCGTGATTGGGTCACCAAAAGCTGGAGTATCCAATCAGTCGCTGTGCACTTGATTCGCCAACCAAGCTCGCTGCACTCCACGCTTGCTTGTACCACCCATCTTTGAAGGGTTGTTGTCCGCAATCTTGCAACATGCCATGCTCATCCTATCCTGCCAGCTTTGGCCACCTTCTGGATATTGGGTTCGCCGTAGAGTTGGGCAAGCTCGTGGTTCATCCTTCGCCGCCACACATTGTTTACCTGCACACCGCCAAAGATCGTCCTAAGCACCCGACGAAGTGTTTGCATGTCCTCCTCGAGCATCGCCCTCGGTACATGCCCGTAGAGGACTACCAGTTTTATGAGCGTCTTGTACATGGGTGCATTTCTTGACCGCAGCTTCTTGCGGAGGCCATAGTAGACCCGACTTCCACTGATGATGCGCCTCCATATATCAAATAGTTAGAGTCCGCGGCTACAAGGCTGAAGGTTTCTGGGTTCGATTCCCGGTCGGTCCAGGATCTTTTTGTAATGAAAATTTCTTGACTTTACTGGGCTTAAAACATTATCGTACCTGCAACACTATGTACGTATGCGAAAAAGGTAACTTTGGCAAAGAAGACTCTCAGAACACTCAGAAGCTGAGAGGCAGACTTTGTCCCAGAGAGGACGTAATTCCAAGAAGAAGAAGAAAATAAAAAATAAGAATAAAAAAGGATGAAGAGGAAGAAGGGGAAGAAATAGTAAAAGAAGGAGTGATGCGTTGGGACCTGGTATTCACGACATTTTTGGAGGATTTGCCGTACTTTAAAGATCTGGTCCATTAGTTAGTTAGTAGTTAGTCGATCGGCCGATGACAAGGCCGGCTTGATAACTTTCCACGAGTACTACAGACGACGCAAGATGATCTGGGATAACACTTTAAAGGCCGCATTTAGAATGGTGATCTCTCGGAAGTTCTCACAATCTAACTTGTCGTCTTTCTTGTAGATGGGACATATTACAGCTCTAATGTTCTTGAGCTCGAGAATATCATTCTTGAAATTACTTCAAAGTGGGGGCTGGTTGGTTTCTATTATCCGCAGTACTGGCGAAGACATTTCCACCGTTGTTTCGACCTGCATTGCCTGCGTTCTCAACGCCATTCAGGTGTTCGTCGAAGTGCTGCTTCCACCTTTTGATCACCTCACGTTCGTCCGTCAAGGTATTATCATCCTTATCCCTGCACATCTCGGCTCACGACACGAAGCCATTGCGGGATGCGTTGAGCTTCTTATTGAACTTTCGTGTTTCTGGAGATCGGCACAGTTGTTCTATCGTAGTTCAATAAAATCCATTCCATCTTTTCCAGTATTTTCTACTCAGAAGCGCAAAAATTCAATAATTATAATATTTATTTCATTAACCTTAGTGATACAGGTATGTTCCGATTTTATCACGTTCCGATTTTGTCACGCTCCGATTTTGTCACGTTCCGATTTCGTCAACAAATTATTCCGTTTTTATCAACACAAAAAAATTGATATTTTTAAATTTTCAAAATGTTCGAATATAAACTACATACTTATTTTGAAGCAATTGAAATAGTTTTTAATAGCCTCAGAGATGAATTTTCGACATTTTGCTAATATTGAGCATCTACGATACATGGTAGGTGTCAAGTTATATACGATTCAATAAGGTTTGACTCCTTCTTATGCAATTATTCAATTGGAGTTTTCAGACGCAGCATGTTCTGTTGGACAAGATTGGCCCATCCCTCAACAATCGAGAGTTGCTCTGGCCACGTCCTAGCAACAACTGGAATTTGTGATTAGTTGAATACGTACTTAAGAGAGTTGCAGAGACCTCTCCTTTCTTCTTATATAATATGAATCAAAAGAATTTTCTATGCAAATTTAATAGACATATATACCTCCCTCCTCCTATGGTATGAATTTTTGTATGAAAATAAAAAATAATTTGTATGGCGCTTAAGATATCTCAAATCCCCCTGCCTCCCCCCATAACCGCTTACATGATTAATGGACGATCCCATACACGTTCAGCTCTTTTCGATAAGGTACAGCACTTGGGAATCAACTCAAGAATGTTTGGGCAACGGTAAAAGGTATTGTCGAGTTTATTTTATTCTTGATAAGACTGTCGACCTTGTCATATTTTGGACATTACCTTCTATCTCTCAAACTCGATAGCATTGCATAAATTACACAGCGTAACAAAAATGACATTTTTGCGTGTCTCAAAGATCAAATTATGTGTCTCTAGTAGATTTGGGGTCGCTGAATATGATGCCGTTTTCAAAAATGTTCCAACAAGTCACAATTTTTAGCTACAGGTCGTCAAAGTTGTATAAAACATTGGTTTTATTGATATTTACCTAGAATCTAAGGTATGACTTATCATTTTTTTTTAAATCGAATCCTCCAAACATTTCGCATAGGACTTAAACTTTCATTTTAAATATACAGTATTGGACAAAACATTTGCAACTTTTTCGATTTTCCATACAAAATGACCAACTTTGGTTAGCTATATCTTGGTTATTTATTGGCCGATTTGAATGAAATTTTGTCAGAACATCAGACATAACTTGAATTTTAACATATGTTTTTGAGTGATTTTTCCAATCACAAGTTTAAAAGCAGTATCGGTTTGACCAAAGTGAATTTTTTGACGATTTTCTATAAACGACATAACTAAACATATTGAAGAAATAGCTTCATGGTATCTTCTGCAAAGTTGTGGATTTGAACGAGATGAACAAGTTTGTTGAAGGCAGTTTTTGTGTAGGGCTATCAGAATTTGAGATAAATAGTTTTGAATTTTTCGTCGAAGTTAAACCGTTATTACTTATAAACTCGTGATTGTAAAAATTATTCAAAAATATATGTTAAAATTCAAGTTATATCTGATGTTCTGACAAAATTTCATTCGAATCGGTCCATAAATAACTGAGATCTAGCTTACCAAAGTTGGTCATTTTGTATGGAAAATCGAAAAAGTTGCAAATGTTTTGTCCAATACTGTAAATTGGTTGAAATTTCACGAAAAAATTTAGATTAAATCTATATTTTTAATATGCTTACAGTCTGCATACGAAATTCTTCGATTCTCTTATATGGCAAAATTAAATACGTTTGAGCATCGAAAGTATTATTAACTTCGTTGATATGTATTCTTATACACCTCAAGTTTGAATTTTGTGACAAATTAAGCAAATAAATTGCCATACAAGCTGGCAAACTTGCATGCAAGTTGGCTGAAACAGTCAAATTTCACATTTTCAACAGCCAATATCTCAAAATCTAGACGTGCTATGATATTTATAAAAACAGAAATGGATTCAGCAACCCTTAATTAAGTAATAAGAGGTATTTTGGTGCTTGAGACAAAAACGTGTTCCGCAGTGTTATAGCAAACAACAATTGATTAGATCCTGTTCCAAGGGGTGGGAGAAGAGGTACAGCAAAACTAAGCAATCTGTAGAAGATTATGTTGCCAGAACGGCCTGATAGACTTACTTGAGTGAAGGAAACGATTTGGAAAATTATCTGTAATAACTGTGTTGGTTTTCCAGTGACAGTTGGTGACAGGTTCCCTTGACTTTTGGGAGCTCGCAATCTAAGCCAGCTGTCTCCTCTCTCTCAGTTATTTAATATTATTTTTACTCAACAAAAAACTATAACTTAAGTTAGTTTATTGCCAGTCTATTTGCGATCTAACGTAAAGTCCCAAACGCAATTATAGCGTAACGGCACCGGAAAGCGGAACCAGCTCGCCAGCATTAACCACACCATCCTGACTGAGCTGTCAACGAACGAAAGTGAACCAAGTCTGGGTCGACAAGCATGCTACAGTTCAAGCTGACGAATCGGTTCCGCTTTCCATTGCCGTTCCGCTATCATTGCTTTTGGGCCTTAAAGCTAAAAGTCGATGGTGATGCTGTTCTAGATTGGTGATTAGTGCATCCTTGTCGAAGTTGGTAGTAAAAACTTTAGAAGAAGGATCACCACAATCATTTTACTGTTAAATTTGGCAATTCAAAGCACAGGAAACCGTATGTTTTCATTTCAATTAGAAAACTTTCGCAACATAACTCCACATTTAATCATCAATCGAATGTGACCAAAAATGCAAAAAAAATGTACCTTGGCAAAAAAGCTCTCAGTTGATAACTGCGGAAGTGTTTATGAGAACACTAAGTTGAAAAGAAGGCTCTTTCTCAGTTGGGATGTAATGCCATAAAGAAGAAGAAGAATGAGGATGAACAGTAGAAAAAGAAGTTGTTTCTTGTTTAATCATTCTTAAAAAATATGATCAGCTTGCCCCACTTCCTTGAGTTATTTTTACAAATATGGCGTAACTTGTGATGCAAAGGACATTTATGTGATTATCGTTTTAATATTCTATATTACATTTACTGAAATTCTAACTAAGAAAACTAAAACTATTAATGATTTATTACAAAATCATATTGATTGATAGGAGTCTGCAATCAACTTTCATTCCGAACCTACAAGAATGAATAATCTAAATGCTCCTCACACCTCCTAAACAACAATACTGTGCATGAAAATGTGTATTATCCTGACAAAACTGCAATTTTCATTTCAAATTTGTAAAATATTTTGACTAAGAAAATTATTCCGTTTTTGTCAACTGAAAATCGCCGATCGTGTTGATAAAAACGGAACATACCTGTATCACTTATTCTACAAATTGCTACACTTATTGGAAGATGTTTAAATTATATCCATTTGCTTCGGACAGTAATGGATGAAAATTTCAATAAAAGATCAACTCAATAACTTGAAATACTAACTCAAAAATGTTCAGAACTGTTTTCCAACAAAATGTTTCCTTTCCTATCGAGCTTGATGATCAAAATATTAAAGGGAAGTTCTTTCCAAAAGTTTTCATATAGGTACCATAAAACGGGGTAACTTTGATAATGCGGGTAACTTTGATAATGCGGGTAACTTTGATAGTGCGAGACCCAAAACATGTTAAACACAATAACGAAATTTCTGTCAATCAGTTAAGCAAAACGAATGCAAAAGTAAAGAGTATGAGTATGACACTTCATCTTAAAGCTTTTTTCGTTGGAATCAAGTACATTTGAGGATTTATATGCAAATATGGAAAATTTATAAGATTTTAGCAATTTTGAAATGCTCTCAAACAATCTGTTCTACGATCACTATTTGATGAAGTCATAATGAATACGTCACTTATACTTGATAGCCTAGTTATAGTAGAACTCGAATTCGGTCTCAAAACTCTTAGCGAAAACTATTTTTACAAACTGGGACCATTTTTGTAATCTAAGACAGAAATTTCCATATAGCGTTAAGCGCCTAAAGGTATGCAACGCCCTACAAATGTTCCGAAATTCATTCAGTTTTGTTCGATTGATGCTCCATTATCAAAGTTACCCCAAAACAAAAAACCGACTTTCGATTATATGAAAAATTATATATCCATTAAGAATAAATCTTTTGGAAATCTATCAACTGCAATCGATAGTTAGGATACCAGTACTTGTTTTAAAAATATGAATTAAAATTCTTTGAAATGGCATGCATAAATATTCCAGTTTTCTTCGAAAAAACTATCAAAGTTACCCCGTTTTACGGTACTTCAAAAGGGATACTTATCCAATCATTACAACTCGATTCGCAGTTTCAAACCGATGTAGGTCAATGTTCTGTTTCAAATAAATTCACACATATTGAAGTAATTATTAAAAAATCATGATTTGAAAACAAATGAAAAAATGAAATACCGTCAAGCTACCATTCACCGTGCATTAAAAAAAACTTTGCGCTTCAAAAAAATATATAATTTTTCCAAATATTTTAAAGCGTACTTGAATACCACTACGTAGCGTGCAATTATATAATATTTCAGGGAAAAATCTAAAACTAGTGATGCATAACAAAAAATTACTCAAAAATTATGTTTGAAAATGTCATGTTAAGGTCGCCTTGTACCGTTCAATGTCACCATTTACCGTGCACACTAGTGCACCATTCACCGTGCGTATAGTTTTCAATATGATTTAATTTTGTTTCTTGAAGAAACGTTGTTGAAGGAGCAACTGTGTTGCTAGTAGTGCGCGCACTCATTTTTAAGAGTATTAAAAACTTAATTTACTATAAAAACCATAAAAAGTTTAAAAATTTGCTAGATCATTATTTTTTTTATTAAAATCGTTATAGGAGGTTTTACTGTATTGTCCAAACTATTCTATATTCACTCAAAAACTAAATATGAAGTAGTTTAATGACGACATAATAATAAATCTAATATTACCGAATAATTTCATGCCTTTTACACTAATGCACGGTAACAGGAACCATATATATTGAAAAGGATCCATTCACCGTGCATTTGGGTTTCGACTGAAACACAATAAAAAATTCTAATTTGCATAAAATCTCATTGCTCATACGATGAAATACATCTTACTAATAGTATCCACAGTGAAAACTTGTTGGAATTTTGAAAAATTTCATACTCTATCGTTAAAATGAAAAATGTGAATTTTTGGCGTTTCTACTAAGAGTGTTGAAAAATCTCATTATCAAACAGAATTCACATGATTTTGACTACATAAACTAGGTTTTTCAAAATGCTTTGTCACAAAAACTTCTTCATTTCATCAGTTTTATTGTATTTTGCTGACAAAAGAATAATTTGTAAAAATTGTATGAATATTCTGTAGGAATTTGTATGTGTGCACGGTGAATGGAGGCCGCACGGTGACTGGTGACTTAACGGTATGATATTCTTCATAGGGAATAGAAGTTTGTCCAAACCTTCAAACCTGTTTATAATTAGTCGTATTCCACACGATTGAAGCGTAAACAGGAAATAAAATGACACCAGAAACCAAATTGTAACCTTCCAATGGACCCCTTTAGGCTTTCCATGCATCTTCCGTCGGATGTATCGTACAATGATCTTCGTTAGGGTAATTGGAAAGTCTAACGTCAACGAAATGACAATTCTGACCTCCACGAAAGCAACGGGATTCTTTTGTCAGCTGGGGCTGTTGCAGCCGAAATATCGCGTGACGGGCCTAAGCACCTATAACAGTATAATTTGTTCGTGTGCTCCTCTCTGGTCTTTTGCTACGAATTAATTAACCACTCGTGCTGATTAACACGGTGTCATCATTCACACACCAGACCAGAGACCAAAATTAATTTATTTGCACGCAGAGTTTGCTGTGCAACCTTGACTTCGTTCTTTGTATCCAATAATGAAGCCCATGTGAAGGTAACAACACAACCGCACCGTATCCTCCAGAACAGCCGGCAATCGACAACCAATAAGAAAAAAAACTGAAGATTACGTCAAGTCTTGTTCTCGTACGGATCTTGCCTGGGGGGTTAGCAAAGCACACCGCTGCGGGGTAGTGATGCAAACATGCGAGAGCGGCCCCAAGTGATTAAGTTCTTTTTTAGCCAGCAAATGAGTTCTTCAACCTCTTCGACCATAACATATCATATGAACCAGTTGCCGGGAGAGAGAAAAACGAAAGAGAGCGACGAAAAGATCGACACCAATCCTTCCGACAGAACAAGTTCTGAAAAATGTTTATTTTAATGTTTTTTTTTTAATTTTCGGTTTATTTTATGATACGTATCGATCGAGGCAGCAATTTCATATTTACTTGTTTATATTGAATTAACATAACTAAACAAATCCACAAACTGAAATTCGTTGCTGATGGGGGCCTTCTTTAGCCGAGTGGTTAGAGTCCGCGGCTACAAAGCAAAACCATGCTGAAGGTGTCTGGGATCAATTCCCGGTCGATTCAGGATCTTTTCGTAAAAGAAATGTCCTTTGTCCTGTGATACATTTAAAACACACTTTGATAGATATCTTGACGAAAAATTTGTTTTGCGAAAGAAATTTGACATTGACAATGCTTTCGAAACAAATTCAAATTAAAAACAAAAAAATAAAAATTTTTAAAATAAAATCTACAATCGGATTGTGATTGTGAGCCTTTTAAGACAGAAAGAAAAACACAATATTTTAATAAATTGCCCACTGAAATCGAAAATTGTCGAGGTTGTACCAATTTTGAAACTTTACAAAAAAAATCAGTCGTACTCTCAAGCAATTAATGTGCTTTTCTTTATCGAAATTATTCTTGGAAAATTTGTATTGGACAGAATGATGATTTGCATAAATGCAAATTTATATTTTTCAAATGAACAGTTCAGACTCCGACATAGATATTCGACCACTCATCAACTTTTAAGAACAAAGTTTTCTCTAAAATCTTTAACAAATTTAGGTTTGGGCATTTTTTACGCTGTACCATTATGGACCACTTGTTATAATCCCAAGAAAAAAAGGCGCTAAAGAGGATTCAAAATTTCAATGATTTAAGTAGAAGCCTGATTTCTTGATATAGAATTTTTTCAATCGATTACACAAAATATCTAATGTTGAAACATTGGAGCGAATGTCAATTGAAATTAAAAAAAACTGTATGGAAATCGTTGCAGTGCATTCAATTGTTACCTTAGTGGATGCCAAAAGATTATCGACAGAATAATTTGTTACAATTGAAAATGATTAAAACAGTCGCTGCCCTATTTGAATGAAATGAGGCATCAAGATAAACTGAATTTATTGAGTTTGTGCACTACCGGAAGCATGTGACTTACACATTTCGAAGCATTAAATAGCACGCTACACCATAGGTTCCCAAACTTTTTAGGTGCGCGACCCACCTAGCCATCAGGCGTCTTTTTCGCGACCCACCAGGTATAAATTATTGAAAAAATGAATTCTTTATTGTAACTTGCATGGTATTTCGATACTTTGTCTATGATCAATGACAAGGCGTGAAAATCATACTCAAAATCAATTGAAACTTTCAGTGTTTGAGGAAAATTAAATATTTGAAAGTCATTAGTTTTCATTCTTCTCTTACGGAAACTCAAACTACAGCAACATTGTTCATCAGGAATTTGTTACTACCTAACGACTTTGACAGTTAAGATTAAGATAAATGTTCAAATCAAATTGTGATCATTATTTAGTATTCTCTGACCTGCATAGTTCATCACCACAAGATTTATTTTTTTAATTAATGAAGATAATGTCTGTTATGAAGTGGCTAAAGATCGAGGAAACATTCAAAACTTAGAAAATAGATAAAGAAAGATTTTTTTTTCGCGACCCACCAAACACTAGCTCACGACCCCCCTGGGGGTCGCGACCCACAGTTTGGGAAACTATGCGCTACACTATTTCCAACATAAGTTCACAAACGCGCGGAAAAATGAGCGCAGTCGTCCCGCTCGTACAGTTAACAACGTTTTGCAAAAAAAAAAAACTAAAAGAAACAACGCCAGCAACAATAGGTCCACTTATTCCTAGGGGTATTCTCGTCTGGTTGGATCGAGGTCAAAATTCAGTTCAGTGGCGGTCCATCATGTGGCTGGTTCGCAAAAATGATCTGCGGCATGCTCGCGCGCGTTCCGGACCATTATCGATTTAATGGAACTCTTCGTCCAGTGCGCACTGGAGTTCAAATCGGCTGCCACGGTTCTCCGTTTATCCCGAACCCAACTCCTCAGTCAGTCCAGGTTTGTTGCTCTGTCGCACTATGGGAGAGACACGTGGTTTAGTTGGCCAAAACCTCTAGCGCTCATAGGATGCGTCCTAGTGATTAGATGTCTTCGACAAATTATCTTAGGTGAATTTGAGCTTTCTCTTTTACTTCAATTTATTACCAAGTAAATACTCAATCTTATATGATAGGATATAATAAAAGGTGAAGGCTACATGCAAATATTGTGCATGCAGCCTTATGGCGAATGTTCGTATATAATTTTGTACTCTTAAGTGTTATCGTATCGAGTTTGTGTTTACTGGCTATGTGTGTTTTAATAGTTTTTGTACAAGAAATTTATTTTGCAATTAAAAAAATCAACTGATTTAAATATAGCTCCTATCTTATAAAGCAAACATAATTTGCCGAAGTCATCGAATCTCTAGGACGTATCCCCGGAGCGCTAGAGATTTTAGCCAACGAAAGTAGGTTTCTGCCCCATAGTGTGACGATCGGTGGCCACAAACACTACTTCTTTTGTAGACTGTTGCGAATCTTCCCAACCATTCCAGACCTCTACCTTCGGCACTGGGAATGATGATTGAATAGCTCGGATATGCTTTAGTCGATGCGCCTCGCCGGCTGGCAACGTTGACCAACGGCCAATTGCAAGATTGGAAGAGGCATGAGGTGAAATTAATAAATTTCCGAAACAGTATGAGTAATTGTATCAAGCCGATTGATTATTCGGCTTTGCAGTGTTTGTCGGTAAAGACAGTGCGTATTGTTGAACCTGTTGTGCGCACTATCCTGCGGGGTAAAGTCAGCTAATTGAACTGAAAATCTATTGCTATAAGAATGAAAGCCGCCACACATTCGTCATCGCAGTGCCACTTCAAAGATGCATTGACTATAGAAAATACCGACCATGTTAATTGTGGAAGCGAAAGCTGTTTTTGATTTTAATTTACCAAACATTGGAAATATACACCATTAACACCGCGTATCTGTCGAAGCTAGCGGGGAACGAAAGCTGGAAAAATGTGCACACTGACTCCAGCAAATCGATTATCCTGGAAAGCATTGCCAAAACGAAAACTAGCAAATCATGCTTTAAGTGATCCAACGCACAACGGGTTGGTATATAACATTTGCGATGACTTATGGTCACCACGTGGAAACATGTAACTATGTATTTCCTAAAGATATCCAATCGAACCACGAGCGCACTAGATGCGAAAGAAAGCTTATAATGTAAAATGTCTTTTGCTTTCGGTTTTTTAAGCTGATTTGCAAGTCCCTGTTCTTTTTGTGAATTGTGTTTGCAGAAACCAAACTTCGTTGGCTTTCAAATCGGCCATAAAAATCCAACTTGCCATCTTTGAAGTAGCTAACTTATTACTAGAGTGTATATAGTTGATAATCGAATTCCCAAATTTCATTTTGATGCGGGGGGGGGGGGGGGGGGTATTCTGACCTACAATAAGTAAATGCATACATACGTATCGGTGTTCAACCAATGGACCTACCACAATGTAAAACTGAGTGGATTTTGGACATATGGTAAAACTGAAGTTCCAAATACAAAAGGTTGGTCTTTTCCATATCAATTTCAATACAGACTTTAAATGACGCCATTTTCATTTATTTAGTTATCATCCAAACAGATAACAATGAATCAATAATTTCACGCAGAAATACTCAGTTTGTGGCCGCATCACTCCATCCTCGGTTCTGTCCCACGCTCGCCAAATCATTGTGCACTTGATCCGCTGTGCTTCACGCCTTCTTGTACCAACCGGATTCGAAGCGAACACCGTCTTTGCAGGGTTGCTGTTCAGAATTCTTGCAACATGCCCTGCCCATCGTATCCTAGCAGCTTTGGCCACCTGCTGGATACTGGGTACCCCGTAGAGTTGGACGAGCTCGTAGTTCATCCGTCGCCGCCACACTCCGTTTTCCTTCTCACCGCCAAAGATCGTCCTAAGCATCCGCCGTTCAATGACTCCAAGTGCTTGCAGGTCCTTCTCGAGCATTGTCCACATTTCATGCCCATTCAGAAATACCGGTCTTATGAGCGTTTTGTACATGGTACATTTCGTGAGGGGGTAAATCTTTTTTGACCCAGCTTATTGTGGAGGCTTTTATAGGCCCGACTTCCACTTATGATTCACCAACATTTTTCATGGTTATCGTTATTATGAGCTGTCAGCAAAGAACCACAGTAGATGAACTCATCGACCACCTCGACAGTATCCCTGTCTATCGTAACACTGCTTCCTGTCGCGCTCGGCTCCACCTACTAGCATTTACTTTGTCTTGGACTAGTAGTGATTCAACTTTTGCTGCCTTTCGTTTCAAACGGTTGTAGAGTAAGATGGGGCAAAAGCTCGACCTTAGTGGTTGTAACTCACGGCTTACCACCGGCAGCTACAGTCAGCTTAAGAAGAGTTCACACAATGTGACCCTTCCCAGCGGCTTACGAGACTCTGTAAATACTCTTCATCTCTAGGGTCGGCGCGCTTATCCTATGCTGTTTCGCGGAATTCAGGAAAACACTTGAGTTGCCCTTTCACTCTCCTGCTTATTCTTATTCTTCTTCTTATATCTCTCTTTCTCTTTCTCTCTCATTGTATCTAACCTTGCTATCTACCTTCACTCTACTTCACCCACTTTCTTAAGACTAATCTGACCATATCACATTTCTTTTCTCCTTTGGGACTCTCTGCCGATGTCCTCGCTTATGCTGCTCGATCCATGGCTTTTCTGCGACCTTTGCCGCCATTCCTGGACCACGTGATGAGTGCTTTGAAGAATGGGCCTGAGGTGACCACCAGCTTGTGTCCTGGGACCAGCTGTGTTTCTGCCTGGTGTAGCGATATAACCACTGGGTTCTGTAGGTGGGTGGTAAGTACAGGTGTTAATGCCGGTATAGACCGCCGGGCTCCAACTATTACCTGTGTCACTTAAACCACACTCACTTTACACCTTTTTCTAGTGGAGTTATTTGGGCAAATGGCCGATATTACTCTTTGAGTTGTCGAGAATCTACATGGCCTCAATTTGCTACCAATGCATGCTACCAACCGGCTTTTGCATACGCCATCTGGTTGTCAATGATGATAGATATGTTTCGGGCTTCCCAACAAGAAGAAGAAACACACAACACAAACGCTCTGCTGGAATATCTACTTACGATCACCTGACACGAAAACTGGCTGTGGAAACAGACTGAGGATGGCAAGTATGGTTGTCGAGTACCGGGGTCATAGGTTTTCATCGTCGGGTTTCCAATTCCTCGCTATTTAGCGAATTAACCTGTGCTGACCATCAACGCTTCTGCTCCGGTCTCCAGCGATCAGATATACAAGCACTAGGCAACGTAACCTTTATCATTACTCACTCTTTTCCTACACGATTGTTAAAAAAGCAATTTACATTGATTTAAAGTTTCAAGAAAAACAATAGCAGTTGAAACAAAATAAATACCATACAGTGAAACTTCAACATATTGGCTATAATTTTGCTGAACAAACTTGTGCCAAAATATTCACCCATTTTTAGCTATAACAGTTTCAAAATAGATTGTCTTAAACGAACTTTTGCCCTACCGGTGGGGCGAGAGTTCGAACTAGTGTGGGGCAAATGTTTGCTGGCTGAAACACAAAATATCGACACATTTATGACAGACATACTTCATACCAGCCGTAAACTTATGTTTGCCGAAAAATACACACTAACAAAACAAATTCTCCGAAACAGGGTTAATATATCCAAAAATAGCAATTTTTTGCAATATTAAATGAAAATGTAATATTTTGAGGACATTGTCCACACGATCAGGCAAATGTCGCTAAATTTGAAGATAATAGTATGTGCATTTTAGGCAATTTACAAATTTTTCGGTGAGTTTAAACATGGGTCGAACTTTTGCCCCACTATGGGCCAAAAATTGTTTCCAAGCATTTATGCAAAAACTAATACACCTCAAAGCATCCTTATGATAAGCCTAGAAACGCCCTTGCATAAAATATTGCAAAAGATTTTATCTTTATTTGGTTCCATCTAACGAAAGTTTGACCAATAATTACAATATTCACGTCGAAAAACAACAAATAGCCATAACTTTTCCAAATCTCAATCGATTTCTATGATGTTTGGAGTGAAAGTCTCTTACTTGAATAGTATTCGAACCACCATGACATTTATAAGTTTTATTCTGAATTGAGCTCTTAATCTTAAAAAAAAACTTTTGCCCCACTCGAACTTTTGCCCCACTTTACTCTACATATCTGCAATATTTGCAAATTTTCGACCGACAATGTCTATATCATCCGCGCAGCAAACAAATTGACTAGATCTCGTGACAAAAACGTATCCCTGCTTCTAAGCCCGGCTTTCTTCTAGTGAGATATTGAACAACAACCACCGAGAGTCCATCACCTTGTCGTATTCCCAAACGGGATTCATAGACGTGCGCTCACCCAATTTTCCTATAATCATTTCAAACATCAAGGGATTGTTTTACCGTAATCAACCTTGTTTAAATATAGGAGACCAAAACTTCAAACTTGCAATGGTCTACTGAGGAGGTGCAGCCCAGGTGCTTACACTAAGGAGGCGCAGCTATAAGCGTTTTTGTTCTGGCAACTAGGGAATGCTATTTTCCCAGAAGCTATACCTAAGATGGCGCTTCATAACGATTGGTAAGGACCCACAGGATACCAAACTTCTGTTCCTGTAACGCTTTGAACCATTCAATAAATCGACATATGAATATTACGACCTCTTAAGCGAACCAACGGACATGAATTAAAAGATCAATTGCAATCACCCTAGCAGGTTTGCCACGTTTACAGATTTATCTATATTTTACAGATTTTTTCGAATATTTTGTGACAAAGAATCCGTATGTATAGAATACAGATTTAAAAAAAAAAACCAGATTTATAGGTTCTGTATACAGAATTCTGCCAAATTTATACAGATTTTCCAAGGTTGCTTGAAAATATATATTACTTAAAACATTTAAATTAAATCTCAGATATGACAATTCTGCATTGTAATTACTAATAACTGGTATTTCTTTGATTTTTTTATGAAAATCTAATCTTTTCTCTCAGTTTTTGGGGATAAAGATTTAAAATACAGAAATACAGATAATTCAAAAAATAAATACAGATTTAAATGTGGCAACCCTGTACCCTAGCCCAATTGCCCATTGCACGGTGACGTCATCAGAAAATCGCTCTCTTTCCTTCCTTCGGTAAATCTGAAAACAACGGTACCAGTACCTGTCATAGTTGACCGGTACTGGCACCATTGTTTTCAAGTTATGTTGAAGAGAAAATTTCGCCGTGAAATGCCTAATAGTGTAAACGCACACCTTGCCAATGAGATCTTAGGACTGATACTGAGCCATCGGGACGAATTCTTCTATACTTTGGTATGTGAGGTGAGCACGCTTCCCGTCAGTAGAAATGCTTCTTATTTAACGTCCAAGCACCGATGCAGAAATGCAGGAATAGATAAATTTACAGATAACTGAATATGGCTGTAGATAAGATTCCGAAGCGTGATAACCATGACTTTTTGGAAACTTGTTCTATGAGAGCGTTCATTCCCAGGTAAGTCACCTTTACGTGGTACATTACAAGGTATAAGATCTACCGAATTGAACCCTAGTATCTTCCTTTTTCATCCTAGAGTTTAATTCAAGGGTTGGCAGTATTTCGTCCATTTCATAGGTTATATTTTTTTGATTCAATTTCAACAACTTAATATTTGATCCCCACCCAAGGCTAAGCTTAATACCTACAAGTGATAAAAATGGGTTAGGGAATTCATTTCTTCAAAGATTGACCATTGCCGGTATTCAAGAAACATGCGATGTATGACGAAATATTAATACTATGATTGATAAGGCGCACCTTCGTTGAGTTAATTCTCCCTGAAGAGTCTAAATTGCGAGAGCTTTGTAACTTAATGGATTTCTTCTGATTTTTCTGGGAAAGCAAACCAAGAACTGTATCGAAATCGTGGCAAATTTCCACCCAATCAACAACGACCACCAAGTTCCGATCAATCCGTATCATAAAATGAGCATAGACTTGAATGAGAAAGAATTGGGTGGAAGACGAACCGTTCACTGTCCACGACTTCTCGGATTATTTTCACGACTCAATTACTGGTTATGATAATATTCTGGTATTTCTGGGAAACCAAGCTTCCCCATATTGTTTTATTCAATTTGTGAAATAAGTTATATGTACTTTACACAGTCAGGAGCTTCTCTAACCAACGTGGAAATCGGTTGGCTTGTCTCAAAATTTAAAAAAAGCCTTTTTGAAGTTATAAAAAAATCATACGAGCAAAGTAGTAGCAAATGCTCATTCCTCAAAAGCGGTCACACCTTCATTTTTCTACAACACACTCTACTCAAGTTTTTTTTTTGCAAAGCAAATAACCAAACATTTGAAAAATGTTGTGGCCAGAGATAATACGAGCTAGGCCCACGGGCACTTCGGAAAATCTCTGGAACCAGATGATCAATAATCAAAATCAAAAAAAGTTTTTTTAAACTTTTGGAAAAATGATTCGACAAATGGCCAAAAATTGGCCAATATATGCTACGTCATTTATGGACGGTCCCTTATTGTATGTGTCAATGAATCGAACATTTCTGCAATCGAACCGTAATGCCACGACAAAGAAGAACTTCATTGATGGAAATTCTCAGTCTGCAAAATCAGCTCTACTCTGTCCACTTTGGTTTGCTACATTTTGATCGAATTGACAGAAAAACAAATCCCACCATCGGCAAGTCACCTAAACCGCTCCAGTCCATTGATCGATGTGGGAAGAAATAAATCATTAACCGTCCCGTACCCTTCAATACGAAAGAACACAGCAAGTCATTCAATTTGCTGCACTACTTCTTGGAGCCTGTTTTGAACGGTTGAAGATGCATCCTACTAAACTGGTGCCAATCTGACAAGAGTGGAGAGGCTGTATAGGAACCCTCCAGTAAGAACGTTGAGATCGAAGGAACATCGACCCACCTCCGTTGTGGTATATATTTATTACTGCCACCGTACCATTGATTACCAGAACTTGTTTGTTGAGCAGTGGCAATCGTAAAGGGTAAATGACATCCTTAATAACGTTCATTTTTACTTCAAGACGCGTATAAAAAAGTGTAACAACTTTTTCATTATTGCTGTGGAATACGTAATGGCTATTATTAACCGGTAGTGTATTCTGAAAAAGAGACTTAACGCTATATGAAAAATGGACTGCTCTCCTACGTTCTAGTGACAATGTGTATGTTATTTATCGCCGAAAGAATCACTCATAACTGTGCTTTCATTTGTTACTTAACTCGCAACCATTTACAGTGTAAATTAAAGTCGTTTAAAAATGAGGTTTTAAAGATTGTTTTCAAATCATATCTCTACTTTTCAGAAATCGTAGACAATGCGTGAAAAAAACTGATAAAATAATTACTGGACACGTCGTCAACGGAAACTTTACGACTATATACTTGGGCAATCAGCTTTTATAGTTTGTGCTCAAATAGTAGTAGCTTTAATAAGGTTGTTTCTGTAATAAGGTGAGAAATCGTAATGTCTAATACGATGCAATCTGTTCACAGTTACAAAAAACGACTTAGGACCTTATAAGTAGAAGCAATAATTTGATACGCTAGAGTACCGATGCATGGCCAAAATTAGTATCATTCAACTTGAGAGTTTAATGCTGACAAACTGTTTTTTTTCCGAAATGTAAAATTAGTGGAGTCTTTTTTCTAATGAGGCACTTTGCAAAATGATAATTATATATCTACTTCATTATTTCTCAATAGTAGAACGACATGCACTAAACAAAGGACACGGTGATAATAAATATTCGAGCTGTTTAGAGAAATACCTATTCTGTGCCATCCCGCACAGAAACAGTAAACGCACAGGTATTTAGCATGATTTTTGTTTCTTATACAAACAAATGATTGTGCCATCTTGCACGAATACAAATAAAATTGATATGGAATGAATATTATAAACTGGAAGGGTGTGGAACATTTCGCATAAGGACGTTTCGCATACGGCCGTTTGGCATAATGGACATTTGGCATAATGAGAAAAATGTGCCTTCTTTAAAATGCTACCTGTTCTTGTATGGAGCAAACGTCCATTATGCGTAAAGCAAACGTCCATTATGCGAAACGTCCGTATGCAAAATGTCCTTATGCGAAACGTCATTATGCAAAATGGGCCACCCCCAAACTGGAATGCTATGGCAATAAACGTATTCTCGGCAGTCTGAGCCGATGAAGAGTTTTTCTTTGTAATTTTCTCGGACATTACGTGTCTGTTTGTTTACATTTGTGCGGTGCCTAATCCGTTATCGATTCACACCAAACGAGTTGTCAAAGGCTTTTTGGGAACATTTTTACAAAGCTTTGAGCTTGTCATGTCAGTGTGACTGTTATCGACAGCCCCATTTTCTTAAGCAATCGTTTTCATAAGAACTCTGGGTTAATATGTTGTTCTACAACCAATTGTTTGTTAATTCTATAAAAATGTATCAGAGCGAAGCTAACAGAAAAAAGAATAGTGTAAACATATTCATTGAACTTATTTTTAGATTTCGGCCTGCAGTCACAATTAAAAGCGTTGATAATTTTAGTTCATCGCCGTCGTTTCGGTCCAACTGTTTGGACAACGATCTCAGGTGTGCGCACATCCTTGATGCAGCCAAACGACGAAGAGAAGAGAATATCGTAACGTCAAATCGCCACACAACAAACCAATACTCACTAACCCACCCAAACCCAATCACCCTGTTACCACCCATAATGGTTGACCCACTAGACTGATGCAAATTTTTATGTTTTTGCTCTCCTATGCTAAAACGATGTCAATTATGATGAAAATCGTTCTCCCAAAATTTGAAACAATTTGGAAGAAATTTGGTTGTGCATAGGCCATTTGAAGTTTCTATGAAAATTTCTATGGAAAAGACAAACCTTTTGTGTGCAGTTCACTAACTGCTCGCAATAATTATTTATGGAAAAGTAAACAAACTCCACTCATGTGAAATCTTCCCAGCTACAACTTTACCGAAGACCACATTTTGATGGGACGTAAGGATAATTTGTTATTAGTGATAACAAAGTCTAAATCATGCTGAGATGATCATTCAATTAGTTTCAAAGCAACACTGCTTTTCCGCTGTAGAACATAGTAGCCTGGATTACTTTGATCTATTCTACCCGCCAGGAGCACCACTGTTGCCTGCCGAACAGTTGATTAAGCATGCAAAATACAAAACCAGTTTATGATTAAGAATAGAAATTTATCCTTGAGTCCTATCAAAATGTGGTCTTCAGCAAAATTGAAGCTGAAAGGATTTCACATGAGCAGAGGTTGTTCACTTTTCCATAAAATATTATGTCGAAGAGATAGAGGCCTGAACACAAAAAGTTGACGTTTTTCTTAGTAATCTCCATATAAACTTCAAATGGCTTGTGCATAGTCAAATTTCTTCCGAATCATTTCAAACTTTGAGAGCATACTATTTAACATAATATAAATCGTTCAAGCATAGGGGAGCCAACATTTCAAAATTTGCATCACTCTATTGACCCACAGTAATACTCCGACAGTGAAACATCCGTGCACAGACTTGACAAATACCCATTATGACCAGTGAGGGTACCGTAAAACGGGGTAACTTTGATAATGCGGGTAACTTTGATAGTGCGAGGCCCACAATATATTAAACGAAATAACGAAGTTTCTGTTAATCAGTTAAGCAAAACGAATGCAAAAGTAAAGCATATTAGTATGAAACTTCATGTCAAAGCTATTTTCGTTGGAATCAAGTGTATTTGACGATTTATATGCAAATATTAAAAATTTGTTAGATTTTAGCATTTTTGCAACTCTTACAAACAATCTGTTCTACGATCACTATTTGATGAAGTTATAATGAGTTCGTCACTTATTCTTGACAGCCTAGTTAAAGTAGAACAAGAATTCGGCCTCAAATCTCTTAGCGAAACCCATTTTTACAAACTGGGACCATTTTTATAATCTAAGTCATAAATTTCCATATACCGTTAAACGCCTAGAGGTATGCAACGCCCTACAAATGTTCCGTAATTCGTTCAATTTTGTTCGATTTATACCTCATTATCAAAGTTACCCCAAAACAGAAAACCGACTTTCGATTATATGAAAAATAATATATCCATTCAGAATAAACCTTTTGGCAATCTATCAAATGCAATCGATAGCTAGGATGTCAGTGCTTGTTTAAAAAATATAAATTGCAATTCTTTGAAGCAGCATGTATAAATATTGAAGTTTTCTTCGAAAAAACTATCAAAGTTACCCCGTTTTACGGTACCACATTTGTTAATGCAAACACTCTTATAAAAATTAGTTGTAAAACATGGAAAATAGTTCTTTCGCTGCTAGTATTCCAAAAATTTTCTGAATGTGAGCTTTATGGAAATGTGCAGCTCTACAAATTGAAATATTTCAGTGAACAAAAGCGATAAGAGACCACTAATCTCAGTATCACTAGTATCTGCTTCAAGTGCAGTGGTATTCCAGGAAAAATAAACTTGATCATCATAGTTTTGACAAATGTCTTGTGGAGTTAATATAGGGCAAACGTTCCCTTAATGGAGGTAGCTCCAATAGTGGAGGTAGTGTGTTTTGACATGTTTCGCACTAATTAATGGCTATGTGATATTTTTCTATGATGTACGATGCGAAAATGATACAAGTTATCGAAAAATATTCATGAAATTTAACTGTAAAACTATTTAAAACATTTATTTTGCTTAAAATTTTTGCTCCTTTGTACCTATAGTGGAGGGTCCCATAAGAAATCAATGGATTGCGCCACTAAAGGAACCATTCTTAAATCATACCTCCACTAAAGGAACAGTGTTCCTATTATTGGTGCAAGCATTTTTGCAGGGAAATTTCAAATGAATCGTGATTTTTATACATTTGTATGATAGAAGGATTTGAGATCTAGCGATTGGTATGTTAAAATCATATAATTCATGATTTTATCGTCATGTTTTAGCAGTTTTGCCTTAGGTGCACCACTAATGGTACATTTGCCCTAGCTGTTACCAATAAATAATATGCATCAATTTCTTTATTAATCAAAAGCTTGTTATTAATCTCTGCTGAACATTCCTACACCTGCTGATACTTTCTAAAATAGCTGACAATAAAGCAATGAATTTATCATCCACAGCTTAAATACAATAACTATAGACAAGCCTTCTCACTGTTCCGGTCCATTGATGATACAGACCCTTTGCCGAACCTGTCTTCCAAATCAGCAGTCAGATCTGCGCCACAATATCTCCAGATTACGCATAACCTTTGGATGATTAAAAGTTGCCAGCTATCATTATCATTACCAGCAGTGGAAAAGCATGTCCCGTCAAAGGGCAGCTCTAATTGTAGACCCAGCATGTTGCCACAAAACCAGAGCATAATCCAGCTCAATAATTCAAAATTTGGGTCGATTTAAATTTGTTATGCGTTTATCGTGAATGCATTAGCGTTTCGTTCCCGGACCGACTCGCTTCGCTAGTTTTCCGCGCTACCTTAAATTCAAATGAGCTGACCATACCTACCAGAGAGTATTTAAGGTGGCGCTATCGACTTGAGCAAATCTCTTCAACCCATTGTGAGTGGCCGTCAAATCGCAATTAATGAGTTATCATTAAATTTCCCTAAATCGCGGGTAGCATCGACAAAGAGGAACCACTTGCACTGGCTTATAACCAGGAGACGTGAAAGTAAAAACGGCTACCTTTGTTCCATGGTTTGAATATTCGGATCAATGAAGTTAATCAATACACCATGCGTTTGTTCGTGCTCAGTGGAAGCAGGCCGAATACAGCGACTCCCCTTTGCGTCCGCCCCGTTCAATATCTCCACATATTTGCGTTTCGATATAATTAAGTGGTATCTAACGTGTTTTCAGGCTTCCCTTGCCACAACTCAAAAAGCCGCATGGTGGTTAACCATTTCACTCCAATTTGACCTCCCATTTTCCCGGACCGGTGAGAAAGGGGAGGACGATCTCTTTAATATTTGCGTGAATTTCAAATCATGCGTACGCCATTATTCCAGGCGGTGCTGTGCAAATCAAATCATAGGTTTAAAGTGCATACAGGGTATCAGATACTTGAGAAATTTGGCTACATGTTTTACTTTAATTGTTAATTAAGTAGAATTTTTCTTTTCATATCCTGTGAAATATTACATTTCAATCCTACAGGAAATAACGGTTGAACATAAATTGGAAAATGGTTAGCTACCACTGTCAAACAAGAGAACTACGTCTGTTATACATTTGGATAGACGTACCATCTTTTTCAAAGCCATAATCATTCTGTTCACTGTCTAGCGGTTGATTTTGCTGAATTCAATATTGTTCGCGAAACCAAGAAGCACATGTGGATCTTTGGATGCTGGGTACTTCATACTGTACCGCTTCTTATTGACAGGGTGTATAAGTCCGTCCGACTATCCAACCAGCTCCCACTCTGAGGGTAATCAAGGATACCGTTTAACAGCTTGTGAATAATAAGGCAGCTAAAAAGGATGGTATCGGTTAATCAGCCTCATCAAGATGGGCCTTGAGAAATCGGTCAATTGTCGACATCGGTTGATATTCACAATCTGAGAAACAGAACAACTAGTGGTAGCAAGAAATTATATGATCGGGGTTCTGCTAAACCGCACCAAGTGACAATTGTTTTCAAAATCGTGTTTTTTGCACCAAAGGACTTAAATAATCATAATTTTTCTACCATAAAAATATCGAGTCTTTTCAGCAGTCCTTTGATATCAAAGATCACAATTTTTATCTGGCAGCGCATGTAATTCTGGAATTTTGTTCAGCCAGAGTGAACAATGAACCAACGCATGTCATCAGATGCAATTAGTCCATTCCAGAAGCCGAGGCCAGCAAATTTGGCAATAAATGACTATTTCAAATTAAATGTTGTTTTGGTGACAATAATCTAATTTCATTCAAATTTTATCCAGCCACTCCGCACTAAATACTAGTTATCTTAAAATCACTTTTTAACAATAGATAGATACCGTTTTGTCTCAAATTCCGAGCAGACTCATGTTCCGAACACTCAGTGTTTATATTGCGATTTGGTTGAAATGTTCCGCTGAAATATGTCATAAAATTACCATGAAATTGCAGTCCATTGCAGTTCAATTTCGACATATTGCAATCTATTTTTGATCTCGGAAGTAGTGATGATTCTCTAGTTCGAGGTCAGTTAACTAGCTCAGATACATGTATTTGCGAAATTATTCATTTGAATACGATTTATTCGTGCTGTTCGAAATTTGAATCAAGGTGTTCGGAATATGAGACAGAATAAACGTTCGGCATTTGAATCATAATGTTGTTCCATACTTTTACATAATAACAATACTAAACAAGTTTATATAGAATTTTTTATCAGCACACCCAACAGCTAACAGTCAAGTTTTGCGAAGAAATAGAAATTTTCATAAATATCATATAATTTATGCCTATGAGATGCATTTGAAGTTACTGGTCGGAATATGAGTGAAAAAGGGTACCGTAATCCGGGGTAACATTGATCATTTATCTGAATGTTTCTTTAATATTTCGTTTGAAAATGCAAATGATGCAAATTTTATATTTTTAAAAACTAGTACTGCCACCCATAGCTTGAGACTATATACTACATTCTGTTTATTGAAAGATTGAAACATGTTAAAAAAATGTTTTAGGCGATTTTTTTGATTTAGCTGATATGGGGTAACATTGATCATCTATGTAAACAACTTTCGGTAATACTGAAAATGTCGTTACTTACTTAAACTATGGCCCCTGAAGCCGAATATTAAGGCCAAACGCTTGCAAGTCATTAACTTTTTGAGTTATTTTAAAATTAAAAACACCTCGAACCAAGGAATACGCCTAAAGGTAGGCAATTTCCTAAGGGATTTTTACATTCTTAACAGTAATTTGGTAATGTTGCCTAATTGAGCATACTTATAAAAGTTTTGACAACGGAATCGTTTTCGGTGATGCCATTTTTAGTAAGAATCACATTTTCCTTGCTTATATCGTTTGCAGAACTTGTGTGAGACATGAATCTTCGATAGTGTCATCCTTAACAATTAAAATCATTATTTCAAAAAGTTGCCAAATTTACGTATAAGGTAAACGGAAATTTCGCAAAAATCATCACTTTTATTAGCTCATGAATAAAAGAAAGAGAAGCTCCATTCATAATTTGGAAATGTTTCATCAATAAATGATAATACGTACTTTTGACGAGATGAGTCATTCCAATCAATGTTACCCCGCTGATCAATGATACCCCGGATTACGGTAGTTACATTTGCTTGCTACATAATTTGTTAAATAAATCACACAGGAGCCGGAATGAAATATCGTTCTAAACACGTTTTGGGCAATAATTTATTTGTATTCGCAAATCTATGAATTTTGGTTTTTGATTTATATAATTTTTATTTTTGAACATCCCTATCCTTTTTCATTTTTTTCTTGAATCCTCTTCAAGTTACTGATTTTTTTGCAATAATGAAAATTCAAGTTTTTACGGTACTTTGAATAATATCAAATATTTTATATATTTCTAGAAATGTTTTTATTTTCCGTGTAATTAACGGAAAACAGGTTTGAAATTATTTAAATACCACCAACATGTTCTTTTGTGATAGGTTGATAGTAGGAAAATATAAAAGGTCCGATTTTATATTGAACGTTAAATGAACCTAATGCATTTGTAGGTTGTATAAGAATATCAGTTTTCAAACAATTTTCAAAAATACAAAAAAGTTTCAAAAGTAATAAAAAAAAATCTTATATGCGTGTTATGAGTCAAGGTTTAAACCAAAAATAAAATCATTTTTATTTCCGAGCTACGAAAATATAGACGAAATTCCAAAGTGTACCCCGCCTAAAGGCGGGGTTGGGTATTAAAGGGTTAAGATGTTCAGAAAATAACATTATCACCATCAAACCTCTCCAAACAGAGTGCACATGACTTGTTTCAAGTTTATCACCCTTCATCCAAGAAATCGAGATGACCGAGCGTTAGCACTCTAAATTACCACTCAGAAGGCACGGTTCGAATCCCGATGAATCTTCTGTGCTGCTGTTCAATTCGATAGCAATAAAAATCAATTAACTTTTAGCTTCTGTGGTTATTTAAAAACTGTGTAAAAACAAGCAGTATCATGTACAACTGAAATGACGAATTTTGTGCCATTCATGGTACACACCACGTGCATTGACCTGTGAACTTGTTCATCCAAAGTTGATCAAATGAGAGTAACTTGGTACGCTCTGGCAGAACAAATTCATGGTTTTCTTCGATCATCACAATTTTAAAATACAACACTGTGGTCTCATTAGAATTTTAGAACACGTGAGGATCTTAATTCAATATTTATAAGTTCTGTAAAAATGTATAGGTTATAGGGTTAGGCCAGCCTAAGGCCATTCATAGGGTTTTGGCCAGCGACGGATCAAGTGGTAAAAACATGCAATTCCATCCCATATAACACATAACCTCTTTGTGCGGTCCTTAGCCTCTTGCCCAGCAAATCCTATCCCTACCTCCTCGTGGTACTGGCCGGGGTACGAGTAACCTTGGGGAAGATCGGGTAACCAGCCCCCGGTGGGAACTTTGGTCGTATGATGACAGGGAAGGGAGGGTTTGCTTTTGCTTCTGCGAACCTGGAGCGTCTGTACTCCATGTTAGGAGCGGCTCACAACAGCGTCTATTCCCTATGTCAGCGGCTGACCATCGTCCGAGTGCCAGAAAAGGACTCTAAGCTAAACTGTGCGCTATGATCCTCCGAACATTTAGGGGGAATGATCCTCCGGAAATCTAGGGGGTTGGTGTCAGGCCCTGCAAGCCAACCGTAAAAACACATCAGCACAGGAACTTCAACGAGAGAATACGGACCGGAACAACGACGGAAATGGACTAGCGATTGGAGACTCGGTACGTGGAACTGCAAATCTCTCAACTTCATCGGAAGCACACGCATACCCTCCGATGTACTGAATATCCGTGGTTTCGGCATCGTAGCGCTGCAGGAGGTGTGCTGGACAGGTTCGATGGTGCGATCGTTTAGAGGTAATCATACCATCTACCATAGCTGTGGCAACACACGTGAACTGGGAACAGCTTCTATAGTGTTGGGTGATATGCAAAGGCGCGTGATCGGGTGGTGGCCGATCAACGAAAGAATGTGCAAGTTAAGAATCAAAGGCCGATTCTTTAACTTCAGCATAATCAACGTGCATAGCCCACACTCCGGAAGCACTGATGATGACAAGGACGCATTTTACTCGAACGCGAGTACGACCGCTGCACAAGCCACGACGTCAAGATCATCATAGGATATTTGAACGCTTAGGTTGGCCAGGAGGAGGAGTTCAAACCGACGATTGGAAAGTTCAGCGCCCACCGGCTGACGAACGAGAACGGCCGCCTTCAAGAACATGGCCATTCGTATCACCTATTTTCAGCACAGCCTTCTGTATCGGTACACCTGGAGATCACCTCAGCAGACAGAATCGCAAATCGACCACGTTTTGATCGATGGACGGCACTTCTCCGACATAACCGACGTCAGAACCTATCGTGGCGCTAACATTGACTCCGGCCACTACCTGGTGATGGTGAAACTGCGCCCAAAACTATCCGTCATCAATGATGTACGGTACCGACGCCCGCCCCGGTACAATTTCGAGCGGCTGAAACAACCGGATGTCGCCAATGCGCACGCGCAGCATCTTGAGGCAGCATTGCCGGATGAGGGCGAGCTCGATAGGGCCCCTCTTGAGGACTGCTGGAGGACAGTCAAACCAGCCATTAACGACGCTGCTGAAAGCATTGTCGGATATGTGGAACGGAGCTCAAGAAACGATTGGTTCGACGAAGAGTGCCAAGAGGTTTTTGAGAAGAAGAATGCAGCGTGGGCTGCAATGCTGCAGCATGGTACGCGCCAAAACGTGGAACGATACAGACTGAAGCGGAAACAGCAAACCCACCTATTCCGGACAGAAAGCGCCGCCAGAAAGAGGTGGAATGCCAAGAGATGGAGTTGCTATACCGTTCTCAAGAAACGCGGAAGTTCTATCAGAAGCTCAACACATCCCGCAAAGGCTTCGTGCCGCGAGCTGAAATGTGCCGGGATAAGGATGGGAGCATCTTGACGGACGGACGCGAGGTGATCGAAAGGTGGAAACAGCACTACGATGAACACCTGAATAGCACAGAGAACACAGGCACAGAAGGTCAAGAAAGCGAAGGCGATGGTTACGTCAGCACAGCGGACAGTGGAAACCAACCAGCTCCCACGATGGGGGAAGTTAAGGATGCCATTCAACAGAAATGCCGAGAGTACCAGGTCCCTACGCACCATCTGTTCATCGATTTCAAGGCGGCATACAACAATATTCATCAGATCATGGACGAGAACAGCTTTCTCGGGAAGCTCACAAGATTGACTAGAGCAACGATGGACGATGTACAAAACTGCGTGAAGATCTCGGGTGAACACTCCAGTTCGTTCGAGTCTCGGCGGAGACTACGACAGGACGATGGACTTTCGTGCCTGTTGTTCAATATTGCGCTTGAAGGTGTCATGCGGAGAGCCGGACTCAACAGTCGAGGCACGATTTTCACGAGATCTGGACAATTTGTTTGCTTCGCGAACGACATGGACATTATTGGGAGAAAATTTGAAACGATGGCAGATTTGTTCACCTGCGATGGTGAATGCGTCAAAAACAAAGTACATGCTGGTAGGCGGAACTGAGCGCGACAGGGCTCGCCTAGGAAGCAGTGTCACGATAGACGGGGATACCTTCGAGGTGGTGGACGAGTTCGTCTACCGCGGATCCTTGTTTACGGCTGACAACAACGTTAGTCGGGAAATACAAAGGCGCATCATCAGTGGAAGTCATGCCTACTATGGGCTCCAGAAGAAACTGTGGTCAAGAAAGCTTCACCCCCGCACCAAATGTACGATGCACAAAACGCTCATAAGACCGGTAGTCCTCTACGGGCATGAGACGTGGACTATGCTCGAGGAGGACTTGATGTAAAACCAAATAAATAATAATAACACATAACCCCAAAGCCATTATTCCAGCCTAATTCTGGCGTGCATACATGAGCTCCGTGCGGAACTGAGCCTTCCCAGAGAAGTATGGACCATCTCTCCGGCAGTGGCGTATTCGATAATATTCAACTAGCCGAGGACAGCGTGTGACCTTCCGGGACTTCCTGCTTACGATTCCGGAGGCGTGACCGAGATTGGAACGCCATCGGTCCGCTGAAGAAGCACCGTTCCTAGAAGAAGTTGGTCCACCCGGAGAGTGCCACCGAAACAGGATCGTGGGATTTCTCGGCCACCCTAACCGCTCAAACCCATCAGCGAAGTGGATTCGGCACCACCGAGACCGAAAAGCAAGCGGATAGGAGCATTGTCAACATTCGACGAGAGAACATGTCGCCGGCACCGGTGGTCGCGCCGACGGCCGTCGCATACTAACAGGGGAAGGAACAGCGAATATGTGCGTACGTGCATGCGGAGGTGTGCGCAGTTTGGGTGCCTGGGTCTAGGGATGACCTAGACGCGTTCAGACAGCGCCATCGAACTACAAGAGCGCCATCGAATCACCGTTGCAGATCGGGGCCCCGCAACGAGCAAACCAACGGCAACAGTAGTTGCAGCCAGGTTAGATTAGTTTTAGGATAAACCAAAATGTTTATAGTCTTTTCCACTTAAATTTAATCCCCCTCGCGTGTGACATTGACTGAACTACACTGTTCATAAAGATAGTATTGCTAGCCGGTTCAGACTAGTGAGCTGTCGACCAGTCAATGCACTACAGTCGAGTCTTTATGAAGCGATGACAGCCAAATACCTTCTGATTTTGCCTTCATTCATAAGATTAGCGTTATAACATGACTTATCAAAACAGATCGAAGAAAACATAAGATATTAGAAGTTAATTAAAAATGTTGATTAATAAATTCACTCATCTTATGCACTTGAAAAACTATTGAAAGTAATACTATTTCTTAGCATTGTCAAAACTAAAGCACTAGAAAATTTTTTTTCGGGATTTTTATGCACACAACATATGACAATCAGAACATTGGGGCCTTCCTTAGCCGAGCGGTTAGAGTCCGCGGCTACAAAGCAAAGCCATGCTGAAGGTGTCCGGGTTCAATTCCCGGTCGGTCCAGGATCTTTTCGTAAAGGAAATTTCCTTGACTTCCCTGGGCATAGAGTATAATCGTACCTGCCACACGATATACGAATGCGAAAATGGCAACTTTGGCAAAGAAAGCTCTCAGTTAATAACTGTGGAAGTGCTCATAAAGAACACTACGCTGAGAAGCAGGCTTTGTCCCAGTGAGGACGTTAATGCCAAGAAGAAGAAGAAGAACATTGAGAAATGACGGTGATTGTGACTCGTGAGTAAAAGTAAGTAGAGAGTAAAAGAAAATCAATTGAAGAACACACAAAACAGAATCTATGATTATGCCAGTTCTCTCTAATAGAACGCTAAAGAAAATGATAATATAGTTTAATTGTACCCTTGGTACGTTCTACTCTTTTTGCTCTTCTGTCTTAAAGAAAGAATAATTCAATCGAAGTATTTGTTTCGATCAATGATCTAAAAATTGGCAGCAGAATTTCAATTTTGCATACCGTGCTTGCAAACTACACTTTAAGCAAAAACGAAATGGTAATTACGGTAGCGAAACGTTACAAACATTACAACAATTTCTCCTGAAAATTACGAAGAAAGGTAATTGGAGCACCTTGTCAGGTGAACTTGCCGCAAGTAGTAAGTAATCTTCCCCGCTGAATGAAGACCAAGTATTGTTTCTGAGTTCTGCCATTCACGTGTACTCACATGCATCAAAACCCACACGTTTGGTCAATAACCCATCAATTAACACGTCAAATTGTAGCCTGTTTATTATAAATCTAATAATAACTCACTTTTTTGGGGCCACTGACCACGGACAACTTCAACTAGGCGGGAATCGGGTATTGTTGCGTCATTTTGACGAAATTTTCTCACACCATGTTATTCGTTTGGGTTCACAAGAAACCCCCAAGAAAGTCTGGGACGGATAAAAACAGAACAAAAAGCCGGGGAGTCTACTTGGACTGGGTGTGAAAATCGGTCGCTGGTTGGCGCCAATAGTTCAGGAATAGGAGGGGAAGATTGATGATTTGTTTGGAATTGCTATTTGGGATGGGAGCTTTGGGGCTTTTGGCCGCTAATCAGATGACGATTATCTGCGGGCTAATCAATTTTGATTGCGAAACGGTCACATCGGGGTGGCCGATTTGTCAAAATTATAGCAAAGAATATGGCTTTTATACGAAAGAGAAGTGTGTGGAAGCGGCATTTTACGCAAATGAATAATCTTGAGCTATTTTAACACCGATCGAGTGGCGAAATGTCCGTCATTTCACGATTCGATCGGCGGAAGTTGAACATCAATTGCTTGCCACCCATGCGGATTTATACGGATGTCGTATTCCATAATTACAAAGCATGTAGAACAAGGAAGCCATAAACTAGAAAATGTGATGCGAGTCGACCCCCTAGCAAATGATTTTTGATTGCGATAAAATGGAGCGGCAAAAACCCAGCAGTGAAAGATATTGCCTGTGTTTCGCATGCCAAGTGTTTGGATCAATCATAGAGATTGAAACATTTTCACGCGTCCTATGAGAATTTGATTGTATATTAGAAATCGATGGAGTTGAAAAGTTATTAGTATTCACCAAAAAACATATTGCTCATTCCCACGCGATCATTCGTGGTTTTTTTCCTGTACGATTACACAGCGTAATAAAAATTACATTTTTGCTTGTCTCAAGGATCAAATTATGTGTCTTTAGTAGATTTGGGTTCGCTGAATTTTATGCCGTTCTCAGAAATGTTCCAGCACGTCACAATTTTTAGCTACAGGTCGCCAAAGTTGTATAAAACACAGGTTTTATCAATGTTTACATGAAATTTAAAGTATGATTTATCAAACTTTTCTGTGATTTAATTCATCAATCATGCAAAATAGGACTTGAACTATCCATTTAGATAATATTTGATTGCAAATTTTACCATTAAATTGAGTTTAAATCGATTTTTTTCAACATGCTTGCAGTCTCCATATAAAATTCTTTGTTTCTCTTATACGGCATAAGACAATACTTTTCAGAACCACCAAAAAATAACATTTTACCAGCGGAAGAATTATGAACTTTGTTGAAAAGTATTATTTAACACATAAAGTTTGAATTTTGTGACATATAAAGCAAATAAATTGCCATACAAGTTGGAAAACTTGTATGCAAGTTGGCTTAAATCGTCAAATTTAGCATTTTCAACAGTCAATATCTCAAAAACTAGACGTGCTATGATATTTTTGAAAACGGCAATGGATTCAGCAACCCCTAATTGACTAAATAGTGGTATTTTGATGCTTGAGACAAAAACGTGTTCCGCAGTGTTATCCGAATTCTACTTTATTACTTTATTACTAGAAATTGAAAAAAAAAATGAAATTTAAATCCTATTGGTTTGTTTAAGATAAGATATAAAAGGTCTTTAATTAGTGTGGACAGGCATTGAACAATATCTTGTTAAGATATTATAAGATCGAAACAATATTTGGCAGTTTTATTTGAGGTATTTTAGCTCTTATGCAAAGCTCTGTCATACCTCATTCAAGTGGTAAGTATTAATAATTATCTGGTATAGACCACCTTAGTTTGACATTCAGTAGCAACATTCTTCTGATCGAGTATCAACAAAATATGATCAAAATGTACTCGCTGATGGATATGATTGTTAATCAACCGGAGATTCTGGCTACAAAATTACGGGTGCCTTAAATGTTCTCGTTCATCTACCTGATACAAGTCACCTCAAAATGCAACCTTGCACATCGAAAATATGTGCGATTTCACTCATATACCCTCTGATCCGATCCTCTTTTCTTCCCAGGCGTCATAAATTTGAAACTTAAACGTTTGAAAGAGTCAGAAACGGTGACCAATTTTTCGACGTTACACGACCTTTCTGCGTCTCGGTCGAGGAAGCAAACTTCATTCGGCAGCGGCAATCGGACGAACTTCCTTTCCCTGCACGGTGTCTGTCGCGAAACAAAGATTGCCTATACGGAGCTCTTTCAAACGTGGCCCAACATTGGCTATGTACTTCACATTGATGCCCGACGTCGCACAGGAGTCCAGTTTTTCAAAAAGATGAACCCAATTCCAGAACATAGATATGAGTGAAGAACAAAGTCAAGCAAGTACAAAAATCTTACTTTTTGCATAAAAACTGAGTTCCATCATATTTTTTCTGGTCGATAACTAGATTTAGCATTCCCATGTGTATTTATTTTCGTCTACCGTTAACCATATCAATTTAACAGTTACTATTTCAGGTATGTCAAATAATTAGAGGACAACATCTTTATACCGAACAAATTGCTGCCCGCTACTCTCCGCGAAGAATGTGCTTACAAGACTAAGGAATCGAGAATTGAAGATTCCTCTTGCCTAAGTTTGCCTTTCTTGAGAAAGTTGAAGGCCTTAAAATGTATCAAGAACAGCATTTTTGTTGGAAGGACTATGCTCAATATAGGGTCTTCCAAGCTGAGTCGTGTTCCGAAATACTTTCCATGGCTGAGAATAGTTGAATAATAAAAAATCTGGACCACTGTGCGCCAGAGAGCACAGGTTTTTAGGCAACAATTGCCTTCCCACAACGGCAAAACATGCCGAAGATCATAATCGCATTTCTGCGCGAAATGAAAGAAAAAGCAAATCCAAGTGACCCAATTTCAGGAAGAAACCAAATCCGCGCCGCGCAAAGTGTTTGCATATAAAACACTAATAAAGCGTGTATAGTTCGGACAGATTATCGCAGAAAGGTAGAGCCTATTTCATGGACAGTGGTCACAGTTTTCCTCCCTGCATGCTCGAGCAGCAGTGATCAGCCATCAACCAATATATGCCTGTTGTGGTTGCACTGGTTTACTCTTTTTAACAGGTACAGGTACAGAGATAAGGCTATCGAATTGGTTTTTGTATGGTAAGGGGTAGGTATATGTGTGCGACACTAATCGTAGTTAAAAATATTTAAATTTCCTTTCATGCAACGATAGGTTACACTGAGGTGACACGACAGGCCATACATTTTTTCATATCTGTTGCCTCTTTTTATGCATTAACCTCAGTATATATTGCCATTTTAATGAAACGGAGAAGTCAGAAATCCGATGGTTAGTATGGTGCGGTAAATTTATAAATATAATCTATTAAACTCTCAAAGTAATTTACGGAATAAAATCTTAGAATCGCTTTTTTAACACAAGCAACTCGCCCTTACTTGATATATCGTATCTCGATATCGAGTTAGAGAACTATAGTAAAAGTAGGTTTGGTTGTGAATTATTTTTTTAGATTTTGTGCACCTTAAAATGGCCGAAATCAGTAAAATTCCCAAAAATAAAATTTGACTCTTCAAAAGACGCATAAAAAGCAGACTTGCTACTACTTGCAATTTAAAATGTTTTTGGTTTATTGTACACAAATTCCATTCCATCCGTCATTGCTACGTGACGAAATGGGCATATGAAAGCTCGTTTCGTCAGTGTCGCAAGTCGGTCATGATATTTAACAGCCCTGATCACAATACAATTCGTTATGACGAAAAATTACTAAATAAAATAAAACATCATATGAGCAACAAACTTCGGTACAAATATCAAAAATAAAAGCTAGTTTAGTAGTTTTGAGAAAATGCGAAAATAATGCATTTAAGGTGATTATAAAACGAAGCCAAACTATGAATTTTCAAGTGCACAAGACTGAAGAATCTGACAACAGTTCGCGTTGAAAACCAATCAAATTGCTTGCTTGCTGGTGGTGACCAATGGGATAAATTTTCAACGCGGAGCTCTGTTTGGTTCTTAAGTCTTGTGCTCTTGAAAATTTGAGGTGTGGCTTCGTTCTATAATCACCTTAAGGTGAAGATGAATCGAAGCCAAACTTGTAATTTTCAAGAGCAAAGATCTGGAGAACCAAACATCCGTTTAAGCTGAAAACTTAATCGATTGGTCACTAGCAGGTGGTGACCAATCGATTAGGTTTTCAGCTCAAACGGATGTTTGGTTCTCCAGATCCGTGCTCTTGAAAATTTAAACTTTGGCTTCGATTCATCTTCACCTTAAGCAATTTAATATCAATTTTTGCCACCATGACTAATTTGAAGTAATAAACTTAGATAGAAGAGCATTGATAATGAATATAAAATTCTACTATTAAAATAGAATGTTTAAATGTCAAAATTGGACAGAAGGTGTGGAAAAGTTGGCATCGAGCGGCTACCTTCTATCAAAGCTGTAGGCTGTGGCTCCACAAATGAGCTAGAAAACTGGCTTCATATTGTTGGGCAAGATAAGGCTACGCGTTATCAGGTGACAGCCGATCAACGCAAGGATGTGCAAGATGAGGATTGAAGGCGTTTCTTCAAATACAGCATTAGCCACGTACACTGCCCACGTGAAGGAAGACCCGACGACGAGAAGGAGACGTTTTACGCGCAGCTGGAGCAGATATATGACGGATGCTCTCCGCGTGACGTGAAAATCGTTGTTGGTGATATGAACGCACAGGTAGGACGGAAGCAGATATTCAGATCGGCGATCGAGCGGAACAGCCTGCAACTCAACATCGAGTGGCTACGGGATTCAGAAGTTGCCCAAGATAATGCGCAGCAGTTGGAAGTGGCCCTACCAACGAATGAGCAGCTTGTCGCCGCCACTCTTGAAGTTGGCTGGAGGCACATACGATCTGCCGTAGGTAGCACCGCAACAGCAGCACTAGGTTCAGCGACCCCGAATCAGAGAAACGACTGGTACGACGGCGAATGCTAGCAGTTGAATTGAAGGATGAGAAGAATGGGTGAGAAAATTGCAACACCGCACGAGAGCGAACGATGCACGGTATAAGGCTACCTCAGACCTAGGCGACTTTTTACGGCGACAACGACAAAAAATCGTCGCGATTTCGCAGATGTTTCGCTGCATGCACTGTTTGATGAGCGCGTCTAAGCTACAGCGACGCGATTTCGCAGCGATTCACGTCGTGTCAGTCAAGATGGTTCCATAGAAGAGTGCTTGCAGCGACACAACAACAAAATCGCGACGATTTTTTGTCGCTGTCGCCGTAAAAAGTCGCGTAGATTTGGGGGAGCATATAAACAGGCAAGCAACAACTTGATCTTCCGGAGAATGAAACGCCAACAAGAAAAACGAGATCGGGAAGCGATGGAAGAGCTGATCCGCGTTGAAGACACACGGAAGAAGCTGAACCGCAAAGGCATTGTACCACACGCCGACATGTACAGAGACTGTGACGGAAATCTTCTCACGAACGAACGTGAGGTGGTCGAAAGGTGGCGGCAGCACTACGACGAGCACCTTAACGGTGATGTGGCCAGTAGCGAAGGTGGCACGGAAATACCTTTGGGAGCACGCGCGGAGGGCGAAAGACTCCCGCTTTCAGATCTCCAAGAGGTTGAAACAGTGATTGGACGGCTGAAAACCAAGAAAGCCGTTGAGGTGGACTAACTACCGAGCGCTGCACTGGGTTATTTCCAAGATTGGGGAGAAGGAAGTATTACCGGAGGAGTGGATGGATGGTGTCGTATGTCCCATCTACAAAAAAAAAAAAAAAAAGTTGGATTGTGCCAATTATCGTACGATCACAATTTTGAGTGCCGCCTACTAGGTACTCTCCCAAATTTTATGCCGCCGTCCATCACTAATTGCTAGAGAATTCGTAGGGCAATATCAGGCGGGATTTATGGGCGAACGAGCTACAACGGACCAGATATTCGCCATCCACCAGGTGTTACACAAATGCCGCGAATAAAATGTACCAACACATCATTTATTCATCGTTCATAAATCGGCCTATGATACAATCGAACGAGATCAGCTATGGCAGATTATGCACGAATACGGTTTCCCGGACTAACTGATAAGATAGTGATATGTGTAGTCCGAGTATCAGGGACATTCTCGAGTCCCTTCGAATCTCGCAGAGAGTTACGGCAAGGTGATGGCCTTTCGCGTTTACTGTTCAACATTGCGTTACAGGGTGTGATAAGAAGAGCGGGGATAGACACTTGGTTTCGCCGACGACTAGATATCGTAGCACGGAACTTTGAGACGATGATGGCGGGTACGTACATAAGAATAAGGGCTGAAGCTAGGCGAATCGGACTAAACATCAACGTATCGAAGACAAAGTACATGATAGTGAGGACAGCCACCCACTTCGAGTTCATATTGACGGTGATGAAGTCGAGGTGGTCAAAGAATTCGTGTACTTAGGCTCACTGGTGACCGCCGACAACGACACCAGCAGAGAAATCCAGAGACGCATTGTTGTTGGAAATCGTGCCTACTTTGGACACCGCAAACATCTACGAGACGCTTATTAGACCGGTACTCCTATATGGGCACGAAACATGGACCGTACGTACAGAGGATCAACGCGCCCTTGGTGTTTTCAAACGGAAGGTGTTGCGGACCATCTACGGCGGAGTGCTCTACCTAGTGGCTAATGTCCCATATGGGAACGGCATGGCGTGTTTTTAAGAATTACACTACCAAGACAGACTACCAAGTAACTTATTAGTCTATGAATCGAAATTCAAAGCGATTACATGTAGATTTTTTGTATTCATTTGCTTATACAAGTTTGGTTAATATGTTTGGGGTAAAATGAAAATTTCAGATTACACTCAAAATTGATTTTGCTAAAAAAATATAAAACTCTCATTGTTTTATACAATTTGCTTGTAAATCTAAACTTGAAGCGATGACATTCAATTTATTTCTACATAAATTTCATTCTAGAATTCTATGTTTGAGCAGAAAAAGATTTTTAGGAAAACACTCAAAATTTCTTTCACCTAAAACAACTTAAAATCTTTTTTTTAACGGTTTGCCTGTTAATCAAAATTCATGGTAATTATATGTATTTTTCGACAATGCATTGATTGTTGAAATCTAGTCATTGCGTTTGAGCAGAAATAAAGCTTTTTGTTAACACTTATTTTTATCTGAAGAGCTTCTAAAACCCAAGGTGATAGCTTGTTAGTCTGTAAATCAAGATGCAAAGCAATGATATGTTGTTTTTTTTTTTTTGACAATAATTTGCTTATAGGGCAAACGCTCCCTTAGTGGAGTTAGCTCCAATAGTGGAGGTAGTGTGTTTTGGCATGTTTCGTACTAATAAATGATTAAGGACTGTTCATTTTATAAAGTGGACACCTTGTGCATGCTGTGTCTTTTTAATTTATCAATGAAATTTCAATCGTTTTTCTGCACATCGTTCGACTAGTATTGTACAATGTTGTGATAAAGAAAGTTCTACAAAATAATTAAATTTCTCACGAATATGGAACAACGATTAGAACGGTCGATTTTTGGAGGTTATCAAAATCAATGATTGTTAGAAATTGGCTGGAAAATTCGACAATTTATATGTTTTATTTTCAAAAAAGGCTTGTTTTTCGAAAGCATCATCAATCAGAAGCCTGATAGAAAAAATCAAGATATTTTTGGAACAACAGTTTTACAGATATAATAATATCATGTTTCCCCTATATTTGTTGAGAAAAATATTTTAAATTTGAAGGGAACTGATATGAGTAGAATTTTTTGGTTGAAAGTACGGCCTGACGGAAGTCTTAATAAAGTATAAATATGTAAAATAACTTACGCCTTCATAGAGTTACTTATTTAGTCCCCACGTCACATTTAAAGCACAATAGAAACACAATTGCTTTATTCTTAGAAGACTTTTCAAAGTACATTGACAATCATTAAAATTGGCAACACTGCTGTAATAAAATCGGTTTTATTTTCCACATATTATTTTCATAATGTTATTCGGAGATTACCAATTGAAATATTCGGAGAAAACCATTTACAATTTGCTGTAGATCGATATATATATGCGTACACGATTTTAAAAGTATGAGACTTTTTAGTAAAACTACCATAAACAGTAAAATTTGTACTTAAAACTATTGTTTAAACGCACGATTTAGCTCTCGTTTGTACAAATATAGATTCTTTAGTAAACCAAACTAGTTTTGAACACGCTTTTTACTTTTCTCTTTTGCTGGGAGTGAAAGGATGGTGTACTATCAAAATTAGCCATAAATGGGTAAACCACTAATGTTACCTAATGTCAGAGAATGGTGGAATATAATTGATTTTTTCAAAGCTATATCTTTAGTAGAAAAGTAAATAATGCAAAAATACAATTTGTTCATAAGAATTATGATTTTTGTTTCACGAAAAATAATATTAAACTTTAACGAACTGCTTTTCTTAGGAGTTTTTGGAAAAACTATTTAGCTCTTCAACCAAAAGCATTTTCTAAAATCTTATATTTTCATAGCATTGTAGAATAATAGTTGAACGATGCACAGAAAACCGATTTCGAATTTATCAATTAATAAAAAAGTGTCCACTTTATAAAATGAACAGTCCTTATGTGATATTTTTATATGATGCACGATGCAAAAATGATACAAGTAATCGAATAATATTCATGAATTTTTACCGTAAAACTATTTAAAACAATTATTATGCTTAATTTTTTGCTCCTTTGCACCTATAGTGGTGCATCAGTACCCATAGTGGAGGGTCCCATAAGGAATCAATGGATTGCGCCACTAAAGGAACCATACTTAAAACATACCTCCACTAAAGGAACAGTGTTCCTATTATTGGTGCAAGCCTTTTTGCAGCGAAATTTCAATTGAATCGTGATTTTTATACATTCGAGTGATAGAAGGATTTGAGATCTATCGAAGGATACATTAAAATCATATATGTCATGGTTTTTTCACCATGTTTTAGCAGTTTTCCTTTAGGTGCACCACTAATGGTACACTTGCCCTAGATGTCTGGTGAACATGTTTGAGCAAGAATTAAATATTAGAATACACTCAAAATTTGTTTTACTTAAAAAACGAGGATGCATCCTATTATTTAACCTTTTTTTTCAAATCAAAACTTAAAGCGATGACATGTTGTTTTCCAACCTTAGATTGTTTGTATAGGTTGGTTGGACATAAATAAACGAATTCACGAATCATCGCATTAAAATTTGGTTTGAACACAAACAGTTATGAAAATACTTTTTTCGTTATACTACTAAAATAAATTTAAGTATAATAGAACTTTCTATTTGAAACCATACATTTTCAATGGACTTCTATTAGCTGAGTAATGTATAAAATTACAAGTCTTTGTTTTATTTATTTAATTGGATAACATCAACACAGAAAAAAAAAGATCCCAATGATGAACAGCTCATTCTTGTTTGACAATTATTACCAGTAACAAAAAAAAAACACAATCCATGACTTAAATAAAAATACAATTTCGTAATTGTGATCCATAATGTAACCGGTGGTTCCAATAGTTACTTGCCGGCTCCACCGCAAGGTCCTTTTTCCTCCATTAAACCCACCGTGCACTATCACCACTCAATACGGGCGAGAGTAACTCTCTTGTCGGTATTCAGTGTGAGTGCCGATTAGATCTCAACACCAACATACATGTCATGCATGGTATTTGTTTGCAGCGGTTTGAGCGCAAGCAAAAGACTGAAAGCTTGCCTTACGTTTATCACTGGCCTTCAGATGTCGCATGCTGGAAGGGTTGCCAAACAGACAGAACATTCCGAATGTCGGCTAATTTCGTGTTCGGTCGTATCATTTTGATCATTAAAAAGCTCAGCTTTCGGCTCGAACTCTTTAGTCTGTCCGTAACCATAAACGGGAGTAGTAGTGCGCCTCGGAAAATTGTTACTTAATTTAGATTGTGAGTTGAAAAATTGTGAAGTGGTGAAATTTTCTAATTATTGTTTCTTTTTATTAGGTGGTAAAAGTAAAATTAAAAACGATACGTTACAAAAACGAAAACACAATTGGTGAAGAATTGAAGATTACATGTATGGTTAGTGACACAAAAGGTGCATTGTTAGTAGGATAAAAACGGTATTGTTATTTCTTTGTTAATAGGTTTTTTGTTAAGCCCAAAACACACGTGTACATAAAACAGAACATTTAGTGTTAGTTTGCGGAGAAAAAGGTAATTTAATGTTAAAACATGTATATTGTACAAATTAAAAACCACAGTGACGTCACAAGGGTACTAATCACGGGGGTAGGTCCTGTAAGCGGGCCTTTTTCTCTTTTTCTGCATCGCTTGGCGGAGCAAGCGGTGGTTATTTCCTCCACAGGACAAAAGCGGCCCTTTTTCCCTTCAAGCGCACCTAGCTTCATCTCCCAAAACGCCAAGGACGGACAGACGCTGGAAAGGGTGCCCACGTTACGTGCTACAATCTTCATCCGGAGCACGAAACCGGCCATTTTGGATTGGCCACGCTCAGATCCCGGGCGTCGGTCATTGTTCTCGGCCACCGCATTCGGCCTTTGTCATCTGGCCATTGTCTTCCCTGTGTCCAAAACCGCCATTGTTCCTTGCCACCAAGCCGTTCAGGAGAGCGACTACAAAGCCGTCGAAGCCAACGAAGCCATCCTCTCCATTCCGGATATTATCTGGACTGTCGTACTCCAGCATCCCGGTCCAGGTCCGTGAGGTCCATCAATCAAGTTCACGGTGGGACAGTTGCCAAACTTCCCGTGAAACCGATCAAGTCACTCCGTAGTTCGCCTATCACCATCTAGTCCGCCGGCTGGATATCTCCCCTATATCAACCCCCGGAGAATCGCCGCCTGTCGCCACCAACCCGCCATCAACCACCACCACCTGCCACCAACCGTTGCTGCTTAGAGCCTCCAGTCGCCGCCCTGCCAAGAATGTACCAAACCGCAAGTACCCTACCCCAAAGTGTTGTGACGTCATTATTCAGCCGATTATGGCTAATAAATTAGCATGTTAGAATGAGAAGTTAATTTGTACAGCGCATTCATTTAAAGAGCAAGCCTTGATTAGTCTCTTTCGCCACTTTCACTTTGCTTTTCGTTACCGGACTCACAAAGGAGTCGTCAAGCCTCGCCCGTTGTGATTGAGCCAGAATTGATAGTTTGAGCAGCTTTTGAGTCCCCCTAGATACGACACTGTTTGCCGATTTTTACACCTTGTTGCACTGGTGGGCACGTGTCGCGCAACACACGTGCGTGTGTAGCTCCTACTGTAGGTGAGTACCACCGTGAGTGTATGTAATGTTGAGAGTAAGGTAAACGACCCTATAATTGTCTCCCTTCCCTAGCTTCGGTGAGCTAGCGGGTAACAATAATTGGAATGAGAGAAAAATAGCTTTAAACTTTTTGCGGATAGTTTGTGGAGGGGTCTGTAAGTCAAAATTAACTGATTTAATTTTTGATTTGCAGACAAAAAGTTTAAAAAGGACTTTTGTAGTTTTTGATGTAAAATAAATTTTGAAAGCACTCAAAAATTTGCTATTTTGACCGATAATGTACTATAATAAAATTTATATCGACAATACAAGATGTCATCGCATTAAATTTTGATTTATAGGAGAAAAGTTTTGAAAACAGGATTTTTTGAGGTTTCTTAAGTAAAATAAATTTTAAGTGTAATCAAAAATTTAAATTTCAACCCAAACATGTGAATTGTTTATCAACTTAAATATTGTTACATTGCTTAATTTGTGCCACAAATCCGTAACAAATAATACTAAGAAACCTCCTTGGTAAAAAAATGGGTTTAATATCTACATTTCAAATGGGTAATGATCTTGAATAGTGTCTGATTCCTTTGCTGCAAAAAAATGATAATCGCTTAGAAAACGTCGGAGATATGCATTATAAAAGTTGGACTTTTAACTTTTTCTGGGCCCTTTGTTGTAATCATACTTTTGACTGTTTGAAAACTCATTCTTATCCAGATTCAGAATCCCGGAGTGCAAATTTATTTTCAAGTGTCATTACCCTTATTAAATAAGCACTTATTGTCGTAAGTATGTCCGATAACAAATAGACAGCATCTTCATACCGTAAAAAATCGTTCCCCGCCCTTCCCCTTGGAGACAACTTGCGAGAACGCGCATTCAAGACTAAGGTATCGTTTGAAAAAGATTATTCTTGCTTTAGTTTGCCTAACCATTTTTTTAAAAAGTTGAGAGCCTCAGGATTTGGTTCTGTGAGACTCAAAAACATATATCTTTGATCAAAACAGAGTCCAGAACTATAAACCATCATAAAAACACCTCTTATGGCTAAAAAATAGTAAAATATTGTTAATGCGAAGTTTATGCCATGATTATTAAAATCTAGACCACAGTTGGTCGTCTGCATTCCAATTTTATTTCAAAATATTGTTTTTTTTTATAAGGCTTCGGTTTTGATGTCAATTTTTAATGACGACAATATTTTAAAACATTAAGTCACATTATTATTATTATTATTATTATTATTATTATTATCTTTATTATCGAGATTTTCAGCCATAGGCTGGTTCATCTCCTATTAAGTCACATTTTCAACACAACGTTTGACGTTAAAAATATGAAGATTATTGTAAGAAGGAAACAATCGCATCAAAGAGAGATCAATAAGAGTATTTAAACCACTGAGGCCCCTCTATGTAGGAGTGCAGAGAAGCTCGGCAAGCAGAGGAAACTCGGAAGCTCAACAACCACACAAAAGCATACCCAACGAGCAAAAGTGGAGAATGTACGTACATATCTTTCCCGACGAAGTAGTGATCGCATTGAAATTTTTCGGGGGTGCAGAACCGTTATCGTTGGGTACGGACACGGCTCGTAAATAGAAATGAGAGCGAAATTATTTTCGGATCAACGTGGGATTTGTTTGTTGGCGTTCCAAGGCGAGGCAGCAGTCGCCAAAAGTGCGACTGCAGTTTACCTGCTTGTTTATCTTCTATTCCGTTCCCAAATAGACCATCGATTGACGGAATGAGACTATGATGTCAACTGAGAGCAAAACTCAATCAACATGAGCGTATTAGAGGCTCGTCGTTAGCCATGTACAGGATTTGTTCTAATTTTGCAAACCCGATTTCGATCTCATTTATTTTCTTGCGATTCGCCGTAGAAACTTTTTTTTTGCTTTGAAGATGCTTTTTTGCGGTTATACGGTTTAATGATTGAGAAATAGATTGTTCAGATTTTTTCATTCAATCTACCAAGAACCTAAAAGTCGAGATTTGTTATCAGCTGTTCTAGTTCTGATCTTTAGGTATTTGCGAATTTTGCTTTCCTCTTGAGCTCATATGGCATGAATTTAACCTAGCGAGAGGCAAAAATGAGCTCTGGTATCGCTAGGGTTCGAACGCAAACTTAAACACAATTAATTGCCAAATTTACAAACGATGGGATTCAAATAGCCGTAGTGATAAACGTACAGTTATTCAGTAAGACCAAGCCAAGGAGTCGTGAGCTTGAGTTCCAATTGGATCTGAATAAGTGGTAACTGATTTAGATCAGTTTTATCTTTTGTTGGAAGCATCCTAGTCAAAAGTTTCTTCTTCAAAGTTGTTTATTGAGGCATTTTTAATACTTCTTTCGATGATATTTATGCTTCATCGCTGACATGGCACTTTACTGAAGCTATTAACATGATTTAGACCGATATTTTCAGACAAAAAAATGTTGTCCTTAAGTGTTAAAAACTTAACAATAACAAAGTAAAATCTCTCAATTTTGTTAGGTTAAATGATACTTATAGTGAAAACAGTCTATAATCAATATTTTTCACATCTAGAAATTACTAGAATGCCTGAAAGGCTAATGAAGCGGCAGATGGCGGCTGCTAAAGTTTTGTTTCTAGCTAGTCAAAAAAATTAAAGTTATATTCCAAAATATTTCGCCTTCCCAGGGCACATGAGCAGGGTTGGGAAAAATTCTGAAATTCATTCTACGGTAGGCAAACAAAGCCAATCGCAGTCAGCGAAACCTGGGAGGGAGGCACCGATACTACACACTAAATATGACACAAAGTTATTTCAAACTGCAAGAAAACTCCCACTTGCCAACGACAATCAAGGCAGGCTTAGTGAAAATCGCTAGTTTTCAGTTGTTGTATACCTTCGATCTTTCTGGACAAACATTGAAAAAGGGCCACAGTTTTCTATGCGTTTAATTTTCAGTTTTAATGAAAACATTAAAAAGAGCCTCATTCCAATACGTTATATTCAATTAGAATGAACGGTGCTCTCGTGACGTTACTTTTGAATGTGCATGAATTGATTCTTATTCGATTTTTGCAACTTTTGATGAAATGCAAAAATATGCTTTGGCTAATTACGCGCTTTTTTAATGTTTGTCCATTGTTTAAGACCCGGGCTCACAGTGACAGTTCGTGACAGCAAAATCTCGGCTCACTGTGACGTAGAGAAATTTTGTATTGGTTTCTCCCTCCCAGAGCGAAACCAGTGAAACTGCCTTGAAGATTGCAAAAAACCCGTTGCTAAGGGCAACCCAAAATTACTGTAGAAAAATGTTCGATTTCCCATTGCATTTCCCGCATTTACAGCCTTCAATGACACTAACGTTTTAGAAAATTCATGCACCCAACATAGGCTACTTGATGAGATTCACGTTTTTAAACTACTGTACTGGGAAAGCCACGTGATTTTCGCGAAATTCAAGCCTACTACTATTACCATTCCCAGCACTGCACATGAGTATCGTTGATTTTGCCACACGATGAACTAATGCTAAATGGTGAATTAGCAAATAAAGCTCTGTAGAAGTGCTCATAAGAACAATCAGCTGAGAAGCAGACTCTGTCGCAGTTGAGGCGTAAAAACAAAAAGAAGAAGACGAAACGAGAACACAACGTATGTGTAAGAATTGTATATCAGAAGAAAAAACGCAAGGTAGTAATGAAGTTTAGACGAAGATACTAAGAAAAAGTGTTACCGGAGTCAATTTAAATATCTTATGATCATTTTTAATCAAAAAGTCAGAATGCCATCAGAGTCAGAGATTTGACAGTAGAATAAATGTTATATTAAAAAGCAATCATAGTGATTGATAGTAAAATTTCGATAGAGCTGATACTGTATCTTTGTAGAAAAATATCTCAGAAAGTCACATCCGAATATTCACTGAACTGATTGGCAATTAAAACAAGAGAAAGGGTAAACCTCTAAATTCATAACTTCCTTCCACATAAAAGGTTAATAAAACTGTCTCTAAAAGTGTCAAAAATGGTGAAAAGGACATTTTTCCGGTATGCGCGCTTTTTACAAAGGGATAATGTTGAGAATTGCATCGAAATGAGCAAGCAATTAGATGCTTTAGACAAATTTTAGAGCAACAAATCGCTCTTCAATTGAAGTGAGAAAACCAAGTGTTGCTTTTTCCGTGATCAGTTGTTCCAAATTTGGAGGATTTAGACAGAAGACCTTGAACTTCATTAGGGGAATCAATGTTTTCTTCCAAATTTAAAAGAAAGGAGAATGCTACGTTTTCCTGGAAGCTCTTAGTGAGCTCGAACTACTGCTCTTTAGGCCGTTTTGGCAGTTCTCTATGATTTTGAAAAAGTATTTAAACCAGATTCCGATATTGTGGTAACAAAAAAATGTTATTAATTCATAGCAATAAATCCAAAAAGTTTGAAAGCGTGCAAAATATTGGTCTTACTAGTCCAATTGCATATCAAGTTGCCCTGGATTCGAAAGCATTTTTAATTCTGTGGAAAAAGAAACAAAGTATCAAAATTTTAATAATAACTTAATTTAGTATTTCCGAATTAGAATGATCTTAGTTTTGCTTTATAGTAAATAAAAAATGAGTATTATGTTTAGATATAACCCCGTTTCTTCACACTAATTTTGATTTATAAGACACAATTCGTCAAACATTCAGGCAAATAATTATTTAAATAATTCAATTATACGAAAATTGGGAACCACCATTCCAGACCAATAAACTGAACTCACAAAATTGCGATAATTGCGGAATTACTGCGCTGAAGTCAAGCGCAGAATCGACCCACAATTCACGGACTGATTATACCACTGCGATTCCTGCTATCGTTGAGATTACCGTCCGTGGTGGGTGGCTGAATTGGCTGATTAGCTGTTTTAAAATAGCACACCACTTTTATGCGCTGCTAGATCCATGTACGATTAAGAACGAACGTTTCTTCTGAGAGGTGCTTCACGCTGCTTGATCCACGACTCATGTGTAAACATCATTCATATCACAGCCATTGACCTTGACCCTTAATTTAATTTTATACCTTCTTCGCCGTGGGTGACCGTTAAGGATGGGGAAGGAAGAAAAATAGTTCTACGGTACCATAGCACACGAAATCTAGCACCGTAAGTTTGTGGGAATTACGTATCAAAAGACTTGAATGCCGGTTGAGAAACTATCTCGTGTGAATTTCATCCTACTGTAGTTGCTTTTTGTTTTCGATCCATTGATTTTTTACGGGTTTCGGCTACCGGGCCTAGTCTAGCGATTTTCAATCATAACCCTGGTCTTTTCTAGTGTACTTGGTAACTAGTAACTGTTTTGCTTATATCGTTAAACGATAAAAGTGCAAAACCGTAATATATCTCATTGCAGTTGTTCAAATTATAATTACTCAAATGTTGTTAAAAGGAAAAAAAAGGCTTAACTCAACTAGACATGGCCTAAATTTTATACTACATAAAGTTAGAATTTGGCCGCACAGAATCAGTATATGCTTTAATGGAAAAGAACATACAAAAAATATTGCAACAAACATTTTTGCGGTATATTGATGGAACAAATCTCTCTCAAGCTGAATCAGCAAAAAAAAACTGTGATTGTGCTGTTACTATTACTTGGGATTTCACAAAATTTTGTTTAATGCATCCCTTTTTTGCGCAATATTAATATCTACCCTATCTGTCATCTGTTTCCAGAACTTTTCTAAATAAGAAAGTGTTTCATTTGATTCAAATGAACTTCAAGTTTCTATTTCAAAAGCAATTGCGATTATATATTTTAAGTAAAAATACATTAACACTTAAGTAGTTACGCTGTTGTATTTTACACAGCACATGTGGAAAAAAAGCTCGCTCTTTGTACATAGTGTCGGCGAGGGGCTTCTGACGTTTGCCAACCGCGTGACAACTGAAAGGTTAAAACTAGACTAGCCAAGCACTATGAGCTTATACCATGCGACCAGCAACTGAAATCAGCTTAAAGAAATACATTTCTTAAATTTAAGTATGACAATTGTTCTAGTTTTTTCGATTGAATATCTGGACAATTCTATAATTACAACTGGCTTAGAGGGTCAGAACTAGATTGAATTAATTGCGAAACAGACACTAATCTTTGTGACCTAGTTCAATATACACTAAAATAAAACGCGTTTAGAACGCAATTTTTTTATCTCTTGATTTAGAAACCCAAATGTTGCAAGGAATAAGCAACACAAGATTGAGAATTACGTCCTAGAATCTATGAGCATGAGCATGAGCATAGATGATCATACAATTCGCAGTTGCTACTCCGTGATTGACCAGAACAATTGAAGTTGCACAGAGATTTAATGAACCGGGCTTGGGATTAGCTTACTATTCCTCAATGTACACAAATCGAGAGCTCAAATTTTAAAAGTCAATAATGGCGCCGGCCACGTTCACACAGTCATCGGGAAAGGAAAGGAATGTTAGTCAGACATCCGTTGTTACTAGAGACCGAGTATACCTCTGCATCTCCGCAGTTTTCATGGAAAGGATATTGGGTTCATGGGTTAAGAAAAAGATTTGGGAGTAACAAATGATTGGTGATGCGATCCATGATATGAGAATTACGTGCTAGAATCTATTTATACAAAGTCGTATAACGAGATTCTGTAGGTTGGGAACCACTATTGTCCCCAACCGGGCTTTGTCCTGGGCCTCAGGGTCGTTTAAAATTCGCTCCAAGAGGAAATTGGGGTGGAGTGGAAAAACTTCCCTTTAAAAAAAACCTAAACGTAGTCCTACGTCATAATTTCGTTTTCTAGGTGGACAGAACCGGAATGTTGAAGATGGAGGAAAATCAGGGCTTTGCTATTGAATTGAGAATGGGTACAAATTTCGTGTTACATTATTTCCATTTTTAATTTTTCTATTATATCACATCTGCAGGAGAAAGGTAAGGAAATTGGGAAGAAAAATACCACACACCTTTGATTTCTGGTTGGCGCGGACTCTTATCTAATCTCACATGTCATATTATATCATAAAACATTATCTTGAGACTGGGGACGAGCCTAGTGCAGTGGTTAGAACACAAGCCTCTCACGCCAATGACTTGTGATCGAATCCAAACTCCGAGATAGTATCTTATGACGCAAAGGTTATAGTGACCACTTCCTTCGGAACGGAAGTAAAGCCGTTGGACCCTACATGAACTACCCCAGGGCTAAAAATTTCGTTAAAAAGATAGAAAAAACGTGATAATTTTAAATGACGTAAATTTACATGATCTTCGACTTTAATGTCGGCATCATTTTAAGTTTGTTTCCATATATAGCTGGTGCAGTATGTCGCGATTTTTAGGTGTAAGACAATTGAATTAATCGGAAACAATTGTACCTACTGATGTTTGCACAGAAACTTTTGATTCTATTCTCTCAGAAAAAAAGCACTTAAAACAATGAATACTAGTCGCGATGTAAATCTTACTGTGGTATGTATATATGCAAACATCGTACATTTACAAAATATTTGACTTAAAAATCCATGGTTCGTGTAAAATTTGGTCTAATTAGAGCGAAAATATTTGGACTTTGTTAGAAATTTAATTTCAAAAGGCAGAAAATTACATCTTTTGACCTATAAATGTATAATGTGCTAGTTTTTCCCGAATGTCGTTTCCTCGAATGTCATTTTCCCGAACGCCAGCTTCCCGAATAATTAATTTTCCCGAAAAGTGATGCAGTTGACAAATGTACCAGAAAAGTCTTCAGTTGCATGGTGGCAAACTAGAAAGAACGATGAAATGATTTTGGTCATTCTCGACTAAATAGATAGTGCCAAAGATGCCGAGGACGATGAAACTCGAATATACCGCTAATAAAATTAAGAAGGGTGCATAGCAGATGACCGGTCTATTTACCACCCTGACATGGATATAGAGTTACGACAATTTTGAGAGCCTCATACTTCTCGGGAAAATGGGCTATTCGGTGTATTCGTGGAACTGGCGTTCGAGGAAACGACATTCGGGGAACACAACCATTAATTTACGTAGTTGAAGACGCTCGTATATGCCAACTGCAAAAAATACAAATTTACACGATTGTCGAGTGTGTTACTTGGCACAGAATTCCGTGGATATGAAAAATATTTGCGTTGGCTGCTTTTCAACTAGAATTTGGAAGTAAATAAAAAAACGATTTCAGTATTATACCATTAAATTCTACTAGAGTTTGTATCTTTTGACAGATACGTGTATTTCGACCTCAACTTAAAGGCCGTCTTCAGTGTCGTGTAGTCGAGTCTAGTACACGAAACTGAAGAGGGCCTTACAGTTTAGGTCTATATACGCGTATCTTTTAAAAGATACAAACTCTAGTGGACTTAAATGGTATAGTACTTGATTCAGTTTTTTTCATTTTCGTTTAAGTATTCCACTAAACAGCTCGAAGATTTATTAGCATAGAATTTGGAGTTATTTTTCCGTGATTTTGTGCAATTCATGGATTGAAAATAATATAACAACCATGTTGAGCAGTTTGCCACAAGAATTTTGTGCATATTTCAGTTATTCTGCTAAGCTTGTTACAGGTAAACTGAAATTATTGAACACGCACATGGAAAATATGAGAACGTTAAAACTAAATTACATGCCTTGATGCAAATGTTGGTTGTAGCGTGTATTCTTAAGTCGCCATGAAATGTTGAGCCCAGATTTGAATCTGTCATTGTTGCATGTCAAATTTATCGCGTCTGAAAGAACGTAAATTTATAACATTTTTTATAAGAGTTTTTTTTACAATCGCTGATAAATATTTTACCATACCATAAACTTGCGAATAAGTTAATATGGCAAAGACGATCAAAAAGGTTAAATTCAAGAATTTTTGCGATCATAAAAAAGCTGTAATAAACTTCTCGCTTTGTAATTAGAAAGGGTGCAGGTGTCACAAAAATTCGAAAGAAGCAGTCAAACTCAAAGTGGAACTAGGTACGACTTACTGCTTCATTTTTGTCTGACATGTCAAATAGATTGTTTCCAGACGTTCAACTCAAAGAAAAAGGTATCAAAGGTTCGTATTTTCTTCTTAAATTTTCTTGGAAAATTATCCAAAGATGAATAGTTTTTCTCATTTAAGTGCACCTGTTATACATTTGTTATATTCTTTAATTTGCTCCATTACAGGAATCGCATCATCGCAAAAAAATAGAAACATTTTACATTGGCGAAGAACATGCAATTATTTATGTTTTGTGTCAAACTCCAACTTTTGGCTTTGAACAGTAATTCACTCAGATTTTTTTTTACAGAATAAATTCTACTATATCACAAGTCCTCAACATTTGAAAATAATAGTTGTGTCCTTCTAAATCGTCGCTTTTTTAGAATGAGTCATATTTGAGATTTTTGGAATTTGAAATTTGAGACAAAACTGTAGGTTGTTAAAACAGCTTGACAGAAAACTAAAACAACACAATTTTTTTCAGGTGTACAAGTATGGTTTTTATTCAATGTTAACAACTTTAACTTTAAACATATTCACTATCAGGTTTTTGATCAGTATACTTATGATGCTATGCTACAACTATGCAATGGGGACTTTTCAGAAATATTTGAAATTACAAAATTGTCACAAAATATACACTAACCCTTAAAACTTCAACTCTGCACCCTGAACATTGCAAAACCTCCAAAAGCTAAGAATCACTGAAAACGGATAAAATGAAGGATGATGAGGCACGAATCACAAATTACCTAAAACTTGCTTTCTGATGTGGTGATTCTAAACATCTAAGGCAGTGCAATATTGAATGTGGCAAATATTTTATTCGGTTGGCGTAGATAGGTGTTAAGTTTTATTCAATTAACTAAGTTAAAGGCAGAGATTGTAGCAACTCTGAGATTACCAATTGAACTTCATGTTTTAATTTAATTTCAAAAGTTATTCCGACTAAGTTTTTTGGCTAAAGATCGATAAAAACAAGACTGGTCCAGCACTATGAGTTTATAACGTTCGACCATCAAACCGAAATCATCTTAAAAAAAAGCACAACTAGATACAGCACTTACCTCTTTTTTCTCTAGGATGCGTACGATCTGCGATCTGTGCAGAAATCACACGCCAATCGACCGGTACAACCCCTGTCAGTTGATACGGAACTTATCAGCCTCTTGGTCTCACGCTTCACCGTTTTCGCGCAACCTGGTTCACACAATCGGTCAATTCTTCTCTCGGTTCTTCTAGGACGTAGGATCTAACAAGCAGCTTTAAAACGGCAACTCCGACAACATTCAAGATTTATCAAGACAAATTACATAAATACCACACATGAACTGTATCTTCTTCAGAACGTACACTTTGCGCACACTTTACGTTTAAAAAAAATGAAAAGCAATCACTCACATAGCGCAAAACCCAGGAAAAAAAACAATCACTACATCGGATGGATTCAGGCGGATTCTGGAGGTACCTTTTTTGGCGAGAATCAATACCGTACAACTGTTGCTTGAGAAGTTTCAACTGGATCAATTTTTTTTTTTGCACGGAGTAATGGAAATTTCGGCAAACTTCCAATTCTTGTTTATTGGTTTTATAACTCGATGTGTGCTTTCTGATGATGGTATACCGCTGCAATTATTTTCTCCTTGCGTGTAATTCTAACGATTCAGATAGAACACAAAAAAAACATCCAACAATGAAATGCTACACTCAAACCGATGTTTGTTTGAACAATTTAGCAATCATTTAAAGTTTTCCTCACACACTAATTGACTATATGGGAATGTTTAACGTAATAGGTACCGTTTTCACTGGATGGTGGTTCCGGGATTGGATAGCAGCGAAACTTTTCTGTCAAACTCCGAGGAGGATCCCTGGACGAAACACGACCACTCTACTCGATAGACGGAAGCGAAATGATTCCTCTGCATCTATTCCATACGCAATATAACTTTCGTGCAAATGAAATAGTGGAGTACCACGCCGGGCGCGATCGGACCAGCACTTCCTTCAGCTATTCCGATCGATGCGGTTGACTTTGCTCTGGTGCTGCTTCTGCTGCTGCCGGCGTTGCTGTCTCTTTGTGCAAACGATCGAGCCACCGATGCGATGCGATGTGGGCTGTTTCCTAGGTTCGCGCTTTGTGCCGGGTACGAAAGCAGGCGAAAATCGAGGAAGATCGTCCCCCTGGATTTGCCTTTATGAAGATTGTTCGTTATGTCTATGGCGAAGTTTGGTTTTTCATTTAACATGTTGGTTCCAACATTTTTCCAAATATTTGTGTTATCATAATTCTAAACATCAGAATAATTTATCATATCCTGGTATACCGCATTAAACAACAATATCATTGCGCATTGTAAGGATGGATGCCACATTTTTATGACACAAACTCATGAGTTGAAAATTTCTCCGCTGGCATTTTTATTAAGTAGACACTCCATTTTCTGATTTTACACTTACTCGATACTGACATCATGGCGTAGCCAGAGGGGTGCAAGGAGGGGCCGTTACTCTCCCCTGGCCAACTGAAAAAAAATCAATTTTAAGTAATTTATAACAAAGATAAATGTTTTATTTGAATTTACAAAACCATTCATGATTATGTTCCATTGCGTAATGATAATCCTTTTGAGTAGTTTTTAGAATTCAACCACAAATCAAATTTCACCAATGATCCTATTAGATTTGTTTAAAGGTTTTATCTACAATCCGCTATGAATCTTGCGAAAAATCTGCCAAAAATCTGTTATGAAACTCAAAAGGTTTTTCCCAAGCATCTGTTAAGTTATCCTGAAAAGTTCAGCCAAGAATTAATCAAAAAATCATCATGGAATCCGATAAGAAATAACTTCCCATAGTTGTCTGAAATTCCTTTTTATTTTCCGCTCTGTATTTTTCTTTAGTCTCTTCAAAAATTTTTTTTTCAATAACCTTCTCAATACTTTGTTCTAGTAATTGTTCATGGTAATTCCTCCCAGTATTAGTCCAAGATATCAATTTTCGAAAATTTTGATTAAATTTTTTTGGTTGCATGACATTTGCCAGAAAACCATTTATCAGAAAGCCGTTTGCCAGAATGGACCATTTGCCAGAATGGACCATTCCCCAAAAAAACCGTTCCCCAGAAAATCATATTACTTCACTACAATGCTTCACATAGCAATATTTAAGTGCGTAAAATCCAAAAAAAAATATTATGATTTTCAGCATACAATGTTTAATTAAACGAAAAATAATTGTTTCGTAAGACCTTTTGTAAAACTTATTAGAGAAAATTATATTCTCAACATTATTTTGAAGATTTTTTCCTTCTTTGAGAATTAAGCTGTTTTTTAGAACTAATTTATATTGGTGTTTGGCATGCAAATTGAGTCTAACTGAGCTTCAAATGCGGTAACACAAAGTAACCAAAGGATACTTAGTAACCACGATCCATATCACCGCCAACCTAGCAAATAAAATCAAATTTTGACTTCGCCTTCCTTGTTAAAAATCTTACCTTGATAGTCAATGTATGTCTCCAAATTGACTGAATATAAGAAAGAAGAAATGCAGTTAGAGGTTTCTACCGTGGATCATGCCCACTTGGCAGATCTCCAAAGCACGACTCCCAATACGCTAGACTGGGCGCGTTAACCAACTACGCCACAGAACGGGTAACGATTCTGCAGCGCAATCGGCCACCCTGAAACCAAAGTCCGTCACGACCCAATTTTCTCCTTCACAACCCTACACCTCCTTCGGCTCTCTGAGATGCCCAATTCGACTCTCCTAAGCGTGCCTACGAACAACAGTGAGAGATTTTATTTTTAGCGTCGCACTGTTGCCTTGTTTGTGCCACACTACTCATAAGCCAACGTTGGCCTCAATGAGATGGTTAGTATGGGTTCGGCTTTCGACGTGGTCGTATCTCGTCATATCGACCCCTTTTGCGATAGAGAGATCGCCGCTCAAATTTACTCAACTAGGGTTGTCATGTCTATTACGGCTTAACCAGCCGACGGTGTTTTGAAAATACCTGAAGGTCGTAGACACAAATTTATTATAATTAATTCAGATATACCGTTTTGCCTCAAATTCCGAACAGATTAATATTCCGAGCACTTGGTTTTTGTATGGCGCTTTGGTTGAAATGTTTCACTGAAACATGTCATCAAATTACCTGCAAATTTATTTTATACCTTGGGAGTAGTGCTGAGGTTTCTTGAGCTATCCGGAATTCGAATCAAAGTGTCCGTAATATGTGGCAAAAGTAAGGAAGCGTCCGGAATACGAACCATGCAAAGTCCACACATTTCTATTTATTTAAAATTATTCGTGTTGCGGAATCAAAAACTTCATCCACCATTCGAAAGTTAATTGTTTTAAAGGCTCGATAACGCGGAGAAGTCATACAGAATGATTCATTTTTTATGCTTTGTGATGAGTTATACTTTACTGAGGCCTTAAGTGCCCGTAATATGAATCAAAACGGTATTCGACATTTTAATCAAAATGTTGTTTCATACTTTTGCGTAAAAGCAATACCAAAATATTTTTTAATAAACATTTTTAGCAGCACACCCAACAGCTAACAGTTAGACTTTGCGAAGAAATTAAATGTTTCACATATAACAGCTAATTTATGACTATTAGATGCATTTGAAGTCACAGTTGGCCTTAAGTGTTCGGAATATGAGTCAAAACGGTATGACCGAAATGAGGTTTAGCTGAAAAAAACAGCTAGTCTTCTTCATTTGAGATATACCGATAAAATAATTATTGACGCCAAACTGATGATATTTCAAATATAATTGTCCCTTATTTCAATGGAAGGCTGTTCTTTTTATTTGTTTTGCGATATTTCACAGAGGTTCACTTTTCAGTCAAATATCCATTCAACTAAAAGTATTGCCAAATATTTTAGCTCTTTTTTCTCAGGTCAGTTATGTAGTAAAAAATGGAAATCTGATGACAGTTCCGCCATACATCTTTCAAGCTGTGAAAAATGCATAAAATTGTATGCGAAAGATTGTAACAAAATAGACTAAATAAGATTGTTGAATTATCACGTTGTTTTATACTTGTTATTATATCGCAACATCCACGACATATTTGGACACAATTCAATGCGACGCATCATTGAAGTACTTCTCATTGCAAAGTTTTACATAATTCGACCGAAAGGGTTTAAAGCCAAAGTGAGTCATGAAAATGCCTAAGTGGCTCTGCACCCTAATATGAGTATAATAGAAATACTCAAATGACAATTTTTAATAGCTTCGGAAGCCTTAAGTTTTCCATATCGATCAATAGATTTCATATCCAAGTGGAAATTTTTAAGACACGGACACCGTCTTCAGCCATTTAGCTGCACAGACTGTAAGTTAACACTAAACAACGGACAAGCATGCTCTAGTGGTACAGCCGAGAAACATTCATTCGAGAAAGTTTCATTGGCTGCAGCGGGAATCAAACCCACACCCCATGACACGATATGCTTAACTGCCTGACGACACTAACCACTCGGTCACAAGCCTATCTATTACAAAAAAAAATGATTCTGGGGAATGATTTTTTGGCAAATGGTCCATTCTGGGAAATGGCTTTCTGGCGAATGGTACATTCCGGGGAATGGTTTTCTGGCAAAAATTATTCTGTCAAATTGATTCTGGCAAATGGTTTTCTGGCAAATGTCACACAATCATTTTTTTAGGAAATTTCTTTATACATTCCCTCTGAAACTTGATTGAAAATTACACCCATCCCGAAAAACATTTTTGTGGAACATGAGTTAAACAAATCATTCTGAAACATATTCCATGTTTTTTTAAGTATTTTACCTTCTATATTGTAATCCCCCAGACTATACAATTAAATATTGAGTTACTTTTGGAATTTTGCTTTCAAACGCTCTATAAATTTCTTTCAAAAAAATGTTTTGGAAATTTTCTCTGAAAATCCTTGATGAAATGAATTTTTTGACTAATCAAAAAGTGTGTTCAGAGAATTTTCAGATAACTCCTTCAAGAACTATTTTGAATTTTTTTTTAACAATTTCCATTTCCCTTCTGGAATGGATACAGAATTTATCAACATTACCAAGCAATGCTTGAGGCCATTGGCGTAAATAGGGAGGGGCCAGGGCTTGGCCCCCCGAAAAAAAATGGTGAAGAAATGATGAAATGAATGTATTGTTAGTTAGAAAACCCGAAATCTTTTAATATTTGAAAACAAGCTGCGATATTTTATGATCAATTATCTAGAACGAATTGTTGTTACTGGGAAATGTTTGTGGATGAGAGTTATGGTTAAGTTTTTCAAAAAAAAAATCTCGAAAATAAACAATGGTGCAGTAAGCGAACTTTTGTTTGTATACATTTTTCGCGAACTTTTAAATGTTTCATATTCAAATTTATAAGTCATTCGATAAGTTTGTCTCCGAGACTTCGGGAACAGACATGAACTGCTGGTAAGTAACCGACGGTGAAGCAGCAAAACTGTAAAAATTTAAATCTTTTTACATATAGTAAGGTAGTGGCGGATTCGTACAAAAACACCTCGAACCGTGTATAATCGTAGATGTCGCAACAATTTTTTTTTTTTCAATGTTATGTTGACACCAATTTTCTGAAGTTTTTAGATTGAAAAGATAATAAGACCATGTTACTATTTGTTTCTGTAGAATAAAGGTAAAACATTATTCATACTGAAGATTCTTCTATAAGTGTTTATAATATGACCCTTTTTTTTATTTTTTTATTATTTTTTCTTGCGCCAATATTTTTTGCGTCTTACGCAGTGAATCAATTGTCACTCAACACGCAGCAACAAAGACATTGTCATCTCCTATTCTTGTTGCAACAATTTTACATCCGCAACATGAGTTTATCATCACTTGAACAGAATATGACAAAGATCGATCACCACGTGCGCAGCGATTTTCTGGGCTTCACATTGCAATTTTAGAGAACTTTCTTCGTGTTGGTAAACATTGACACATTATCAAACAGCATCCATAAAAAAAAATTGTCCCTATCCGAACTTTTGTTCTGCCTTACCATGATTGGATATTAATAAATCCATGAGCAAACTACCTTCCATCCTGTTTTCTTCAAACAATTGTTATCGTTGAATACGTGATCTTGGCAATATAGAACGGAAACATAGATTTTTAAATAAATTTTTACTATTTTTCCATAAAAGTGACATGCGGTGTCTAAGAAAGTTGATCAGTCGCTTTTGGACGATTTTTAGCATTTGATCTAACTCTGTATGAAAGTGCGCCACTATAATCGGTTCAAAAATATTATCGAAACAAGCATTGTTAAGTTATCTAAATCCTTTACGACTTTTATCTCTCATGAGAAGGGGCCGTGGTCCCCCTCAAGTCTGATGGCTATTTACGCCCATGCTTGAGGCCCAGAGATTCTCCTAGAAATAACTCTAATGATTTTTGCGATAAATTGTTTCGAGACTTTTTAATGCATTATCTCAGAAATTTCTCCTGGAATAGTTATTGAGCTTCTAACATGCAGTTTGCAGATTTCTTCATATAAAAGGAAATAGCTGATCAGATTTTCCAAGCATGTCTTCTCGGATTATTATAAAAACTACTGGACACAAACAATCTTATAACGATTCCTACAAGGATATTTTTAGGAATTTGTCTGGGATTCCATCAGAGGCTTTCCAAGAATTTCATCAAGAAATTAGCCCTGGAGTTATTTTGAAAATATCTTAAAAAGTTCCTTAAAGCAATCCTGTAACCTCTCTAGAATGTTTTTTCCCAGATAGTTAAAAAAGGGATTCTTCTAAGAATACATTAGAAAATAGTTTAGAGATTATTCAGGAGTTCATCCAATAATTTCTTCTGGTTTTATTTGTATCTAATCTATGAATGTCTCTTATAATGCTATCAAAAACAGATCTACAGAATCTAAAGAAAATTTCTCAAGAAATGACTTATTGGATTTCATAATTTTTAGTAAAGGATATACCTAGGAAAGCTCGAAAAATTATTGGAGGACTTCCTGAAGATATTTCTGAAGTATTTTTAGAAGAAACTCCTGTAGAAACTCCTGCATGATTATTATGGACTCTTTGAAGAAGCTATGTAGAAAAAAATTAGCATTGATTTTTCCTGTGACTTCCCTAGATTATTTGTTCGTCCGAATTCCTCCAAATATTGAAGTAACAATAATTCCAGGTATACTTCAGAAAATTGTTCAGATACACTTTTAGAACTTCATCCAATGCCTCCTTCGGGTTTTTTTATAATTACAGTTTATCAATTAACCCCTCTACCGGAAGCTTCATTTTTAAAAAAAAGAATGCTAAAAAATATTCAAATTGCGATAACATTTTTGTTTCTCGATATGTTTATACCATTTTTTCACAAGTTTTTAAAAAACTCTTCAAATTTTAGAATATGATTTGATATTAATACTTGGTCATCTGGATCCGAATATTTTCCAAAATTCCTTGGGGGACCGACGTGTAGCCTACGTCCCACGTAAATATCTCAGGCTACAGAATTTTTATCGTATTTAAATATTCACTCCTTGGAATGATACATTACGGCTAGTGCAGAGGTTCCCAAACTTTTACGGATCGTGGCGCCCCTATCAATTTTCTGGGAATAACGCGGCGCACCAACATAAAAACGCCGAAGTTGAAGTATCTAATTATTTATGATAATAATATCTTTTTTGTATTTTCCTTTATTTCACGTTTAAGAGTACAACAGGGTAATAGCTAAGAAGAAAAGAAGGAAACAAAAAATTATATGTGATAGTTAGCATACCTTTCTCAGTGCATATTTATAGTTCATCAAAATCACAAAAAGAATTCCAATTTTAATGTCGAGTTTCAAAAAAATATTGGGCCATTTATCTGAGAATCCAGTCTGATAAAGATGTACTGTTATGCAAAATGAATAAAATCATATAGCTTCAAATGGAGAATAATAATCAATGAAAGATATAATTTAGATTTTCGTATTCTTTCAATGACCAAAATTATAACATCTGCTTCTGATACTGTTGGCAATATAAAATATTTCATACACTTCTTCTTCTTCTTCTTCTTTCTGGCGTTACGTCCCCACTGTGACAGAGTCTACTTCTCAGCTTAGTGTTCTTATGAGCACTTCCACAGTTATTAACTGAGAGCTTACTATGCCAATGACCATTTTTGCATGCGTATATCGTGTGGCAGGTACGATGATACTTTATGCCCTGGGAAGTTGAGAAAATTTCCAACCCGAAAAGATCCTCGACCGGTGGGATTCGAACCCACGACCCTCAGCTTGGTCTTGCTGAATAGTTGCGCGTTTACCGCTACGGCTATCTGGGCCCCTGATTTATACACATTTTTAACTGAAATTTAAAACAAATATAATAACGTTGCTTCTCATTCAAAAATTTCCGTTGAAATTTAATGATTACGTTTACAAAATTCTAAAATTCAACGTAATACCTTTCTTTCTTGCAAGAAACCTTTCCAGATTTTTTGTCTTCTTTCAATGTTTAAAAATGCAATTATCTTTTTATTTCTCTTTATTTTAGCTATCGCCCATATTCTTTTAGATAAGCGTGAGAAGTTTGCAGGAAGTTTTATTTGAAACTAAATGTAGCAAAAAGATTGTCTAAAAAGTTATAGGAAAGACTTCTCCGATGTTATTATACCTAATTAAAAAAAAAAATACATTTTTCGTACGGCAAGGCTACAACAAATTTGCCACGGTAACTAATGTTCCGACAATTTATTAGAAACAAAACTTTTGAATACAAATTAATGGCACAGACAAACAGACGTAACACTTAGAACATTTTTTTTCAAAATCCATCGCCCATTTTACACCATCATCATCTGGTGAGCATGTTGCACGAAAAGGTGTTTCGTGCAACAAGACCGGCAGATGACGGTAGTGTGAAACGTCAAAGGCAAATAAAAACGATGCGCGCGCCTCTGGTTGTGAGATTTGTACCATAACGAATTTGAAATGATCGTTAAATGAGTGGTCGATGGAAATTTCGTCAGTGTTACGTCTGTTTGTCTGTGTTAATGGTGTTACAATCATGATCTTCAAAAAATCATGATGTCAGATTAATTTGTAATGGTTTTCCAACATTATGAGCTTATTTCCAGTTAAGTTTAAATTATTACGCGGCGCACCTGGAGATGTGCTACGGCGCACCAGGGCGCCGCAGCGCACAGTTTGGGAAGTACTGGGCTAGTGTGTTGTAAACAAATGAAACAATTTGGTGCAGCCGTCTTTGAGTAATGAGCATTTATGTTTCTTGTACCACACTGGACAAATAAAAATCCTAAAAATTCTAAAAAAAAACTCATATCGTAGTTTTTAGATTTCTTCAAGAATACTGAACCGATTTGCATGATTTTTCCGGAGTAGCTCCTAATTACCTGGCATTGTATAGTATACATTTCATTTTCTTGATAAATTGTCCAAAAACAAAATGGCCGCCAAAGACATTTTATATCAAGACCATCTGAATATCTTGAAAACTAGATCACCAATGATTCATATCGACATGTATTCTAAAACTAGAAATAGACTTTGGAATTAATATTCAAGCGATTCGATCCAAATATCCAGACACATGTCACATCAGTTGGTCAAGGGGCCCCTACTTATTGCCAATGCAGGCTTCTAATAAACATGGTTTTTGCACTGCTGGTTAACATGTTGGTTTGGTAGTGCCGAATTTTCACTGACCTGTCTAATTTTTACCACGATTTTGGGGCCCTACGAAACTGAGGCCCGGTGCGGACCACACCCACCGCACCCCCCTACACATGCTTGTAGATTGCGGAATGGAATGGAATAATTTACTTTTGAGTAAAAATCATGGGAAAACGATGTAAGTTTCGATATTTTGAAAGGTATTGTGGGATATCCATAGGAATATCGATATTTTGAAAAGAATTCTGAGATTCCGGTAAGATTACCGATCATTACGATAATTTTGTTGTTTTCTAGAAACTCTGGGATGTCGGCGGAACTTCAGGTATTTATTTATTATTTGGAATTCCAAAATTACAATGCAAAGCCCAGAAAATCCTTACGCACGCGGTAAGCGATCATTGCCATATTCTGTTCAAGTTATGATAAACTGTTGCTGCGGAATGAGATTGTTGAAACAAAAATAATTTGAATAGAACAATGTCTTTGTTGCTGCGTGTTGATTTACAAATGATGCACTGTATAAGTACAATAGTAGAGAATGGGCTTCATTCATCCTGAGGCTTCGAATCCGTTGACCCTTTATCAAGCCAACTCGTGACATACAAACACCAATCCATTATATTTGTATAGATTTGTATTTCTTAAAAACATGTATGCGCAGCATATTTTTTTCGCGGGTACTTAAGATATGTAATCATATTTACGTATAAAAGAAGCATTTGGACACTATATAACTTACCTACCGAGATAAGCACCCTTTGCTTAGTCTTGCGGTTGTTGACTATCGCTACCTCAGTTTCCAGTTTCCTAGACCTTTCCTCCTCTATCCTTGAAGTACCCCAGCGTTAATTCTAACGCTTTTCCTTCCCTCTTCTGCGTCATACAGTAGAATCCTACCTTGAAATTGTCTTTTAGAAGCTGACACAACTGCATCGGAACTTTGAAGCTGTGAAGTGCATATGCTATCGCCTATCAGCTTGTGTTGTTGAACGCATTCTTCACATCCAGAGTGACAATCACGCAGTAACGGATGTCCCTTCTTTCATGCTCGATTGTTAAAGTGTTCATAACAATATTTTGTTATGATGCACGCTCTGTCCAAATTGGGACTTAGGGAAAGTGTACTAGTTATGGCCATAGTGGTTCCCTATTTGGACATATGTGAAATTTTGATAATTTTCCCATTTTTAATATTTTTGAATGTTTTGACTTCAAGATATATCGAGTTCTGTTTGATCTTTCGACCTTGACACTTGCTTTTGCCGGGGCGAGCGACGAGGGCAGGATCAAACATGTCGCGCGTCGGTCTCGTAAGTGAAAAAGTGGCGTGATCGGTGAGTTCGGGTGAAGAAAGTGAAAAAGTGCCGCGATCGGTTAGTTCTGTTTGATCTTTCGACCTTGACACTTGCTTTTGCCGGGGCGAGCGACGAGGGCAGGATCAAACATGTCGCGCGTTGGTCTAGTAAGTGAAAAAGTGGCGTGATCGGTGAGTTCGGTTGGAGTAACTGAAAAAGTGCCGCGATCGGTTAGTTCTGTTTGATCCTTCGACCTTGACGCTTGCTCCTGGGCAGTGCGTCAAGAAAGCCCGAACAGTTTTTTTTTTTTTTTTTTCTATTCTTTTTGGGTCGTGCGCTTATTTTTTTTTTCCTGAGTGCTTTTTTATAGCCGAGCAAACGAGTGAAGCCGAAAGTGGATTGTGGCTGCTCAGTCAAGGATAACGGATCAATTGGTGAGCTCGTTTCATGCTACTATTTCTAATCTATAAAATATGTATGACTGCACATCCAATCGTTACAATGGTGGGATGTAAATATGATTTTTCAACAAACTATGGATGGTTCGTCACTGTGAGTGTCGACACAAACTCTGATTCATGATTTATTTATGTTTAACATTTCTTTTTCAGAACACCTTTATTTTTGTAATTAAAAAAACTTTGAATGGTTCGACACTAAAAGTGTAGACTTGCGAAAGGTTCACTTTATTCAACAAACTTTGGATGGTTCGCCACTGTAAGTGTCGGCATAAGAATAAGAGTGTTCTATGATGTCCCAACCAATCGAGTTTTTTGTTTCTTTTCAAATGAGTAAAATATAATAACACATGCTTTCGTCCTGACAGCTGTAGGAATGTTACATTTAGGTATTTGTTCAACAAACTTTGAATGGTTCGTCACCTCAAGTGTCGGCATAATTTTCCTCTACATAGAAATTGTTCATATCAAATGAAAATATTATATTTACGTATAAGCATGTATATATCTCACAAATCATTGTTTATCATGGTCTAATCGCTTATCAAAGTGAATCCTATGACCCAACGATCCTCCCCATTAACAAACATCCCTCCCAGTAACCTTTGTGGAGATGCAGAGGCAAACACGGTCTCCAAAAAGCAAAGGTTACACACTAACATTCCTTCCCCCAATCCCACCTGACTGCAAGGACGTGGCCGGCGCCGTTATTGACCCTGTATAAATAGAGGCACTGAATTATGCACACTGAAGAAGATTATGGCCAATCCCAGCCGAACTTCTAGTTGATTCTTTGTGCATTTTCACTGACTTCGGTCAATCACGGAATAGCAACCATTGATATGTGTAGTCAGTCTAAGCTAAGCTAAGCTAATGTTTTGACTTCAAGATATATCTTAAATCATACTACTACGACACACAAAACCTTTCAAAATGTGAAGATATTCTAGTAATCACGTATGGCGAAATAGGGAACCACTATGTCCATAACTGGTACACCTACCCTATTTATTGATTATGTGAGACACTTACACTTATCCTTTGCGTAAGTCTACCTATGCACATCTCTGTAGATGTTGAAAATGTTCACTTCAAACCTGAAGTTGATGACTTACTAAAATTATTGTTAAAAAAGGCTCAGTTCATTTTTTGAGTGTTTATTGTGCTAAACAAAATCGCAACTATTGTTAGTGCAGGTAAAACCTAGAACGAATACAAACTTCGCTCAACTATTTCACGCGACCAAAACGTCGCTGGACTCTGGCGACCTTTTCATGTTAGTGCTTGAGCGACTAAGGCTATGTCAATGCAAAGCTGGAGCACTAAACTGCAAAGCGCTCGCCAGTCCAGCGACGCGAAAGTTGAGCGACATTGCAGCGATTACTTGGATGCACAATAATAACATTTTATCAACTCCATTGCAAATCTTTTCCAACTCGTTTTGGACGGTAGCGCTTTTATCGATTTCTCAAGCCGAGTGACGCTCTTTCTCTTTGTAATCTCTCAACCTCAGCCAACCGCAGCACGTACAACACGACGTCAATCTAACAGTGTTTCTTCTATTTTCCAGCTCTTTACAATTCTTTTTTCCGCTTTGGGCTCGCTTATCAGTGAGCGCCGCTCAAGCAGATAAAGAAGAACATACATACATAAATAATTCATCCTGATCTTGAGAGAAAGAGTATTCCGATACTAGAAAACTATTCAGAGTAACCCTGACCGTGACCCTTTCAATCAACTGAATAAATAGGTGTAAATTCTTGATATTCAGTCCAATACCAGTGCAATCTTGATGATAAGAAATGACAATATAACAGTATGTTAAGGTACCGTAAGGACACAATATACAATGTAAGAGTGACATATGTAATATAAACGTCAAAATAAGTTTAACAATTTTCTAGCAGGGAAATTAATGGACACGGTGCCATACACATCATGCGGCTACAAACTTACCTCGGGAGCGAATTGAACTGTTTCCTCATTAGTCACACTAAAAATGCATTTTTAATGAAACAATTAACGATCGTAGCGCATACTGGAAGGTTTGGTAATTTTAATGAATGGCGCTTTAAAATATTGGTACCGTTTCGGTTGGCTGTTAAAAAGGCTATTTTTAGCATTATGAAATTTGCGATTGAACTCTTAATCGCAAAGTATGTGAGAAGACGATTTTGTTATTGTTGATATTATGTAATCCAGCCTAACCCATTTTCAAGATAACCGGTTATTGCTCAGATGTACAATCAAAGTATTATTTGTTTTAACTTAACTTTAGAAGCTATATTCCAAATGATTTTGAAGTACACCTTGATACATGCAAAATTCAGGCAAAATATCACGTAGTAGAAGAGAAGGTTATTTTAAGCTAAACTGACCGAAAGAATCGGTAAGACATTTCTTGAACGGTTTTTTTTTTTCATCAACGGAAAATAAGTTTTCAATTACAAATGTTTGTGTTCTATTTCTCTTGTAACTAGAAAATGAAATAGTGGCCTTAAATCTAAAGAAGGGACAATCTTCGTAGATAATCTATCATAGATAAAACAGTCTACAGTCGAGCCAAGAATATATGTTTAATGATACCATTTCAACAAGCACTTTACTAGCAAAACAATGAAAACGATATGACAAGCTTCAAATATATTAGAAATAGGCACTATATGGTCATAGTTTTGTTTTGTTTTGCGTACATAAATACATACACGGTGCCCCGACAGACCGTTATTATGTAAAAAAATTGTCCATCAAATCTGAGTACAGGGCTCGATTCCTGAAGTCATTATGCACCTCTGGACCAATTTTTAAAAAAATCCCTAGGCGGAATCTCGAGAAATCCTGATTTGAAGTTTTTGACTTAAAATTTCAATATAATTTATATACAAATTACACAATAGCGCCCGGAAAACCTAACAAATATCGCTCAAAACGACGGCCAAACTGTTCTCAACTAATAAATAATTGTTATAGTGGTTATATTCATAAATATGTTTAACTAACTAAACTAACCAGAGTGGTTTGAGTATATTTTTATATGGCTTAAACCAGTAAGTTTAGTTCAATTGAATGAAATCTAAAAAACTATATTTCAATATAATGTTGTTGTTATGTTCGATAAAACTAAAACTTTTAATGGTTAATATTATTTATGCACAGCCCATTTTTCGACTTTCACACTAAGTGACCAGCCCACTGAAGTCTGCCGTTTTTTTTTTTTTTTGAAAATATTAGCTTCTTCATACATATTGTACTACTCTTGATGTATACGTCTAGTTTTCCACCAAGTATTGTTCTCAGTACTTTACGTTACAATTAACGTATTCTGTATACTTAGCCACAACAGGGTTTTGACTACACGTAGAGCATCATTTCCACATGTCAAAAGTGTTCCAAGAATAACATAGTTTTCAACAACTTCATAAAAAAACCCAATAAGTACTACTAAAGTTTCAACATCACTGGGAGTCCTAGTTCTTGTCTTACTTAGCTTGTTACCATGTAATTTGTTTTTATGCAATTAATTGTCATCTGTTTATTGATTTCAAGGTCGCGTTCGACTCAGTGACGCAAATCTATCTGTGCACAATAGTCGGGCTCCATATAAAGGGGCGGCCAAAACTACCAAAAACTTTTTTGAGATTTTCATGATTTTTCTAATTTTAAAATATACTTCATGTGTTATATTATTATGATCCTTTATTGAAATTGAACTAAAATTTAAATTTATATGACTTTTATGACGGCAATCCGGCTGAAGTCAAAAAATTGAAAAATGTGACAATAAAATAAAGCACAACATTTGTGATTTAGGAATGCAATATTTCCCCAAAGTTACCCACTATCTGAAAGCTTATGGTTCAACACTTTTATCGAGCATGAGGATGGAAAAAAATATTTGGTTAAAGTTTTAATACTATTCAATATTACACTTTAGTAATTTTGATGATTTTGAACATGAAAAACAACTCTTGTCGCGTCATGTCGCCGCCATTTCGAATATTGCACATCAAAAAGCATCCTTAGATCTTACAAAAAACCTTTAAAATTTTTGCAGAAATTTGCTGATTTGCAAGTTAGAGCTATTTGAATAATTCAATATTTTACATATATTTTGACGATATTTTTCATACAAAGTTTATTTAAAATATATTTAACCACTATTCATACACATTTTGATCAAACTCGATCAAATATAAACAAACTTTGTGCTTTCAGCCAGTCTTCTAAGATCATCTTTCTACTCCGAGATTCAAACAAGCATGCTTTGAATTCATCTCTATTTGTAGGATCGTTTTGAATCCTGATTTTTTCTGATCTTAGTGAGCGGGATCGGTTCTGGGATTCAATCCCAAGATGAAATCCTTGTGAATGAATTGTCATTTTTCTTCAGCTAGGGTGAGAGTGTCATAACGGTTAAGTAAAACGGTGCATGTCATGTTTCTTTTTTCTATGAAAAAACATCTTCATAGGTAGGTGTAGCAGCACGGTACTTCCTACTCTCTAGTAATTCCGCTTTGAAGGAGACAAGAACAGAATTTTCATTTTAGTAAGGATGTAAAACAGGTAGCCAAATCGTTTAGCATTTGAAACGCTTGAAACTATGATAATTATGATTACCAGAAAGTATCTCTGAAATAGGCTGTCTGAGGAAAACGGATTGCATTCATCCGTCTGGAACGTAATATACCTGATCGTACCAATAAAAATTGCTTTATTTCACATGAAACTTCAATAAAATGTTCGTCTAGACCTGCTTGGAAACAATTTGAAGATTGAAAATAGAGCAATTTTCCTACATATTCGACCCGATTATCATATTGAAAATTCAATACACCTGTTTGAGGAGCAATTGCGCTTTTTGTGTTTGGAGTTCGCTCCATATGATTACACCTCTTCAAGTCCGAATCCGATACTGCCTCTTTATTATAGCTGTATTTAGTGTGAAATAGTTTAAAATAAAACAGAACACTGAGAAGGAAGATTGTGCAAGATCATATTTTTCTAAACATATTTTTCATTTATTTTTAAAAATCGCATTCAACATAATGTTTTCTTTTTTCCAAGAACTGGCGTTGGTTTAATCCTTATTTGATTTAAACATACTCTTCAATAATAAAGGATGCGGCCTGTATAATCGTCACATGCGCCGCAGATCCAGAGTTTAAGCTGCGTAAGCCTTGTTTTTATGATGTTTATGTGGACAAGGAAAAGGAATTCACTGAAATAAAACAAAAAAGTGAGTTTTTGAAAGGTCGTAATCCCGGCAGAAATGATATAGTTTACCAAACACAAACCTATGCCATTAGCCAGTTCAATGGCCATTAGTCAGCTATGTGGAATATTGATGAAAAAAACGACTCCAAAACTATAACGACTCTAAGGACATAAAAATACTTGGTAAAACGGGTCAAAAGTATCCCGTGTGTCCTGTCACACTTTTTCACTAATATTTGACAAATTGACAAGGTTGACTAGATTTATTTTAATTATACTCATCAATCAAGGATTGAATCCTGGGATTCAATCCTCCCATACAAGACGCATGATTCAATGCATGCCTGGATCGGAATATAATAAGCGCATGCAATCGATCTTGATCTGTGGGTTTTGGATCTCAGCAGCTCTTGGAGTGAGATTTTTTGAAGACTGCTTTCAGCCCCAGTTTGATAACAATGTTAATTTAAAAAAATCTTTTTTTTCAAAGTTACGTAATTTGTGAATAACCCCTTCTGAAACAACAAAAACGCCAAATAACATATTCAGATTACATATTTCATCGATTAAGGCGATAAAAATAGTTTTGGCCAAACTTCACTTTTTTCCGACCATTGTGCTGTGGCAGGAAATACTTTAACATTAACTAGGAAAGCTGATTAAGCTGATATATACAATCAAGTGTATAGACTGCATACGAGATGTTAACTTCGTTTGTGGTATTACATGAATTATAAAAAATGCATTTCGAAATTTACTAGTCACCATTACATTCTGATGTATACACTTTTGCAGGCTTGTAGGCGATGACTTTATTGGAATCGATCACAGCGCAGTTGAGCGGGCTCTCACTATCTTGAAGACACACAACTAAGATAAGCTTGTGATGCCATTTTACCTACCCAAATGTACATGGTTGCATGGATAGAAAGAAGCAGGTTCAGTTGTGTTATGGCTGAGGCAGTGCTTGAAGGGGATGCATTAGAAATTGTCGAAGAACCTTGAACGTGTGACAATTATGTCTCCCGTGCAGTAAAAACACTTATACTGGCTACGATTATCAACTTTTATGGATTACGTAATTAGCTTGAGAACCCGTTACTTGCAATGGCAAATTACATTTCTACACTGTTGCCTGATAAAAGCTTATCTAACTTCATCCATTCTCTCTTTCGTAAATAATTTCGCAATAATAAACACCACTGCAATGTTTCTATCTTACGATATCGCGATGCTTTATCGTAGAAAGTGAACTAAAAAGAGTTTCGAAAAAAATAGTCTTCAATAATAATAATAAAAAATACATGATAGCAGGGCAAGAGAGTGAGAGTCCAAGTGATGTTGAAATTCTGATAGAACTAGGCATTGAAATTGTTGAAGACTTTGCACATCTTAGAATACTTCCGACATGTGACAATGATGTTCCCCGAGTAGTCAAAATCATATTGTGGATGAGAAAACAGAATACGTTAATTTTAACGTAAAGTTCAAGAACACTACTCGGTGGAAAGCTTGACGTATACATCAAGAGTAGTACAAGACGTACAAAGAAGCAAATAATATTAAGAAAAATTAATACGGCAGACTTCAGTGGGCTGGTCACTTAGTGTGAAAGTCTAAAAACAAGATGTAAATAAATAATATCAACCATTGAAAGCTTTACTTTTTTCGAACGCAGCATCACTAGTAAATTGAAATTTAGTTTTTTTGATTTCATTCCATTGAACTAAGCTTACTGGTTTAAGCCATATAAAAACATACTCAAACCACGCTGGTTAGTTAAGTTAGTTAAAAATATTTATAAATATAACATCCATAACAATTATTTACTAGTTAAGACGACCAAACGTCTTTTTGGACGATTTTTTTAGGTTTTCCCGGCGTTAATTGTAATTTGTATATAAATTATATTGAAATTTTAAGTCAAAAACTTCAAATCCGGATTTCTCGAGATTCCGCCTAGGGATTTTTTTAAAAATTGGCCCAGAGGTGCAGAATGACCTTAGGAATCGAGCCCTGTACTCAGATTTGATGGACAATTTTTTTACATAATAACGGTCTGTCGGGGCACCGTGACATACATACAGCCATTCCATGAAAAACCGATCTAGTGGGTCACCGAATTCCGTGAAAATTTGCTATTTTGTTCCTTATTCGAAATAAGGATACACGTTTTTTTTTTTTGGGTTTTTTTATTAGGGTGACCATTTCCGAAATAGGGTGATCAGAAATATCAAAAATTATTTTTTTCACATAAACTTTCCGTTTTTTTCGTGTTTTGAAGGCTTTGGGACCAAAGGTGCTATTGCTGTTTTTATTTTTTCTTAAAGGTTCAGAAAATTTTACGTTTACTGTAAAATTTTCAGCGATTTTGTTTCTTAGTTTTTGAGATATATTTTTTTTGAAAATAAAAAATCAGTTATTTTTTTTAGACACACACTGTAGGTCTCAGCGCATTAGATTTTTTTTATTAAAAAAAAATCCTAACTTTTGAACAGCTCAACCGATTTCCAATCTTTTTTTATGGAATAAGATTTCAGCTTTTTAGGAAAAATATAAAACTCTGATAATATAAAAAAAATGTTGACATGAAATTATATAAAAAAATTCCTTAAAAACTAGAAATTTTTATATTTTCTCAACGGAGATGAACCAGCCTAGGGCTGAAAATCTCCTCAATAAAGCTATAATAATATAATAATAATATTTTCTCATAGAAAAAAAATTTCAGAGTTTTTTTTTCTGAAAAGTTGAAAGCTTAAGCTTTCATTTCAGCCATTTAGCTGCACAGACTGTAAGTTAACACTAAACAACGGACAAGCATGCTCTAGTGGTACAGCCGAGAAACATTCATTCGAGAAAGTTTCATTGGCTGCAGCGGGAATCAAACCCACACCCCATGACACGATATGCTTAACTGCCTGACGACACTAACCACTCGGTCACAAGCCCATCTATTACAAAAAAAAATGATTCTGGGGAATGATTTTTTGGCAAATGGTCCATTCTGGGAAATGGCTTTCTGGCGAATGGTACATTCCGGGGAATGGTTTTCTGGCAAAAATCATTCTGTCAAATTGATTCTGGCAAATGGTTTTCTGGCAAATGTCACACAATCATTTTTTTAGGAAATTTCTTTATACATTCCCTCTGAAACTTGATTGAAAATTACACCCATCCCGAAAAACATTTTTGTGGAACATGAGTTAAACAAATCATTCTGAAACATATTCCATGTTTTTTTAAGTATTTTACCTTCTATATTGTAATCCCCCAGACTATACAATTAAATATTGAGTTACTTTTGGAATTTTGCTTTCAAACGCTCTATAAATTTCTTTCAAAAAATGTTTTGGAAATTTTCTCTGAAAATCCTTGATGAAATGAATTTTTTGACTAATCAAAAAGTGTGTTCAGAGAATTTTCAGATAACTCCTTCAAGAACTATTTTGAATTTTTTTTAACAATTTCCATTTCCCTTCTGGAATGGATACAGAATTTATCAACATTACCAAGCAATGCTTGAGGTCCAGAGATTCTCCTAGAAATAACTCTAATGATTTTTGCGATAAATTGTTTCGAGACTTTTTAATGCATTATCTCAGAAATTTCTCCTGGAATAGTTATTGAGCTTCTAACATGCAGTTTGCAGATTTCTTCATATAAAAGGAAATAGCTGATCAGATTTTCCAAGCATGTCTTCTCGGATTATTATAAAAACTACTGGACACAAACAATCTTATAACGATTCCTACAAGGATATTTTTAGGAATTTGTCTGGGATTCCATCAGAGGCTTTCCAAGAATTTCATCAAGAAATTAGCCCTGGAGTTATTTTGAAAATATCTTAAAAAGTTCCTTAAAGCAATCCTGTAACCTCTCTAGAATGTTTTTTTCGCAGATAGTTAAAAAAGGGATTCTTCTAAGAATACATTAGAAAATAGTTTAGAGATTATTCAGGAGTTCATCCAATAATTTCTTCTGGTTTTATTTGTATCTAATCTATGACTGTCTCTTATAATGCTATCAAAAACAGATCTACAGAATCTAAAGAAAATTTCTCAAGAAATGACTTATTGGATTTCATAATTTTTAGTAAAGGATATACCTAGTAAAAAGCTCGAAAAATTATTGGAGGACTTCCTGAAGATATTTCTGAAGTATTTTTAGAAGAAACTCCTGTAGAAACTCCTGCATGATTATTATGGACTCTTTGAAGAAGCTATGTAGAAAAAAATTAGCATTGATTTTTCCTGTGACTTCCCTAGATTATTTGTTCGTCCGAATTCCTCCAAATATTGAAGTAACAATAATTCCAGGTATACTTCAGAAAATTGTTCAGATACACTTTTAGAACTTCATCCAATGCCTCCTTCGGGTTTTTTTATAATTACAGTTTATCAATTAACCCCTCTACCGGAAGCTTCATTTTTAAAAAAAAGAATGCTAAAAATATTCAAATTGCGATAACATTTTTGTTTCTCGATATGTTTATACCATTTTTTCACAAGTTTTTAAAAAACTCTTCAAATTTTAGAATATGATTTGATATTAATACTTGGTCATCTGGATCCGAATATTTTCCAAAATTCCTTGGGGGACCGACGTGTAGCCTACGTCCCACGTAAATATCTCAGGCTACAGAATTTTTATCGTATTTAAATATTCACTCCTTGGAATGATACATTACGGCTAGTGCAGAGGTTCCCAAACTTTTACGGATCGTGGCGCCCCTATCAATTTTCTGGGAATAACGCGGCGCACCAACATAAAAAACGCCGAAGTTGAAGTATCTAATTATTTATGATAATAATATCTTTTTTGTATTTTCCTTTATTTCACGTTTAAGAGTACAACAGGGTAATAGCTAAGAAGAAAAGAAGGAAACAAAAAATTATATGTGATAGTTAGCATACCTTTCTCAGTTCATATTTATAGTTCATCAAAATCACAAAAAGAATTCCAATTTTAATGTCGAGTTTCAAAAAAATATTGGGCCATTTATCTGAGAATCCAGTCTGATAAAGATGTACTGTTATGCAAAATGAATAAAATCATATAGCTTCAAATGGGGAATAATAATCAATAAAAGATATAATTTAGATTTTCGTATTCTTTCAATGACCAAAATTATAACATCTGCTTCTGATACTGTGGACAATATAAAATATTTCATACACTTCTTCTTCTTCTTCTTCTTCTTCTTCTTTCTGGCGTTACGTCCCCACTGTGACAGAGTCTACTTCTCAGCTTAGTGTTCTTATGAGCACTTCCACAGTTATTAACTGAGAGCTTACTATGCCAATGACCAATGACCGTGTGGCAGGTACGATGATACTTTATGCCCTGGGAAGTTGAGAAAATTTCCAACCCGAAAAGATCCTCGACCGGTGGGATTCGAACCCACGACCCTCAGCTTGGTCTTGCTGAATAGTTGCGCGTTTACCGCTACGGCTATCTGGGCCCCTGATTTATACACATTTTTAACTGAAATTTAAAACAAATATAATAACGTTGCTTCTCATTCAAAAATTTCCGTTGAAATTTAATGATTACGTTTACAAAATTCTAAAATTCAACGTAATACCTTTCTTTCTTGCAAGAAACCTTTCCAGATTTTTTGTCTTCTTTCAATGTTTAAAAATGCAATTATCTTTTTATTTCTCTTTATTTTAGCTATCGCCCATATTCTTTTAGATAAGCGTGAGAAGTTTGCAGGAAGTTTTATTTGAAACTAAATGTAGCAAAAAGATTGTCTAAAAAGTTATAGGAAAGACTTCTCCGATGTTATTATACCTAATTAAAAAATTTGCCACGGTAACTAATGTTCCGACAATTTATTAGAAACAAAACTTTTGAATACAAATTAATGGTGTTACAATCATGATCTTCAAAAAATCATGATGTCAGATTAATTTGTAATGGTTTTCCAACATTATGAGCTTATTTCCAGTTAAGTTTAAATTATTACGCGGCGCACCTGGAGATGTGCTACGGCGCACCAGGGCGCCGCAGCGCACAGTTTGGGAAGTACTGGGCTAGTGTGTTGTAAACAAATGAAACAATTTGGTGCAGCCGTCTTTGAGTAATGAGCATTTATGTTTCTTGTACCACACTGGACAAATAAAAATCCTAAAAATTCTTAAAAAAAACTCATATCGTAGTTTTTAGATTTCTTCAAGAATACTGAACCGATTTGCATGATTTTTCCGGAGTAGCTCCTAATTACCTAAATATTGTATAGTATACATTTCATTTTCTTGATAAATTGTCCAAAAACAAAATGGCCGCCAAAGACATTTTATATCAAGATCATCTGAATATCTTGAAAACTAGATCACCAATGATTCATATCGACATGTATTCTAAAACTAGAAATAGACTTTGGAATTAATATTCAAGCGATTCGATCCAAATATCCAGACACATGTCACATCAGTTGGTCAAGGGGCCCCTACTTATTGCCAATGCAGGCTTCTAATAAACATGGTTTTTGCACTGCTGGTTAACATGTTGGTTTGGTAGTGCCGAATTTTCACTGACCTGTCTAATTTTTACCACGATTTTGGGGCCCTACGAAACTGAGGCCCGGTGCGGACCACACCCACCGCACCCCCCTACACATGCTTGTAGATTGCGGAATGGAATGGAATAATTTACTTTTGAGTAAAAAACATGGGAAAACGATGTAAGTTTCGATATTTTGAAAGGTATTGTGGGATATCCATAGGAATATCGATATTTTGAAAAGAATTCTGAGATTCCGGTAAGATTACCGATCATTACGATAATTTTGTTGTTTTCTAGAAACTCTGGGATGTCGGCGGAACTTCAGGTATTTATTTATTATTTGGAATTCCAAAATTACAATGCAAAGCCCAGAAAATCCTTACGCACGCGGTAAGCGATCATTGCCATATTCTGTTCAAGTTATGATAAACTGTTGCTGCGGAATGAGATTGTTGAAACAAAAATAATTTGAATAGAACAATGTCTTTGTTGCTGCGTGTTGATTGACAAATGATGCACTGAATAAGTACAATAGTAGAGAATGGGCTTCATTCATCCTGAGGCTTCGAATCCGTTGACCCTTTATCAAGCCAACTCGTGACATACAAACACCAATCCATTATATTTGTATAGATTTGTATTTCTGAAAAACATGTATGCGCAGCATATTTTTTTCGCGGGTACTTAAGATATGTAATCATATTTACGTATAAAAGAAGCATTTGGACACTATATAACTTACCTACCGAGATAAGCACCCTTTGCTTAGTCTTGCGGTTGTTGACTATCGCTACCTCAGTTTCCAGTTTCCTAGACCTTTCCTCCTCTATCCTTGAAGTACCCCAGCGTTAATTCTAACGCTTTTCCTTCCCTCTTCTGCGTCATACAGTAGAATCCTACCTTGAAATTGTCTTTTAGAAGCTGACACAACTGCATCGGAACTTTGAAGCTGTGAAGTGCATATGCTATCGCCTATCAGCTTGTGTTGTTGAACGCATTCTTCACATCCAGAGTGACAATCACGCAGTAACGGATGTCCCTTCTTTCATGCTCGATTGTTAAAGTGTTCATAACAATATTTTGTTATGATGCACGCTCTGTCCAAATTGGGACTTAGGGAAAGTGTACTAGTTATGGCCATAGTGGTTCCCTATTTGGACATATGTGAAATTTTGATAATTTTCCCATTTTTAATATTTTTGAATGTTTTGACTTCAAGATATATCTTAAATCATACTACTACGACACACAAAACCTTTCAAAATGTGAAGATATTCTAGTAATCACGTATGGCGAAATAGGGAACCACTATGTCCATAACTGGTACACCTACCCTATTTATTGATTATGTGAGACACTTACACTTATCCTTTGCGTAAGTCTACCTATGCACATCTCTGTAGATGTTGAAAATGTTCACTTCAAACCTGAAGTTGATGACTTACTAAAATTATTGTTAAAAAAGGCTCAGTTCATTTTTTGAGTGTTTATTGTGCTAAACAAAATCGCAACTATTGTTAGTGCAGGTAAAACCTAGAACGAATACAAACTTCGCTCAACTATTTCACGCGACCAAAACGTCGCTGGACTCTGGCGACCTTTTCATGTTAGTGCTTGAGCGACTAAGGCTATGTCAATGCAAAGCTGGAGCACTAAACTGCAAAGCGCTCGCCAGTCTAGCGACGCGAAAGTTGAGCGACATTGCAGCGATTACTTGGATGCACAATAATAACATTTTATCAACTCCATTGCAAATCTTTTCCAACTCGTTTTGGACGGTAGCGCTTTTATCGATTTCTCAAGCCGAGTGACGCTCTTTCTCTTTGTAATCTCTCAACCTCAGCCAACCGCAGCACGTACAACACGACGTCAATCTAACAGTGTTTCTTCTATTTTCCAGCTCTTTACAATTCTTTTTTCCGCTTTGGGCTCGCTTATCAGTGAGCGCCGCTCAAGCAGATAAAGAAGAACATACATACATAAATAATTCATCCTGATCTTGAGAGAAAGAGTATCTCGATACTAGAAAACTATTCAGAGTAACCCTGACCGTGACCCTTTCAATCAACTGAATAAATAGGTGTAAATTCTTGATATTCAGTCCAATACCAGTGCAATCTTGATGATAAGAAATGACAATATAACAGTATGTTAAGGTACCGTAAGGACACAATATACAATGTAAGAGTGACATATGTAATATAAACGTCAAAATAAGTTTAACAATTTTCTAGCAGGGAAATTAATGGACACGGTGCCATACACATCATGCGGCTACAAACTTACCTCGGGAGCGAATTGAACTGTTTCCTCATTAGTCACACTAATAATGCATTTTTAATGAAACAATTAACGATCGTAGCGCATACTGGAAGGTTTGGTAATTTTAATGAATGGCGCTTTAAAATATTGGTACCGTTTCGGTTGGCTGTTAAAAAGGCTATTTTTAGCATTATGAAATTTGCGATTGAACTCTTAATCGCAAAGTATGTGAGAAGACGATTTTGTTATTGTTGATATTATGTAATCCAGCCTAACCCATTTTCAAGATAACCGGTTATTGCTCAGATGTACAATCAAAGTATTATTTGTTTTAACTTAACTTTAGAAGCTATATTCCAAATGATTTTGAAGTACACCTTGATACATGCAAAACTCAGGCAAAATATCACGTAGTAGAAGAGAGGTTATTTTAAGCTAAACTGACCATGGAAAATATCCGAAAGAATCGGTAAGACATTTCTTGAACGGTTTTTTTTCATCAACGGAAAATAAGTTTTCAATTACAAATGTTTGTGTTCTATTTCTCTTGTAACTAGAAAATGAAATAGTGGCCTTAAATCTAAAGAAGGGACAATCTTCGTAGATAATCTATCATAGATAAAACAGTCTCTAGTCGAGCCAAGAATATATGTTTAATGATACCATTTCAACAAGCATTTTACTAGCAAAACAATGAAAACGATATGACAAGCTTCAAGAATATTAGAAATAGGCACTATATGGTCATAGTTTTGTTTTGTTTTGCGTACATAAATACATACATACAGCCATTCCATGAAAAACCGATCTAGTGGGTCACCGAATTCCGTGAAAATTTGCTATTTTGTTCCTTATTCGAAATAAGGATACACGTTTTTTTTTTTGGGTTTTTTGATTAGGGTGACCATTTCCGAAATAGGGTGATCAGAAATATCAAAAGTTATTTTTTTCACATGAAAAAAAATCAAAACTTTCCGTTTTTTTCGTGTTTTGAAGGCTTTGGGACCAAAGGTGCTATTGCTGTTCTTATTTTTTCCTAAAGGTTCAGAAAATTTTACGTTTACTGTAAAATTTTCAGCGATTTTGTTTCTTAGTTTTTGAGATATATTTTTTTGAAAATAAAAAATCAGTTATTTTTTTTAGACACACACTGTAGGTCTCAGCGCATTAGATTTTTTTTATTCAAAAAAAATCCTAACTTTTGAACAGCTCAACCGATTTCCAATCTTTTTTTATGGAATAAGATTTCAGCTTTTTAGGAAAAATATAAAACTCTGATAATATAAAAAAAAATGTTGACATGAAATTATATAAAAAAATTCCTTAAAAACTAGAAATTTTTATATTTTCTCAACGGAGATGAACCAGCCTAGGGCTGAAAATCTCCTCAATAAAGCTATAATAATATAATAATAATATTTTCTCATAGAAAAAAAATTTCAGAGTTTTTTTTTCTGAAAAGTTGAAAGCTTAAGCTTTCATTTCATAAAAAAAAGATTGGAAATCGGTTGAGCTGTTCGAAAGTTATGACTTGTTTTTTAATATTTTTTTTATTTTGCGCTGAGATCTACGATAAATAATGACTGAATTTTTATTTTCAAAAAAATATATTTCAAAAGCTAAGAAACATACATCGCTGAAAGACGTAAACGTAAAATTTTCTGAACTTTCAATAAAAACAAATGAGAACAGCAATAGCCCCTTTGTGCTGAGGCTTTCAAAACACGAAAAAAAAGGAAACTTTTGATTATTTTTTTCAAGTAAAAGAACAATTTTGAGAAATTTTATATTTTTCTTGAAAAGTCAAAATCTTTCGCTTTCATTTTGTCCAAGAAAATTGAAAATCGGTCGAGTGGTTCAAAAGTTATAATATAAAAAAAATATATGTTTTTTTAGAGATCGCGATTTTTTGGTCACCCTATTTCGGAAATGGTCACCCTAATCAAAAAATCCAAAAACACGTGTATCCTTATTTCAGATAAAGAACAAATAGCAAATTTTCACGGAATTCGGTGACCCACTAGATCGGTTTTCCATGGAATGGCTGCATACATACCTCAAAAAGGGTAATCACTGTTAGAAAGTCACCCCCTAAACCTAATGTCACCATGCATGGCGATACTTTTGATGAAATTACTTCTTGGAATTCAACATACATATAGCAGTCATAACTGAAACTTATTTGAAACATGGATCCAAACTCAAAAGAGATCCTAACTTTTTTGTTTATCGTAAATATCGACTGGATAGAGCTTGTGGGGGAGTTGCAATCATAATTCGTAGGCGTACAAAACAGAAACTTTTTTCGTCATTTGAAACCAAAGTTTTTTCTGTTGAAACACAGCTTGGTAAATATACTTTCAAAGCTGCCTATTTGCCTTTTCAATGCACTGGGCAGCAAGTTAATTTGCTTCAAACTGACTAGCAGAAATTTACTCGCAATAAGTAATTTTTTGTCTTTGGTTACTTTCGAAAAGTTTCGAAAAGTTTTCTAAACGGCAGAATTTTATTTTGGTGAATGCTCTTCAGGATATTTCTCAACTCAATACCCTGATAGCCATACTTGTTTTTTCTTCTCTAGAAACCCATCTACAATTGGTTTGGTCTCAACCGACTCTAGTCACCTTAGTAGCCAACTGGTTAGAGTAAGGTGGGGCAAAAGTTCGACCTTAGCGGTATTATCAAAGTTTCCAGGAAAACAATAGCAGTTAAAACAAAACAAATACCATACAGTGAACCTTCAACATATTGGCTATAATTTTGCTGAACAAACTTGTGTCAAAATATTTACTCATTTTTAGTTATAACAGTTTCAAAATTGATTGTCTTATTCGAACTTTTGCCCCACCGGTGGGGCAAGAGTTCGAATCTAGTGTGGGGCAAAAGTTCGCTGACTAAAACACAAAATATCGATCCTTTTATGACAGGCATACCTTACACCAGCCGTAAACTTAAGTTTAACGAAAAATACACACTAAATTATCATTAAAAAATTGCCCAAAACCGAGTTAATTGTAATATACTCAAAAATAGCAGTTTTTCGCGAAACTAAGTGGAAATGTGAAATTTTGGTGACAATTTTCACACGATCAGACAAATTTAACTAAATTTGAAGATAATATGTGGATTTTAGGCAATTTGCAAATTTTTCCGTGATTTTATACATGGGTCGAACTTTTGCCCCGCTGATTCGAACTTTTGCCCCACTATGGGCCAAAAAGTGTTTTCAAGCATTTATGCAAAAACTAATAAACCTCAAAGCAACCCTATGATAGGCCTAGAAACGCCCTTACATAAAATATTGAAAAAGATTTTATCTTGAATTGGTTCCATGCAACGAAAGTTTGACCAAAAATTACAATATTCACGTCGAAAAACAACAAATAGCCATAACTTCTCCAAATCTCAATCGATTTTTATGATATTTGGAGTGAAAGTCTCTTACTTGAATAGCATTTGAACCACCATGACATTTATTAGATTTGTTTTGAATTGAGCTAGAAATCTTAAAAAGAAACTTTTACCCCACTCGAACTTTTGCCCCACTTTACTCTACTTATGCTGATTTTGATTCTGAAAATGTCCCTGTTACATTTCAAATATCCCATGAGGCGATTCTCAATCATATCAGTTTCCCTGTCAATTATTTACTAGCCGACTGCAATACATATGAAACAAACTTCGATAGTAATTTTGAAGTTATAATTTCTTTGCAAACAAAGCTTGATATTGGCAATACTCTCGAATTTCAGCATTAAAAGAGGAAAACAAAATATAACTAATTGCGAAAAATTTCTAAAACTTTTGAAAACAGTTTGAAAATTGGAAATCAAGGTACTCACGATTTCGAAAACATTCGCAAGCAAAAAGACGTTTTCGAAAATTTTCGGGGAGACAGATTTATTTCCTCATCAATAAACTTCCAGAGAATTACTTATCATTCTGGGTTGATATATTTAACAAATGTTTTCAGTTGTCATATTCTCCTGACAATTGGAGAAATGCCAAGGTTGCATTAATTTTAAAACCAGACAAAAATCCTGCAGACGCATCCAGCTATCGTCCAATTCGCTTGCTTTCCTCCATCACTAAACTTTTTGAAAACGTCTTTTTGAACAGAATGGTGGTCCGCATCAATGAAAATTCAATTTTTGCCAATGAACAGTTCGGATTCCGACATGGACATTCGGTTACTCATCAACTTTTACGTGTAACAAATTTAATTCGTTCCAACAAATCTGAAGTCTATTCTATTGGTCCTGCTCTTCTAAATATAGAAAAAGCATTCAATAGTGTTTGGCATGAAGGCTTGATTGTAAAATTAAAAAACTTTAATTTTCCAACATACATTGTTAGAATAATTCAAAGTTTTCTGTCAAACCGTATATTTCAAGATAATTACACTGCGGAACACATTTTTGTCTCAACCAACAAAATGTCTTTTACTTATATTATCCGTTTCGTTTTTTTTTACTTATTTAATCTGTTTCCGTTTTCAAGAATATCATAGGACGTCTAGTTTTTGAGATAGTGGCTGTTGACTATTTAACTATTTCAGCCAACTTGCATGCAAGTTTGACTGCTTGTATGACAATTTATTTGAATTCATACTTCATGTGTATAACAATACTTGTCAACAAAGTTCATAATACTTGATGCTCCAAAGTTATTTTTTGATGGTTTTGAAAAGTATTGTACTTTGCAATATAAGAGAAGCGCAGAATTTTGTATGAAGACAGCACGTTGAACAAATTGGCATGACATAAATTTAATCGTGCATTTTCAACCAAATTCATCTAACAGAAAATCAAAATTTTGTCTTAAGTACACGCTTTTGATCTTCAAACAAATTTTCAGGCCAGCCATGTTGTATGCTGTACCAATATAGACTATCTGTTTTAATACTATGAAGAAAGCTCTGCAAAGGATTCAAAATTAAATTTTGAAAATGATTCTGGAGCACCCTTCCTGGTAAAGTACTATCGAGTTACATATAATATCCAATGTTCAAACATTGGAACAAATGTCGATTAAAAATATTGGTAATTTAAGACAAAAATCGTTGCAATCTTCGGTTGCCGTGATAAAGGCGTATATATTTCGGTTAAGTAAGGTTAAGTTGATTGTTTTTCGATAATCAATATATATTAAACAATGATATATAACATAAATAAAATCGGATAGTAAAGTCAGTGGTATTATTTTTACATCATCTGAAAGCTTTTTATCTCAATCAATCAATTAATGGTACCTTAAAACGGGGTAACTTTGATAGTTATTTCGAAGAAAACTTGAATATTTATGCATGCTGTTTCAAAGAATTATAATTTATATTTTTAAAACAAGTACTGGCATCCTAGCTATCGATTGCAGTTGATAGATTGCCAAAAGATTATTCTGAATGGATATAAAATTTTTCATACAATCGAAAGTCGGCTTTCTGCTTTGGGGTAACTTTGATAATGCAGTAAAAATCTAACAAAATTGAATGAATTATGTAACATTTATAGGGCATTACATACCTCTAGGCGTTTAACTTTATATGGAAATGTTTCACTTATACTACAAAAATGGTCCCAGTTTGTGAAAATGGTATTCGCTAAGAGATTTGAGACCATATTCAAGTTCTATGATAACTAGGCTGTCAAAGATAAGTGAGCAAATATCCAAAATACATCATATAGTGATCGTAGAACAGATTGTTTGCAAGCGTTTCGGAAATGGTAAAATCGTTTCAATTTTTTAAATTCGTATATAAAGCCTCAAATGTTCTCAATTCAAATGAAAACAGCTTTCACATGAAGTGTCATACTAATATTCTTTAGTTTTGCATTCGTTTTACTTAACCGATTAACAGATGTTATGATATTTGGTTTAGTATGTGGTGGCTAACGCACTATCAAAGTTACCCGCATTATCAAAGATACCCCGTTTTACGGTACTAAGACGAATGGCACTAGACAAATCCTACAACCCTCAGCATGGTTTAGCTTAATAACTAGCTACACGTTTACCGCTACGACTATTTGGGCCCCATTATTTTGTAACACAAAACTCAATTTTAAACAATAAAATGTGTCCCAAACCAGTAAACAAAATGCGATATGCATATAGGCCATTAGCAAAAAAAATCGATCGCACGTTGAGAGCCAAGCTTAACAAATGGGAAATGAGCGTTGGTCTTCATGCCGCACAAAACTATGACCACTACTGCTGTCCGCTGAGCCACACAAGTGTAGAAGATGGGCTGCGTTAATAATTAAATGTGTATTCAGGTTCGAAATGGGAAAAAATGAAAATTGCATATGAATTAAAACGATACAGCAAATTATGAATTGGGTCAAAAGTTGAACAGTTATGGTTCACGAAAATTGAGATAAACCCCTAATTGGCTTGCCACGCTTACAGGCGCCATATAACAAGAAAAACTGTTGCTTTCTTTTGTTGCCGAATTGAATGCTTTTAATGAAAGTGTCGAATTTTCAAGTATCAAACGCCATCATACACCAATGCTCATTAACAATGAATAATCATCTATTGACACTAGATTGAATAAAAGCACTTTATACTCTCAGCAAAAAAAGGGTACCATATCATTGATCACTAGGGGCCCAGATAGCCGTAGCGGTAAACGCGCAGCTATTCAGCAAGACCAAGCTGAGGGTCGTGGGTTCGAATCCCACCGGTCGAGGATCTTTTCGGGTTGGAAATTTTCTCGACATCCCAGGGCATAAAGTATCATCGTACCTGCCACACGATATACGCATGCAAAAATGATCATTGGCATAGTAAGCTCTCAGTTAATAACTGTGGAAGTGCTTATAAGAACACTAAGCTGAGAAGCAGGCTCTGTCCCAGTGGGGACGTAACGCCAGAAAGAAGAAGAAGATCATTGATCACTGAAGGTGAAGTTGAATCGAAGCCATATCTCATATTTTCAAGAGCATAAATCTGGCGAACCATAGGGCTAATTAGGCTGAAACCTTGTTCGATTGGTAACTCACAAGTGCTGGCCAGTTGATCAAGTTTTCAGCTCTAAAAGTTGTCTAGTTCTTTAGTTTTGCGAGCTCGAAGCACACATGTATAGTTATGGCTTCGATTCATCTTCACCCTAATTCTTCGCATTACCTTTGACTTCATCAATCACACGTAAACTACAAAGAAATTAGGAACCATAGAATTCAATCTTCAATGCACTTAGGAAAATAAAATACCCTTAGAAACAGCTAACCCAAAAAAAGCGTATAGAATTCAGTTTTGAAATCTGCAATTCGACTACATTTTTTCATCCAGTATGAATGACTCAGACTTCCCCAAATAGCTATACCGAGCATTAAAATTCCCGTAGCTGCTCGTGCGCCCGAATAAAAAATGTCCAAAGAAACGACTTCAGCTCATGTCGATTCATCATTCAATGGATGAGACAATATCATGGAAAGCAACGAGCTGCGATCCAGTGCAAAAAACAGAATCGCAGAAAATAAAGTCACTCCCACCCATTATCACTTCGAGCGTATTTTTTTGGCTATGTTCGTCGAGCCAAACGCCATCTGCTTGCATTAATATTCATGTCTCGTGCCGGTCAGCGCGAGATTAGAGTGCAAGTAATTGGGTCGCCCACCCTCTTCGGGAAATTATTTATCGGCTGGCACAAAACGGTGGAATAAGTTGCGAAAACAATGACGAATTTAAATTTCAATGACCGCACAAAAAACATTCCACCGTGGATATTTGATGCCAACCATCGCCAGTTCAGGTGAAACAGTTCAATCGCTGCTGGAGACTTTCAGGCTGACTGCTAGCAGGTTGAGACTTTGCGAAGAGAAGGAAAAAGTTGTAAGCACCAAGTTGCGAGTATGACCCCATTCCATGGAGAAATGATCTGCAAAAGGAAATGCTCAACCACCGAATTATTTAACTTATCGGTAAAGATTTTGACTTGTCAAAACTAACACCTATTTTTTTAATTATTTTGGATGCTTTTTATTCATTCCATATCGTCGTTCGATATGACAATGAAAAACGGAGGTAACATTGAGGTATTTTTTTTTATATTTATTCTTTATTTTATATGTTTGGATACCATGAGGTTATCTTAAGGTGAAGATGAATCGAAGCCAAACTTCAAATTTTCGAGAGCACGGATCTGGAGAACCAAACTTCCGTTTAAACTGAAAACTTAATCGATTGGTCACTAGCTGGTGGTGACCAATCGATTAGGTTTTCAGCTCAAACGGATGTTTGGTTCTCCAGATCCGTGCCCTTGAACATTTGAACTTTGGCTTCGATTCATCTTCACCTTAAAAACCAAGTTTCAAAAGCCTGGCCTGTTGTGTGTTGGCACGGTGTGGGACTCACATTAGGCGTGCTTAACCACTAAAAAACTTTCCCTACTGTTCCTGTTTCCCCAGTGACGGAAGATCTCCCGAACCGATGCTATCCGGGCAGATGCCGAAGTCGGTCCTGCGATTCCAATGGTGGGAAACTTCCGATTCGCAGGCGCCCGACGACCATTTGTCGCTGTTGTTTTGCGAATTACTAAGCTAGATCCCGGCAGTGGACTCAGCCTACTCCGACTCGACGTTGGTCGGCTAAGTGCCAGGGTCGGCTTTGAAATCCCGGCTGGAGGACGACTTCCGGTTTGCAGGTGCTCCGACGACTTATTATCGCGACCCGGAGCTCCTTTGGAGCAACGACATAATCTGCGTTATACCCCTGTTCACCGCATTCCAAGTGCTTTCATGCTGGCACATGTTCTGCACAATGTTGTTCTGACATCATCTCGCTTCGTATATCCCTGAATTGAGGGCAGTCCAATATAATATGCTCCGGAGTCTCCTCGATATTTGTACAGGCCGGACAATGTGGAGACTCTGCGTGTCCGAATCTGTGCAGATATTTCCGGAAACATTCATGGCCTGACAGAAATTGGGTCAGGAAAAAGTTAACTTCTCCATGTTTCCTGGTCGTCCACACCAACACGTTGGGAATGATCCTGTGGGTCCACCTTCCTTTCTCCGAGTTATTCCACTTCTGCTGCCACTTTGCCATTGAAACCAGCCTGATGGTATTCCTCTCATTCCTAGTGTCCCTTTGCTGGAAGCATGCAATGTTTTAAGCCAGAGTGATGAAGATGGGGATCATTCCGAAAATAACGCACACTGCCTCCGACGATATAGTGCGGTAGGCACTCGCCACCCGTATAGCAATGAGCCGTAACGTACCTGCCAGCTTTTCTCGATTGCGTTTGGTTGTCAACGCTGCAGCCCAAGCTGGGACTCCGTATCTCAGTAAGGACGATGATACAGTCGCCAAAAAACGTCTCGTACTGCTTCTTAGTCCTCCTATGTTGGGCATGATCCTAGCTACAGCGTTAGCTGCTTTCGTTGCTTTTTCGCAGGCATAGTCTACGTAGCTGTTGAAGATTATCCTGTCGTCGACCATTACTCCAAGGTGCTTTAGAGAGCTCTTCGATGAGATTGCATGTCCTCCGATGTTGAATAGCATCCACCGTCGAAGTCTTTTGACGGAATCCGAACTGCCTTTTCGACAATCCCTTCTTGCCTTCCGTGTAGATCGTTAGGCTGCCGAGGATGACCTTCTCCAGAAGTTTACCAAGAGTACCCAGCAAGCATATTGGTCTATATATAGTAGGGAGCTTTATTAAGCTTCAATCCTTTCGCAATCGTTATCAGCTCGGTGTTGGAAACTTGGATGCCGGCATTTTCGTCTTCTACGTCAGCGTACGGTGTAGGTGGCCAAGCGGTGGGAGCATGCGTAGGAAATAGATCGTCCACTATTAACTTCAGTTTGTCGGGGCACATTTCAGCTGGTGTTACTTGGCCTTTAATCTTCGCCATCACTACTCGATAGACGTTGCCCCAGGGGTTTTGCGTCAGCTTTCCGGCACAACTCATTGTAGCAGTTCGATTAACTCGACGCTATCTCCCGTTTGGCTCTGGCCAACCAGTAGGTCACCTTACGCTCTTCCATGCTTTCTTTCGATCTAATTCTCTACACGCGTCTTCAGGCTCTTAGGGACGGTCCATTAATTATGTAAGACAATTTTCGGGGTTTTTCAACACCCCCTCCCCCCATGGTAAGATTTTTTGTATGAAAATTAAAAATAAATTGTATGGCGCGTAAGAAATCTCAGACCCCCCCCCCTCTTCCCCCATAACCAGTTCAACCAGTATACAGGACGCCGCTGATTCCTTGGCTCCAATATTCTAGGCATAGTTGCGTCACAAGCTCTCGCCAACGCTTCTGTCAGCTCTGCTATATCCATATTTGGAGCGTCGCTTACGTCGATGATGGATTTCCTACCATATTTGCGAAATGTACTGGCGAGACCGTCGTTGCACAGTTTATACATCGAGCTTCGCTAAAGCTACCAGCAAACTGTATCTTCTCGCGTTGGTCAGTCTGCTACCCCACTCCAAGGCCCAAACATTGAAGTCTCCTACGATGACTACCGGCGTTCGACCGATCAGTTTGTCGGTTAACACATCCAATATCTGAGTGTACTGCACCAGTGTCTAACTCGGGGGGCGTACATATTTCTCCATAGTAATTTCCATATGAACCTACATTGTCTTTAGGCCACTATTAAATCACCACCAAATACGCTGAAAATTTGATGTCTATAACTATGGTAAGGACGGTAAGAAAGATATGGGAGATTGGATTTTCCAACATTTTTTAAATTTTGAATGTGCCTAAAGTACCACTATTTCTAATTTCTGTTCCTATGGACCGATGCACGAGTTTACTAATTTGGCGTGTGAGCGGTGTTGAATTCACTGGTTTCCATGGTCACATAAATGGCCAGTAGCCCAGCGATGAATTTTTCGTTTGACGAAAAGTTTTCACCGACTGGAGCGGGAATCGAACCCACGCCTCGTAGCACAATACGCCTAGACGACTGACGCCGCTAACCACAAGGCCACCAAGCCCACTGTGGAACTGTGGTAACTGTGTAAGTGCTCATAAGAACACTAAGCTGAGAAGCAGGCTTTGTCCCAGTTGGGATGTAACGCCAGAAAGAAGAAGAAGAAGATTTCGTGTGGCTGATACGATTAGACTCTATGGGAAGTCAAGGAAATTTCCATTACGGAAAGATCCTGGATCGACCGGGAATCGAACCTAGACACCTTCAACGTGGCTTTGCTTTGTAGCCGCGGACTCTAACCACTCGGCTGAAGAAGGGTTTTCTAATGTTAGTTTCCAATTTATCATTGCTGACTTTTATCGATTTACCAAAAAAACATAATTTTTGTGCTTGTTTAGATATTTCGATTGCAAAATATGTTTAAACTATTGCTTACATCTTATTGTATTATTGACTAAACTGTTTAATTAAATCAAAGTGTATGCCTTCTTTAAATGTTTGTTAATTAGACTGATTGTGATTATGGTGCTGAAATTATTAAATACCATCCCAGTTCAGTTATAGATAATTTGCACTTTTTATTGCTTAAAAATCTATTGAGTTATGTCAAAGAAATTACAAATGAATTCTGAAATGACGATTTTTAAATGATATTACTCAAAAACGAATCCACCAATTTGCTTCATTATTTTAAAACAAGACTCGCCCAAATGTATTATTATGACAAGTAAGTGACCAAAGAAAATATTACGTAGAAGGCAGAAATATTTAGTTTGCAAATTGAATACATTTTGAACCTATGAAACTTTACATGTAAACTTGCTTCAATGTATCTTAAAATTGATTAAAATTACGCTGCTCTGCCACGATAAAACAGCGATGAAATTCTGGAAACTGTAAAGTTTTCTAGATATTTTTTTTCACAATCGAATAAAAAACTAATTCTATTGTACATTTTTATATGGAATGAATTATTTAAGATAACATTCGGTTACAAAATATATATGTCGCTTCCTTATAAGAGATTCATTGCTCAACATCAACAAGAAAATCAAGCATCTGGGTCAACGTTTTCATCACTTCGGGATGCAAAGGTCGATTTATCACTTCGAAAATATAAAGTCAGTATGGATCACTGCACAAATATAGCAAAACGACAAAATGGTAATGTACATGAGGCTGACCACACGCCACCAGCTAATCCAGCTTAAACCCGAGGGCTTTTATTTTCGAATTATTGTGGTACGTGATGTGAAATTCCAGCAACCATAAAAAGCAATCAAACTGCACATGTCTGCGGACGGCAGGTAGATATGGTTGAATGGCATCAGGTGCAGAATAACGTTGACCGCATGCTCGAGTAAATTGAATGTCTCCCCAATTTCACATTCTCACGGCAATAAAAGTGGAATGTCCAGATAGTGCGGTGTAAACTCGTAGATTTTGCCATCATAACCCTTATCCATATTTGAATAGAAGTTGAACTTCTCATTTGATAATTAATTCATAATACCGCACACTTTACTGGTAAAAACTGAACTATGGTAAATCATAATAACTAATGAAGTATTAATGTAAAATGTACCTATAACTAACTAATCAGCAGTCTAGTTGAAAAATCTCTTGTTGAACCAATTTTAAACATTAGATCAGCACAAATTTAATGCTAACTTCGTAATATTTCGAACCTTAAACAGCTTACCTAAAGCGTCAGCCACAACAGTGTTGCCAGGGTTTCTGTCTCGTGTGCTGTAAAAGCCCAACTGCGATCTTTTGCCCCGAATTACCAATGAGCGGTATGAATAAAATGTAGTAAAGTTAAGTTTACTACATTCTCGGTAGTAAACACTACATGTGGAACACGAGTGGAATGTATAATTTTACTTTACTACACCTTTTGAGCATACTACAAACAACGCGTTGGTATGAATAAAGGTAGCATTTACTTCAAAGCTACTGAGGGAGGAAGCTACTTGTTGAATTGAAAGGAATAATTAAAATTTGAGTAAGAATCATAGGAAACGATGTAAGCTTTGATGTTTTAAAAGTAATTTTTAGATTTCTGTAAAATTTCTGAGATAAAAACTTTTGAGATTCCTTTGATTCCTAATTCCGTTTAGATTTCAGAGAAAATTCTTAATTCTTAATTCTTAATATCGCACGGTGTGCTGAAACACACCACACTCATTGGAAAATATAAGAGTTACCATAATTTTCAATAGCTTGAAGCCTTTTGACATATCTTTCACATGAATAATTGTCAGAAGTTTCCAATTGAGCATATTTTCTACATGCACTCACACAATATGATCAGCCGATAGTGGTACGCCGTTTTTTATCGATTTCATTTATTGACATAACCTTATATACATTCAGAGTGAACATGCTACAACTCATCAATCTAATCAATAATCCAAATTTAACTGAGTTATCATTGAAATTCGTTATTGAACATGAAGCTTTCTTGAGATAGTATAAATGTTAATAAAATTGTACAAGCTACAAAAATAAACAGCTATACAATTATAGAGCATTACACTGTTTCGATTTGATATGACATTTCAGCCATTCCATGAAAAATCGATCTAGTGGGTCACCGAATTCCGTGAAAAATTGCTGTTTTGTTCCTTATCCGAAATAAGGATACACGTGTTTTTGGATTTTTTGATTAGGGTGACCATTTCCGAAATAGAGTGACCAGAAAAATTGCGATTTTGCAAAATTTTAATTTTTAAAAAAATTATAACTTTTGAACCGTTCGACCAATTTTCAATCTTTTTGGATGAAATGAAAGCTAAAAACTTAGACGTTTCAGGAAAAATGTAAAATTTTACAAAAAATGTTTTTTAACATGAAAAAAAAAATCCGTTTTTTCGTGTTTTTAAGGCCAAAAGGGGCTATTGCTGTTCTCATTTTTTCTTGAAAGTTCAGTTAATTTTACATTTCCTGTCAAATTTTCAGCGATGTATGTTTTTTAGTTTTTTTAAAATATATTTTTTTGAAAATAAAAAATCAGTCATTTTTCATCGGCACACACTGTAGGTCTCAGCGCATTAGATTTTTTATTTAAAAAAATATCAACAGCTGAAACAATTTCCAATCTTTTTTTATGAAACGAAAGCTATGTAACTCATTGGTACTATACCAGGGAGGAAGCTTCAGAATCATTTTCAAAATTATATTTTGAATTCTCTGCAGAGCTTTCTTCCTGGTATTACAACAGATAGTCCATATTGGTACAGCATACAACATGGCTGGCCTGAAAAATTGTTTGAATATCAAAACCTTGTTCTTAAGACAAAATCAAAATTTTCTATTAATAAGGGGATATAGACATTTTACATATTTGTTACATTTGGCTTGAATGCCGTCAATGTGATTTTTGAAAGTTGAATTCTTATCTAGCATGAGCCCTAGATACTTAACTTCATCTGACCAATATATTGGAACCCCTCTCATCGTGACAACATGTCTACTTGAAGGTTTCAAATAAAGAGCTTTTGGTTTATGTGGGAATATTATTAGTTGAGTTTGGGAAGCATTAGGAGAAATCTTCCATTTTTGCAAGTATGAAGAAAAAATATCCAAACTTTTTTGCAATCAACTACAGATGACACGCAGACCTCGTCCTTCGGCGGAGAGGCCTGTGTCATCCGCAAACAAGGATTTTTGACATCCCTGAGTTAACTCAGGTAAGTCAGATGTGGATATATTATATAATATTGGTCCCAAAATGCTGCCTTGAGGAACACCAACTCTTACAGGAAGTCTTTCACAACTGGAGTTCTGATAATAAACCTGAAGTGTACGATTTGACAGATAACTTTGAATTATTCAGATAAACACAAAAGTTAGGATCTTTTTTAAGTTTGGATCCAGGTTTTCAATATGTTTCAGTAATAACTGCTTTATGCACGTTATTAGCTGTAAGAAAATTAAACAGCTTTTCAACGAGCATTCCAATTTAAAATATTTTAATTATTACTTATTGGAACCATTAGAAAAACGTAATCCAATAACAATTTGAATAGTAAATTTTACACCAACTTGGACTGCTTAAGACAGTTTTTTCCACACTGTCAAATTAGGAGCGATAAATCAAGCTTATTTGGTTTCCTCTTTGCGTCACCCCAATAAAAATAGCTAGAAATTCACGAACCGGGACGGTCTCTGATTTAACTCATGACTCCCAGATCTTTACCATATCCCACTAACCCAATATCCTTTCCATGACAACTGTGGAGATGCAGAGGTATTCTCGGTCTCTAGTAACAACGGTTGTCCAACTAACATTTCTTCCCTTCCCCGATGACCGTAAACACGTGGCCGACGCAGTTATTGACTTCTAAAATTAGAGCTCTCGATTTGTGCACATTGAAGAATGGTAAGCTAATCCCAAGCCCCATTCATAAATTCCCTGTGTAACTTCGATTGTTCTGGTCAATCACGGAGTAACAACTACGAATTGTACGGTCATCTATGCTCATGCTCATGCTCAAACATCCACGATGTCCTGTATTGCACAATGGTCGGCCTCCATATAAAGGGGTGGCCAAAGCTACCAAAAACTTTTTTGAGATTTTTATGGTTTTAAGCATTTTTAAATACATATACCTAATTTATTATATTATTATAATCCTTAATTGAAATTGAACTACAATTTCAGTTATGTCAAATTTTCAATCATGGATGGCCCCATGGGCCGAGAGGACCACCTCATGGCTTAAAAATTTGATGAAAAAAGAGAGATGATATCATATGCGATCAAATAGGGACAGTTTCTTCCACACTGTCAAAATAGTAGGGATGAATCAAGCAGATTTGGTTTCTTCTTTGCGTCACCCTAATAAAAACAGCTAGAAATTCGCAAAACGGAACGGTGATTTGTTACTTATCAAGAAATCAGCTTCTACTCTCAAATGCAAATGCACATTTGTTCCAAACTGCCCTAGCAGGGACAGCAGAATTGGCCGCTGGGAAGCCAGGTTTTGTCGCATGGTGGGCTCTAGCCTTCATGCTAGAAAGCATAGATACTCGTAAAAGCTATAAAATTGCTGTGCTGGGTCGCACCGTTGCTCCGGTCCTATGTCCATTCAAGTGTCATCCGCCGGTGGTCATATTAATTAAGCATCTGAGAATAATGTAACGCGGTTGTCGGAAGAGCTCTAAAAGAATAAACAAACACGAATGATTTTATTTTTTATTCATGTGCACCTTTGTAAAAGCATCATAAATCGCTAAGCATTCTCTTTGCCATTTCAAGTTTATATAGCTTTTCATCGTGGCGGATGAAAACTCGGACTGATGCTGAAAGCGTTAGGATAACAAAATATTTTCAAATTTAATAATTTTTACACGAATATATGTCAGGGGCCTTCCTTAGCCGAGTGTTTAGAGTCCGCGGCTACAAAGCAAAGCCATGCCGAAGGTGTCTGGGTTCGATTCCCGGTCGATCCAGGATCTTTTCGTAATGGAAATTTCCTTGACTTCCATGGGCATAGATTATATTCGTACCTGCCACACGATATACGAATGCGAAAATAGCAACTTTGGCAAAGAAAGCTCTCAGCTAATAACTGTGGAAGTGCTCATTGAACACTGGTGGAACCTGGTCAGTTTGAACCCTGTTCTATTTAATTCGAACTATCAGGCATTTCTTAACACTGGTGCTTATTAAATAATGTGTGTATTGTTTTTCTATCCATTGTCATTGTGTCGTACCTTTCACACTAAAGTCGATCTTTAAGAGGCGAATGAATTAAATAAATTAAAGCCTCTATAATAAACACAAAAAAAACTAAAGTTGATGCCTTTCGGCTGTTGCATTTGTTTTTTTTTTTTTTCATTCATTTTTTGTTCTGGAGTTTGTGACTTTGTGAGAACTACTCTCATGCCTCTGTAATCGTCATAAATTCACTGATCAATATGTGTTATTATACAAACGAATTCTCTCCACCTAGGCTTTCATCTTATTATATGATTGTATGGAATATGTGTGACAAAAATCTTTAGGGTTTTTCGTTTACTTTTTTTATTTTTATATAAATTGTATGGAAACCCTAAAAATAACACTGCGGAACACGGTTTTGTCTCAAGCACCAAAATACCGCTATTAACGCTGAATCCATTGCCATTCTCAGAAATATTATAGCACGTCTAGTTTTTGAGATATTAGCTGTTGAAAATGCTAAATTTGACTATTTCAGCCAACTTGCATGCAAGTTTGCCAGCTTGTATGGCAATTTATTTGCTTAATTTGCCTCAGAACTATAACTTCATGTGTATAACAATACTTATAAACGTAGCTCATAACACTTCCGATGCTCTAAAGTTATTTTTTTTTTTGGTTTAGACAAGTAATGTATTTTGCCATATAAGAGAAACGAAGAGTTTTGTATGAAGACTGTAAGCCTGTTGAAAAAATCGATTTAATCTAAATTTTAACGTGCAATTTCAACCAAATTATATCTGAAATGAAAGGTAAAGTCCTATTTTGCATGCTTGGTGGATTATATCCCAAAAAAATTTGGTAAATCATTGTTTAATTTTTATGTAAACATCAATAAAACCAGTGTTTTATGCAACTTTGGCGACCTGTAGCTAAAAATTGTGACGTGCTGGAACATTTCTGAGAACGGCATCAGATTCAGCAGCCCCAAATCTACTAGAGACACATAATTTGATCCTTGAGACACGCAAAAATGTCATTTTTGTTACGCTGTGTAATCTAATCTCCTACTAATTATATAAAAAAAGAGCACTTTAAAATACCGTTGGACAACTTAGAAACAGTAGAATTTTTCAGTCATTTTTTTTATCTTTTTACTTGCGTCATTTTTTACCTTAGCAAAACACGACAAAATTTCAGGTGTGGGGAATCAGACCATGGGAATCCGATTTGGAATAGGGTTAGTTAAATTCGGACTTTTTTGAATGATTCTGTTTAAACACGTCTAGTCATGTCCTAGTTGGGCTTGAGTTGGCCGTTGAATTTCAGGTTTTTGGTACATAAAGGTGCTGTGACTAGAAAAATAACACAATTTCCAAATATGGTTTATAGACAGAAACTATGTCTTATATACATATTCATTGTTTGTTACTTTTTAAACCCTTTCAATAAGAAAGATTATGCTCAAAAATTGAACATGGTACCAATTTATAAAAACTGTACACCCGATTCTGTTTTTGCTCGATTTTTTTTAACACGACCGTGCAAAAAAAAGTTTCCATACATTTTTTGTATGTACATCATTAATTTGTTTGCACGGTTTTTGAAATTTTGAACTGAAAACTTTTTCACACGGTAGACATCCCCCCTCCAAAAACAGAATCGGGTGTACTCAGATCACAAAAAAAAAAATGGTTTTCCTATTTCGGTCTACTCGGGAAACATATACGCTATGCTTTTCAACGAGTATGAACAATAAAATAATTGCTTCAGTAATTTTGTGGACTCTAGCGCAACTGCACGCCTCAACAAAAACACGATTCAAGGCAAAGTTATAAATAAATAGTAAAATTGTTCTTTGATTTGCATAGCTCCTAAATGGTTACCGTTTCAAGCCCGTTTTGTCTATCTGAACAGATAAATGAACACCACCAATAAAATCTACACCCGAGCGGAAGAGTGTTCATCAAATAAACTGAAGCCAAGATGTTCGTCTCAAGATGGCAATTTCCCAAATTTGCTTAACAAAATTGATGCTAAGAATGTTAGAACAGATAAGTCACCAGTAATCTAGACTGGTAAACTAAAAATATCATTAACTATTTGACATGATGTTTATTCAAGTGCCATTCAAGTTTCGTTCTAACTGGAGTAGAGCCTGATCCTCAAATGTATTTTCTATGATCACTTCCAATCCTATAGGAAAGGCCATCTAATATTATAAGACCCTTTCCTTAACCCGATGTAAAGTTCAACTAACAGGTTATCGTTTATAATTATTATTATTATTATTTATTTAAAGTTCAAATTACAAATTATAAACAAAGAATGATTACGCCAATTTGTCAAAGTGGTTAGATATAAACTTTTATTGTTTTTGTTGTCGAAAATTCACGATGTCGTCTATCGATAAGAACATAAAATCGTTTACCCATTTTCTTATGCAAACTTTCAACTTGTTAAGCCTCTCCTTATCATTTATCGACTCCCCTCAAATTTTGTTTTCTGGAAGTACAAAACAGCTTTCGAAAATTTTATTGCAATCTAAACTGAATGCGTCTGAATTCTAAGTACCGTGTGGGACCGAAATCCGTACACTTGTACAAATTTTCATTACTTCAGTATTAAAATCAATAAATATGCAGTTTTAAAATGACACATCTATTTACAATAAGTTATAATATGTTGTTAATGTCGAACTCGACTTGAGTGACTATTTTATTATAATTAAATAGTTTTCACATTTTCCGCCAAAATTTAGCATGTGCTCTTTAAAAAATATAAAATTACGATTCTAATGACGTACTCGTTTGGTGAATCCAGGAAATCAGTCATGTTTTTTCAATGTGTTTTTTTTAATGTCACTAGTAAAAAATTAATACAAAAAATTCATTTTTTTTTTTTTGGAAAAATACCTACGAAGTACGAATAACTCATTGCCTTTCGAATGTGCCATAGCGAGTTTCTATTGGACGTGTAATCACAGAGATATGCACAAAACACTTTTTTATGGTTTTTAGGGGGTAAACCCAAACTTTGGCACGGGAGTGTACAGTTAAAAAGATTCAAAAATGTTGAGAAGATTTTCTCCTAAAATATGCATTTTACTAAAATTTGCAACAAAAAATTTTGTTTATTATATTTAGCATATTCTGCAGATTTGTTTCTAGACATATGTAGAGTAATTCCTTTAGATATTTTTAAAGCGTCTTTCCTATACATTTCAAAAAATTTCAAAGAATTAAAATTCGATTTACATATCTCATTGCAGAAGCTCACCCATCGATTGAATGTATTCTAAAAAGAATATATTAGCTTTTTATGATACTTTTAATGGTTTTCGTATAAAGCTTTACAGCAGTCACTCTAGAGTCTAGAACACAAATCGATAATTTTTGCAGCGCGGAGCTTTGTCCTGATAGCTACACTTGTTCGTAGATAAACATGAAACCGAATGTACTATTCATATCTTTAACATGTGTTGTATGACTAAAATGGTCATATCTTTATCACGCTAGGATATGATAAGTTGGTACCGTCGTTGAGGGTGACAATGAGTTGAGAATACATTCGTTTGTCCAAATTAATTGTTGCATAACTTTTGTTTTGAAATTATGAATAACTTTTCATTTTATAAGTATAAACGAATGTTTAAAATGAAAAAATAAAGCGCAGGTGTAGAACCAGCCATATGTCAATGTGCAAAAATTCACCTTCATAAAGAAATAAAAAAATAAATGAAATAAGATGAATCAACAATAAATAACGGGTTTGAATTATGTTTATATGAAATTTGACACATTGTCACCCCATTTAAGAGAGATATTGAATCAAACCAACTGGAATTACTAAAATCTATTTTAAAGTTTTCTTCAACATTTTGTCATTCCATACAAATTGTATGGGAGCCAAAAACAAGCCAAAGTTTCACGAATTATGCGTTTTTTTTTTTTGTAGGGCAAAACAATCACTGAAAAATACCATTGGAAAGCTTGAAAACAGTTGAGTATACTCAACTCAAAGCCGATCAAAATGGAACTTTCTTCTCTTAGCGTTTGGGCCCTTCAATTGCATAGAGATATTTTTGTGGTAGTTGTTGGCAATTACAACAGTCCGACAAAATAACTTTTACCTCAACTCAAAATTTGATAGTATAGCTTTGTTGATAAATATGTAAAAGTTTCAATTTTTATATAGTAAGATATAATACTTAACTGTGTTAACGATTGTACTGAAAATTCGTGTTGAAAGATTCGACAGACCCATTGTCACCCTCAGTGACAGTATCCAACAATCATGTATCTAGTATTCTTGAAAGAATTAATCCCTTCGTGTCGAATCATGTACCCTCTGTTGCATCCGATTGTAATCTCTCCTGTACCGGTACCAATTAGTTCCGTTTTACTTTTCAGTCAATAAATCTCTTTTAACGAGCCTGCCTGTCTTGTACTGCTTTTAATTTCAAATAATACAACACACGCTTATTTTGCAACCATGTGGGCTGTGTTGGACGGAATTTTGTTCGCACTTGGGAGGACCACTTGGCTGGTGGGATAGTTTTCGCTTCCATCAGCGTTTTCAGCGGTGCCGCTTGCCCCATTTGATAATAATGTATCAAGCACTGGCCAGCTATTAGGGAAAATGATTGATTTTCAAAGACGGACCTGTTTTCCGCGCGGCACGGTAATGATCACAATGAGTGCGGGCGTTTTGTTGCATGTTTATGGGAGTACAGGAAAGCAGCGTTTCCCAAACAATCTGAACCATGCTCACATCACAACGTGAATCTGGGATGTATACTTCTCATGTATACAATGGGTTCCGGGTCATTTGGCCGAACGCCATTTGGCCGAATGCCGTTTGGCCGAACGCCAATTGGCCGAAAGGGTCATTTGGCCGAATGCCGTTTGGCCGAAATTGAAAATAATAGATGATAGATAATAGTTAGCATGAATTTTTAATGAATTTCAAAGAACAATTTATTCTTAAAGAAGGATAAATCATTATTTATTTATGCATTAGTTCAAAAAATAGTCAACGCTGAAAGAAGAACATCTTAAATGAAAGCAATTATTAACTTCTCTGTTAGCGGTAATAGTAATCAGCAGAGGTTTTCGCATTGCGTTTGTAGTCAGCTTTCGACAGTAACTAAAATACAATTTAAGACTTATTCGTCCTTCTGTAGCATCGGTTCCCTTCAATGCTTCGAATCGTATCAAGCAATTTTATTCATAGTTCTCGCAAACACGAGTTTTGGCCTCTTCTTTTCTCGACGGAGAAACAGTGAGCCTATTTGACGTTCACTGAATCGTTCGATTTATTGATATACGAAAGCAACGATGCAGAGTTAATCTTGGAAGAGGGAGAATGAAATCTTTCCAAAGGTAACCCATGCGCTGAAAAATATGTGTTTAATAAGACTCTCTATGAGCGTATTATAAGCCATAATTCCAATAAACTATGAAAAATATTCAAATATGAAAGAACAGCCTATGATCAAAAGAAGGAAAAATCTCTTATAAAAATTAAAGCAAGTGTAATGCAAATAATTATTATATCAGTATAACTACAAAGAACTGTCGATAATTTAAAGAAGGTAAAATTCCCAATAAAAATATAAGATCTATTATTGCCAATAATTATGGAACCAGTACAAATCGAAAGAATAGCCTATGTTTAGAAGAAGAAAAAAATCTGATGAAAATCAATGAGGAGTAAACCTAGCACACCGTTGGTAATCCAGAAACGAACCAACCCATCAGCTTAGAGTCTTGACACGAGTTCAAAACGTCATCCTGAATTAACGGATCGTTTTAATTATTCTTTTGGAGCACTAATATAGCGACAAATATGACGTTCGGCCACATTATCAAAATCAACAAATGAATTACCTGATCACTTATTGGGCCACACTTATGACTAATACTTATCAGCGTTGAAACATTTTTTTTTCGTGATTCGGCCAAACGGCATTCGGCCAAATGACCCGGTCGGCCAAATGGCATTCGGCCAAATGGCGTTCGGAAACGGCATTCGGCCAAATGGCCGGACACCATACAATGTATACAAAATCTCAAATCAATAACAAAAATATAGATAAAAGGTTATCTATGTTTGCCCTTTACTGGCATATACCAGATTTGCTAGTATGTCAGAGACATACTTTGACATTATTTAACACAACAACTTATCAACACACAATTCGACAATAGGTAAAACTAACGTCATTCATTTACTTCAGGTTACATTGGCGTTAGTGCTATAAATGAAAAAAAGACACGGTGTTCAATTTCAAGTGAATTTACGATACTTATCTCAATAACAACACATTCGGTTATTTCCTTTTGTCTGTTATTATTTGTCATTACAATTAAAAAATAAGATGTATTTTAGTTCTTTTTTTTACGCTTATTTCAAACAAACAAAAAACTTGACATTCAATTATCATATTTTAACACTAGTATTCCATACTCATTTGCAATTCTCCTTTTCCCGGCTAATCAATAATTTAGGTTTGGCAACCGCTGCTGGATTAAGGTGCTATTATCGCTACCGGCGCTTTGCTGTTCGATGTTCAACTTATCAACGCGTTGCATCTTTGCCAATGCGTGGAAAACTCTGCAAATTAGTAGAACTCATGAATTGAGCTACATTGACTGACTCATTGAAACTGTTATATCCGCCCATTGCACACATCGGGTGGTAAAGCGCAACCGGCCAATTTGGATTAAAATTATACATATTTCGCCGCCTTTCAGCAATTGCATACTAACATATTTGTTCATCTTTCCGTGCAGGCTTCCGGGAGGTTCTCATATTGTTGTCCGATGCTTTTAATGGGCTCTGCGTATCTACATATGCATCTCGGATGGTTGGTGGAATGTTTTTCATTTCGCATTGATTCACAAATTCAGGTCATCTCTTCAGACAAATAGAGCATCAATCGCCCAAGAGTATCATCAATGGCTATATGGAAGGGCTTCATACATGAACCGAAAAGGTGATATGCTCATTTTCATTTCTATAATGGGTTGAACCTGCTGTTTGCGTGTGAAACTTTCTTTCTCCTCAATTTTGGCATATTGATTTACTGATTTCCGATTTGTTGCGAATCTTAATTTAGATTTAGTATTTGGAAGTTCGTCCGATTGAACTATTTAAAATGTTGAATTCATTAATCATAGTGACATGGATTGGCATCGCAAACAATGCTCACATTTACAGTTACCTATTGAGAGCTTTTATTTGTCAAAGTTGCAGTTCTCGCATTCGTATGTCATGTGACAGGGAAATTAAGGAAATTTTCGTTGAGTAAAGATTCTGAACCGGCCGAGAATCGAACTTAGACATCTTTAGTTTGACTTTGCAGACGCCACCACAAGGCTAAGAAAGAGCAGTGGGGCCATCTATAAATTATGTCACAAAATAATTGCCATTTTTCAATCCTCCCCTTTATGTCAGACTTTTTGTAAGGATAACGACCCTCAATCTAAAATAAGGTTACAAATATTGATATTTAACCAATTAGCAAAACATATTAGGTCATTTAATTTGTTCTAATCATTATGATTAGGCTGGTCTACTGCGCAAGTATTAAGTATATAACTGAAATGTTTTGAAAAACAAAACAAAACAAACACTTCTTCCTATATATAATTGTCTTCTTCCCTTGAAGCGTGAAGTCCTTAATGAATGATTCCCAAGCACATATAATGAAACGTTGAACTCTCAAAATTTACATATCTAGATCATACATTGGACCACATTAACTGCAATAGTATGCAGTATGCGATAAAGTATCTCAAATCTCAGTGTTACAATAAAACCATCCAACACTGATTACGTGATCCACGCGATCAATTTTCATTCATCACACAGGCCTGTGCGTGTAATTTATGTGTTAGCTGACTAATATGTATGCTTCGTCCACCTCCACCTGCGTATGGACCCTATCGTTTTATAAACTATTCAACGCACGATACACCACACCGTTTTCCATACATCTTATTTTGAACGATACAGTTATACACATTTTGTGAATTGCTTCATAAAAACAAACACAACCCTAGTTTTGGTATGGGGGTTTCTCGGTCGAATTGTTTAAAATTTTGCACTACGAAGCTCTTCAATACAACGCATATTGTGGCCAAATAATAGCTCAGTAGCTCCCGAAAAAACCCACTGCCGAAGTGAATCAAAAGTGCCAAGAATAGAATGCACCTCCCTAAGCTTTATCTAAAAAATATAGCAATTCCCTTCAAAATTCTCTCATGTAAATACATCCATCATGAACTGATGTATCTGCTTGATGTAAATGTTTTGGTTCTAAACTTTTATTTGTTTAGGCTTTCATCACCCGATCCTGTTCTGCACGGATTTTTTTTACACGGTCGTGCAAAAAAGTTACCATATATTTTTTATATCAATATGTTTTATACGTCGAAAAATGGTGTTTCGTGCAAAAATCTTACAATCTTGTTTCGCTCAAATTATTCAAATGCTGATATATTTTTTTCTGAACAAAGAGAAAGCGATAGACATTAACAACGACATATTACACGGTGTGCCAGAAACCGTTATTAACGCAAAAAAATGTCCAAGAATTTGGCACCTATCATTCGAAAGGTATAGTATTCTAGCATCTTCTCCGTGAATTTGAAAATATTTTAACGAGGGAATCGAAAGGTATCGTGATTTGAAGCTTTTGAGCTGTTTTGGAAGATATTTTTACATACTTCATGATTTCCCCCACCAGTGCATCATTAATAATTTGTAAACTAGCCAAGTAACCATCAGCTTTGCATTAAGCATTCAAAACATATGGTATCTTAGCATCTGCTCTGAAAATTTGAGATGATTTCTTCGAGAAAATCAAAAGGTACAATGATTTGTATATTTACCATTATTTCTATGAAGTTTAAATAAGAGCTTATATTGGACAACGAAGGGAATACGTTTATATATTTGATCAAATAATAATTCGTAGTCGGTTATTGTCGATATAAACCTTGTTTCATGTTTTTTTTTTTAATATTTAAATGCAACAAGTCCCATATTCGGTTTAGTTTCACATAAAAACACAAGATCCTTGAATTGTTAGATACTATAAATATCGACTTTTCCTTTAGATACTGATAGATTATGTTTCAGATTGATGTTGCATGGTTCGCATCATCAAAACTTTGAATGATTCGTCATCAAATGTGTCGTCAGTAAGTGAGTCAGTCAAGTTTTGTACATATGAAAGAATTACTTTTTATTTTATTTCATTTATTATTTTGTTGATTTTATTATCTTTGGAGAGAGGTGTAACCAGTGAATATGATACGATGATCTCTAGGACTCTTGTAATTATGCATTTTGTTTACCAAGACAAATCATGTAAATTTTTTTCCTTTCCATTTTCCAAACTCCCATTTGTAGTATCCGGAACCACGACTCTCTTTATTTTTGGCCGATTCCGCCATCAACCGAACACATGTGTTGGGTGCAAATCAGCACATCCGTTCGCTACAAAATCCTTCACTAAACTGACTCTCTTTCACGCGACAAACTGTCAAGTCACTTTCGCGCTTGTTCTCCTTCGAGCTGTCACTTGTGCACGCTTAAAGGATTCATGCGATATAATGACTATATTATAATGAACCAAACACGCTAAGACAATTCTTACACGCTTAAATAAATGTAAGAAGTAATAATGAGTATTGTTCATTTTATCGATAATTCAATTAATCAACTCTAGCTACCACACCGTGGAAGTGCGGAGGACCCCAACAGCTTCCTTAGAGATGGCAACACGTAATACATTTATTCCATAACCCAAATTGACTTGTATTCGGACGCAGCCGGCGCCGATATTGCTTAGTACAGGGAATGAGAATTCCGTTACATACACACTGAGGGTGGAGCAACTAATCCTAAGTAGCATCCGTTGGTTCCTTGTGCAAGTACAGTTGGTCTTGTAATAACAAAGAAGCAGCAGCGGGCGGTCAATCACGCTCTTTAATCACATCGATTAACATATTAACAAGAATTTATTGGGTTTAGTAATGGTAAAAACATTGAACGTGCTAATAAAAAATATTAAAAATTCTCTTTTTCAAAACTTCAAACTACTCTAGTTATGTTGTCTTTTGATAACGTTTTCTCAAACTAACTTCGAAGATGCTAGTCAACTAGTGTGTGTAGTCAACTTTATCTTTTGAATGCCGAATGTCAGTCCAATAAACATTTTTATTTGTAAATTATGTACTTTAATATAGCAAAGCCTTATATATAAGCTCTTATTTAAACTTCATAGAAATAATGGTAAATATACAAATCATTGTAACTTTTGATTTTCTCGAAGAAATTATCTCAAATTTTCAGAGAAGATGCTAAGATACCATATGTTTTGAATGCTCAATGCAAAGCTGATGGTTACTAGGCTAGTTTACAAATTAATAATGATGCACTGGTGGGCAAATTGTGAAGTATGTAAAGATATCTTCCAAAACAACTCAAAACCTTCAAATCACGATAACTTTCGATTCCCTCGTTAAAATATTTTCAAATTCACGGAGAAGATGCTTGAATACTATATCTTTCGAATGGTAGGTGCCAAATTCTTGGACATTTTTTTGCGTTAATAACGGTTTCTGGCACACCGTGATTAACCTTTAATAAAACGAAAGACGTGATGTAAATGTGGTGAAAGTAATTGGTCACCATTAAAAAATAAGAATCACTTTTCAAATATTTAAAATCAGTTAACAGACGCACAGGCCCTTAAGACACTAGAAGAAGCATTTGGATTCATTATTGGACACGAGTAAACGCCAATACGAATTGATGCATTTTGATAGTCCATCCGATATCCACCAAACGATGTCATTGAAAATGCGAAAAAAATATGTTCACTTCCTCAAGATTCCATTGTACAAACGGGATCGGTGTTTTATTTGGAGGCAGATAAAGAGAATTGAATGTTGATATTCTTCCAATAAATCTAATTGAAAGTACAGTAAGGGTGAAAACACAAAAGTAACTGAAAGCTCAGAGAAGTGTACGACTTTTTATATATGATTGCTTTGTACAGTTGGGAGTTGTGTTTGATCCTTTGACCTTGACGCTTGCTCCTGCGTGGGCGTGCGACGAGGGCAGGATCAAACATGTCGCGCGTCGTTCGCAGCGTAGTGAAAAAGTGCCGCGGCTAAATGCTTGGTACCGTCAAACGGGGTAACTTGCAACAGGGGTGAAACTTGCAACACAACGACATGTAACTGAATTGACGTTTTCTAAAGCATTGAGTAAAATTATTCTAATTTGTTGCACCGGTTAATGACCTTGGATATAAAAAGAAAGGTTTTGGTGAGGATTGGGGTATTATTTTTACTATGGTTGGATTGCTAGAGGAGAAAATCATACCACACGTTTGATCGTATAAAACCAAGACTGAAAATCGTTCCTAGTACCACACATACGGGATATAAAAGCTATTCTAGGTATTTGCTATTCGTTACAGTATTTATTAGTGTACAAAAGGACTATAAAAAAGTTTTGTTTATTTCACGTTTAAACACTGAAAATAATTAAAAACGTTTTTGACTACTCATGTGGGGTAACTTGCAACAGCAATTTCAAACTCAATGGCAAGATGTTTTCTGCCGCTTGTCATCAAATCACATGATAAGCCAGATGGATTATTCATTTGTAGACATTACATTAAAATTGTTGTACTTCAACCAATTTATTACACGCTTGGTATAAAATACTAGAAAAGTTACATTAATTGCATTATTATTGGAATTTATTCTTTTTTCTTCGTGAAAACTATGGTTAATTTGAAAAATCTGTTTCAAATGTAACTTGTAGATCTGTCATTGAGAAATTTTTGCATGAAATATAAAGAAAGATATTTTCATTGACTAACATAGGTCATTTCAAGACATGCTATCAATATATGATACGTTGCTTTGGTTAAAATATAAATAAAAAATAAGTTATGTGAAGCAAAACCTAAAAACCTTTACATTTGAATGAAAAAGTTGCTCTAAAATTTTTAAATCGTCCACTAGTCGTCAAGACTTGTGATTTGCTAGAATTTCGACTTGTGGAACCAATGAAATTCAAAATCAATTGATTTTTTTTTTTTTTCAGATAGGGTCAATACTCATCAATCAATCAACAATAATGATTTTTTTTTAAAAGTATGGTACCTAGTTTCTGTTTATTGTCATGCTTTTACTGCAGTTAATTTTTTAATGATAAAATCACGGTATTGATAAAAAATTTCGATAGTAAACTTAGTCAGCATTGTGTGTTGCAAGGTACCCCTCATCAGGGGTAGCATGAAAAATGCATATTTTCAGCCTCTCGTGATCGCAGGAAACAAAATTATAATATAATGTGGTATTTATCACATGACATTCTTTACGTAGCGATTAGGATACCAGATTGTTTTTGATTCATCTGAGTCATTGAAATTTTTATTCAAATACGTTTGAAGTAGAAAAGTGTTGCAAGTTACCCCGTTTGACAGTAACACTAAATGCACGGCCACGAAGCCCATGTTATTATCAGATAGTTAAGATTACATACGAGAATTCAAAAAATAAAAATATTTTTCAACATGTTTGGACGCTAAATAGCTACACAAGTACAAAACCCTTTATTTTTGCTTCAAAATACGACTAATTCATGTTTACGAAAACCTGAGCAAATTGAAACCCGCATATTGTTCTCAACTCATTCGTATCTAGATTCAGTATCCTTGATTGCAAATTTATTTTTAAATGTCGTTAATCTCATAAAATTGACAGTTATTATTGTAGATATCCCTTTCGGGACGGACCATATTTGAGTGATTATTTCAAAATTTACCTTATAAACTCATCATCTCGTAGAACAAAACTTTCTTTATTTTGGCTATTCTATCAATCTATGAACTTTTTAGGGTCAAATTCAGACCAGCACAATTGTGCTGGTCCGTCCCCAAAGCGGTCGATGTTCAAAAAAAAAAAAATTTTTTTTTGATTTTTTTTCAAATTGTTCTAGTCACACCTTTTTAAAAAAATTTGGACCCGTATTTTTTTATTTCGTCATTAGGGTGCTCTTTCGTGAAATAGGGTGACCCAAAATTCAAAAATAATTTTGTTTATTTTTATGTACAATAAAATAAAAAAAATGCTTTTATTACATATAATAAATACACACTTAGTTTTTATTTCGTTGTTTGGTAGGCATTCTTAACGAAAACGCTCTGTAAATGAAAAACGAAATCAAATTTCGGTATCGATAACGAGCTTTACCTAAAAAACTTGAAAAAATAGGAAAATCATAAACATATTTATCTTTTTTTACCGAAATCGTCATTACATCTACCGAAAAACTGTAAATCGTTCAGATTTACTATAGACTGTAAACTTTTACCGTACTTCAGTACAAGCGCAACAATGGTTTACCAAACAAATGTAATTTGTTCCAAACACCAAACATGCCGCCATATTTGTTTCAAAGTTCAAAACGACGCGTTTTGATTGTGTCCAATGATTTTTAAATGATGTGTTCGAGATCATTTCTTAAAATCTAAGTAAGATGAACAAGACGAGTGTTTGGTTCTTATACCTAAGTATGATAAGAATATTTTCTTGAAAATTTAATTACAGAGCTGTATTTTATGCTGGAATTTGCTATTTCGTTGTGGAATTCGGAAACATGAAGTCAATCCTGCTCTACGAAGTTTTATTGTACTTGTGAACTTCAGAATAAAGAATAATGTATGTTGGGATTTAAATTTAAGTGAGCAATATTGCTAGAAAACCCTATTACAAATTGAATTGTATAATACACAATGGATTGGATTTTAGTTTTAGTTGAGCGGTACGACAGATCGAATGCGATGATCTGATCGTTGAAATAAATCTATCGGAATTAGAAAATGTGTTTTCGCGTATTATAATCCTGAAAGATGTTCGATTGGAGTTGTTCACACGGGATCCCAACAAATTTGGGGGCTCGTCCGGGAATCCCGAAGGGTGTGATGTGGACCTCACGGGAGCAATGTGATATAATCGCGAACAACAATTGGACTATTGGAAACGGTGAATCGATTTTGAAGCAATATGAAAGCTTCTCGGCGATATTTGCTAGTCAAGTGCAAATGCTGGCAAATGGAACATCAAAACTAATGCAGGAAATGAGCGCGATGAGAGCTGATTTTGATGATCTGAGGCTGAAAACAACATCATTGTGTTCTTCCATCAACGGCATTACCGTACGTTCATCGGCTATGGACACTAAGCAAGCAGAGGAACAAGAGAACAATACAGTGACCTGTGATGGACCGAACAATGGTGGTCTATGTTCTTTCGAGTCTGGGCGAACGAATCAAAGTGACAATGAAGCAACGGTGGTGATACAACAAGATATCGAGGATCAACAACAGCAATCACCAACGCCAGTGCGCAGTGAAAGCACTTTCATCTACGATAAACGGCAGCAATCTCGATTTATATGCAGCCAACCGTTGCAAGTTCGAAATTTTGGAAATAAACGTCATAGCAGGGGTGGCGAATACTGGTACACCTACCCTAACAGTAAGCAGAAATGGTTTAATCGATTTGAAGGGCAAGCAACATTGAAAATACCAGGAGTTGGCTACGACACGCGAATGCTGTTTGTGCGATATCATCATATGCAGTATTGTAAGAGACATTCTGATGGCGATATCACTCTGGAAGCCACAGATCACAAATCGATCGATGACGACGAAGATGACGATGATGACGGTAATGATAGCGAAGGCGACACCCGGGTCGGATGTCGGTCAGGTTGGCCGAATGTTGGGATTTAAATTTAAGTGAGCAATATTGCTAGAAAACCCTATTACAAATTGAATTGTATAATACACAATGGATTGGATTTTAGTTTTAGTTGAGCGGTACGACAGATCGAATGCGATGATCTGATCGTTGAAATAAATCTATCGGAATTAGAAAATGTGTTTTCGCGTATTATAATCCTGAAAGATGTTCGATTGGAGTTGTTCACACGGGATCCCAACATGTATTAAATGTCTATTATTGTATACATGAAGTGAAGACGAATATGAATACCCAAAATAAATTAATTTGTTTCATTTATCATCAATATGAATTTTCTTTTTGATGTTTTCTGTTTTATTCATCTGGAACGAAATACTGACTACCTGCTGATATTAACATTACGTTCGGTTATAAATTTTACAATTTGCTCGGTAATCGTTAACGAACAGTTTGTAATATTTTGACAGCTGTGTTTTGATTTAAATTACTGATACTTTACCGAAAGCTCAGCGGCTTATAATTCGGTAAAAAATTACCGGAGTCGGTGATATTTTCTAAGTGTGTACATATGATTTTTTTTTATAAAAAGATCAAAAACAATGTACGAGATATAAAAATATATATTCTCTCTAAGATTCAAAGCTTTAGGTGACGATGACGTTTATCGCTATAATTCAAGAACGAGTCTACATCATAGAAATATGGGTAAACATACATGTGTGAAAACTAATTGTCTCAACCAAACCATCTTAGTTTTGCTATGTTTGTTTATATCCTCAAAAATTATATAAGATTTTTTTTCAAAAATAATTTATGGAATAAAAATCAAAATTGAAAACAATAATTAACCTCTGAATTGTTTAGTGGAAAACTTATAAATAAATGAAAACCGAATTTAGTACTGTACCATTTAGTTCCACTAGAGTTTGTATCTTTTGACGCGCAATTTGACCTCCACTATAAGGCCGTTATCAGAGTCATGTACTAGACTCGAAAAGTAAGTTTATTTTTTTAGAGACCCTTGGATCTTTACCCGACAGCTTGGACGTTGATTACCAGGAATGATGCATTTTTAAGTGCAAATAATTACCATCAAATTTCTTCTTCTTCTTTCTGACGTTACAGAAGCCTGCTTCTCAACTTCTTATGAGCACTTCCACAGTTATTAACTAACAGCTCTCTTTATCAATCGACCAATTTTGCATGTGTATATCGTGTGACAGGTACGATCATACTCTACGCTCAGGGAAGTCGAGAAAATTTCCTTTACGAAAAGATCCTCGACCGGCTGGACTCTAACCTACGACCCTCAGCATGGTCTTGCTGAGTTTACTGTTATGGCTATCTTGCCCCCTATATCAAATTTACTTTATTTTATTTTTTACATCGAGTATATTTCTTAAAATTGAATTTACGTCATTATAATATTAGTTTTAAGTACTTGAAAGAACTAAGATGGATAGCTAACATATAACAGAGAATTCAAAAACCCTTCTAAATACGCATTGTCAAAATCAGGTCATTAACCATATTAAAGCATGAATTTGCTTTTTGAAATTGTTACATATATTCAAGCTATTTGAAAAATTACAAGAAACAATCAAATTTTTTTTTTGAATATATTTAATTATTTGGAAATTATCATATTTGAAAATAAAGGAACTGACAATGCTTCTAATAACACAATCCATTAGACAGCTGCGATCAGCAGGCTTTCTGGTTTGCCATGAGTTTTTAAAGTTTCGCAATCGGTGTGACCGTTAGATTACAAGGGAAAATGTAAACCTCTGAGGGACGATTCAAATATGACGTCTATTGTTTTTCGGGATTTCTAGAACCCCTTTCCCCATCTGTCACGCTTTTTCCAATACCTATCACATTTTCATTGACTTCCCTTCTAAATGATGAACGTAATTTTTTAATGACCCCTGACCATACTCGTAAGTTTTGTTTTCCCTTTTGTATCGTTGCATACGCACTTTTAGCTGTCAACCCTACCATGGAAAGTTTCCTGGAAAGCATTATGTACGATTAAGACATCACACGAATCAACGGACTAGCATGCAACGCCAAATGGCGTAATACGTTCCTGATAAAAAACGAGCTGAAACAGGAATTGAGCCCACACTTCTTTGATCGATGCAGCTAGTTACTTTGCAACACTATACGCATGGCAATGAAGTCCAGATATAAATTTTTAATATATCAGTCTCAAAACTCAAGATGTGGACAATATATTTTTTTAAATAAAAGAAACGAAACGTTTTTTTTTATATGAGCGGATAATCTAAACTCCAGAACTCCATACATTGCTTAATAGTTTAACTTTAAACTTTTGCAGTACTATGAAATACTATAGTACTGCAAAAGTTTAAAGTTTCCCATTTTAAAGCGCATTTCGTAGATCAACATAATAAACAACATTTTTGCAAGTAATACCAGCATGGGCTGCTTACATCAATATCACGCAATTTAAAAGACTGTGCAGTTCAGAAGCAAATAGTAAGCTCCAGTTGTCCAACTTCATAAATAATATAGCAGATATTGAACCAACATGCATTGTAGAACACCAAAATGAATTATCGATTCAACATGGTATTGACAGATTATCAAAGCAAGGGGACATTCAAATATTACGTCCATTGTTTTTAAGTCTATCTAAATCCTTCCTATGCTCACTGTCACGCTTTTTCCCAAGCCCCTAGTTCATGCACTGTCACACTTTCATACACCCCCACTCCCCTAAATGATTGACGTAATTTTTGAACGTTCCCCAAAAATTTAACTGCCTCTTAAACTTTGCTATAGGTGATTTAAGACAATACATGTGGTTCCCAATCTATTCCAAATATGGACTTATAAAAAAAGGTTTTAAACCAGAGTTTTGTTTTTCTGTTACATAGTTTTTGTACGGAACATATTTTTTATGATTTGTATGTAATCACTCATTCATGTTCCAATACAATATTATGCACTATTGTGGACATTTGAACCAGATTCAACCACTTAGCTTGATCAAAATACTGAAAATGATAATTGATAGTCCACAACGAAAATCGACCGGGTAAGTGCCGGCACCAGCACAATTGTGCTGGTCCCACTTTGTCCGTCCAGAAATTTTTGCTATTTGAATCAATTCTCATTTGGTCTTCACCATTTCAAAGAATGACTCTTTCACTCTCGATTCGTATCTGTGCATACCTAGAAAAAACGAATAGTTGAAAAGTTGCGACAGATAAAACTTTTTCAATTCTTACGGTGTTTGTTTACATTTTGTTTACCCTGAGCTGGTGTTTTCTAAACACGATGTAAACAAAAGTATTTGCGCTTAATTACAAGTATCAATGATAATTCAATAATCTAAAGCAAAAAAGTTTGGTAAAACTATGATTTATTGGCTTAAAGAATCATTCAATGTCATGGGTGCTGAACAGCACAATTGTGCTGGTTCGTCCCGAAAGGGATATGCCAAATAATCTAAGGCATCTAATACCATACAAATCGCTTCCCGCCACTTCTTGTGGAGATATTTTGCATCTTGCCCCTACCCCGAATTTCGTTATCCCGAATGACATTACTCCGAATTCCAATATGCATCATGAGGCTATAGCATTCAAGATAATTGTTCATTCTGGGTTATAGAATTCGTGGTGGTGACATTCGGGTTAATGGAATTCAGGGTAATGGGGTAGAATCCTCAACATGCTGTTGCTAAATATCTGCGTTTTTTGGTATATATATATTTTTTTCGTTTTGTTTATTTTTTTAGAGCCGATCATTATTTATACCAAAGGTAGGAAGCGTGATGGAGCCTTCCTTAACCGAGTGGTTAGAGTCCGCGGCTACAAAGCAAAGCCATGCTGAAGGTGTCTGGGTTCGATTCCCGGTCGGTCCTGGATCTTTTCGTAGAGTAAAGAGGGGCAAAAGTTCGAGTGGGGCAAGAGTTTCTTTTTAAGATTTCTAGCTCAATTCAGAACAAAACTTATATATGTCATAGTGGTTCGAATTCTATTCAAGTAAGAGACTTTCACTCCAAATATCATTAAAATTGATTGAGATTTGGGAAAGTTATGGCTATTTGTTGTTTTTCGACGTGAATATTGTAATTTTCGGTCAAACTTTCGTTGCATGGAATCGAATGAAGATAAAATATTTTTCAATATTTTATGTAGTGGCGTTTCTAGGTCTATCATAAGGATGCTTCGAGGTGAATTAGTTTTTGCATAAATGCTAGGAAACAATTTTTGGCCCATAGTGGGGCTAAAGTTCGAATCAGCGGGGCAAAAGTTCGACCCATGTATAAGCTCACGGAAAAATTTGCAAATTGCCTAAATCCATACATTATCTTCAAATTTATCTTAATTTGCCTGATCGTGCGAAAAATGTCACTAAAATTTTAAATTTCCACTTAGTTTAGCGAAAAACATATATTTTTGAGTATATTACAATTAACTCTGTTTTGGGCAATTTTTTGATGAAAATTTAGTGTGTATTTTTCGGCAAACTTAAGTTTACGGCTGGTATAAAGTATGCCTGCCATAAAAGTATCGATATTTTGTGTTTTAGCCAGCGAACTATTGCCCCATACTAGATTCGAACTCTTGTCCCAGTTCGCTTAAGTAAATCAATTTTGAAACTGTTATAACTAAAAATGGGTAAATATTTTGACACAAGTATGTTCAGCAAAATAACTACCAATATGTTGAAGGTTCACTGTATGGTATTTGTTTTGTTTCAACTGCTATTGTTTTCCTGGAAACTTTGATTTTACCACTAAGGTCGAACTTTTGCCCCACCTTACTCTAATGGAAATTTCCTTGACTTCCCTGGGCATATAGTACAATCGTACCTGCCACATAATATACGAATGCAAAAATGGTAACTTTGTCAAAGAAAGCTCTCAGTTATTAACTGTGGAAGTGCTCATAAGAACACTAAGCTGAGAAGCAGGCTCTGTCCCAGTGATGACGTTAACGCCAAGTAGAAGAAGCAGTAGGAAACTTGACCTCCTCAGAAATAGCATTTTATGAGCGACCTAGTATACAATATATTTAACATTAATTCAAGATGCTATGTCCTATGTAACATTTTTCTCATGCCCAGCGGAAGCGAAGTTCATTCAAAAGAACCATTGATTTAGTATAAATTACATAACACACACCCAAAATCGGGGCCCTGAAAATAACTAAAAACTATGATTCGAACGAATTTAATAACAAGCATCGCTGCAGTCTGTATAAGAGCATATGTTTTGGCCCAATTTCGGAAGGTTCCGAACACCTTTTGCACATGCGGTTCATAGGGTTTTACCCTCTGCCGTATGTGAGCTGCACTTCCTGTAGGTACTGGAAATGCTTAACCAGCGTTTTTTTTCTCTCATGCATTCTACTTTCAGCCACTCAAAGGAAGGGAACGCAAGCCCAATTTCAAGTTCACATGGCGCACAATGATTTTCGATCGACCTTAACATTTCAGGTTTCCTGCATGGCCACTACAATTAATGCTGTCTGACCGTAGATGTGCGTAAAACGCTAATAGAGACGTGACCTAACAATCGATGTTCATTGGCCGATTTCAATTCATTCACCAGTAAATGTTATGCTGGCGCCTGTTAGGATGCTACTCAAGCATGAATAAATAAAGTGGTGTAAGTAATAATCCTGCTTCCAAAATATCCTAAATAATAAAATTACTTTGGGGGGCGTCCACAAATTACGTAACGCTCTAGGGGGAGGGGGGAGTAGGCTCTAGCGTTACGTCTCATACAAAAATTTGAAATTTTTCATACAAAAAGCGTTACGGACGGGGGGGGAGGGAGTCGAAAATTTCCAAATTTTGCGTTACGTAATAAATGGATGCTGCCTTGTGAATCTTTTCAGCAATGAACTTAAACTTGTGCTTGATTGGCCGTTTGTGGTTGGTACTCCAGTATCGACAGATCAGTAACACTTACACAAAGAACCAACCAGATAACTGCATGGAACTAACGGACAGCCTCAGTGTATGAGTGCTGGTAATCTTCTATTCTTAAGCAACAATCATGCCTGTCACGTCAGAATGCAAAGCAAAACTGGCACACAGTAGACCGGATACACCCCTACAACTGCGCCAATTTATGTTGGAAGGTATTAGGGGTAAGGTAATTTTATGGCAGAGATGCTCGCTTTTGCATGCATGCAGAAGGGGCCTTCCTTAGCCGAGTGGTTAGAGTCCGCGGCTACAAAGCAAAGCCATGCTGAATGTGTCTGGGTTCGAATCCCGGTGTAAATTTCAATTTCTGTTGGATGCTTTTGGATGTACCAATAATAATGTTGATTTAATTAGTATTAGTATTGTTTTTACGTAAAAGTATGGAACAACATTTTGATTCAAATGCCGAACACTATGTTAATTCTGTCTCATATTCCGAACAGCGACTCTCAAAAAGAAACTTTTACCCCACTTTTCACTACTCTTGGAATAATTTATAGATTTTAGAAAAAAAATAGTAAAATTTACTCACAAACCATTTTTGGAATTCATTTTTACATAGCATTGCGGTGACAACGAGGCATTCATGAACTTTTTGCCACACCGTGGATCGATTTGCTAGCTAATGAATTAACTAATTATAACTTGCTATGGAACCGTTAGGCTGATAATTTGAAAACTCTCTCCTCACTCGCTGCATTTACGAAATTTATGGCAAATTCTCGTTAACAATTGTCAATCCGAAACGAGAGAAGAAAACAGTACAGCCACTTATCATATCATCGGAACAATAAACTTTCATATTAACTAGCTGTGTTCCGGATAAAATCGCAAAGCTGAAACAGTGAAACGTGCCTTTTGTAGTGTTACCGGTTCAGCATTGTCACTTTCAGTTGGTCCAAAACACGAACGGAAAACGCCTCGTTTTCAAGCTCAAATGTGGAAGCACGCATTAAATAATAGGCGATGACTTTACCCGTCTGTCTGACATGAAGGTGTAAAACAGAGAAACAGATCAACGCCAGAAAGAGGCGCTAATTCCACTCTCGACTGTGTGAAAATCTAGATTGGGGTTTCCTTTACCCGTACAATGGCAAAATTTGATTATGCTGCAAAAGTGATGCTAACGGTTTTAGTTACAGATCGTGGCATGTCTTATAAATGTGGAACTGTGAATGGAAGCGTTTTATGTGTAATTTTCGTGCAGTTACACCAAACGAGGAAACAGATAAACGGAGATTATATTGAGATTTAATTTCTTCATGTGCTTGCATGTGAAATTAATACTCCAGGGCAATCGACTCACGGTTTTGAACACAGCGCAGAGATAGAAGATTTGGACACGTTTCATTGTCTGCGTAAAGATGCTATATTAGTTCGTTTGTTTACTGCTCTTCTTTGCATTTTAATAGCTTACAATTTGTTTACTCGTAATACCAATATACGTACCTAATGAGAGCAATAACAGGACACAAATAGTGTTAAAAAAAGTACAATGCTGTAGAGTAAAGTGGGGCAAAAGTTCAAGTAGGACAAAAGTTTCTTTTTAAGATTTCTAGCTCAAATGTTATTAATTTAATTTTGGTTCGATTGGCTATTCGTGTAAAAGACTTTCATTCCAAATATTGTAGAAATCGATTGAGACTTGGAAAAGTTATGGCTAGTTGGTGTTTTTAGACTTTGAGGTGTAGGGGCTAGCGATGGGCGATTTTGAATCGATGTTCCGAAAATCGATGTTTTCATTCCGATTAATCGATTTTTTGAATCGATGTTTAGGGCATCTGAAATCGAGTGAATCGATTCTCTTTATTCGATTTTTTGATTCGATTCATTTTGTTGAAAATTATGAATATTTCTTAATGGCATGGTGAAAAATAAATCAAATTTTTAATAAGCCTTTTGCAATAGTGAATCTGTTCTATTGAGTTTCAGAACTGATTTAATTGAGGTATATTGAGTATCAGAATTGATTTAATTGAGGTATATTAAAATTTAATGTAATTGCATTTGGTCTTATTTCAAACTATATTTTAAATTTGAATTCGATTCAAATCGATTCAAAAACATCGATTCAAGAGATTCGATTAAATCGGTGAATCGATTCAGCAGTTCAAATGTGAATCGATTCAGTAACATCGATGTTATAGACAATTTTGCCCAACACTAGTAGGGGCCCAGATAGCCGTAGCGGTAAACGGGCAGCTATTCAGCATGACCATGCTGAGGGTCGTGGGTTCGAATCCCGCTGGTCGAGAATCTTTTCGTAAAGGAAATTTTCTCGATTCCCAGGGCATAGAGTATCTTCATACCTGCCACACGATATACACATGCAAATATGTTCAATCGGCAAAGAAAGCTCTCAGTTAATAACTGTGGAAGTGCTCATAAGAACACTAATCTGAGAAGCAGGCTTTGTCCCAGTTGGGACGTAATGCCAGAAAGAAGAAGAAGAAAAAGAAGAAGTGTATTAATTTTTGCATAAACATCAAAGCCGATTTTAAAACTAAGGTTTTGTCACTATTTATTCACCTTCGATGAATCATTACATCGCAACCTAGAATCAGTTACATACTCCAGTCAGAGTTTATACAGCGGAATTTCGTAGCTAAAGTGAAGAAGCATCCGGCCTCGAATAGCTTGAAAACCGTTTGCAAACAACAAAGCCCAACGAAGCCATAGGGTAAATCGTATTAACTTCGTGTTTTATATCTAGCAAGTAGAGTTTCATATATAGACAAGCTTCATTCCAAAAGCGGGCGCAGAGCAGAGGGATGCCTTTCAAATGGGGAAGAAATCAATCGACGATTGATACCTACCTTCGAATGAGATGCAATCTTGATTGGCCAGTTTACATAACGTTATGAGAACATAAAAATCAAATCAAAACACTCATGATACGGTTATACCGATTGAATAAACACTTTTTGTTTTCAGCATCCCATAGATGTATTTAGGATTTGCCACATTAGGCACGTCAAGGTTGCTGCTGTGTGCTTGCCAGAATAATGAACACGTTATTACAATAATTGACGATATGTTATCATAGAAACAATTAATATTACATATACAAACTAAACTGATTTGTTGCAGGGAGGAAGCACCAGATTAGACCAGCCTAAAATAAAACATTTTTAAATTATACACGTAAAACCCTACGTGTACTACAAAAACGTCAAACACTATTTTTGCAATTTCTCATCGTAATAGGCTGTTTTTCATCACGCCAATCTGTCATGAAACGGCCTTCTTTCCTGCACTGAAGTATGCAGTGCGGGAACAGTCATTACGTAACTAAAACCAGTGCTGTAATGATTCATTACGCAACGCTTTCTCATTACGCAACTGTTTTGAGTTGCGTAATCAATCATTACACAACAGTTTTTCAAAAATTGTCAAATTATGGTGAATGCTTTTCGATATGCTCGGCAAGCCTCGTAGGATAAATTTCACGACTCGTGCTGTAAAAATCATCATTCTGCAACTTGTTCCGTAAACTACTATTACACTAGCTCTTTCACAATGTTTAAATATGTGCTCATTCAACAGCTACTGTCGAGTCGGTAAAGAAACTGCATTCGGTTGGTCAAATTTATGGACCCCTCGGTAGTTATAATTCCGTGATTGACCGTAGTCAGTGAAGATGCACAAAGAATCAACGGTGGTAGCTCATTTCGCATAAAGCCGTTAGGCATAAAGTCGTTTGGTATAATAGTCGTTTGGCATAATGAGTCTAACACCAAAGATTTCTTAATATGATATTCGTTTTCACGTTTCTATTGAATCCCTCTGGTTTATTTTGGAGTCAATTGATACAAAATTACACTTTGTTCAACCTCTCACGTCGAGAACCTGGGATCGAATCCCATTCCCGAAATAGAAAAGCCGTTGGCCCTGAGATGAACTAGCCCAGGAGTAAAAATCTCGTAAATAAAGATAAAAACAAGTTTTTAAACAATCATATGCTCTTGAATAAACTAAAGCATATTATTAAAGTTATTGCCAATAGTTTTTATTATTTATCCATAAATTACTCTTCTTTCATATATAATTTATTTTTTTGGATTGCGCTGTTTTTTTTTCTTTCAAACATATGATGTTCTTTCTAAATATAATGAAACCATAATAAATATAAAACCTGTTGTTTTAAAATTGAAAAAAACACCTTCTTTTATACATAGCCTGTTCTTTGGAGCTATATTTTTTAGTTTTTTTTTTGTTTCCAACTGAAAAAAATATAAAAAATGCGGGTGGCAATCGATAACATTGATATGCTCAAGTTATCAGCAGCGAAAAGAGAAATCAATAACCGCAATTATTCCGATGAGTATGACCGCAATTTTTTATATTTTTTTCATTTTATTAAGCCGCAATAAATTGACGTCCCTTTCAAGACAATGGCTCTGTTATGGTTCGTTACCGTGTGAGCCTTTAGTTTTAAGTGTGTTTTATAACGTTTTGCGAAAAGATAAAGAGGTTTTGTGCCTCTTTGAGAAAAATTTCTTAAAAGAAATCACTCAAAGGGGTTTTTCCCTCTTTCAAAATTTTTGAATAAAAATAGACTGTTCTGTATATTTATACTGCCATAAGATAAAATGTAATAAAGCTTAATATTAACCATTTTTATACTTTGCAGTTTTATCAATTCTTGCAAGCTGTGCTGTTAGAATCATAATTACTTTAGAACCTGGTAATATTTCAATATTTTTTTTGGAAGCACATGATCTCCTGTCGAGATATGCTGGAAAAATATTATTTCAATCACAAATTTTCCCTTCTTTCGATAATAGACGGTGTGCTTGATTTACACTTCCAAAATTAAAATTAATTTCTCTATCGGCAGCTTTATTTTTACCACAATAAAAATATTCAAACCTCGATAACTTTTTTGTTTCTCTTCTAGTCTTCGAATCTGTGTCGAAATTGATCATTGGTCAACTGGATCCAGAGATATTCCGAAATTCCTTGGGGGACCGACGCGTAGCCATAATCCCCCGATAATTTCTCAGGTTACAGAATTTTTATCGTATTGGGATATTCACTCTTCGAAACAATACATTATTGAGAGTATGTTATGAAAAATGATGCAACACATTTTTAAAAGAAAGTATTTGTGCAAAACTTTTGAACGATTCAATATTAACCTCTCTACCAGCAGCTTCATTTTTACCGCAATAAATACCTCGATACCTTATTTGACCAGCGTGGTACAAGACACATAAAAGCACATTACTCAAAGACGGGTTAATGTTAAATCGTTCAAAAGTTTTGCCACAAATACTTTCTTTTAAAAATGTGTTATTTATTCGAGTTATGCTGTGAGACTTACATTTTTTTAGCGTTAAAGCCTTAAACATTTTACACGAAACATAATCTCTCGTATATAGGCTATTTTTGCATTATGCTGAAATATTATTTCTTTGGAATAGAGCTTTCAATATTTCGCAATTAAATTTTCCTTCCTTTACCAAGTTATTTCCATCAAGTGTTACGTCCCTGGGACAGAGCTTCATTTGCAGCGAAATGTTCTATGAGCGTTCCCTTTATTATTAACTGCAAACTTTCTTCCAATTTACTATTTCCAAATATGTATATCACAACAAGCTCAAAGGTACTCAATGTTCTGGGATGTATAGAAAATTATTATTCCGAAAAGATCCTCCACCAGATCCGTCACAAGTTTTATTTACTTATGCTCTCTAATGTTACAACAATTATTGGACAACCATAGCTACCCGACTAGAGGCTTGTAACAAGAATATAATAAACTTTTATCAGAATATGATATGCATATCATGGCAGAGACGAACCAGCCACGATCTGAGCTGAAAGTCTCTTTAATAAAGATAATAATAATAATAATAATAATATGCATATCATATTATGATATAATTTTGTTAGGCTCCTTTATCCACAGAACATTTTAAAACAAAAATATATCATAATGTGTTTTATTTCTCTTGTATATATGTTTTGTTCTTTTTAACAGCTTTACAACAAAATTAAATCAAACTTATGCATTTCAATAATATAGACAATATTTGTAACTTTGTCTTTCCTTTTGGACTAATGTTGGTTATAATGTTGTAACTTGAGTTTTTGATTTACAAAGCAAAATATATTGTATTGTGTGTCCTGGATCATCATTCTTCATTATTTTAACATTAACAAAAAATCTAAATCTATATGGCTGTTGATCAGATCATGTAACCTTTTGATAAATATTATTAAAATTATGTGACTTTGTTTCATTTGGGACGAACGAAAAAATACCTCTTGGAATTGCCAAACTATCAAAGCAATCACAGAATGTTATGATCATCATTTATTTTTTGACTAATTGCAGGTGATTAAAGATTAACTCATTGCGACATAAGTCCAATTTTAAATTGCTTGTTTTACATCAAATCATACATTTTTCTGTCAATTGCACCAAGTATCATACTTTGTTTGAATTGTCACATAATATATCAAAAGCTTGTAACTGAATGAGTTATCGCGTATATTAGACAGTATTATAATTTTGAAACTTTGTATCAAACATTATAACTTGGGATATGTTTTTGATAGAATTAAAACATATTTTTTTATGTTTATGTTACTATTCACACACTTTTTGTTATAATTTTATTTATTTTAACAACATCCTGCATCAAGTTTCTTACAACCTATATTCGATAAAATTTTTATATCATTATAACATACGCTGATATAATTTTGTTATGTAGCCATAGTCGGGTTGGCAAATCTCTGAATGAACACCACGCTTGTTGAGTACCTACCAAATTGTTTTGCCTTGGGCTCATTTATGTGGATCTCGGTAAAAGCTTCAAAAAATGCGCATATTCGTTCTCAATCACCCATTATGTCAAACGGCCATTATATCAAATGACCATTATGCCAAAAGGCCACTATACCAAACGACCATTATGCCATCATATTTATATCCAACCGTTGCAACGATTAAATTTGCAGTCATAGATATGTTAGAGTTTCAAAATAAAAGCAAGAAACGAGCTCACCAATTGATCCTTCATTCTTCACTGAGCAGCCACAATCCACTTTCAGCTTCACTGAATGAAATAAATTACTCTGGATACGCGAAAATATAATACTTTTGCTTTTTATGCAAAAAGAAATCGCTCTAATGACACAAAAACAAAAGAGAATTTATTTAAAAAAAAATTCAGAAAATCAATGTGCAAAATTTGCGTGCAGAACATACAACTGATTTTTTTCCGGATAGATTGGACCCCAATGGATGTGCAAAAAAATATGAACTATGGGCTTTTACGAAATTCTGCTGAACCAGAAATATTTGTTTAACATTGTTCACGAAAATCGTACTTTTTTTCAAAAATCTCGACGGGGCAACCCGTAAACGCCATTTCTCAGATTTCCTCCCCCATACAATAGTTTGATTGCAAGTTTTCTGACACGGATTTTTTTATTGTTTTCAATGCGGGGACATCTTTCTCATATTATGTATATGGTGTCATTCTATATCATACATTCAATATTTAAGTTTTAGTTTGTCCTATAAGTTTAGTGGAAGCAACATTAGAGTATCTGAAACTCGTTCAAAACAACACTTTTGGTTTCAAATGTGATGACTTTTCGATGCTGAAAGTGTATGAGAAAAGCAAACTATGAACATATCCAACGTCGTTGGCAACTAATGAAAACTTTGGAGTTCTGTCCCGGTTTGTGATTCGAGTTGGTATATGGGCAGTAGTTTATTTAAAGGCCCTAGCTTCGCGGTTCAATTGGGCACAAATTTCTCTCTCATTTATCGTCGCACGCTTTACTGTGTATGTAAATCAATTTTTTGCTGTTTTGCTACACTTTACTTGTTATTACATCGGAACAATAACAACCATATACACCGCCTTTCGAATGCGTATCAATTTGAATCTGTTTCGAAGGCCGTTTTTATTTACCAAACAAAATGTTTCCGCTTTGGTCTATGGAGAGACTCGTGATTTGTTATGACGAAAGAAAAGATAACACAATAAACTTCACTTTCTTCTCTCGAATGTCGGTCTTGATATTGCCATATAATAAATTTCATACGTGCTTGTATCTAGAAAATTTCGACTACCTTGAATTTATTGTTGTCCCAAATTGGTATACTTTCCTTCAATGCAGTCGCACATGCGTGTCGGTTTCGCGGAGATTTTTAACGATCATAAATCACAACTGAACATGAATCGTAGATCATAGCAGACAGATTGTAAATGGCAACCAAAAGATAATAATGCCTAGTTTTCAGCTCTCCTAGCACAGTCCGAAGGCATTATTTAAGCATTTTAGTGTAATTCATGCACCTTCTAGAAGAAATTGTGAAAAAAATATACACTAAGGTTTTTGCACAGTTTTTATTTTACACAGTTTTTGGAATTAACGTTATAGTTTCGCACGTTTTTCTGCTTAAAACAGCTTTTCAAAATTTATCTGTAGTTAATTCCTAATAAATTTTGATCAACATGTGCCACACTAATGTCGCACTAATGTCGCATACTATCTCCTGTTGTTAAGTGTGGTTATCCTCTTGGAAGTAAATATAAGTGTCTCAAAAACTTTACCCTAATCGTAAATTATTCCGCTAGCATTTGAATCACTAACGGATTTCTAGCATTTTCCCACCCAAATAACTGTACAAAAAGAGAGGGAGTACAGAACCTTGCCACATGTAAAGAGAATGAGACCTTACGAACCATTCGAATGCCATTTCTGTACTCATCACGTAACTCCCATAAACGACAATGAGTCAAGAATAAAATACCAAACCGCTTCGCATACAAAACGTTCCATTATTATTGCTTTCTTCATTCACACAATTCAGTTCATTAAATTCAAATAACACATCTACCTGAGGTTGGTTTTTTGAATTGATTTCACGTCCCCAGCTGGTTTACGCGTTGCTCGTAAGAGACACCAGAATTGTTTCATTAAAATCTATATTTTTGGAACTGTTAGTTGTATCGAAGTTTCGTCCGCAATATGTAAGGAAAAAACTTATCTACTAATAACTGTATTTAGGTTTCCAAGAAGCGTAAATACTAGACCAGTGGATAACAACAGAATTGTCACAAATTTTGTTACCCAATACGCATTTACTTAAAAAAGATAAAATTTGAAGAAAAATGATTTATTATTATTATTTTCTCAGTCTATTTTGAATTTTAATGTGATTCAATGAACACTAAAGGATTTTTTGCATAACTATTAAACGAATAGTGGGACTGTGATGAATACCGATAAATCTACCCTACACTGAAAATTCGGGGTGGCCAATGGCCATTGGTCATATCATTATAAAAAGCAGTGTATCAAATTTTGGTACAATTGTGAATCAATTTTGTTGTGATCCCAGAGCCAAGTCCGTTATTTTCAAGACTTCTTTATCGAGGACCTAATCTGATTTTATAAAATATAACTGTATTGAAGAATTCGAAAAAGAGTATTGGAGTACCGTGTACCTTTGTGTTCCATCCTAATTGCTTATCTTTGACAGATACGCGTATTTTACTACCACTTGTAGCCTTCTACGGTACCATTTACTCGTATCCATTGGATTGGATACGACTAACTGACATTGAAGAAGGCTACAAGTGGTAGTCGAAATACGCATATCTGTCAAAGATCAGCAATTAGGGCGGAATTGAAAGGTACAAGGTACACCAATCTACTTTTTGATGTTTAGGATTCGAATACACCAACGTTCACGCTCCGTCATCGTAATCATCGTCATCATCGAAACTTCAACAGCAATTTTTCTGTTCAAAACTGATATGTTTTCGACGAAAATATGTTTACTGTGTTTCGGTTGGAGAGTAGAATACAGTGAACACATTTTCATGTAAACCAAATTGATGACGGATCCTGCCCCTTAAAAAGAGTTATAATTGCATTGATTACCATATTCAAATAACATAATTGTATCCGGTTTAAAGATCAACACTCAATCATCATCAAATCAAAATTTCAAAAACATTTTACCTGTTCAAAAGTAAAATGGTCTTGATGAATACATATTCACTGTATGTTGATTATAGAAAAGCTGCATCTATATATTCAAAAAATAATAAAGGATTCTGTCCCTTAATATATAACAAAAAATATTTGATGAAACGCTAAGAAGCTCAATAAAGCAACCCCTCTCTTCAACAATTAAACACTTATAACAATACTATCTTAATCACCTGATCATAGAAATTTCGCTGAACAGGCTACTAATCTATTGATGCCTATACCCTCAGTAGCAGCTAAAGACTCCCTTTCCGTTGAAACGAATGAAAAAAATAGTTCAATTGAGCATTATCCTAGGCTATTATTAACGCAATATTGATGTTTTTACCATTAGTGGAGTATTTCTTTCCGATGAGTCGGGCAGCTATAAATAATGATAATCGGTCGGGCTCCATCAAACATATGCTGAAACCAACTACTTAAAACGATCGATGCAGAACGCAATGGAAACGAACAGGCTCTGGAATAAATGTTCCATTGATCGAGTGTTTCGTTCGTCAATACTGGATTTAGGGTAACGAGCGTATAATCATCTCTAATAGTTGTTTGACTGTACTACTTACATATTAAGGTGGCCCGTTTTTATATGAGAAAAAAACTTAATGTAAAAATCTGACGCCTTCCCAAATTTGTTCATTTGGACCCACAGAAACTATCGTGAAAGTTTGAACGGAATCCATGAAGTCAAAGGTAATAGATTTTTTCGTTAGTGATTCTCAAATCAATATGTAGTCCAATCAAAAGTTGACATACTTTTTTCTGTGGAGTTGTTCGTTTTCCCCGAAATATAGTTTCTCATGCAATTTTTTTTTTGTTTATGTTGTGCGCTAGCTAAGGCCGAAAATAAAGTTTTAATATAAATTGGTCATTGCATTGAGAAAGTTTACAGCATAGCTTGCCTTGCAGTAAAAGTTTTGTCAACTATTCAGGCTTTGAAGTACAAACTTACAAGTGTCTTGAAGGTTTTAAGACAACTCTGAGATTATAACTTAAATGGATCATCTAGGATAGGGATATACTGCATATGTTTGATGTTAGATACCATTTGCCATATCGAAAATTGTAAAAGACAAACATAAGATGAAACAATTTTGAAAATAACAAGAGAAAGTCACGTATTTTAGACAGATATATAAAAGGGAAGGGTAGAAGCGGATAGTGTAAAGAAGGGAACTAACAAAGTTCGACAAAAAAAAGTCAATCTGTATGCACAGAGAGGTGTTATCCTGGGTTTGTAGGTACTCATTTTTTGAAGTAAAATTTGAACATGTAGCATCTTTTTTTTAATATATATATAATTTAATCATTTACTACAACAGAATTTTATGTTTAGAAAAGCAGAACTTGTGTACTGTATTATGTTTTGATCTTGAATTTCTTAGCTTAGCTTAGACTGACTACACATATCAATGGTTGCTATTCCGTGATTGACCGAAGTCAGTGAAAATGCAAAAAGAATCAACTAGAATTTCGGCTGGGATTGGCCATAATCTTCTTCAGTGTGCATAACTCAGTGCCTCTATTTATACAGGGTCAATAACGGCGCCGGCCACGTCCTTGCAGTCAGGTGGGATTGGAGGAAGGAATGTTAGTGTGTAACCTTTGCTATTTGGAGACCGTGTTTGCCTCTGCATCTCCACAGAGGTTACTGGGAGGGAAGTTTGTTAATGGAAAGGATCGTTGGGTCACAGGATTCACTTTGATAAGCGATTAGACCATGATAAATAATTTGACGCGAGCAAAGGATCAAACACTACTACCTGCTTCGCGATCCGCGCCACTAATTTATCATGCAACGCGAGCGACGCGCAACACGATTGATCCTGCTCACATCACCCGCCCCCGCAGGAGCAAGTGACGCGAGTAAAGGATCAAACACTACTAACCTGCTTCGCGATCCGCGACACTATTTTATCATGCCACGCGAGCGACGCGCAACACGATTGATCCTGCTCACATCACCCACCACCGCAAGAGCAAGTGACGCGAGCAACGGATCAAACACTACTAACCTGCTTCGCCATCCGCGATACTATTTTATCATGCCACGCGAGCGACGCGCAACACGATTGATCCTGCTCACATCACCCGCCACCGCAGGAGCAAGTGACGCGAGCAAAGGATCAAACACTACTAACCTTCTTCGCGATCCGCGACACTATTTTATTATGCCACGCGAGCGACGCGCAACACGATTGATCTTGCACACATCACCCGCCCCCGCAGGAGCAAGTGACACGAGCAAAGGATCACACACTACTACCTGCTTCGCGATCTGCGCCACTAATTTATCATGCCACGCGAGCGACGCGCAACACGATTGATCCTGCATACATCACCCGCCACCGCAGGAGCAAGTGACGCAAGCGAAGGACCACACACTGCTAACCTGCTTCGCGATCCGCGACACTATTTTATCATGCCACGCGAGCGACGCGCAACACGATTGATCCTGCTCACATCACCCGCCCCCGCAGGAGCAAGTGACGCGAGCAAAGGATCACACACTACTAACCTGCTTCATGATCCGTGACACTATTTTATGATGCCACGCGAGCGACGCGCAACATGATTAATCCTGCTCACAACACCTGCCCCCGCAGGAGCAAGTGACGCGAGCAAAGGATCAAACACTACTACCTGCTTCGCGAACCGTTACACTATTTTATCATGCCACGCGAGCGACGCGCAACACGTTTGATCCTGCTCACATCACAGTGCAGTGTTTGATCCTTTGACGTTGCCGCTTGCTACTGCGGAGTGTGCGGGGGGAGCAGTGAAAAAGTGTCTGATCGTTAGTAGTGTTTGATCTATTGATCGCGTCGCATACTCTTGTGGGGCGAGCGATAAACATTTGTTCGTCGTACAATGCGTTTATCGAGTAGTATCGCAAATCCGGTTAGATGTGATTATATCATGGATCGCATAACCATAGGTACCTTATTTTACTAACCCAATATCCTTTCCATTACAACTGTGGAGATGCATAGTTATACTCGGTCCCTAGTAACAGCCCAACAAACAATTTAGCAGAATAAAACTCTTAACAATATTTCAGCTCAATAAACTGTTATTCAGCTATCAATGTTGCTTGGGAATGGTTGTCTAAGTAATATTCCTACCCTTCCCCGATAATCGTAGGAAGTGGCTGGCGCCATTATTGACTTTTAATGTTTGAGCTCTCGATTTGTGCACATTGAGAATGGAATCACAAGCCCCATTCATTTAGTTTCTGTGCAACTCTGGCCAGAGACAGAGTGCACCAACACACGGCTCACAGGTCTTTTCACAAGCCAAGTTTGGGTTATTGGACTCAACTCCGCGTTGCCGTGTATGGAAATTACAGTCCTAAGCCGCAACCCAAGCCAAACGTCAAATCGTTTTATCCCTACCAGAAATTGTACCAGTTTTCGGCAGTCATTATCGCTCGTAACAAGTTACCTGCTGGTCGGGCTCTATCATCCGGAGACTCGATAATGCGGGAATTTTTGACTCGATTATCCGGAGTATATTATTTGTTTTTTTTTCTTAGTTTTTCATGCAGAAATTTGAAGTATTTTAGTTTTATAATACACAATATGAGTTTTTTAGTAGTACTGAACGTAGGTAGGTGGAACGGGGGAGTGACCTATTTCGCATAAAGACGTTTCGCATACGGACGTTTGGCATAATGGACGTTTCGCATAAAACAGTTTCAGACAAAAACAGGTAGCACACGATATACGAATGCGAAAACCGTAGTTTTAAGTCGTCGAAAGGTATCTTATTGTAAGGATATTGTGATATTTTTTTATGGAATATCACATATTTTTGTAATTATTTTCTATGCGTATTTTTTCATCATAATCATGCGTATTTTTTCCAAGCATATTTTTTTCATCATAAGACCCCCTTTCTCCAAATAAATCATTTCTAGCTACGCTACTTCATCAGACAAATAAATAATAAAAAAATAAAATGTCAAGTGATTTTATTACAGATTATAGTTTTTTTTTCCTGGTGATTCTATCATCCGGAGTGGAAAAAATAATCGATACTCCGGTTAATCGAGTCCGACCTGTGCCGCTAAATTCACACCTTTTTTTGCGATCTTGTTACCCATAATAAATAACATCATTTTTGTAGCTCCTGAAAATAAATATGGAAACATAAATACGAATTTCGACATTACATTTCTAAAAAAGAATACTGGAGTTTATTGTATTAATAAAATTACGCTTTTCAACCTTTTGCATTATACATGCCACCTTTTTAAAACTTTCAAAGTAGGAGGGCAGTCCATACAAATCTTAGTACGACTCACCACACTGAATTTCAAGCTAAAAGCAGACGATATCTGCTTTCCTGAAAATAAAATACTGTGTCGGGTTATTGACTAAATTCAATATTTTTATTAAAAAAAAATACTAGATGTTCAAGTACAGTAGTGGACAAAGCATTTGCAAATTTTTCGATTATCCGTTCAAAATGATCAACTTTAGAGGGTTATATCTGAGTCATTTATGGACCGATTTGAATGGAATTTTTTTTGTTCCTCAGAAAAAACTTAAATATTTACATACATTCTTGAGTGATTGTTCGAAAGCAATAACGGTTCGACTGATGTGAATTTTTTGACGATTTTTAATAATTGACATATATAATAATATTGAAGGAATAATTTCATTGTATCTTCAACAAAGTTGTAGATTTTGACGAGATGAACAAGTTTGCTGAAGACAGTTTTGTGCAGGGCTGTCAGAATTTAAAATCAATTTTTCGACGAAAATTTCGCTTTTTCAAATCAGCCATTGTTATAATTCAAGTTATGTCTGATGTTCTGTGAAAATTCCATACGAGTCGGTCTATAAATACCTGATATCTAGTTTACCATAGTTTGTCATTTTGTATGATCCAATACTGTATGTGAGTATTTCTAAAAAAAAAATCCTGAAAAAACAAAAATATTCTTAAAACATCATCTTTTTCGAACTTTCAAGATCGAAATGACGCGTCTCTGTGCAGTGCATGCTGATCATTTTTTTATTATTCAATGATTTTTAAATCAACCTTAAATTATTATAGCACTTTTAGATATGTTTAGACACCAGTATCTCCTACTGAATCGATTTTGTTGTAATAATGATTTCAATAGATGGCTTTCAATGAACTAAGCAATCTTTTCGAAGACATTAGGTAAGTATCTTATCCCTATTATAAGGTGGGCTTCGTTGCCGTGCGGTTAGTGTTACCAAGCATTTAGCCGCATCGAGTCAAGGGGTGTGGGTTCGATTCCCGCTTCAGTCCGGAAAACTTTTCGTCAGGAAGGTTTTTCGACTGTGCCACTGGGCGTTGCATGCTAGTCCGTTGTCTAGTGTGGTGCTTCCTTCAAAGGGCAAATCGTCCACTGGAAGCATTAACGTGTCGGTGTCTTTTTTTAAGTAATCAACAGTTCAGTACAACCACAAAGTCGTTAAAACAGACATTTGGTAATGCCGCAGCTTTCCTTGTGTGTTATTTCTGAAGTATAATGTTCACTGAGTGGAAGATATCAGGCCTATAAACAAGTTCTACAAATGAAATACCTTCAAATTTCGTGTACATAATTCAAGTAATTTGTGCTATTTACACTGTCCTCGAAATTGGACGCAGAGTGTTAAGAAGTTAATTTAATTTTCTCATACAACAGATACACACTCAATCTGTTCGGTAAAAATAACTGGGTTTTGGAACTACCGAAAAAGTCAGTAAACTAAAAAAAATGTCAGAAATCGAAAAACAGAGATTTTTCACTGAAATTTTGCAGAGAGCTTTCTTTTTATATCATATATCGATAAAAAATAAAACATGGTGAAATTTGCTTTTCAATTACGCGTGGCGACAATTTTCATTTTACTGACTTTTTCGGTAGTTCCAAAACCCAGTAAAATTTTACCGACCCCAGTAATTTAATCTAAGTGTGTAGATTCAAGCAAGCGAGCTAATTGTTTCAATAAGCCATTAGGGTAGATGTACCAATAGTGGAGGTACTAAGCACGATTGAACTTCATTTAACCGCCTTAATTCAAGAAGCACAATTAATGCACATGTTGATGTTGCAACGGGAAGTAACGACCTGGGAGGGAGGCACAGATACTACACACAAAATTTGAAACATTTTTTTTCCAAACAGCAAGATAACTCCAGTTTGCCAACGACAATCAAGGCAGACTTGGCGAAAATCGCCAGTTTTCATTTGTTGTGTACCTTCGATCTTTCTGGACAAACATTGAAAAAGGGCCACAGTTTTCTATGCGTTTAATTTTCAGTTTTATTGAAAACGATAAAAAGAGCCTCATTCCAATACGTTATATTCAATTAGAATAAACGGTGCTCTCGTAACGTTACTTTTGAATGTGCATGAATTGATTCTAATTCGATTTTTGCTACTTTTGATGAAATGCAAAAATATGCATTGGCTAATTACGCGCTTTTTTCATGTTTGTCCATTGTTTAAGATCCGGGCTCACAGTGACAGTTCGTGACAGCAAAATCTCGGCTCACTGTGACGTAGAGAAACTTTGTATTGGTTTCTCCCTCCCAGGTATCGACCATTCACTTAATGAGAAAAATGATTTCATCGCAGTAACCAACGGCATGTCAGTGAAAAATAATACCTCCACTATTGGTACACTGTTCCTTTAGTTGCGGTATATTTTTAATTCGTGTTCCTATAGTTGCGGTATCCGTTGTTTTCTTATGGGATCCTCCACTATAGGAACACTTTACCGCAACTATTGGTACAAGCAAGAACAGTTTTAGTAAATTTAGTTATATTTCATCAGTTTTGAAGAAATTTAAACGCTCTTTTCAACTATTCCGTGTATCAACAAGCCAATACGTCGATTGGCAGTGTCGGTTCTGAGGCTAATGCAATAAAATCAGTGAAACGGCACTACCGCAACTATAAGAACACCCACAACTAAGGGAACACTTACCCTACAAGTCTATTTGGATTTATATTGTTATTGTGTTTTTGACTTTAATGCAAACTTAAGAAAAGCGTGGCTATCTACCAGTATTGATTCACACAATTCGTTCAACTACTATCATAAAATTGTTAATATCTATCTATTTGCTAATAAGGTGGCGATGGTACAAAACGAATGTAAAAGAGGCATTCTATATACATTGGTCAAATAGATTATACCACTCTTGCAAATCCCACGCACTCATAGCGAAACGGGAAACTAGAGCACAAATCGTTACTGTCCGATTTATCCGTTCAAGCAGTGCCCATACGCCATAGCCAAAGTAACACCCCGTTACCCACACAATTTGTTGGTATTAATTTGAACACATTTCTGCCAGTGTATTTTTAGCTGCCGTTAAATAATTAAAAATTAAAAATCATTTATCACGAGCTGCAAATTCTTACGACCATGCCCAGATAATAGTGCTGCGCGGTCAATGCTTTCGCGGTTTGAACGTTTCTACCAACTATTGCCGGACGGACCACTATTATTAAGAAAAAAATCTCCATCAAATCTCTGCTCATCACTTGTTTTCTATGGCTAAGCTGCATGTATTTTGAAGTTACGCCCTATGGATGGTTTGAGTCCACAAATCCCAAAGATATCAGACATATTTCAACGGTTTTTTATTATCAAATATACCATAAAATACCACTCAAAACTTGGTTCAAAGTCGGTTTGTTTAGGTATTTGTAACCTCTGGGTGGATTTTTGAATAAGAAGATTGTCATTATTTTGAGTTACGCCCTGCCTGAGACCGAACCAAAAGCATAAATTTTAAATAGATTTATGAGACATGTATATATCGTTAGGCATGTTCAAATACTTTCAATGACACACCGCAATTGTATGCTGCTAAAGTATTTCACAAACAATTGATTTTCCATGGGCTCAAGTGCTTTAAAACATTACGAAGCCAATTTAATCCCTTTGTACTCACTATTCAATATATCGAAACACAAGTATACACCAAAGAATACTTTTGGAATTAAGAAAAGGTACAGAGAAATTTTCTAACGCGTCCGGATGTTTTTAAAACTTAGCTGTCATATTTTTCGCGTCCGGGTACTTTTATTTCGCTGTCGCATGAAAGTTTTGGCTGATAATTATAAGTGTTTTTATGCTTTTAAGCAGCCACTGCGCATTCTGTAACTGTTCAACTAGGGATCATAAGAATTAAGTGTAAATATATGGGTTTCTAAAAACTCGGCAAAAAATGAGTGTTAGACGCAAACATATGCCAAATGAATGTGATAAACATAGTGCAAAAATAGTGATTTTTAAAAATGAAGTTCCTGTTTGAAGATTTTATGAAGATTTAGAAAATATTTGTCAAGTAGCTGTTGAATCTGAATATCTGAGAGTTTATAAACCACTAATTGTGAGATTTACAATTTTAAGTTTCTGGATGACTCAATTGGAAGGAAAGTGTGAACAGTGCCGTAGCGTGCGGTTGGCCAGGTTGGCATCCGCCAAAGGCCCCCCTTGTCACACTGTTTGTACCTATGAGTCATCTAAACAAATTGTTAGGCTTGTCACGCGACTCCAGACACACATCCCTCTCCCCCCTTGAAGCGTGACATAATTTGTGTACGACTCCTAATCTGTTCAAAACTAGATGACCAAACAAACGTTGTATTGTCCCAGTAGGCCGTTTTGCTATATGCTATGAAGATTCGCATACAAAGTGGCAGATTAATTTTCACTCCGTTTGTCATACTTTACGGGTGAATTTCTTAAACTAGTTGTGCACATGAACACGTCGGAACCCTATACGTACAATCAAGAGAAATAATATTTTCAATCCGTTGGCCTACTCTCAAATTAACTCGTGATACACAAACACCATTCCATTTTTATTTATAAAAGAGCGGTTTCACGCCAAATCGGTAAACGATGAAACTCGCCTACCTTGGATTCAAATGGAATTTTGCACATAGTTTCGATATAATAGAATAAGTTTTTTCCACTGGTGGAGAGACCATTTATAATCAAGAGTAACTTCTGATAAGGGCGTAAGTATTTTTAGAATTACCATTTAAAAAAAATGTACCTCGGAAACCGTTTGTTATAGAGAAGAAGTGTCTGAGGAGGGATGGTAGACAATCAAATAGGCTTTGTAAAAAAATATACACTGAAAAAAAATACCTTTATTTTCATGAAAAAATCGAAATTAAACCTTAAAACACAAATTGCAAAAAATAGGTATCTTCGATTTTTTTCAATTTTTTTCTGTAAAATTTCAATGTAAAACCAGATGTTTTAAGCACAGTTTCAACATGGTGCAATCTAAAATAAAAAAGTTTTTCTAAGAGCAACTTTTGGTGCATTTCTGAAAATTCCATTTCTGGCCGTAGAAAAGACATTTTGATGCTGTAATATGATTCTTCACCCAAAAACAATTCAAAATGCTAATTACAATGATCTTCCTAAAACTAGCCGTTTTCAAGATATTTAGGATTCAATTATATTAATATCATAAAACTTAAGAAAATACGCCCGTTTAATAAGTTACTCCAGATGCTCCACCAACAATGTTACGTTTATCTCTTTCCACATTAATATCCCATGTTTTAAGGGCAGTTTCAACATGGTGCAATTTAAAATAAAAAAGTTTTCTAAGGGCAACTTTTGGTGTATTTCTGAAAATTCAATTTCTGGTTATAGAAAAGGCGTTTTGATGCTGCAATATGATTCTTTATCCAAAAACAATTCAAAATTCTAATATCAATGATCTTCCTATAAGTAACCGCTTCAAGATATTTGGGATTGAATTGTATTAATATCATAAAACTTAAGAAAATACGCCCGTTTCATAAATTACTCCAGATGCTCCACCAACAATGTTACGTTTATCTCTTTCCACATTAATATCCCATGTTTTAGGGGCAGTTTCAACATGGTGCAATTTAAAATAAAAATTTGCTCTTAGAAAAACTTTTTTATTTTAGATTGCACCATGTTGAAACTGTGCTTAAAACATCTGGTTTTACATTGAAATTTTACAGAAAAAATTTGAAAAAAATCGAAGATATCTATTTTTTGCAATATGTGTTTTAAGGTTTAATTTCGATTTTTTCATGAAAATAAAAGTTTTTTTTTTCAGTGTATATTTTTTTTTACAAAGCCTATTTGATTGTCTACCATCTCTCCTCAGACACTATTTGTCTATAACAAACGGTTTCCGAGGTACAATTTTTTTTAAATGGTGGTGCCAAAAATACATACGCCCTTATCAGAAGTTACTCTCGATTCTAAACGATCCCCAATTATATGAGATAATTTTCGTCTCATATACTTAATACATCTGCGCAGTTTCATCCAAATCGGAATGGTACATGTCAGATTTCAGCATTTTATGGACGATTTCGCGTGGAACCGCTCAAAAAGAAGATTAACGCTTTTATGGTTAAGTCTCAAATAGGGCGTAACTCATTTTTTCTATTTTTTCGTTCGAAACTCCGTCCAGAAGTTAGAAGTAACTAATCAAATCCACTTTAAATCTAGGTTTGATGGTATATTTCTTCACATAATTCCTATTAATGTAAACCCATCAAAATATCTATGCCATAATGCCATCCTTTGAATTTGTGGACTTAAACCATCAAAAGTCCGTAAATTCATGATTTTTGTAATTTATTCCAGATTTGCAGCAAGGCTTTGGAAAACGGCCTTCCAGTACATATTTGATAGATTTTTCCCTAATAATTACGGTCTGGGGAGCAACGTGATGAGGTGGTCAAGAAGGTTGCTTTGTCGATTTCGTTGGCATTCCAGCCCAGCGCACTATGGCTGAAAACGTATAGAAAGTGTGGAAAAAAAAACAAATCAGAAACTCCCATGCCTACTACGATGACGTGTTCGGTAGGTTATCGACGGAAAGGTAATCAATTTGTGAGTGCACTATTGTAAACCGGATGGCGTATCCAGTAGTTATGAAACATTGGCGTTTTCTTGATTTTTGCTTGCGAGAGAGCGAGCGCTGTTTTTCTTTCACATTTACCTAATTTGAATGACTTCTTCGGGTAGTTTGAACTTTGGCAAATAACCCCTAGCCCCGTTTGAATAAAATCCCACATTTTACATAACGTTTGTAATGAAAACCTTCAGATTTGTTGGAATGAATCAAATTAGTTGCATGCCAAAATTGATGAGTAATCGAAAGTCCATGCCGGAATCCAAACTATTCATTAGCAAAATTTAACCATCGTTCTGATGAAAATAAAAGTTTTATGATTGGGAAAAGCGAGCTCATTGACCGATACTCGGAAATTGCTACTTAATAGCAAACTAAGATATTCCATACCAGATAATTGCCAATACTTACAACCTGAATAAGGCATGAATAAATCCTGAATAGGAAGTAAAATACCTCAAATGATATCTCATTATAAGGACTGTTCATTTTATAAAGTGGACACCTTGTTTATGATGTATATTTTTAATTTATTGATCAAATCGTAATCGGTTTTCTGTGCATCGTTCAACTATTACTCTACAATGAAAATATAAAATCTTACAAAATGCTTTTGGTTGAATAACTAAGTAGTTTGTCCAAAAACTTCTCGGAACAACTGTTCGTCAAAGTTGAGCATTATTTTTCGCATAATAAAAATCCTCATTTACATTATCAAATTGTGTGTTGATATCCTTGAATATTCAACTAAAGGTACAGCTTAAGAAAAATCAATAATATTCCACCATTCTCTGAAACTAGGTCACCCTAGTGATGCATCCTTCATGGTCAAATTTGCTGAAACACCATCATTTTACTCCTAGCAAAAAAGCAAAGTCAAAAGCGTGTTAAAAATTGGTTTAGATTACTAAAGATACTGTATTTGTAAGAAAGAGTGCTAAATCGTGAATTTTAACCGGAATCTTAGGTTATAAATTTTACTCTTTATGATCATTTTATTGAAAAATCTCAAACTTGTAAAATCATGTACACATATTTATCGATCTACAGCGAATTGTAAGCTGCGAATATTTTAAATAGGTAAATTCTAACACATTATAAAATAATACATGGAAATTAATTCGATTTCATTAAGCAGTGTCGACGTTTTTAAAAAAAAGTTATTAAGCAATAGCCATTCGTAAATTTTGCCCAATTTTGTTATTATTTTTATTCCTTTACGTGTTAATCAACGTCGCCTTGCAATAGGTTTTCATTGAAAACTTTTTTCGCAAGCGTCGGATTGTTTCGTAGTCTTCGGCCAATATCTAATGTAAAATACCTTTCGAGATATTTGATTCGGAAAAATATGGAGTTGTTGCAGTCCCATATTGGAAAATAAAGTCATAACAGAGTCACCCCTAAGATCAACTGCAAAACGTGAATTGTGTTCAAGATTATATTAGAGGATCAAACTTCGGGATGGTCACTAAGAAGCAGATTTCGGTTGGGCAGAACTATGCTATGAATGTACAGGGTGATTACTATATCCTGTCAGTAAAATAAGTAATCATAGAAAAAAGATGGTTGTATGAATTTTAATTACCAGTGCATATCCAGTTTTGGACATCTATAACATTTGTCTTTGCTATACATATATAACATATTAATTTTTTTACCTCAATTTCCAGCCACAAGTGTTGTTTAAGAAGCATGACAGTTAACACTCACGTTATTCAGAAGCATACATTTTAACCTTCCAGTCGTCGCGCGGTTTGCCACCGTCAGAACCACTACGCTGCGGTTGTGAACGAAAAGCGAGGTTTTTTCAACAGTGTTGTACAAAGTACAACAGCGCGACGACTGAACTGTTAACCAAAAAAGACATATATTTTTCGCTAAAATTTGCCATAATCAGTCTTATGCTATTCCCTAATAAGTCTAAAAGATTGGGTGCTAAATCGTGAATTTTAACCGGAATCTTAGGTATAAATTTTACTCTTTATGATCATTTTATTGAAAAATCTCAAACTTGTAAAATCATGTACACATATTTATCGATCTACAGCGAATTGTAAGCTGCGAATATTTTAATAGGTAATTTAACACATTATAAAAATAATACATGGAAATTAATTCGATTTCATTAAAGCAGTGTCGACGTTTTTAAAAAAAAAGTTATTAAGCATAGACCATTCGTAAATTTTGCCCAATTTTGTTATTATTTTTATTCCTTTACGTGTTAATCAACGTCGCCTTGCCAATAGGTTTTCATTGAATAACTTTTTTCGCAAGCGTCGGATTGTTTCGTAGTCTTCGGCAATATTCTTAATCGTAAAAATACCTTTCGAGATATTTGTTCAGAATTAGTTTTTATAGAGGCCAATGGGCGACCTCTGGCGATTTTTCTTATCAAAAGTAAGTTTTCCCATAGTAAATTCCATACAAACTTTGAACGGCTGGTGCTAAAATATAGTTTCACCGATCGAGCTTGAATTTTGCACAGTTGTGTCCACTAGCGTGATTATTGTTATGGTTATGGTGTTAAACATCCTCCCAAAGTTTGAAATGATTCGGATTAAATTTGACTGTGCACAAGCCGTTTGAAGTTTATATTGAGATTACTATGGAAAACGCGAACCTTTTATGTTCAGTTCTCTATCTTTTCTTCATCGAATTTCAATACAATCCAGGATCTAACTATGGGATGGTACACAAATGATGTCACGCTAAATTTCAACTTTTTCGACCCCCTCCCCCCCCCCCTTTGTCACACTTTTTGTATGAGTCTTCCGAAAATTTTGTAAGGCTTGTCACGCTTGGTTCGACCCCCTCCCCCCCTTGGAGCGTGACGTAATTTGTGTATGACCCCTATGCTATTTTACATTAATTGTTTCATTACTTTTCAAATAATAAAAACCTTTTTTAACTTTAGGGGTTAGAAGCAAAGAGGTGTGCATACAAGATTTGAAGAAAATTTTTGAAGAAAACAAACGGTTTTGAAGAAAATAAACTCCCAAGTAGATGAAAAAAAACGAATTTAGTACTATACCATTTAATTCCACTAGAGTTTGTATCCTTTGACAGATACGAGTATTTCGACCTCAAATGTTAGGCCGTCTTCAGTGTCGTGTACTAGAAGTCGAGTCTAGTACACGACACTGAAGACAGCCTTACAGTTGAGGTCGAATTACGCGTATCTGCCAAAGGATACAAACTCTAGTGGAATTAAATGGTATAGTACTATTCGGTTTTTTCATCTACTTATAGGTATTCTACTAAACAGCTCGAAGATTTATTATCAACTTTCAAGTTTTTTCAGTGATTTGCCGTTTCATACAAATAATATGGGCGCCTTCTCCTGTTAGGAGAAGCAGTTTGCCTAGGCTACTTCTGCTACATGTGTTGTGCTATATCCCCGAAGAAATACCGTAAGGTGGTTCCGAGGAGATAAGGTTTGAGGCCAAGGGTAATGTCGATGCACTGTACACCACTTGAGCAGTTCAAAAATAAATGCCCAAGTACAGTGCATGGGCTAGTTTTAGCGGGTCGTCGTTGGTGCGTCATCCCCGCACTCCCTGAGTTACCTTCTCAGGGGGACTGTTTGCAGATTTCCCACCTGTAAAAAATAAAAATAAAATATTGGCGCCAGAAACACAATCTTCTAGAAATTATGATTTTTTTTTTTCGGTTGACAAAATCAGCTAAGATACAGTTGGGAAGCTTGAGAATAGTAGAATTTGGTATATCTTACTGAAAAACGACCAACATGTCACTTACACCCCATTTATTTTTGGAATTATTCGCAAATATTTTTTAAAGTAGAATGCTTAGCTTTTCTGTCCATCGTTTTTTTCATCGCAACATTTGTATTATACTTTATAGGTACTTTACTATGCATACTAAAGTCAACACACTTTGTTTGAAAATGTCAAGGAAAAGCATGAAGTCAGAGTAGTCCCATATTGATAAATAACGGTATAACAACAACTTCAGAACGCGAATTGTGTTAAAGTTCATATTTTTTGCTGATCAATAGAAGCAAAATGAGTAAAGGGTGACCACGATGAAATTGCCACACTATGAAATTGCTCTAACTTTTTAACCGTTGGGTAGAATTTAATGAAAATTTGGGTGGATTTAGTTCATAGTGCATTATTTACATCCTGCAAGTTTTAAAGTCCTGTGATCAAAACTCGCGGAAATGGAGTCGAAAGAACAGCTATCTTGCGCATCCATCACGAGAACAAGGATCTCTCGCATCGTTCCATCGCTAAAACGTTGGGAATCGCGAATTCCACGGTGTCGCGAGTGATTAAGCGGTTCGAGGAACGATTGACCACCAATAGGAAGCCCAGAAGTGAAGGAAAAAGTATTCCGTACAACACCAAAAATCACAACCGCGTAGTTGGGGCCTTCAACCGAAACCCGAACGCCTCCGGCTAAGAACCTGCACCTAAGCCGAAGTTTTATCCAGAAGGCCAAAACTTAGGCTGGGCTTCGAACGTTCAAGGTACAACGTTACAGGTACGCGACGAGAAGCAGAACAAGTCTGTCAAAACCCGTGCCATGAAGTTGTACCTCAACATGCTGACGAAAGTTGAATGCTGCATCATGGACGACAAAACATATGTGAAGGCCGACTTCAAACAGATCCCCGGCAACCTGTTTTTCACGGCCAAGCATAAGTTCAGCGTCCCGGAGCATATCCGCACTCAGAAGATGTCCAAATTTGCGAAGAAATTCCTGGTTTGACAAGCCATCTGCGCGTGCGGGAAGCGGAGTGCACCTTTCGTGACCCAGGACACGATGAACGGACAGGTGTGCATGAAAGAGTGCCTCCAGAAGCGGCTGCTTCCTCTCCTGAAGGCTCACAACGTCCCAACAATCTTCTGGCCGGATTTGGCCTCATGCCACTACTCCAAGGATGTGCTGAAGTGGTATGCGGATAATAAGGTCAATTTCGTGTGTGGCAATTTCATCATGGACACCCTTTAATCTGTGCGTTGGCGCTAAATTAATGTGGCATGCAGAAATGTACTAGTAAATATGAACATTTGTATCAGCAAACAAACTTTGATTGCTGTTTTCACCTTTTTCACATGGGACAGTTATGCTTTTATGGGCAGTTATGTCGGCCATTAAAAATATGATATGAAAAGTATAGCAATTATTCCGTGATTATAACATTAATTTTCGTTTGTGCTTAGTTATGATATTTTATATCTAGAAAATACTCAAAACCATGAAGTTTATTTGATTTATCTGTAATTGTTTTAAATATTGATCAGCGTTTTATTTTTTTGTTGAGATTTATTTGAATGTATATGCGGAAATAAAAATTTAAACAATGGCAAGTTCTAGAAATCACTCATCCATTTTCACGAGCAGATTAAATTTTGGGCCCACATCGTGAATTTTGGGCCACAGTGCAAGGAAGCAAAAAAAAGCTTTCTCTATTTTATTATACAACAGGTGCATGATAGTGATAGATAAATTTAGCAAAAAATAGCACGTGAAACATACGTGGTAGTAAGCGACGATTTTATTTATAACATGCTTTAATTACATTACCTACAATAGGCTCACGGAGTCGCCTGGCAACAAAAGATTGAATGGCAAGTGTGAGCATGAGCATCGCCGCAAGAAGGTAAGCTATTTGTATGTTCCGTTTTATGCTTCAATAAAACAGCTTATACAAGAAGATTAACGATCTCATCGTCACCCTTCGCATGAACGCAACATCATCAAGTACGTGTGTATAATTAATGAGTACAAAATGGTTGGTTCAAATAGAAGAACCTGAACAGAGCAAGGGTATGCAGTTTTGAAGTGTTATAAAAGATTTTTAAATCTCACGGTATTCTGAAAAAGCTTGCGCTTATACACGCAACATGATATCCACATATCATATTAGTTATGGAAACGGGAATGCAATTACTTCATTTCAAACTTTTGCTGAAGAACTAGCTCAATATCAAAACTGGTCCATGGAACGTGACATCGAGAAGGTCTTGTCACTATGATCACCGATTTTGTAACTCATTGTAACAAAATATCCCATTACACAGAAGACGCGTAGATCACTTATTCATGGTGGATTTAAATTTATAAATTTGAACCCTATTGGAACTATACTGCACATAAAAGCATAACTGTCTTATATGGATTTTCAAGCCAACGCCATTTTTCATCGCAACCTTCATATTTTAACGTATACTTTACGGTGCATATAAAAATTAACACACTTTGTTTGGAAATGTTGCGGAAAAATATGGAGTTGTTGCAGTCCCATATTGGAAAATAAAGTCATAACAGAGTCACCCCTAAGATCAACTGCAAAACGTGAATTGTGTTCAAGATTATATTAGAGGATCAAACTTCGGGATGGTCACTAAGAAGCAGATTTCGGTTGGGCAGAACTATGCTATGAATGTACAGGGTGATTACTATATCCTGTCAGTAAAATAAGTAATCATAGAAAAAAGATGGTTGTATGAATTTTAATTACCAGTGCATATCCAGTTTTGGACATCTATAACATTTGTCTTTGCTATACATATATAACATATTAATTTTTTTACCTCAATTTCCAGCCACAAGTGTTGTTTAAGAAGCATGACAGTTAACACTCACGTTATTCAGAAGCATACATTTTAACCTTCCAGTCGTCGCGCGGTTTGCCACCGTCAGAACCACTACGCTGCGGTTGTGAACGAAAAGCGAGGTTTTTTCAACAGTGTTGTACAAAGTACAACAGCGCAACGACTGAACTGTTAACCAAAAAAGACATATATTTTTCGCTAAAATTTGCCATAATCAGTCTTATGCTATTCCCTAATAAGTCTAAAAGATTGTAGTAACATTCTGTTTCAATCAGGCAATATTTTCAGCGGAGTTAAGTCAAAAATACATATCTGTGGAAAACGTACGTGCTAAGTGCAATGCCTTCAAAACAACACATATGACTCAAAACTAAGGTTAATGAAAAAAGATTCAATCTTTATTTTGTCAAACAAACTTTATAAGTGTGCAAAACAGGATGTACACCGGATATTGAAATTCATATATACATCTTTTATCTACGATCATTTACTTTAGTGACGGGAATTAGTAATCACCCTGTATATATCATAATATATGATATTATCATATACTACTGGTATTAAATACTTCACATCCACATCACTTCCATGTTTTCCATAATGTATTGAAAGCTTTATCTACATAATTTGTAAGTATAAGCCATGTTGAATCAATAATCGCTTTAGTGACCTTTGTTCAAAATTGATTATCAAAATGTTATACTCTCGTGTAACAAATCCAAGAAGGAAGCTATCTCTATGATCTACTAGTAGTAAAACTACTCTAGAATATTTCTAGCAGGAGAAAGCAACATCGCTCATACTAATGGAGGAAGATTATGAAATCATAGAGAAGCACATAGATTTTCTGTCAAATTTAAAAATTTCTTGAAGGAGAGTTCTGTTTGATCTTTCGACCTTGACGCTTGCTTTTGCCGGAGCGAGCGACGAGGGCAGGATCAAACATGTCGCGCGTCGGTCTCGTAAGTGAAAAAGTGGCGTGATCGGGGAGTTCGGTTGGAGTGAGTGAAAAAGTGCCGCGATCGGTTAGTTCTGTTTGATCTTTCGACCTTGATGCTTGCTTTTGCCGGAGCGAGCGACGAGGGCAGGATCAAACATGTCGCGCGTCGGTCTAGTAAGTGAAAAAGTGGCGTGATCGGGGAGTTCGGTTGGAGTAAGTGAAAAAGTGCCGCGATCGGTTAGTTCTGTTTGATCTTTCGACCTTGACGCTTGCTTTTGCCGGAGCGAGCGACGAGGGCAGGATCAAACATGTCGCGCGTCGGTCTCGTAAGTGAAAAAGTGGCGTGATCGGGGAGTTCGGTTGGAGTAAGTTAAAAAGTGCCGCGATCGGTTCGTTCTTTTTGATCTTTCGACGACCTTGACGCTTGCTCCTGGGCAGTGCGTCAAGAAAGCCCGAGCTGTCGTCCGTGTTTTTTTTTCGAGTCGCGCGCCTTTTTTTTTTTTTTTTTTTTTTTTTTTTTTTTTTTTTTTTTTTTTTTTTTTTTTTTTTTTTTTTTTTTTTTTTTTTTCTGGGTGCTAGCCGAGCAAACGAGTGAAGCTGAAAATGGATTGTGGCCGCTCAGTCAAGGATAACGGATCAATTGGTGAGCTCGTTTCATGCTACTATTTCTAATCTATAAAATATGTATGACTGCACATTTAATCGTTACAATGGTGGGATGTAAATATGATGTTTCAACAAACTATGGATGGTTCGTCACTGTGAGTGTCGACACAAACTCTGATTCATGATTTATTTATGTTTAACATTTTTTTTTTTTTTCAGAACACCCCTTATATACCTTTATTTTTGTAATTAAAAAAACTTTGAATGGTTCGACACTACAAGTGTAGACTTGCGAAAGGTCCACTTTATTCAACAAACTTTGGATGGTTCGCCACTGTAAGTGTCGGCATAAGAATAAGAGTGTTCTATGATGTCCCAACCAATTGAGTCTTTTGTTTCTTTTCAAATGAGTAAAATATAATAACACATGCTTTCGTACTGACAGCTGTAGGAATGTTACATTTAGGTATTTGTTCAACAAACTTTGAATGGTTCGTCACCTCAAGTGTCGGCATAATTTTCCTCTACATAGAAATTATATGAACAATTATATTTACGTATAAGCATGTATATATCTCACAAATCATTGTTTATCATGGTCTAATCGCTTATCAAAGTGAATCCTTTGACCCAACGATCCTCCCCATTAACAAACATCCCTCCCAGTAACCTTTGTGGAGATGCAGAGGCAAACACGGTCTCCAAATAGCAAAGGTTACACACTAACATTCCTTCCCTCAATCCCACCTGACTGCAAGGACGTGGCCGGCGCCGTTATTGACCTTGTATAAATAGAGGCACTGAATTATGCACACTGAAGAAGATTATGGCCTATCCCAGCTGAACTTCTAGTTGATTCTTTGTGCATTTTCACTGACTTCGGTCAATCACGGAATAGCAACCATTGATATGTGTAGTCAGTCTAAGCTAAGCTAAGCTAAGCAAATTTAAAAATTTCTTGAAGGAATTCTTACAGAATTCGCTAAAGATTTCCTGAAGAAACATCAGAAATAATTAAAGTTGGGAGTTATAGTCAGGAAAAGTTGGGAAATCCTTAAAAAAAATACTTGCAGTTGAAATACCTAGAGAACATGAAATTTCGGAGCAATTCCTGAATGTCTAAAAAAGACAGGTAATGATAAAATGGTAGAGCAACCAATTATTTCTTTAAAAAATGGAAGAACAAATGGGCCCAGATATCCGTAGCGGTAAACGTGCAGCTATTCAGCAAGACCAAGCTGAGGGTCTTGGGTTCAAATTCCGCCAGTCGAGGATCTTTTCTTAAAGGAAATTTTCTCGACTTCCCAGAGCATAGTGTATCATCGTACCTGCCGCACGATATACACATGCAAAAATGGTCAATTGACAAAAAAAAAGCTCTCAGTTGATAAATGCTGAGAAGCAGGCTCTGTCCCAGTTGGGACGCAACGCTAGAAAGAAGAAGTCTAAATGAATCTATGAAGACAATTCTAAGAGGAATCTTTGAAGGTGTTTCTAGGGTCTGATTTGCTGATGAAAAGAAGAAAAGCAAAAGAAATTTTTCGCCGATTTGTTACAGAAATTTTCTACAGGGACAACCGTTTGAACTGACATTTGCAAAATCACGTTACGATGGTGCAACTTTTTTGTACGTTAGCTTTCTTAATGATTCCTAGGAATAAAATTAAAATTTAAGATTCAATTACGCATCAAAATTGTTTTCTAGTGGGTTTTCCTCGGATGATGTGATTGGAGGTATATTTTTGACATTCGCAAGATAAATTCTTCAGTAATAGTTAAATAGTTAAAATTTTGGTCTGCCCAATGCTGAGGAAATCAGCCATGTTTTTTCAGTGTGTTTTTTTTTTAAATGTTACAACTTCAAGTAAAAATTTAGTATACAAAATTCAAAAAAATGTTTTTAGAAAAATACATACGAATTAAGAATACCTCTTTGCCTTTCGAATGCGCCGTAGAGAGTTTCTATTGGACGTATAGAGATATGGACTGAACACTTTTGTATGTTTTTCAGAAGGTGAACCCAAACTTTTGCACGAGAGTGTATATACGAGCTGCCTCATACAGCTCCCGTCTTTTTTGACAGTGAGCTCACAAACTCTACTGCCTCCTCTACTTACGCAAGGCAAATTCAGTTAATTGAATTTCGGATAATCTCAAGTAGTCTTTTACAAAATTGCAAAAAAAAAGTTGTACGTAACTTGTTGCAGAACTCGATTTTTACAGCACTCGTCGTAGCTCGGCAAGCTTCGTTGAAAAAATGTACGATTCATGCTGTAGATATCATCATTCTGCAACTTGTTGCGTGGACTATTATTACGGTGTGGTAAACTCATCTGGTTAGTCCACATGATTCAAAAATATATTGCACTGACAAAGTCCAGGCTACTCATATTCTTCTCATATATAGTACTTTCACCAGATTAAATAGCATGACAATCATCAATTATCGCCACAATTTTCAATATGAGTAACACGAGATCTCCTCTAAATCCTAGTGCTGAATCGTTTATTTTCGCTATCTTAAAGAGGTTAATAAGGCGTAGCACAGTCCAAAATTTTTGTTCAATTATTCCCTACTGTCTGTGGTGAAATTGTATCACTAAATAACAAGGTTCGACTATCTTATGATCCAGATCTCTTTCAAACTGCCACCGACACCATGAAGAACACCTGTTGAGCTCCTCCAAAGGGGGCCCATATCGAAATAAATACCCCACACCTAGTTGCTACGCAATTCGTCAGCGCAACTGTTGCTATGTATCTTACCATACGGTGGCTAGCAAGCAACAAAAAAGCGAGAATCGATATTAGAATCGGTTTCTTTGCCACCAAAGACGTCGGCAAATAGCCGACAGTGAATTTGTTAATTGGTATCAATAATTAAAATAAGTAAGACTCACTCTCTCTCGCATAACTAAACGCAAAATGTCCAGACTACCTAAAGCCAAACTACCGGACACTACTTCCACCGAGTTGGATGATGTAGAAGACGGAAACGGAGAAGATGAGCTATTGGTACTGAAAGACGTCACCGTTAAGTTCCGCGTGCTTAAATCTCAAATAGTAACCCATGCATATCCGAACATTTACACTATCGAAGAGGTCAAAAAGACATATCTCAAAAATTTCAAATTCCAACGAAATTTTTGGTACTGAGAGAAAACAGCAGTGAGAAACCTTTGGGCGACAATTTGAGGTTATTTGACGTCTGCGACAACGACTACGGCATCGTAGATATGGATCTTGAGTTGGCCGAAAGTGCGCGGGAGGAAAATATCCGCCTGGAACCGCAAGTCTACTACAAGTATGCAATCGCCTCTCTAATCAACGCTATTAACGTGCAATAATTATAAATTACTGGTGTCTTTGTGTTTCAGCAATTTTAGTCTACCGGATATAATTACTGTTCGCATACCAGCAGATGTTACAGGGGCGGAAGGAAGGGGAAGCCGCGACCTTGTGGTTGAAATCGAAAATCAAGCCATCATCAAGCCATTCGTCGGCGGTTATGTAGATAAAATTACAAGTAATATTACCTTTGTCTGTTAGAAAGCCACGCTTCTGTACCGCCTTTCCAATTTTCGCTATTCCCACATTTTCCTCCAATTTGGAAACCCTTCTATGACTAATGCAGTGTTTATTTGTGGCAATTTAATGATGATTTCGGTATGTGCATACGAATGCTCACAAATGACTTTTACTTTCAGAAACCGAATATCATGACGCTTTTACTCAAACTGGTCCACCATTGGAAAGAATCAAATTTGACGGTAGGTTCAAGTACTCAATTCCAACAGATGTTAAGGTTCTGCCATGACTAACTTAAAGTGCTACCTAAAACCCAAAAATGCGTTCAGAATTGACATGACAGTTCGTATTCTTTCACAACACAATATATTGCGGGGAAATTTAAAAATTTGGATAGCCTCGCGGAAATAACGCGCAGTGAGCTATCTCCGCACAGAACAAAAGTCACATAGTGTGCGTTGAATGTTGATTCATTTCAACCTTCGTCAACTTCATTACTGTATGTCACATCTATGGTTGATGATGGTGGTAGTGAAAAATTTTAAATGGATATTTCCAATGACCATTAGGTAATTGTGTTATTTGAGACACCATACTTGGAACCCAGACAACCAGAAATCGCATGAAAGTTCACGTTATAACTCGTTTATTCATAGGTTCCCTAGTGGGTGTTCCTATAATTGCGGGTAGTTGCGTTTCGCTGCGTTTTCACTGATTTTATTGCATTGGCCACAGAAACGACACTGCCAATCGACCGTATTGGCTTGTTGATACACGGAATAGTTGAAAAGAGCGTCAAAATTCCTTGAAAATGATGAAAATCACTAAATTAGCTAAAACTGTTCTTGCTTGTACCAATAGTTGCGGTAAAGTGTTCCTATAGTGGAGGATCCCATAAGAAAACAACGGATACCGCAACTATAGGAACACAAATTAAAAATATACCGCAACTAAAGGAACAGTGTACCAATAGTGGAGGTATTATTTTTCACTGACATGCCGTGGATTACTACGATGAAATCATTTTTCTCATTAAGTCAATGGTCGTTACTTCCCGTTACAACATCAACATGTGCATTAATTGCGCTTCTTGAATTAAGGCGGTTAAATGAAGTTCAATCGCGCTTAGTACCACCACTATTGGTACATCTACCCTAATTACATCAAACCCGCAAAACACCGTGGATAAACTCGTCAGATTGATTAGTTTCCTCGCATAAAACACTTCTTTTCTGAGTTCATTTGTACATTTTGTTTCGTCTCGTACACTCGTACAAAGTAAATCGATTCAATCCGTAGCAGCTGTCAAATCAACATTTGTTATCATAAGTTAAGTCGCAGAAGATCATAGGTTAGTTCGGTTGAATATTTATACACTCGCATTGCATGTTATTATTCATCACATAATATATGCACGCATATCGCCTCCACTTTTGTACGTAGAAGGCCTTTTCGCGACATCTTTTAAGTGATATTTTGCACATATAAAGCCTCCAGGTGATTTTGTTATACGTACATTTTGGTTGTCTAGGAACCGCATAGATTCGAGCTGCGTAAATGGACACTAATATAAGAAACTCGGACTCAATAATTTCCATGAGGCTTCAAAAGCTTTTTCTCATTCGGACCATGGGAGAATAACGTCTAGCAAGGGGTGGTCTACGAAATGTCACACTTTCGTACATTTGTATGGAAAGGTAACAGAGGGGGCGGGGGTCTAAAAATACCGGAAAATCAAGGACATCATTTTGCAACCTTCCTTTCCAAAGCTCAAAGGCATCTTCCCAAAACAGTCGTTCGAGTAGAAAAGGGTTTAGTTTGATGGACATAGCATATGTAATGCTTTTTTACCCGAATACTCCCTTTTAGTAGTTGATTGAACTAAAATAAAACTATGAAAATAACGTTTCATTGATGTTGAGAAAATTAGGACACGTCAAATCATTCCAAACAGTCAATTGCTCCTAACGACGAGCATGGTTTACTTAGATTGGAAGCCAGGAAAATTTCCTCTTCAAAGCCATCCGATTTTCCGAGAATCAAAATTTTTCTTGCAACGCGTTAAATATTAAGGGGATCAGAGGCGCGAGAACTGGGTGGCACAGTCTTACTCACAAAAATACCTAATCCACGTTTCAACAAGAGCAAAATATCACAAATCGACACAAAGTTTTAAGAAAGCAATTGAATTATTGATCATCTGTATTGAATCTTGTGAACTCGGCCGTATTCATTCCTGAACTTGAGATATGGCTATTCAATTTTTTTTTTCTTATGCATAATCTCTCCTTTTGAAGTGCGACATTCAAGGGTCAAAAGTGCATAATACAAATTTAAGGTTTGTTTGAAGCTTCTAGAAGAAAAAATATGGGCACCATAGTTCGGGGTATAATTGACATTAGCATAGGAACATGCATGCCCCTCCAGATTCCTGCAGGCTCCTCGACACAGAAATGTTTCAGGACATTGAATAAGAAATGAAAAAAAAAAGAAAAGTATTCAATATAGTAGATATAGACATATTAGCCAATAATAAATGTAATTAGGGTAAAATCATGCAACATTACGCTAACCACAATTTCCATATATATTTGAAGGATCAAACGAATCTTCGTTTATCTTTAAATTATGTACTGCTTCATTAGTAACTTCTGCAGAAAATTCATCCTGGAATTTGATGGAACATTAATAACACTTTAACTTGGAGCTCCTCAAGAAGATACACAATCCCTTTTATTTTATTTTTCTATAATTTTGTACCGGAAAATTTCTATAATTTTGTACCAAAAAAATCCTAGAGAATTCTTTTACGAATTTCATCAAAACGTCCACCAGAAAGTGTATCTGAAATGCCAGAAAAAATAGTCTTCTAAGAAGAATCCAGTCAAATCATTCACGAAACGCGACGCAAGACAAGACATAACACTTATAGGGAAAGTGTACCAGTTATGGCCATAGTGGTTCTCCTATTTGGCCATAGGTGAAATTTTGATAACTTTCACATTTTAAATCTTTTTGAATGTTTTAACATCAAGATATATCTTTAATCTAACTACTATGACGCACAAAAATTTTCAAAATTTGATGACATTAAAGTAATCACGTATGGCGAAATAGGGAACCACTATGTCCATAACTGGTACACCTACCCTAGTTCTTGCAAACGTCAAGATAGGTTAAAATTGGAATTTCTGTCGTAGGTAATTTTTAAGCTTTCTTGACGTTTATAAGAACTAGAAGTGTTATACACACTTAATTCAGAATGCCGAATCTCGGCTAATTTTAACCGAGATCCGCACAGCCGAGTAGTCGGCAAACACATTTCCTGGGATCTCAGCAGATAAAAGCCGAGTATCAGTAAATCGTGCTTCGTTGCTAAGCAACCAGACAATTTGTTAGCTGAGTCTCGGTTAAAATCGGGAAACCGAGATTCGCACAGCCGAGCTCTTGGGCACTTCCATGATTCACTTTGGTATGGGGGGTTTTTCTCGGCCGAATTGTCTGAAACTTTGCAATAAGATACGACGCAAATTCACGCTCAAAAAAGAGTTCTGGAAAACGTGAACTGTCAAAAATACACCATGAACTACCATCATGTTTACGCATAAACATGATCTAGTTCACGGTGTATTTTTGCTTGTTGACGAGTTCACGTCTGCTGTTCACGGATACAAGAACGGATTTTTGTGTTGTGGCCAAAAAAAAAACTTGTATATTGCAGCATAATTTGGTCACCTTTTTCAAAAGTACATGAAGAAAGGGTAGAGTCGGTGCAAAAACAATTTTTATTATATGCTTTTCGCAAATTAGGTTGGACTGAATTTCCATTACCATCTTACAAAGCTAGATGTATGTTGATTGATATTCAAACACTAAGAGAGCGTCGCGAATATGCTATGATTTCATTTATAAACGATATTGTTTCTCATAAAGTTGATTCACCAGAATTATTATCTAAATTAAACTTTTATGTACCATCAAGACGTTTACGCCATCGAGAACTATTTGCAATCAACTATCACCGTACTGATTATGCAAAATTCGGGCCAATGAACCAAATGATGACTATTTATAATAAACATTATGATTTAATTGACTTAACTTGGTCCAAAGCGAAGCTAAAACAATACTTCCGCACGTTATCTTAAGTAGGAAAATTGAATGTATTAGTGAAGTAGCACATAAGAAATTCTATGTAACGGTCTACAAACATGATTGACGACAATAAATAAATAAACAAATATGAGCTTTTAAGCTTTCAAAAAACCCCACTGCCAAAGTGAATCAAAAGTGCCAAGAATAGGATCCGGCTCCTCTCTATCTTGTTTTGCGTCGCAATTCGTGAATGTCGTGTTGTTCTTACGTTAGCACAAATCACACACATTGCTAGTAATCCCATCAAAATTTCATAGGATTTTCCTCGAAAAATATGTTCCAGACACTTCACTAGAAATATGGACTCTGATTTCAACTTCTAAGATTACATTTAAACCAATAATTTGAATGATTTTTTTCAGCAAACATGTATTTCCAAAATGTCCCTTTGGATTACGCTAAAAATGTGAAAAGAATTCTGTTAGATTCATCTTCCAGGTTAGTAACGTGCACGTAAAAATTTAACCGAAAATTTTTGTGAGAATGATACGTACTGGAAGTTCTAAATTGAAATTAAAGCATGATTATTCCGGGTCCATCTGTTAAAAATTTCTAAGTGAATCATGGCAAAAAACAGGAAAAATAATTCATAATTCATGAAAAACAGAATTTATCAAATATGTAAAAATTGCTCAGAAACAACATATTTTTAATCGGCAGCATTTATCAGTAACATTAAAAAAAATGTAACAAAAATAGTAACAAAAAAAAGGAATTTCTACTCAACTTAGCAAGTAAATTTATGGAGACATTCAAAGAGAAATTTTTAAGTTTTTGTGATGTTTAGGATTTTTTTCCGACATTTCTTGGCAGAATCATATAACACTTATTCTGAGAGGAGGTTTCATGGAAATTCTTTTCATAATATTTAACAATTCTTTGGGATAAAAATCTTCCGCGGCATCTTGACAAAAATTGCTGGTAAATTAATGGAAAATCCAAAAGTTTAGTAAAGAAATTCTGGCAGTTATCTTAACAGAATTTAAAAAGTAACAACTGACGTATTTTTATAGTAATTTAAAATGTAATTATTTAACAAACATTTGAACTTCTATAGGAAACATTCATTATAGGTGATGTATCCCAACAACAAGACAATAAAGTTAGATTTCTTATATAATTTGTTGGTTATTTCATCTGGAATTTTAAGAAGTGCTTTTTTTCAATTTCAACAAGGGATTCTGGGAATTATCAAAGATGTATGTATAGAAATTAACGGAAACATCATTACACATATTTATCTTCATTAACGGAATATTCATACCTTTGACAATGTCTGAATCTCTCATAACAGTAGAATAAGGTGGGGCGAAAGTTCGACCTTGGTGGAAAAATCAACATATCCAGAAAAACTATAATACAGTGCCCCTTCAATTTGAGCAACATTTCAAAAACTTTCAACTTTGCTTAAATCGATCCGTGCCAAAATCGAACGGTTGTTATTATTCAAATCCATATCACCGTGATAATTACCACGAAATAAATTTATCTATTCTGAACATGGTAAGCCTCAAAAAGCCAACATTGAGGTTGACAGGATTGGTGGTATGTGCATTTCCGAGTTACCTAAATCAAACGGTTTTGTTACTAAAATCGAACCGTGCCAAAATCGAACGGGCACTGTAGTTGTAACGAAAAAATGCCACCAGTACAGAGAAGATAACCAATTGGATGAAAATTAGCTAAACCAACGTAAGTCGAAATATTTATTTATGTTTAGTTAGTTATGATCAAAATATCACTTCATATTGAATCGATTGAAATACAGGTCGGACTCGACTATCCGGAGACTCAATTATCTGGTGACTCGAATATCCGGGATTCGATTCCCCGAAATTTTAGACTCGATTATCCAGCGTATGTTCTCAATACAGTAAGGGCCCGATTTTGTCAGCCCCTGGATGAATTTAGGCTGACAAAATGGGGTAACCTGACAAAATCGGGTCATTTTTTTGTTTCCGTTTTTCAAATTTTTACGTGTAATATTTGCTTGTGAAGCGCGTTTAGAACCTACATTTTAAGGGGGCGGTGGACATGGGCGTAGCCAGGTTTTTTATCAGAGAAGGGAGGGGTGTATATTATCGGTTCTTAAAATTTCATTCACTATTTTCACGCCAAAATCGTTCATTATACACTTGCTCTGCCCCCTATTTGCATGAAACATGATAAAACTATGTAGAAACTCCTTCAAAATAACATTATTAATTTCCTCAAAGCTCTTCTTGAAAATCCTTTAAGTATAATTCATAGAATGTTTCATTCGAAATTTTTTCACAACTTTCCTGAAAATTATTTAAAAATTCGAACAGAAGTGGGTTTGAAGATTTTTTATAGGATTACTTCAGAAATTTTACAAACATTTCATCAACCTGATTTTTTGTAAATATATTTCTTACAGTGTGGAAACCATGAAATTATCACTAGTTTTATGATTTATTGTTGGTGTGTTCTTAAAATAGAAGTATTCATAAATTACATTGCATGAAGCTATGAATAAATCTGTGAAATTATGCTCATGCCTATAGGATGATTAATTGCTTCAATATATTCTTAATGAAATTTTTGGTCGAATTTCTGAAAATCTCGAAAGATGATTCCTGTAGGTATCCTTCGATATGCTTTGCAACTTTAAAAAAAAACGCAGAAGGGAAAGTAGAGGAAGTTCGGAAGGAATATTTAAAACTTGTTTTAGAGGAATATCGGAATTATAGAAAACAGACTTTTATGAGTCCAAGGTCAAACTTCATCTAGGATATCCTAAGAAAGCTTCTACAAAACGTATTTTGTAATGGATCTACTAAAGAGTCTATGATGTTAAAGAAGACAGAATCCCAAACAAACTTTAAGCAGCAACTGTTGAAGAAATATCTCGCGACAGACTGAAGAAATACCTGAACGAATTTAACAAGAAGTATAAGAAGATAATTATTGAAGTATTTTTTTTTAAAATAAAATAACTCTGGACGAGTTCAAGGGAGAATGCACGAAGAAATTTCATTTATGACGAAACAGTTTCTTCAATGTACACAGTATGTTTCTGATGCAATTTATAAAATTATTCCTTGAAAAAGTTGCACCGGGATTCCATGGATTGATTTTTGGAGTATTATTGAGATAAATTCTCAAAAATGAACCATGAAATTTATGAATGAACCTACACACCTAGTTTTTTTTTCATGAACTCGACAGTGTGGATCTCGGGTTTTCAGTTTTAAGCGGGATTTACCAAGCAAATTGTCAGGTTGCTTAGTAACGAAACACGGTTTACTGATACTTGAGTTGCTTCTCAAATCTCCAAAAACTACCCCAAAATATTGTGGAGGAATTTATGGAGAAAAACTCAGGAACGATTTACGAAATAATTTCAGAAATATCTCGAGAAACACGTTGAAGACATATATTGAGGAATATAAATGAAATCCCGAGGATATTTTTCTAATTCTCTTATTATTTTAATGATAACACAGCGTAACAAAAAGACATTTTTGCGTGTCTCAAGGATCAAATTATGTGTCTCTAGTAGATTTGGGGTCGCTGAATCTGGTGCCATTCTTACTCTACTTTAAATGGAAGATGCTGAACACTAAACAAATTTTCTAACGTCTGCGTAATTTGCACCATTATTTGATTGGTTTTCGAAAAATTCCTCTATTTTCCAGATGATTATTGACAACCTGGTTCCGGAGTGATTCGATGTTCCTTAGGGTATCTCTGTTCTCTATGTACAATTTCTTTGCCCGCCATTTTTATGATAAACTAGTGGTCCCGGCAAACTTCGTCTTGCCATCAAGTAGGCTGTTGAAAACCACTGTGAATCGTCCTATACAAAATGACAGTTCCGTTTAGTCCCGTTTTTCCTACTTTCCCGGTGAACATCCTAGAACTTTTCTACACACAAACACGTCGGACCCCTTAACGAACAAAATGGAGAAAGAATCATCCAAATCCGTTGCCCCGTTAGTGAGCCATTTCGTGACATACAAACACCATTCCATTTTTATTTATATAGATAGGATAAACAATTAATAAGAGTCATGGTTGGCAAATGCTGGACATGGCGTACTCCGTGTATCTGAAGGAATAAAATCAACAAATTTGACTGGTCCTTAGCTCAGAATTTCCTATCCCTACCTATTTGCGGTACCGGCCATTGTACGAGCAATCTTGGGAAAAATCTGATAAACAACCCTGATGACAGCTTCGGCCATATGTTGACAGGGAAGGATGATTTGCTTCTGCAAACCTGAATCAGCTACGTAATTTTATATGCACAAGTTTACGCAGATTTATGAAGCGCTACAAATGGTCGATACCATGAGAATTTGATACATTTTGAAAAACTAAACTGGGAGATAGAACAATAAATTCGAAAAGCACGTTTCTGATGTAACTTTCCCGATCCCGAGTGAAATCACTTGAAATTTTGAAAGTGATGAACAGAGTTGCTTAATATCAATCATATCAGCTGATGGCTGATGGTCTAAAACTATCAATAACACTTGCGAGCTATCAATATCACTTTGATTTGACAACCAACAGCAGTGATTCGACATCGCACTCTAGATCAAAATCACTGCAGAATGAGTGATCACGTGGTCATTATCCATGCTATTAATGTTTTTCAGTGACCAACATATAGTTTCAATCTATCTGCAACACTGTCGAAAATATCGTACCGATAAATTGGGTCCTAAAATTTTTTATGAAATCTTGTTTTTATTTAATAACACGAAAGAGAATGTTACTGTAACTACTTCAGCAATTTTTCTCGCTCAAATAATGGCTATATCATGTTTAAACTTTAATTTACAAATTTGGTCCATTAATGAACCTTGACACTTTTGATCATGTTTGACGTTCGCTTAATCGACAAAAACACCACAGGGGTTTTAGTTCGACCACTGGGGTTGTTCCTATCTGACATTTCGTAAGGAACACGGAAAACAAAATACACCCAATATTTGAGTTTAAGCCAAAGGATGTGACAAAATCTAAAAAATGTTTTTTGAGCTTAAGGCCCAACTAAAAATGGTGCAAAATTCAAAACTGAAAAAGCAGTTTTCTCTTTTTAAATAGACAAATCGAAGAAAATAAAAACACACAGCTCTTCTATTTGCCAAATAAAATGGCTGTGTGTTCTTATTTTTAACAATTTATTGTTTTAAAAGGAGAAAACTGCATTTTCAGTTCTGACTTTTGTGCCATTTTTTCTTGCACCTTAAACCAACGGAAAACATTAGAAAATTGAGTAAACATGTGTTTTTGGCCTAAACTTAAGCATTTGGCACTAAAATTGGAACAGGGCTTTAGGACCCTATTGCCATTTTATCTGCTTAATTTAAAGCTAAACTTAACCCATCAATGATATCCATAGTTTATCGCCATCAATGCATTGGTGATGAAGTAGGCAGCATGATGTTGATGTAATATGGAATGATCCGATTGTATCGCAGTCGGCCTGTACAAATCAGCAAATTTTAAGCATTGATAGTGACATCGAGCAACTCTGGTGATGAATTGATTTGTTTTACAACCTTCAACCATAAAACAGAGAGTTAGAGACTGGATTAGTTGTTGATGAAATGATTTGTTGAAATGACACAATGATCTCTATTTACCATAACATTTTCTGCAGTCATGTTAGTCTCTCTGTTATGGCAACATGCACTCCATTGATCGGGGCAGAATGATTTATTCCAAAATATATTACAATCGATTGCGCAATGGCTGGGCATGGCGTACCATTGGTACCTCGCATTGACAATGATAATCTTGAAGAATCGGTCCTTGATCCTCAACCTGCACATTCTTTCATTGATCGGCCATCCCCCGACCACGCGCTTTTGCATGTCACGCATCACGATAAAAGCTATTACCAGCTCGTGTGTGTTGCCGTAGCTCTGGTAGATGGTATGGTTACCACGTTTAGAGCACCATTTTACCCTTCCAACAAACCTCCTGCAGCGCTACGATGTCGAACTTGCGGTCCTTCAATGCATCGGAGAGTATGCGGGTGCTTCCGATGAAGTTGTGGGCTTCGTGGCCTTGCGTGTAGCGGCGGCAGTCGTCTAGGCGTAACGTGCCACGGGGTGTGGGTTCTATTCCCACTCCAGCCTACTCCGGAAGCACTGATGATGATAAAATACATTTTAGGCGCAGCTTGAACGTGAATACGATCGCTGCCCAAGCCACGACATTAAGATCATCATAGGAGATTTAAACGCTCAGGTTGGCCAGAAGGAGGAGTTCAGACCGACGATTGGAAAGTTCAGTGCCCACCGGCTGAATATGGCTATTCGTAGCACCTACTTCCAACATATACTTCCGTACCGATACACCTGGAAATCACGACAGCAAACAGAATCGCAAATCGCTGGATATCGCTACAGCATACGTCTTGCATCTCGAACAAACGTTGCCGGAAGAGGATTCGCTCGCCGAAACCCCTCTCGAGGACAGCTAGAGTACAATAAAAGCAGCCATCAACGTCACAGGCGAGAACATTGTTGGGTACGTTGAACGGAGACGACGGAACTATTGGTTCGAGGAGTGTAGAATGATTCTGGAGGAGAAAAACGCAGCGCGGGCAGTAATGCAAGGAACTCGACAGAACGTGGAACATTATAGACAGAAGCGGAAGCATCAGACCCGTCTGTTCCAGAAGAAAAAGTGCCACCTGGAGGAGACGAAATGCAAAGAAATGGAGCTGTTGCACCGCACCCAAGAATAGCAAACTCAACGCATCCCGCAGAGGTTTCGTGCCGCGAGTCGAAATGTGCAGGGATAAAGATGGGAACATTTTGACGGACGGATGCGAGGTGATCGAAAGGTGGCAGCAGCACTACGACGAAACACTTGAATGGCGCTGAGAGCACAGGCACGGAGGCTTAAGGCAGCGGAATGTTGGACAATAGCAACCAACCAGCTCCCACATTGAGGGAAGTTAAGGATGCCGTTCAACAGCTCAAGAATTACACGGCTGCTGAGAAGGATGGTATCGGAGCGGAACTCATTAAGATGTACCCGGAGAAGTTTGTTGCTTGGCTGCATCTGCCGATAGTCAGACTCTGGGAGACAAAACAGCTAGCAGAGGAATGGAAGCAAAGGGTTATATGCCCAATGTACAAAAAGGGCGACAAGCTAGAATGGGAGAACTATTGAGCGATCACTATTCTGAATGCCGCCTACAAAGTATTATTCCAGATCATCCAGATCCAGGCACGGTGGGCTGGCCAGGTGCTACAAGATCTGGCGAATGTGGGTCGCAACCGAGGATGGAGGGAGGCAGCTGCGAACCGAGTTGTATGGTGTGGAATTGTTGACGCGGTTTTATAGTAATAACAATGTGATACCTATAAATTAAAAAATAACATTCATAAGTGTTAAGTCATTTGAATTCTTTATTAACATTTTTATGCAAAATTATATCATCTAGTAAGCGAAAATCATCAAAAACTCATGTTTTTCGATAAATAAGATTACGTTTAAAACACGATGGTGCGTATTGCCTCATTGTTGTAGGGAATCATGCCCCTCTGTTTAGGTGCGTCTTGCCTAAATGTTGTGGTGCGCAAAAGTAGTGTTTGAATAAAGTTAAAATTTACAACAATCTAGTATACTTATGATGAAATCTCGTTCAACACCAGTAGGGTGAACACAAACCAACTAGATTCGTGTATTGAAACACTACATACATGTTGCTTAGACTTCATTTCGACACATCCTCCTTAAATGGTGCATATTACCCCAGAGTCCCCTAGTGGTCTTTAGATCTAAATTAATTATAAACCGATTTGTATTCAATTTTCACAGCACTTCACTGCCGTGAATCGCAAGTCAGTCCCATCTGCGTTTTCGTCAAAATTGAGTTCAGTTCAGTTTTCAACACATTTTTCAATGCTCTTTCAGCTCAACTCATAAGATAATATGATTTGTTCGGAAAAATTAGGAAAAAATAGCAAGTCAAATTGTCCCATAATGAAAAATAACCGCATATCAGTCCCACTACAGATTTCCACCCCGTGTAGCACAAAAAAAAATAACCGTGTTTTGAACATCTCTATTTTTTTATCGAAAAGATATCGAGGTGAAAAGCATATTGTGAAAGTTTTATTAAGATCTGATCATGTTTCAATCCTCTGGGATTTTTTGGAAAACGAGTTTGGAAACTTCACAGCCCATTTTCTCAATGCCTACTTTTTACAGATGGGACTGACTTGCGATTCACGGCAGTTCATCAGTCGTAAGTGGTCATGCACATATTACATCACGCTCCGAGGGGGTGTGACAAGCCTTACAAAAATTTCGGGGTACTCATACAAAAATAACGTGACAAACGGGGGAAGGGGCATAAAAAAGTTGAAATTTAGCGTGACATAATTTGTGTATCATCTCTAACTTGAATATCTAAAACCCGTTTATAGGTTTCGCCTGATCGATTTATGAAAAATGGTAATTTTTGATAAAAATTGTCATATATTAACTATTTTTTTGCATGTATTTGGATATTAGTGTTACTGAAAAAGACTTCAAGTGGTAGTCGAAATCCATCGAAAGATAAGCAATTAGGGTGGAATTAAGAAGTACAATACTCTTCTAAATCCAAATCTAAATCTATCTTTCATTCTCTTTATTCTATATCATTATTATATAACAAACCATGTATATAATAGTCTATGTATTTCTTCAAAAATATCTAAAAAAAATTGCTTGTTGCTTACACACTTAAATAGTTGTGCTGAAAAGACAAGCTTTTCGCACACAGCACCAGCGGTTATAACGGTGGCACTACTGAAAGGTTTACAAATCCGAGATTCTGGATCCTAAAATATATCCGTAACAGCTACTTCCAATTTAATTTCTTTGTCATTTCTCAAAAATGGATTGTTAATTAATTTTTTTGATAGTTTCATCATGTAGATGTTTCGATATTTTTTAAAAACATCTAAATAGAAAATTCTAGGTGACCTGCTGTAATCCTCAGACACCACAATAGTGCAATGAAATCACGCTATAGCTCTAGGTGACATGCGCAAAAAATGCGCGCGAATTTCCGGCGAAATCAAGAAAAGAAAGCTCTCAGTTAATAACGAGACGAAAGTTAATTTATCATTACTCGTTAATGTCTGAATTTGATCAACTGCTCGGGATTCCTACACATACTTTCGATTTTTAACATTTTTAAGGAATGACGAAATCTGTAACCCATAAAAGGCCTTCCTTTGCAGACGACTTCAGAAGGAGCAAAAACGCCGAGAGAGCAAACGTGCCAAAGTCCGTCAAGATGAGTACCGGAAGGAGTGCATAGTTAAAACCTTTCCAAAAACAAAGCAAGACTTTGACGCACTCTATGCTCAGGTGCAGATGTGGAAAGAAAACGAATTAAAGCAGATTTGTGAGAAATATTCAGGTGCCCCTAAAATCGCCGAAATGAACATGTTGCTCGACAAAGAAGTTCAGCTACTAAATGGAATTGAGCGGCAGCGACAAATACTGCAAGAAGAAGCGAAGAAAGTGCGCAATGAACAAATTTTGAAAAAGCTCGGTGACCCTGTGAAATGGGTCGGCTATAACAGTAATTGAACTCAATCCGCCAAATGAAGTACATTTATACATTTACCCTTTGTTCTTTTGCAGGCTTGATTATTCAAATGGATACGTTGAAGAATCAGAGAGCGCGGTATTTATCGAACTACTACCGAAAGATGGCAGACGAAACACTAGGGACCCATGAGCGGATTACGCTTCTTAATCGCCTTTCCGATGTCATCGCCAAAGAGGCACATCCAGCAGTGGATGAGGTAGGCCAAGTAATGTTTAAAACCACCTATGATGCCACACAATTTGGCTGCCTACCGCATACGCGTAACTCAGCAGCTAGCTACCTAGTATCATTTCCCTTTCATTACGTTTTCAATCGACTGGATTGCTTCATAAGATAGGTAGGGGAAAGTATTATTTTCGGGCTGTCATATAAAGCAGGTCAGAATCAAATCGATAACTAGTGATGGTTTGAAAATTAGGCCGAAAAAAAATCAAATAGTTTTGATGGTGTCTTTCATTTAACTTTTAGGCAATGATCCTCAGCTTAACTGATTGTGCGGGCCACATTTGGTGCTTTCAGAGCATGGCGCGAGCCAAGCGCAAAAGGAATTAACAAACATGGCGTGGAATGTTTAGTCACGTGATTTTCATTTAAAAAAAATGGAATTCTCTGAACTTGAAGAAACTTGAAAATATGTGAAGTTTGATCGAGGTTCAGCTAACAAACAGCCAAGTTTGGCATTTATTTCCGGAAATCATTTTCGATTGCTGAATAAAAACCCTGGGCTTGGAATTATATTTTCCAGGGAGCAATGATTTTAGATATTTGATCGCTTTATTTTGTAGTGTTGATTAGAGGTTGCATGAACTTCAAAACAATGGCAAAGTTTTTATTAAAATCATTTTTTTTATTCTGATTTAGTGATCCTATTCAAACTACTGCATAATACTGTTACTCCAGGAGCATATAATTCCCAGAGAATTTGTTTATTATAGAGAAGCGCGAATTCTGAAACCAAAGGTTCCAATCGAGCAAATTCAATGAGACTCAAAGAGATGTTACGCAAAATAGACGATTGATGTGTGTAAGTGAAAAGCGATACAAAAGTGACGTCATTGATAAGCTTGGTTTCTTATGGCGACTGACAGGATGACACGCACACTAAAATTTTATTTAAATGACCTCAATTGTTGATAGTCATTGCAAATATTGTTTATAAACAAAGTCAAAATCCTCTCCGCGTTTCTCTAGTATAATCATATTCTCTGATAATTCCAAGCTGGTGAGAAGATTACAAACTGAGGGTAGGTTAGGAGCACAATCAGACCCTTGAATGGGTAATGTGGGTCAGTATATGGGAAATGCCATTCACGGTTTGTAATCTTCAGCGAGGTTTTCGAGACCCAACAGGGCGCGTGCACCGGGTTGCGGATAGGAGCAAAGGGCGATCAGCAGTATCCACTTAAATAATAAGACAAAATGCCGTTCTTTGGCTAAGTGATGTTATGTGATCTCCTATGGTGTTGTAGTACTATAAAGTATTTCACTCTTTGGGAATTCTGGCCTTGATATTAGATTTTCACTTAATGAATAGAATGAAATAATCATGCTTAATAAACACAAATCAGTTTTACTGCAGAAATAAATCTGATCCATCAATTATCTGAGAGTAGTGTTTGATCTTTCGACCTTCACGCTTGCTCCTGCGGGGGCGAGCGATGAGGGCAGGATCAAACATGTCGCGCGTCGGTTGCTAGGAGTGAAAAAGTGATCGGTTCGTTAGTAGTGTTTGATCTTTCGACCTTGACGCTTGCTCCTGCGGGGGCGAGCGATGAGGGCAGGATCAAACATGTCGCGCGTCGGTAGTGAAGCAGTGAAAAAGTGATCGTTTCGTTAGTAGTGTTTGATCTTTCGACCTTGACGCTTGCTCCTGCGGGGGTGAGCGATGAGGGCAGGATCAAACATGTCGCGCGTCGGTAGTGAAGCAGTGAAAAAGTGATCGTTTCGTTAGTAGTGTTTGATCTTTCGACCTTGACGCTTGCTCCTGCGGGGGCGAGCGATGAGGGCAGGATCAAACATGTCGCGCGTCGGTAGTGAAGCAGTGAAAAAGTGATCGGTTCGTTAGTAGTGTTTGATCCTTCGACCTTGACGCTTGCTCCTGCGGTGGCGGGCGATGAGGACTGGATTAAATATGTCGCGCGTCGGACGAGTAAAGTGAAAAAGTGCCGCGTTCGATTAGTCCTTATATGTATGTATGATTTTTCAACAAACTATGAATGGTTCGTCACTGTGAGTGTCGACATAAACTCTGATTCATGAATTATTAATATTTAACTTTTTTTTCAAAACACCCCTTTCTTTTTACCTTTATTTTTGTAATTAAAAAACTTTGAATGGTTCGACACTACAAGTGTAAGTGTAGACTTCCGAAAGGTTCACCATATTCAACAAACTTTGGATGGTTCGTCACTGTAAGTGTCGGCATAAGAATAGGAGTGTTAGGAATGTTACATTTAGGTATTTGTTCAACAAACTTTGAATGGTTCGTCACCTCAAGTGTCGGCATAATCATGTTTATATCTCACAAATAATTATTTATCATGGTCTAATCGCTTATCAAAGTGAATCCTTTGACCCAACGATCCTCCCCATTAACAAACATCCCTCCCAGTAACCTTTGTGGAGATTCAGAGGCAAACACGGTCTACAAATAGCAAAGGTTACACACTAACATTCCTTCTCCCAATCCCACCTGACTGCAAGGACGTGGCCGGCGCCGTTATTGACCTTGTATGAATAGAGGCACTGAATTATGCACACTGAAGAAGATTATGGCCAATCCCAGCCGAATTTCTAGTTGATTCTTTGTGCATTTTCACTGACTTCGGTCAATCACGGAATAGCAACCATTGATATGTGTAGTCAGTCTAAGCTAAGCTAAGCTAAGCTAAGAAATAAATCTGATCCATCAATTATCTGAATTTGACAAGGTTTTGAAGAAAATCAATGAGTGAAAGAACTACATATTAAATAAGCCACGTCAGCTAAGTCCATACATATACACATGTTAGGCATAGGGTCATGGCGAGCGTTTGGTATGTCAAGCGTGTGCTAGAATAAGGGCGTAAGTCGCAAGATCGATTTCTCTTCATCGATCCTCTCTTCTGTTAATAAAGGTGACAAGACGCAAGTTTTTCAGTATTTTTTCTCTTCGGAACGCAAGATTGCATCGCTGCCCAGCGTCCTGAAGTGAAAAAATGCTAACAAACCCGCATCTTGTCACCTTTATTAACAGAAGAGAGGATCGATGAAGAGAAATCGATCATGCGACTTACGCCCTTATTCTAGCACACGCTTGATGTATGGTAATAGTCGATTCTCATCTAATGGGGTTACAAGACCACGCGAACAATTTCGAAACAAATTATTCCTATACATCGGTCTTATTAACCGAAAGGCTCAGCTATGCTGTAACACCATTTCTTAGAAAAAAAAAAACTCATTAGTACCGTCATGTAACAAACGTAACGCAAGAGTAGGTGTGGTTGGGCTCTGCGTTACATTTATTGTTCGCGTTTGACAATGGGGACATCAAGGTCAAGATGAACCGAGGACGGGCTTCAATAGTGGTTTCTGCGCTCGTGTACATACACGTTACATGTCACCAACACTACTTAAAGAGTGCTGGTGGAAAATATAAACAAAGATCAGCTGTTCCCAGCAAAATCAAATGGCAGTATTTTCAACCAGCAAATTTGCGCACGTGTTCGTGACACCGCTCGGCGAGAGCTCAATAAATTCTGTGGTGGCACAGATTTGGAGAGTCGAAGAGTCACTCAGACTGTAGACTTGTTCGGTTGGTCACTCGCTGGTGAGCAGTCCATCAGGGTTTCGACGTGAGTAGTTGTCTGATTCTTCAGGTTTGTGCTTTTGTAGGATTGAGATTTGACCTCGATTCATCTTCACCTTAAATTGACTTCAAAGACCTTGGGAGACACGAGTCATTTCTGGGGTTCAACAATAGTTATACAGGTATTACTTGATTTTTTAGGCATTTGGAAGACATTGAGTATTCTTATTTCTGTAACGACAAATAACAATTAAGATATACATAATCTGACAACTAAATATTTAATTTGGGATTATAATACAAATGACATGACAGAGTACACACTAAAACAGCATTGCGGTAAAAATTACCATGTTGATAGTTTAAAATAAATACACAGCACCACTTCTTTTGTGCAGACTACCCACTGCATTCATTTCAATCACAATTTGTCGTCATTTTTACCATGCTGACGAAATAAGAGATAAGCAGTGAAAATTACCATGTTCCATGGTTATGTTGAAAACCAAGAAAAGTTATTCTTTCAACCATCTCTTGCATTCAAAGCAACGACAATCATGTAGTAAATTTTACTATTAGACGTGGTAACGATAAATAGAATTTAAAGTGGAATATTCAACCATAAATTGCATTTAAAATAAAGAATGCCGAGTAGTTAATATATCTAGCTGCTTGTATTATTGATATTATCAATTCATCAAGGTCCACGCATAATGCATTTAGATTTCAACATTTGCGTGAAACAGCTTTAAACTATCGGTATTCCACATAACTCCAAATCTAAATGCAAATGCGCATACCTTGAATAGAGTCAATATATATTTGCAAGATATTATTTTTTTATTTAGTTCGATAATTTTCATTTAAAAATGACTTCACTTATCATTATTTAGATTAAAGAATTCGTCATTGAATTTTGGAAGCAAAACAAGAGTAGGGCCGATATGCATTACAGCTTCTGTAAACTCTTCCGCTTTCCTGTGGCACCGATTATAAGAAATCCAGGAGGAGGTTTTCATTGCTCGATGCGTAGGTCGAAGTACACTCCCTGTAAATGAGATAGCTTATAAGAAAATAAATTATGCTGGGATATAAAATAGAAGCAATTACAGCAGGTTTGATGGGTATTTCTCTTCTATACATTGCGCGTCTCGAGTCTCGGCAGCTTTGGATTTTGGTATGAGGAACTCTAGATTCTCAGCCCGGGCTAAAAATATAAATGAGTATTACTTTATATCCAACTCAAATTTAGATCATACGCACCATTTTGCAGGTCTGAATCTTAAACATTTGAAAACAAGAACTTCTATTTCTATATAATTACATTTTTACATTTTAATTATAATTACATTATTTTATTATTTCCATTCAGCGACTTTTCTCCTTTATTGTTTGATTTAATTAATAAATTTTGAAGCGAACCACAACACTAAGCAAAGCCAAGGCTTGACTGGTGCACAAAAAAATATGAGTCATAATGAGAGTGAGCTCGAAACCTAAGTGAGCGCTAGTGAGAATTACATTCTTTTAATTCTTATTCCTACCATGGGCATGATAAAATCGAGAACGCTTTCCGTTATTTATTACTAAACGTGTAGCCAGTTTAACTTCATAAAGAATGATTCTTGACTATAACAACATAGTTGAAAATACACAGTATTATGGTATGGCAACATGGTAATTTCAAAAACATTCTTTTTATAATTGCAACGTATTCATTCAATTTAACAATAATTGAAAATAGTTGCGTTAACAACAATGGTGTGGTTTAAGTTACTACAGCATTAGTTTCAGTGCAACAACGACATTCAACAAAACTTCAATACACCTAGTTTCGATGAATAGTTACGCAATGGGTGGTATGAATAAAAAGCGTTGAACATGTAGCATCTACTCAAAAACAAAATCCACAAAGTTTACTACACTTGTGGTATGAATAAAAAGCCCAGAGTTTATGAATGGAGAGTTGCGCGAAGAGTGATACCAAATCTACCTATCGAACTGTCAAACCGTCTACCTATCGAGCAGACCAGCAAAACAGATAGTGGCTGTTTTCGAAGACGAAGAAGAACAACCATTCAAAGAAGTCTCTTCGCGCAGCTCTCCATTCATACACTCTGAAAAAGCCTTACTACGTACTGCTTTCGAACATGAGCTTTTACTACATACGAGCAGGCTTGATAGAAACTCCTCTGCGATGCAAAGAGGAGGCGATTTTGGCGTTTTTCTGATGAGAAAAAACTGAACTCAAAATTTTCAACACAGATCCTCAAACAATTCGAGTGAGAGTGCAAAAAAATGCGAAGATTTTTTCAGGTACTCTCTCTCTCTTGTTGCGAAGCTCACCTTTACTCAAACTTCAAAAGAACTCGTGAATCTGCCGCTCGACCAAAACAGTTCTCGGGGAGTTGTGAGAGCACCCTTTTTTGATGGAATTTTACTCGGTTGTGTTTTGTGCTGCATCTTCCTCGCTCATTTTTCGTTGCCTCTCTGCTTAGCATTTTTTCGCTCCCTCGCAAAGAGGCAAAGGTAGCACGATGCTCTAGAGTATGTCACCGAGCTCTAATGATGTTGAGGAGTATTATTGTCGCACCGCCACCAAACCGGATCGTGCCAGTGAGACTCGCGACGCGCCTTAACTCGCCGCATTTTGAAATCAGTTTTTTAGTACGGCGCTGCATTCTTACAATTTTTATGAACACAGCGCACTATTCACATATTAGCTGCGACGCACGGGGCCCGAGAAAACAATAATTATAAATAAATGTTGGTCTTGATTTCTACCGGATACATAATATCAAGCCTGCATACGAGTAGAAGGGGTAGAAGTGACTGATGCTGCACGTTAAGAAATTTCCATTCAGAGTGATTCTGCACGTAAAGACAAATCTATTTAGAGTGACGCTTAAAATTAATACAAATGCATGGAATCTAATCGATTACGCGACAATTTGCACAAAATCACGAAGGTGCTGAAATCGTAATTCTAAGTGTTTCTGTGATATTCTCGTTATTTCGGTGGGGTTTCTGATAGTATCCTTGGAATTTCTAGAATGAGTTTTTTATGGGAATTGTAGTGACTCTGATGGTAGTCGTTAGATTTCAATGAGGATCTCCCCTAAAACACCAGGTTTCCCTTTAAATTATTAAAATTCTTATCGATTTAAAAAAAAAACCATTGGAATCTAGAAAATATTTATCGACATTCAAAAGGTTTATATTAAAGCTTTGCTTTGAAGTTCCAACGGAAATGGAAATCAACGGAATCTTAAAGGTTTTTACAATAATTCCAGATTGATTTTCAGAATTCCAAATATTCACACAATAAAGGTTTATTCGCAAATTTCATAACGCTAAAAATGGCTATTTTTGACACCCACTCACCCCCTTGTAACGCTATTTGTATGAATATTTTAAAAAATTTGTATGAGCCGTAACATCACGAGGACACCCACCCACCCCCTTCAACGTTATGAAATATGTGAATGAATCCTAATTCGCAGGAATCCCACCGAAATCTCATAGATTCTTACAGAAATAGGGTAACCAATATATTTTGGATCCCTATATATTTTGGACCCCCTGGGCCATTTTCCTGCAAATTTCCCAATTTTTATCGAAAGACCAACTCAATTCGCATGCAATTCGGAAAGATAGGATTATTCCGCACTTGCATCAACCGTTTATACATAGACTAAGTGTTTATTTCATCTGAAATTAATTTAATTTAATCGGTTCATCCATGCAACCGTTACAACACGTTACGCACAGAAATTGAAGCCGTCAGAAATTTTTCAAATGTAAACAAAAACTTTTTTCATATTTCTGAACTAAAAGCGAAGAATTTCATCGGTTTTCCATTGTTAATCGATTGATTAGACTATGGGCGAGCATATTATCCAACCCGTGTCGTGGACTTTGTCGCCAAACGATAAAAAATTACGGTGGTCCAAAATATATACTTTGAGGGTCCAAAATGTATTGGTGTGTCCAAAATAATGAAAAACAGTGCATCACAATTCAATTATTTTCGACGTTTTTTGGATCCTACATGACTATATGGGAATTTTTATTTCGTAGAGGAAGTTTTTCTCTACATTTTGGCATATTCTTTGACTTGGTAACGCTGTGCAATTAATTAATTGAAACAAAAAACTAAAATCACTTTCTTAAGGGGTCCAAAATACGACCGTTACCCTACCGTCTCAAAGATACCCACAGAATTCCAAGAGATTAAAAACTGGAATCCCATTCCCAAATTCCAGAGTTTTTAACAGATTTCTAATATTTCCGCAATATTCCTAGAATGGCTTTCAAAATTATAGAATTATCATTAAAAAACCGACATCCCTATCGGAATCTCAAAGTTCTTACAGGAATTCCGGATTTCAAAAGGAAATCTGAGAATCTGAGATATCAGAATTTACATGTAAAATTACATAATAAATATCTGAATTCAGTCCGACATCCCAAAATTCCTAGAAAATAACATAATTATCGTTATGCCAGAATTCATACGGATATTACAAAATGCTACAGCCGATAATCTTACCGGAATCTCAGAATTGGCGAGGCGTAACCTCTGAATTTCGAAGCAAAACTCAAAATACCTTCCGAAATATCAAAACTCATATATTTTTACGCAAAAGTAAATTATTCCATTCAATCCCGCAATCTCAAAGCATGAGTAGCAATCTCTGAAGCTAACTACCAGTAGCTCTGTAGTAAATGCTACCTTTATTCATAGCAACGCGTTATTTGTAGTATGTTCGAAAGGCGTAGAAAGGAAAAATGTCATAAACATGTTCCACTCGTGTTCCACATGTAGCGTTTACTACCGAGAATGTAGTAAACTCAACTTTACTACATTTATTCATACAGCTCAATGATTGATTGATTGTAGAGTGTCCATTTCCCGGCCATTTTGCTCGTCCCGGGATTCGGGACAAAAATCTATGCTTGTCCCGGGAAATCCCGGGATTTATCAAATTTTCAATTAAACTAGCATTTCGGTTGAAATGGAAGTACAAATTTAACAAAACCTTTTTTTTTTGCAATGAAAAAAACAGATACTGTAACTTTTTTATAAAAATATGTTAATTATAGCAAATCACATTTCAGATAAGACTTTCTTATTCTGATGAAGTAACCAAACAAAAATAAAAACTTAGCTGAACTAATTAAAATGACTATGTATTTTTTTTCAAATTCAAAAGAAACGATTAAAGATCATTGAAGGTATTGTAGATTATGTAGATCAAAAGTTAATTACTGAAAAATATTGACTGAAATGTCGTGAATCGCAAGCCAAACCCATCTGCATTTTGGTCAAAATTGAGTTGATATCAGTTTTTATAATATCTTCTAATGATCCTTCAGCTGCACGAACGAGAATTCACTTTTTGTTCAGTAAAATTAGAGAAAACACCATGTCGAATTGTCCCATAATGAAAAGTAAACGCATGTCAATCCCACCGCAGATTCTCGCATAGTGTAACACAAAAATGAATCGTTACATGGTCATCTTTATATTTTTTTTTTTGAAAAGGTAACGCAGTGAAAAGCGAATTATGAAAGTTTCAATGAGATAAAAACATGTTCCAAACTTCTTGAATTCTTTAAATATTTGTATAGAAAACGAGATTGAAAACTTCTCAGTCAATTTTCTCAATGCTACTTTTTACAGGTGGTACTGACTTGCGATTTGCAACAGTTTAGGTGTACTTTCAAATTAGTTATCTCAGCATAGGCTTATAAAGACGCAAAAAGAAAGGCATTAAAACTATGCAACTAGACGAAAAAAATGTGTTTCTTACTCGATTAATTGATCTTTTCATGAAAATAATTACTCATTTATTCTCTTTTTCACTACACACTTAAACAGACCTTCTGAGTTCGGTAACTTTTTTTACCGATTTGAATCGGTGAAAAAATAAAACACAGACGTATCGGTAAATAACAGCATATTCACCGAAAACTGTAACTAAAATTACCGACTGTCAGTGATTCTATCACGATTTGACGAACACGGTAAAAATTTTCACTGACAAATCGGTAAATAATTCGAAGCACTGATGTCGGTGAAATATAAAGCTGACTGTTCGGTAAACACAGCCCTGCATCACCGAACTCGGTGATCTAGCCGCACGAACTGTCAAATCCACCATATTCGTTTGTTTTCGTCTACTTGTTTCCCTACATGAGTTGATGTTTTTAATTTAACATCTCTCATGTTGCTATTCTAACTTTATTTTTCAAATTTATTAGATTTGATCAGAAGTTCTAAAATAATCAATAGAATTGCTTGGCCTACGGATTCATTACATTTTGCATTAACAGCATTATTGTGTCAAGTCTATCCTATTTACCTAACACCCAAGCCAACCCTATTTTCCTTCTCCCATGGGCCATGGCGTTTGTGTGGTCAGCATTACCCCTCATATTATCGGCTTTGGATTGACTTGCGCTCTTGTTCCCCCACCAAACGCTGCAAAATGGAAATGAAAATGAAAATGGAAATCCTTTTCGTTGGCTGAATAAAATGAACTCGGTAGAAATATTTCCAATTCTGCACTTCAGTTTTGACGTGTGGGGAGACTCCATGGCACAAAATTCAGTAAGACCTGAAAGTTAATACCGTGCACCCCCGTTAATTTGAACGGTACCTCATGCAAACCATCGGGGTTCGTTTTTAATTTGAACATCTAGTCACCCTAGAAACGTGTTTCTGGTTACCTCTTTCACTGTTTTGTTTTGATTCTGCGTTCCGTTCCACAGTGTTCCATCTCATTTCACTCCGTTCCATGAGCTAAATGACGTTTGAACCATTTTTAATCTGAACGATGTGCAAATTAGCGGGGTACAAATTAAAAAGTGTTCAGATTAAATGAGGTCAAACCAACGGGGGTACCCGGTACATCGGTATAATATGGAGGAATTTACAAGGTTTCCAGACCTCAGTTTTCTCAGCTTGAAATGTCTGGTACATTCAAAACACTTGTTTTAGCAAGTAAATTTTAATAAAAATTCCACTTTATTTCAAGAATCAGGTTTTTATTCCTGTTAACTATTCTATTGTTTAATATGCAAGAACGCTAATAATATTGTGTCATCATTTTAATGACCTACTCTAAACCTCTCTAAACCATTTCATCATGAAATCACATCATACACGCAAACAAATTTTGTTGTATAATCTACCGAATCCATGGTAGAATTAAGAACTGCACCAACGATTTTCAACCGACTACAAAAATCTGTTAAGTTTACTATAATCTGGTGAAAATCACTGAGCAGTGCTGTAAATTTGACTATGTTCATAGTAGCATCCACTACAAAGCATTGTATTTCAGTCCGTGGCACCCACCGTACAACACAGTGTGGTCAAAAGTATGATGCTAAACTTCTAAAATCTAGAATGTTTCTTGTCAAAAATACTACAACTCTGGTTAAATCAACAGAAGAAATTTTCTTGTGTACTGATGTTGACTATGTTTTGGTAGAGTTAACAGATTAATGTAGTCGGTTGAAAATCGTTGGTGCAGTTCTTAATTTTACCATGGATTCAGTAGTTTCTACAATAAAATTCATTTCAGTGTACGGGCCAGATCACTCTAACGCACAATGCACTATGGGCCAGGGACGCAATCTGGCGCGACAAAATTAAAAACTCGGTAACGAAGCGTTTCCGGTATTTGGTGTCTTGGGCAAAATTTTTTGTAACAACGAGGACCATCAACTGACATAAACGGATAGTTCGTAAATCGTCCGCATAGGTGGCGACAATCTAACTTTTTATTGTGACGTTCTAGAGATTTGGCGCTGCTGATGACAACAAACTCACCAAATTTATTTTTCGAACTCCTCTGCAATCCGTTGCTTCTCTAATAATGAACAATAGCGTGAGTCGTAACTTAGCACAACCCATCAAAATGCACGCACCGCACGAAAAATCGACAAAACACTGCAGTTCATAATCCATCCTGAACCGAGCATCCACGAACCACGACTTTTAAGCCCTTTCAGTTTTTCTCGCCGAGCTGAACTGGAGCAACATTTTGGGTGGGTTAAACGCCGATGAAATGGATGAATCGTTTTGTACCATTTTAGTAAACTGGATGAACACGAACGTACCGATCCGTCGCCCTACTCCTTCACCTGCGTGGAGCACACCGTTGCTAAGAACATTGAAGCGTAAACGGAACGCACTTCAACGCAGATTGCGTCGTGATCATTGCTCTGATAATAAGCGTCTCTTTCACCAAGCATGTAACGAATATCGTAACCTCAATTCATCGTTGTACAAGTCGTACGTCTTGCGTATGCAATCTAACTTACGGCGTAACCCAAAAAGCTTCTGGAACTTCGTTAATTCCAAATGGAAGAGTACGCCCATTCCTACGAGTGTGTATCTTGACGGTGTGGAAGCCTCTAATTCAACGGAAAAATGCGAACTTTTTGCGGCTCATTTTTCATCCGTGTTTTCTACTGAATCTGTCACGCCTTCCGAGGTGGATGCTGCAATTACGGACGTACCAAGCAACCTGTTGGATTTGGATACATTCCGCATAACACCGAATATGATTACGGAAGCTGTCAAAAAGTTGAAATGCTCTTTCTCGCCGGGCCCTGACGGAATCCCTACTGCAGTGTTTTGTCGTTGTACTGATGCGTTAGCTGAACAACTGTGCAAAATATTCAACCAACCGTTTGACGATGCTCGTTTTCCTAGGATTTGGAAGCAGTCGTTCATGGTTCCAGTTCACAAAAAAGGGCGATAAGCGTGATGTTAAGAATTATCGAGGAATTACTAATCTCTCTGCCGCATCAATATTGTTTGAAATGATCATCAGTCACGTTATTCTAGAGCAGGCCAAATGCTACATTTCTGCCGATCAACATGGCTTTATGCCGGGGCGTTCGGTAACCACGAACTTGCTAGACTTCACCACGACCTGTTTTGAACAGTTGGAGAAGGGAGCCCAAATCGACGTTATTTACACTGACCTCAAAGCGGCATTCGACTGAATTAACCACGATATCCTACTGGCAAAGCTTGCCAAGCTTGGTGCTTCGAGTCGGTTATCATCATGGTTTTCCTCCTACCTGAAGGTGATTATAGAACGAAGCCACACCTCAAATTTTCAAGAGCACAAGACTTGAGAACCAAACAGCGCTCTGCCTTGAAAATCTATCCCATTGGTCACCACCAGCAAGCAAGCAATTTGATTGGTTTTCAACGCGAACTGTTGTCAGATTCTCTCGCCTTGTGCACTTGAAAATTCAAAGTTTGGCTTCGTTTTATAATCACCTGAAAGAAAGATCGCTTCGCGTAAAGCTCGATTCAAACACTTCTTCGTGCTTCTTGAGTTCATCCGGAGTTCCTCAAGGAAGCACCCTGGGTCCGCTGCTTTTCCTTCTATTCTTCAACGATGTGATGGTTCTTCTTGGAGGCTGTGGACTTGCCTATGCTTCTTTTTTTTTTTTTTTTTTAGGCACTCATCTGTGTCTACTATACCGATACAGATCTATTTATAACTAATCTATATTTACATCTGCTTTCACTCTCTTCTACTCTTTTTACTCTCACACCGAGCAGGTAGGAGAGAGCTCTGCTGTTCAGTCCAATCGATTTCCATAAGCCATAGTCCTTTGCTCTTGCGGTGGTTCATTTTGCCGTGTTCCAGTCGTTTGAGGCTAGCTGCCTACGAAGAGGGTCAGTTTGTCTCAGTCACCATCTGATACTGACGGAGGATGGATGTGCTCCCCCAAAGCACGGTTCTCCGTGCGGCGTCTTCTGGTGGCTGGACGGGTTTTTTTGTGGAGGGGCTGGGAATTGAATCCATGACCTTCCGCTTATGAAGCGAAAGCGTAACCTCAAGGCTACGGACCCCCCAACTTGCCTATGCTGACGATTTGAAATTGTACGCCACCATACACTCCATCGATGATTGCTCCCGACTACAGTCTATAGTGGATATATTTGTTGATTGGTGTCATCGTAACAAACTAACTGTAAGTGTTCCTAAATGTATGGTGATGTCATACTTCCGCACTACTAGGCCACTCATCCAAGACTACGTCATCGATGGTTCTGTTCTAAATAGAACGGATGAATTCAACGATTTGGGTGTGTTGATGGATCCTAAGTTGACATTCAACCTACATCGCTCGAATGTAATTGCCAAAGCAAATCGCCAGCTTGGATTTATATCTAAGATTTCCCGAGACTTCACAGACCCGTATTGCCTAAAAGCACTCTATTGCTCCTTAGTACGGCCAATTTTGGAATGTGCTGCTTTGGTGTGGGCTCCCCATCAGCTATCGTGGAGTCTTAGAATGGAAAGCGTCCAACGAAGATTCATTCGTGTGGCATTAAGGAACCTACCCTTGCGTGATCCACGGAACCTGCCACCATATGCTAATCGATGTAAACTGCTTGATTTGGACTCTCTAGACCGGCGGCGCAAGACTCAACAAGCTGCTTTTATCGCGAAACTACTGAACGGAGAAGTGGACTGTTCCAGATTTCTTGCTGTTTTGAATGTTACGCGGCACTGCTTTACTCCAACCAAGGTTCCATCGAACAGCTTTCGGTTACCACGAGCCGATGACTGAAATGATCCGCATCTTCTCTAGTGTTGAAGGCTTACACGAGTTTGGTGAATCTTCCCTGCGATTTACGTCACGCATCAGGCGTCAAAACGATTTTTAGTTAAGTCCCAATTTCATGTAGACAATAGTCAGATGAAAATAAATCAATAATAATAATAATAATAATAATAATAATAATAATAATAATAATAATAATAATAAATAGGTGGGAGCTCAGGCAACATAACTCCTGGGCGTCCATGAAAAACCACCATCTTGAGTAGGTGGGAGCTTGAGGTAAAATATCCTGGGCGTCCATGTAAAACCACCCTCGGCGAGCAGCGGCGCTTGAACCAAGCTATTAAGCACTGTAATTGGAGGAAATGCCAATGCAGAACCCGTAGCTTCCGGGAATGAAAGCAAACCCAGCAATGGAGACACGATCAATGAGGAATAGAAGAATGCGATCGCCCGAGGAGGGAGCCCCTACTGGAGCTGGTCCTGGGACGGGGGACAGAGCGAGCGGCCAGCGGCTGGAAGAGGATAATGTGCAAGAGCGGCCTTCCAGTCAACGGGCACAGCCCGTACCGCGAACGCGAAACAGAAACGGCAGCAGCAGAAATCACCAAGGCCATGCTGCACCTACCGATGTTGCTGTGGCTGATAGACGTCAGTCACTCACGTTGGCAGGCGGCCGACGGCAGCGGATCATGTGGACGAGGGAGATGAATATGTATGTGATTCGCTGCTACTATGTCTGCACAAGGATGGAGACGGACATGTCTGGCAGATCAGGGATGCTGGAGATGTTCAACGAGCGATTTCCTCGCTTTGCGCGCCAGCTTGACTTGAACAAGCTGTACACACGGCAGCGTGCAATTATGTCTCATAATATGCTCACCGCTGCAGAAGTGGAGTACATCAAGCTGGAAGTGCAGAGGGAGATAGGAGAGGAAGGGACAAGATCGAGCGATACGTCGAGAAGGAGTTCTGTTGGGCTGGATGCATCGATCACGAGTGAGAGTCGTGATTCACCTGCACCCACTGCTCCAGGACCGACAGCGGATATGCAACGACAGCAATTACGAGACGAACTAGCACTCCATATGGGCACAGCAGTTACGCAGTTCCGTGGGACAGACCCCATGTCCCGGCACCGGATACCAAAGCTGCGGTATTCCTACCGGCTGACGAGTGCAGTAAGCATCCTAAATCAGGATATTTTGCCACAGTACTTGGAAGCCGTGGAGAACCTTGAGGATCTGCAGTTTATCGTGTATTCAGCTGCAATAGCTGTAGTTAAGACGTTGGGATTGCGAACGCGCCCGCAAGGAGAAGATGGCACACGCCCCAACGCACAGAAACCCGTATGGATGCGACGCCTTGAGAGCCGAATCGCAACACTGCGATCAAAGGTTGGTCGATTAACACAGTACAAGCAGGGGAATCGATCAACGAGGCTGGTTCGTCATGTTGCTGAAATTGTTAGGCCCGCAGAGCTCCGAGATCTCAGAGAAGTCGACATTACTGAGATCCTCGACACCCATGTACAGCGGTTGAGTGCTCTTGCGAAACGATTGCGACGTTATGGAGAATGTTCGAAGCGGAAGGAACAAAACCGGATGTTCAACATAAACGAGAGGGAGTTCTACAACCGCATCCGAAATGACAAGGTCGACTTTGGCGAGGGACTTCCAGAGATTGGCGACGTTACACAATTTTGGGCCAATTTATGGGAGAACCCCACCGAACACAACGGCGATGGGATGTGGTTAGCAGAAGAAGAGAGACAATGTGATGGAATTGGAGACATGACCGCGGTCGTGGTAACCGCTCAGGATATACGTGAAGCTACCCGGTATACCAGGAATTGGGCTGCACCAGGACCTGATTTTGTGCACAATTTTTGGTATAAAAAACTCACAACGATCCATGGGCGGATGGCGGAATGCTTCAATACGGTACTAGGAGACCCCACGCAGCTACCGGAATTCATCACCAGGGGTGTCACATTTCTTCTGCCAAAGGACCAACACACAGCTGACCCAGCGAAGTACAGACCAATAACGTGCCTTTCAAGTCTGTATAAAGTGCTATCGTCGGTAATAGCGAGGAGGGTGCAAGCCCATTGCGACGCCAACAACGTGATGACCGAGGAACAGAAAGGGTGTCGCAGAAACACGCAAGGCTGCAAAGATCAGGTCATCGTAGATGCAGTCATTGTAGGGCAAGCTACCCAAAAGCAAAGGAACCTGAGTATGGCGTACATCGACTACAAAAAGGCATACGACTCAGTACCGCACTCGTACCTTCTCAAGGTACTGCAGTTGTATAAGGTAGACAGGAACGTCATCAGGCTGATGCAACACGCGATGGGGATGTGGAGCACATCCCTACACATTACCGACGGTACAGCTGTGTTACGGTCCAGGACTCTCAGCATCAGGAGGGGGATTTTTCAAGGCGATACCTTTAGTCCGCTGTGGTTTTGCCTGGCCATGAACCCCCTCAGCAAAGCACTCAACCAATGCAACTATGGCTACCAACTGAAAAGTGGGGAAAGGAGCACAAGAGTTACCCACACCTTCTATATGGACGACCTGAAGCTATTTGCGGAATCAGTGCAGAGGCTGCATCAGCTGTTGCAGCTAGTTACGACATTCAGTAACGACATCCGGATGGAGTTTGGTATTGACAAATGCAGGTCAATTCATCTACGTCGGGGTCAAGTTATGGATGCCAGCTGTTTCCGCGTCAACGAGCAGGAGGAGATTCGGAATATGGTTGAAGGCGAAACGTATAAATACCTTGGATTCCTGCAACTTAGAGGTATTCGCCACACGATGATCAAGAAGGAGCTGCAGGAAAAGTTTTTGTCACGTGTCAACTGTATTCTGAAAAGCTTTCTGTCTGCCGGCAACAAGGTGAAGGCGATCAACACGTTTGCTGTGCCCCTGTTGACGTATAGTTTCGGGGTGGTAAAGTGGACCAAGACTGACTTGGAGGCGATAGAACGAGCAGTACGAGTGGCGTTCACCAAGCACCGAATGCGCCACCCAAAATCGTCCATTGAGAGAGTCACCCTGCCACGTGCAGCAGGAGGAAGAGGCGTCACCGATATCCAGGCACTATGTGTCTCCCAGATCCAGCAGCTGCGGGCATATTTCTTAGAAAGCCAGAACCGCCACGAAATTTACCGCACTGTATGCGAAGCTGACCACGGCTTCAGCGCCCTGCATCTGGCGCAGGAGGATTACCAGCTGAACTGCGACATCAAAACTGTCGATGAGATGATCGCAATGTGGAAGCAGAAGGAGTTGCATGGAACGCACCCCCATCAACTGGAGCTCGAGCACATCGATAAGGTGGCGTCAAACACGTGGCTGGTGCGGGGTGACCTCTTCTCAGAAACAGAAGGTTTCATGGTAGCCATCCAGGACCGGGTAATTGCGACGAAGAACTATCGGCACTACATATTGCACGAAGACGTGGAGGACCGCTGTAGGAAGTGCAATTCAGTAGGGGAGACTATCGAGCATGTCGTTGCCGGCTGTTCAGTACTAGCTGGATCAGCCTACCTCGATCGTCACAACGAAGTTGCCAAGATTGTGCATCAACAGCTTGCCCTTAAGCACAACTTGGTGGATCGATTTGTGCCCTACTACAAGTACCTGCCTGACCCGGTTCTGGAAAATAGTTGCATAAAGCTGTACTGGGATCGCGAGATCATAACGGACGTCCTCATCCGTGCCAACCGCCCCGACATTGTAGTCTACGACAAAAGGATGAAACGAGTTACACTCATCGACATCGCTGTACCGCTGGACCACAATGTCCAATCAACGTTCTCTAACAAGATAGCGAAGTACCACGACTTGGCGGAGGAGTTGAAGCAGATGTGGCACCTAGAGGACGTCCGTATAGTTCCGGTAGTCCTCTCAGCGACCGGAATTGTCCCGAAATCTCTCCTAAGGTCCCTAGACGAGCTGGAATTGAAGAAGGACCTACACAGCATCCAAAAGGCGGTGATTCTTGGAACCTGCAGCATAGTTAGACGGTTCCTGAACCACCACAACTGAGAAGCTCATCCAGCAGACTCATTAGGATAAGTTAAACCGACCAATGAGATCCACAGAGCCTAATCCCCTTTGGCATACAGATTGCCCGGGGTAGGTGAAAGTTTCCAGCATTTTTTGCTGAGAAGTGCCAAAACTCTATAATAATAATAATAATAATAATAATAATAATAATAATTATAATAACAACAACACATTCAGAAACCTAACCTGCTAATCAAATAAATCAAGTAACTTGACTGTTATTATCTATTTTCAGTTGGAAACATTAATAAATCGAGAAAGAGAATTACTTTTATGTAATGTTAAGGAGGCAGGACTGGATTTGCTTCGGAAGCGTCAATTGCCACCATTATTGGATATTATTTTAACGGATGCAACAGAGGATGACGACAAAAAGAGTACTCTTTTTAACATACATTAATCTGCATGCAACTATAACCATTTACCATTTATTTTCAGAGCTAAATACACGACTTTGCAAGAAATGTAGCCGAGTGCGACCGACAGCAAAATTTCCGTTGGATACGCGTCAAACATCAGCTAGCATTTGCGAGCGATGCATTGACCTTCAAGGACCGGCCGTTGATATAGCAATTTATCGTTCAATACTAAGATCAATACGACGGGATGAGAAAAAACGTGGTGCCCTTTCATCATTTGCGTTCATAATTCAAGATAACGACATCAAACACATTGTGGAGAATATCTGGCATGGTCATTCGGCTATTTCCTACGCGACCAATCGAGCTGAACTGCGGCTTCCTCGGTGGGACATAGCTAACGATTGGGCACCGTGGAATTGTATATGCCTGACAGAAAGTGAAGCTAGAGCACACTTGAAGATTGTCAACCTGGAGCTTTATTATGAGAAGAGCATCATACAGAACATAAAGAACAAACATGCGCTATCTAAATCTGCATTCAAGCAGTTGCGGGACATTGATCAAGTGTTCGTTGAATCCGGAACCTGGTGGCAAGTTGGGTTGGGTGGAAGTAATATTGAAAATTAAAATTGAGTAAGAAAACCCAGTTTGTGAGGATGTTATTTATTAAATAGTCTACGGCCGGATTTCTATACATATTTTGGGGAATCAATTTATAACCGGTTGTGTACAATTAAGGTTTTTCACTAACAATAGTTTTGAACATTCTTTGCAGATATTCAACTCGTTTGAGTAGCTTATCACTCGTGTTGAACTCACTGTAGGGGATAGATAGTACGGAGTAACCACTTTTTTCCAACAAGCGACATGCCAGCGCATGCACGCCATTCAGGGATGGGTTAGGCCCTTGACACATGTCGTGGTAGTCATGAACAAGCAATGCAATCCTAGAAAAATCAAAGAAATGTAAGAAAATATAATAAACATGTTTTTCTACAAATAAGAAAGTTTTACCTCTTCGCTCCGGGGTGTTCTTTGTCAACGGCTAACGGTAAACATTTGGAATCCAGCACACACTCGGCATCTGAAAGTAGTATAATATGATATGATAAGTATTTATGATTCTCAAACAATCAAAAATGAAAAAAAAACTTATTTGCGCTTAATCTACGAATGGCGTGAGGTGAGAACTGTAGGTGTCGCATAGCGAGGTGACGATTCTCGACTCGGGTGAAGTGACTCTCCATTTGATTTACACAGCGAGTAACTTCACTCGAGTCGAGAATTGTCACCTCGCTATACGAGACCGACAATTCTTACCTCACGCCACTCGTAGAATTAACCCACTTGAGAATGGATTACAAATCGAATAAATCTTCTTCGAGGTTCACATTTTTTGAAAAAGATGTTTTTATCCATAATGTGATCCTGCCAGAAGGTCGGATATTTTTTTTCTGTTCGGAACATAAACCATATTTGATCTATTACACGGCGTAACAAAATTGACACTTATTATTATTATTATCTTTATTTAAGAGATTTTCAGCCCTAGGCTGGTTCATCTCGAAATCGACACTTTTGCGTGGTCTCAAAGATCAAATTATGTGTCTCTAGTAGATATGGGGTTGCTGAATCTGATGCCATTCTCAGAAATGCTCCAGCACGTCACAATTTTTAGCTACAGGTCACCAAAGTTGTATAAAACACTGGTTTCATCGATGTTTACTTAAAATTTTAGGGTTAAAATTAATATATTTTTTGTGATCTTATCCACCAAGCATGCAAAATAAACCTCGATTTTTTTCAACAAGCTTACAGTCTCCATACAAAATTCTTCGCTTCTCTTATATGGAAAAATGCAATACTTTTATAAACTAGTAAAAATAACTTTTGAAAATCGAAAGTATTATAAACTTTGTTGATAAGTATTATTTTACACATGAAGTTTGAATTCTGTGGTGAATGAAGCAAATAAATTGCTATACAAGCTGGCAAATTTGCAAGAAAGTTGGCAGAAACAGTCAAATTTTGCATTTTCAACAGCCAATATCTCAAAAACTAGACGTGCTACGGTATTTTCAAAAGCAATGGGTTCAGCAACCCTTAATTAAGTAAATACGAGTATTTTGGTGCTTGAGACCAAAACATGTTCCGCTGTGTTATAGTACATTCCGTGTCCTTTAATTAGTGCATTTCATATTACTTAGTCACTATTCAGAAGTGAAAGTATTCAGTCGTCATTCCTAATTTGATCACAAAAAAGGTTTGTGATCTTCTATGAGGTTTTTCGAGACCCAACAGGGCGCGTGTACCGGGTTGCGGATAGGAGCAAAGGGAGATCAATAGCATCTACTTAAAATAATGGAGCAAAACGCCGTTCCATGATTAGGTAATGTAATGCGCTCTCTTATGGTGTTCCAGTCACAGTCACAGTCATCAACTCGCACAAATCGCGCAAAGAGCAGAATTTAACCACTGCACAAAGAGGAAACAGACGCGCGCAAAGTGTAACAACACGAACACAATGAGGGCGCGTTGTAGGGAAGAGAGTGTAAGCTATTACGCAAGGAGTGATGCTGACAATTACGTTACATCGAAGCAAAACATTTTTTATTTCAAATTTCATTCAACATGTATTGTTTGATGAGAAAATGGATTTAAAAATGATATTATTGAACTAGTAGGTATTTTCAGTCTTTCTTACGTATTTTTTCTATTTTTTACGTGTTTATTTTTTTATCTTTTTTTCATTTATACGCCTCGATTGTAATAAAAACATCCGTAGAAAAATCTCTAGACGAATACTTCAAGATATTTGCATAAACATTTGTAGAGAAATCTGCAGAAAATCATGATGAAATTGCTGAAGATATTCTAAGAAGATTGGTTTTCAGGTGTTTGGATTTTTTTGGAGTAACTTATAGAGTATTTCAAGAATTATTTTTGGATTGTTCTTCAAATGGTTCGCTGGAAGAATTCATGATAAAATACTGGAATAATTCATAAATCTTTAGACTCCGAAAAAAAAGTATCTTAGGCAAAATCGTTTTGAAGAATTCATAGTTGAATCCACTTTAAATCTTGGAGAAATTACTTGGTGAAATTCTTGATCAAAGGCACAGTAGATTTTATAAATATATTTAAAAAAAAAAACTATTGGAGAAATTCAAAATCCTTCAATTGAAATTTCTAGAATCCACGATTCCTTGGAAAAAGTTCTTGATCTTATTATGGATAAATTTCTGGAGGAATATTTTAACCATTTCTTGATTAATTTCAATGAGATTTTTCTGATGAAACTCTTCAAGGAATCCTTAAGACGGGAATTCATTAAGTTAATACTGATCAAATGTTCCTAAAAACTCTTTGAGGAATTCTTGAAATCGCTTTGAAAAAAAAACATATGGTGGAATCATTTCTGAACAAAATCTCAGAATATCAGGAGGGTTAACTAGTGGAATTCCTGTGTTCCCTGCTGGAATTATTATACATATTAATTTTTATACATGAACATCAGGAGGGTTTAAGATGATTCCATGGAGAAATTATTGGAGGAATCTGTGAAGGCATCCTTGGAATGATTCTAGTTAAAAACCGTGACGAAATTCCAGGAGAAACATGAAATTCTTTGAGAAATCATTTTAAGAATATCTGCAGGAATTGCTGAAGCAATAGCTAAATATTTCTTTATGCATTTTTAGAAAAGAAATATTATCAAATATACGTTAAATGAATCGGCGATGGCAGCGTGGGCCGACGACACACAAGTCTTATCCGAGTTTGATCTAGTCATTTTGAAAGCAAAGTCTAAATCAATAATTATCAAAGTTTTCATAGAAATTTTAAGATAACAGCAGCCTTGGGTCCAGTGGGAGCGTAAATGTAACAAAAATAAAAATAATAATGATGTATACAAATGTACAGCAACGGCAAAATGTTGATTTTAACATTGAGCTCATATCTCACTCGATGTCGATTGATGAATATATTCAGTGATAGTAAACGCTTACATTGCTCTGATTTCCGTCGTCTAATCGTCGGTTCCGTCATAAAATTATAAAACGATTCTAGAAGAAACTCTTCTTTCTAGCTTTACGTCCCAATTGGGACAGAGCCTGTTTTTCAGCTTAGTATTCTTACGAACAATTCCTCAGTTATTAACTGAGAGTTTTCTTTTCCAATTGACCATTTTTGCATGTGTATACCGTGTGGCAGGGGTCTACCCCGTTTGGCATAATGCCGTATGGCATAATGCCGTTTGGCATACAGTCGTTTGGCATAATAGCTGTTTGGCATAATGCCATTTGGCATAACGGTCGTTTGGCATAATCGCCATTTGGCATAATAGCCGTTTGGCATAATTGTGAAAAATATTGAATTTGATCAAATTCCTTCCATTAAACAAAGGGGTGTGGATAAACTGCTCACGATCGTACATTCCGTTCTCAGTTATTGATATGACATACTTCTTAACACCATTTTTCCAGAAAACCAATATCCAATAAAGCTCTTTTGGAATTGACATGACCTCCGGGAAGTCATACATGACTTCCGGGAAGTCATACATAACTTCCGGGGTCATTACGTCCGGGATAGTATAGCGCATTTTTAACATAAATGTATCCAACGCCTAAGTTATTACATGTCATTTGAAAAAAAAAGGAACATGGTATTTTCTGACGCATCTTATGGTCCCGCATATTACTGTACCACTGCAGTATCTCCCTTTTTCAAATTATGCCAAATGACCATTATGCCAAACGACTATTATGCCAAACAACTGTTATGCCAAACGACTATTATGCCAAACGACTTTATGCCAAACGACTGTATGCCAAATGGCATTATGCCAAACGGGGTAGACCCGTGTGGCAGGTACGAAGACACCCTATGCCCAGTAGTGTGGGACAAAATTTAGATTCTCGCTCCAGTCCACTTTTTGGATTGCATTTGGGTCCCATACCAACTGTGCAAAATTTCAGCTCGATCGGTGAAACTATATTTTAGCGCCAGCCGTTCAAAGTTTGTATGGGATTTACTATGGGGAAACTTACTTTTGCAAAGAAAAATCGCCAGAGGACGCCCATTGACCTCTATAAAAATTCTGAACATAGACCTCGATAGGTATTTTTACGATGAAGAATATTGCCGAAAACCGCCAAACAATCCGACACTTGTGGAAAAAGTTATTCAACCTATTGGCAAGGCGACGTTGATTAACACGTAAAGGAATAACAATAATAACAAAAATTGGGCAAAATTTCCGAATAGTCTATGCTTAATAATTTTTTTCATAAGCATCGGATTGCTTTGCGGTCTTCGGCAATGTTCTCCATCGTCGAAACACCTATCGAGATCTGTGTTCAGAATTTTTATAAAGGACAATGGGCGACCTCTGGCAATTTTTCTTTGCAAAAAGTAAGTTTTCCCATAGTAAATCCCATAGAAACTTTGAACGGCTGGCGCTAAAATATAGTTTCTCCGATCGAGCTGAAATTTTGCACAGTTGTTATGGGACCTAAATGCAATCCAAAAAGTTGACTGGAGCGAGAATCTAAATTTTTCATATAACCGTGTCCCAGGCTAATGCCCAGGTCAGGGGATTCCATAAAATTGTCTATACGAAAATATCCTCAACCAGCGGAAATCGAACCCACGACCCTCTCAGCATGAGCAGGATATATTGTTTATGATTCTAAAATCATTCGGGCATACTTTTAGCGAGAAATAATAACGCGAATGCGCCATGATTCGAGTTGATCGCAACTTGTAACAACATCCGATAAACTCTTTGTCCCACGACAAACCATGCATCGGATGCTTCATATGTCGGTACAATGCGCGCGTGGTGAGGTGTTCAAATCATGCTGCTGCAAGAGCAACGGCCCTCTTAGACCGTTCGTATACCGTGTTGTTTGTCGCTAGAGACGATTTTTTCCATCCTTGGTCCTGCTGAAGAGCTGCGCGTTTATCGCTGCGGCTATCTGTGTAGAAATTATTGTAGCATAGAAAGTTGATCACAAAAACTTTACTAATAAACACTTTGATTAGAACTTTTGTAACACTCATGCACCAATAGTCTGTGGACACTACATTCGTCGGACGGAATAAAACGAATAAAACGCGATAATAATTACTAATAATAAACCGTGAACTTTATTTTGTATTCTTCGCAGTAGCAACAATTCCGAATGAACTGGCTCTTCGCTATGCCATGAATGTGTGTGTGTCAGAAACTACTCGTCGAGGGGCGCATCAATAGTTTCGGCACGACACCACAGAGCCCCCTCCAGTTACACCAGAAATCTGATGCGGTGACCAGATGGGGTAACTACTGTTTTCTGTGGATCTACTGTTCCTTCCTGAGCTACAAATGCTGGTTTGATTCTGTCGATCGTAACTCGTTGCTTCTTACCCTTTATCAACAGATCGAAGAACTTCTCGGTACGATCCAGTACTTTGTATGGTCCTTCATACGGTCGCTGCAACGGTTTTTTGACCATATCGATTCGTACATATACGTACTGGCAATCCTTGAGCTGTCGTTGAACAAATATATTGGTTTTTGCATGATGTGTCGGATTCTTCGGTTTCAAATCATCAAAGACACGATGAAGCTCTTTTGCGTATTCACTGCGGTCCAACTCCTTCTTCGGGGCATCAAAAAACTCACCTGGTATACGGAGCTGCTGCCCATAGACGAGCTCTGCTACTGAACAATCCAGATCTTCCTTAAGAGCAGCTCGGATGCCTAGCAAAACCATTGGTAGTCGATCTACCCAATGCTTTGAATCAACACACATTAAAGCAGCCTTTAGCGTCCTGTGGAATCGTTCTACCAAGCCATTAGCCTGTGGATGATAGGCAGTAGTACGAAGATGCTCGGATCCCAGCAGATGGTTCAATTCTCGAAAAAGATCAGACTCAAATTGTCGACCCTGGTCTGTCGTTACTTTCTGAGGGACTCCGAAGCGTGCAACCCATGTAGCAGTGAAGGCTCGTGCAACAGTTTCGGCTGTCATATCCGAAATAGGAACAGCTTCCGGCCAGCGCGTGTAACGATCAACCATTGTCAAGAGATATCGATAACCATTTGAAGGCGGAAGCGGACCCACTAGGTCCATGTGTATGTGCTGAAATCGGCTTTTTGGAAGATCGAATCGGCATATCGGAGACTTGGTGTGTCGTTGAATTTTCGATTGTTGACAATCCACGCAATGTTTGACGAATTCAGTGACGTCCTTGTTCATAGAATTCCAGATGAAACGATCCGCTACAAGGCGACGGGTTGCCCGAACACCAGAATGTGATATGCCATGCATAACTTCAAGGACACGTTGACGGTGCTGTGAAGGAACGTATGGACGAAGCTTTCCATTTACGGATGTATCGCAATACAAAGCAGGACCGCCAGAAGCAACAGATCGCTTTTCGAATTTCAAAGAAGGGGATTGAAGCAGGCTTTGAAGTTCACTGTCACCGATCTGATCAGCCGCAATGTCTTCGAAACAAATCGCAGCAGGAATAGAAATAGTATCAACGCGAGACAATGTATCTGCTACCACATTATCTTTACCACTAATATGGCGAATGTCTTGAGTGAACTGCGAGATATACTGTAAATGTCGATCTTCATGTGGTAGCCGGGATGGTGAATTCGAAGTCATCGCGTGCGTCAATGGGTTGTGGTCGGTGAAGATCGTGAATTTTCTGCCTTCCAACAGATGACGGAAATATCTCACGGACATTTTCATTGCAGTCAACTCTCTGCCGAAAGTGGAATACTTTTGCTGTGATGACGAAAATTTCTCGGAGTAGAATCCAAGGGGTTTCCATCCTCCATCAACGAACTGCTGTAACACTGCACCTGCTGCAGTATTCGATGCATCTATCATCAACCCTATTGGCTTTTCGGGATCTGGATAACTCAGCAACGCAGCTTCTGCTAGTGACGTTTTACAAAGTTCGAATGCGTGTTTTCCTCCTTCGGTCCACAATAACTTTCTACCATCATTCCTTTTGTTTCCAGGTATCAATGCACGTAACTCGGCTTGTTGGTCAGTTGCTTGTGGGATGAAGCGTTTGTAAACGTTGACCAATGCCAAAAACCGCCGAAGTTGTTTCACGTTCGTTGGAAGCTCGTACTGGCGCACCGCTTGTACTCGATCTGGAAGTGGTAGAATTCCGTCCTTATCAATTAGGTATCCCAAGAACTCAACCTGGCGCTGAGCGAACTTACATTTTGCTAGGTTTATAACGAGTCCATTCTCTTTAAGGCGTTGGAATACTATTTCGACGTGCTCTCGATGTTCTGTTGGGTTTGAAGATGCGATACAGATGTCGTCGATAAAAACTACTACGAATTCAAGATCGCCGAATATGCGATGCATGTATCGCTGAAACGTCTGGCTAGCGTTACATAATCCATTTTGCATAGTAAGGAACTCAAAGAGTCCAAACGGGGTGATCACAGCGGTCTTGGGAATGTCCTCTTCCTGAATCGGAATTTGATGATATGCTCTCTCGAGATCTATCGTAGTAAATATGCTCTTACCCTGAAATGCATTTAGTAAATCGTGTATATCCCTTTCGGGACGAACCAGCACAATTGTGCTGTTCGGCACCCTTGACATCGAATGACTATTTCAGCCAATAAATCATTGTTTTACTAAACTTTTTCGATTTCGATTATTGATTTATCATTGATACTTGTAATCAAGCACAACAGCTTTTGTTTACATCGTGTTTAGAAAACACCAGCTCAGGGTAAACAAAAAGTAAACAAACACCGTAAGAATTGAAAAAGTTTTATCTGTCGCAACTTTTCAACTATTCGTTATTTCTAGGTATGCACAGATACGAATCGAGAGTGAAAGAGTCATTCTTTGAAATGGTGAAGACCAAATGAGAATTGATTCTCACAGCAAATATTTCTGGAGGGACAAAGAGAGACCAGCACAATTGTGCTGGTGCCGGCACTTACCCGGTCGATGTTCGTTGTAGACTACCAATTTTCATTTTCAGTATTTTGATCGAATTAAGTGGCTGAATCTGGTTCTAATGTCCACAATAGTGCATAATATTGCATTAAAACATGAATGAGTGACTTCATACGCATCATAAGGATGATGTACCGTTCGAAAACTATGTAACAGAAACTCATAGCTTTGGTTTGAAAACTTTTATTTTTTATACGTCCATATTTGAAATAGATTGGGAATTACTTTTAATGTTTTAAATCTCCTTTAGCAAAGTTTAAGACAAAGTAAAAGTTTAGGGGAACGTTCAAAAATTACGTCATTCATTTAGGGGAGTAGAGGTGTATGAAAGTGCGACAGTGCATGTGGGCAAAAGCGTGATAGTGGACATGGGGAGGACTTAGATTGACTTAAAAACAATGGACGTAATTTTTGAATTTCCCCTTGCTTTGATAATCGATCAATACCATGTTGACGCGATAATCTATTTTGGTGTTCTACAATGTATGCCGGTTCAATTTCTGCCATAATATTTATGAAATTTGACAACTGAAGCTGAAAACCTTTACTTACTATTTACTTCCAAACCACAGAGTCCTTTGAATGGCATACTATTGATGTATGTAGCCCATGCTAGTCTTCTTCTTCCATGTATGTAGCCCATGCTAGTCTTCTTCTTCTTGGCATTACATCCTCACTGGGACAGAGCCTGCTTCTCAGCTTAGTGTTCAATGAGCACTTCCATAGTTATTACCTGAGAGCTTCCATTGCCAAAGTTGCCATTTTCACATTCGTATATTATGTGGCAAGTACGATGAAACTCTATGCTCAGGGAAGTCAAAAAAATTTCCATTACGAAAAGACCCTGGACTGACCGGGAATCGAACCCAGACATCTTCAGCATGGCTTTGCTTTTTAGTCGTGGACTCTAACCACTCGGCTAAGAAAGGCCCCTGCTGGTATTACTCGCAAATATGTTGTTTATGATGTATGAAATGCGTTTGAAATAGTCTACTTAACTATTAAACAATGTATGAAGTTATGGAGTCTAGATTATCCGCTCATATAAAAAATATCGTTTCATTCCTTTTACGTTTAAAAATATTTTGTCTAAATCAGGAATTTTGAGACTTAGATAAGCTGATATATTAAAAATAAAAATCTGTACTTTATTGCCGTGCGTATAGTGTTGCAAAGTAACTAGCAGTATCGATCAAAGAAGTTTAGGTTCAATTCCCGCTGCAGTATTTTTTTCGTCAGATACGTATTATGATTGTGCCATTTGGCGTTGCATGCTAGTCCGTTGATTCGTGTGATGCTTCCTTTAAAGGCCATAATCGTACATAATGCTTTTCAGGAAACTTTCCACGGTAGGATTGACAGCTAAAAATGTACATGCAACCGAAACGAAAAGGAAAACAAAACTTACGAGTATGGTCGAGCTTTACATTTTCCTTAGTAATCTAACGGTCCACCGATTGCGAAACTTTAAAAGCTCATGGAAAATCAAAAGTCTACTGTTTGCAGCTGTCTAGCTGTAAGAAAAATGCTTAGATAATTCAACGGTTAGGTAGAACTAAGATTCAGATTAATGCCGGTTGTATTACAGGCCAGAGCAAAATTGCCGATCAAAGGGATCCTTTGGCGTGAAATTTGAGAATGAAATTGTGAGGGCCGCTTTTCTCCCCCTGATAAACAAAAAAAAACCTGACTACGCCCATGTCCCTCGCCCCCTTTAAAAGCTATGTAGGTCGTAAGCGTAGTTCTAAGCAAATATTAACATGTTAAAATTTGAAAAAAAAAAAAAAAACAGAAACAAAATATATGTCCCGATTTTGTCAGGTTCCCCATTTTGTCAGCCTAAAATTCATCGGGGGGCTGACAAAATCGGGTCTCTACTTTATTACAATGACTTAAATTCCATTTTAAGCAAATAGACTCGATGTAAAAAATAAAATAAAATAAATTTGATATTGGGAGCCAGATAGCCATACGGTATACACGCAGATACTAAGTAAGATCATGCTGAGGGTCGTAGGTTAGAGTCCAGCCGGTCGAGCAAAGGGAATTTTCTCGACTTCCCTGAGCGTAGAGTATGATTGTACCTGTCACACGATATACACATGCAACATTGGTCGATTGACAAAGATAGCTGTTAGCATAGACAAACAGTCGTCACACTCTCATCATTGTCCATCGACCACCTTTTAAACGGTCGATTCAAAAATAAGTTAGGTGGCCAATCCGCCACCCGCAGCGCTCGCTTCGTTTTTGTTCGTGTTTGACGTTTACACACTACCGCCATCTGTTGGCCCGTCGGCCAAACACGCTGATTTTAGCATTGGGCGTACATGTCCTCGTGACTATGATTTGGATCGAGATTTGTTCTAAGTGTTATGTCTGTTTGTCTGTGCTGTTAGTTAATATCTGTGGAAGTGCTCATGAGAAGTTGAGAAGCAAGCTTTTTAGCGTCAGAAAGAAGAAGAAGAAATTTTATGGTAATTATTTGCACTTAAAAACGTCCAAGCTGTTGGGCACATATGACGTAAATTTACATGAATTTTTAGGAAAGCTGCTTAAGCAGACTGAATATTTTGACGTTTCCTTTTTAGCTCTAGGAATAAAATGAATGATTCCAGTTATTTAAAATAAATTAGTTCCATGTTACCAACCTTAACAAAAACATCGTTCAAGCATCATTTGAAGGAGGGCTATGTGATTTCAAAAGTGATAGTGTATATGTTAGGTAAAGTGAGTGAAAGAGGTTGGAGGGAGTCTCTAAAGAAATAATTTAATTTTCGAGTCTAGTACACGACTCTGACAACGGCCTTATAGTGGAGGTCGAATTATGCGTAACTGTCAAAGGATACAAACTGTAGCGGAATAAAATGATATAGTTCTCAATTCGGTTTTCATTTATTTATAGGTATTCCACTAAACAATTCGAAGGTTTATTATTATTTTCAATTTTAATTTTTATTGCATAGGGAAAGTGTACCAGTTATGGCCATAGTGGTTCCCTATTTGGCCATATGCAAAATTTGGATAAATTTTACATTTTTTAATCTTTTTGAATGTTTTAACATCAAGATTTATCCTTAATTTTACTGCTTAAACACAAAAGATTTTTCAAAATGTAAAAGCATACAAGATATCACGAATGGCGAAATGGGGAACCACTATGGCCATAACTGGTACACCTACCCTAATTATTTTTGAGGAAAAATCCCACATAATTTAGGAGGATATAAACAAACATAGCAAAACAAAGACGATTTGATTGAGCCAATTAGTTTTCAAGTTATTCACACATGTATTTTTACCCATTTTTATATGACGTAGACTAGTTCTTGAATAATCTCGATAAACGTCATCGTCACGTGATGCTTTGAATCTTAGAGAGAATATGAAGTATGTTTATCTCTCGTACATTGTTCTCGTTCCATTTATTAAAAAAAATCATTTTAATTAAAATACATTATATTTTTAAATTTCAATGCGCAAAAAAAACATAATTATTTCTGAATTTTTGGGTCACCCTATCTCACGAAAGAGCACCCTAATGACGAAATAAAAAATACGGGTCCAATTTTTTTTAAAAAGGCATGACTTAAACAACTTTCTAAAAAAATAAAAAAAAAATGTTTTTTTTTTCGAACATCGACCGCCTTGGGGACGGACCAGCACAATTGTGCTGGTCTGAATTTGACCCTAAAAAGTTCATGGAGTGATAGAATAGCCAAAATAAAGAATGTTTTGTTCTACGAGATGATGAGTTTATAAGGTAAATTTTGAAATAATCACTCAAATATGGTCCGTCCCGAAAGGGATATGTGGAACAGGGTATCGATCCGGGATTGTTACCTTATTGAGGGCACGGTAATCACCAACAAAACGCCATTGTCCGTTCTTTTTCGGTACGCAGTGTAACGGACTTGCCCAAGCGCTAGCAGATGGACGACAGGTACCTAAGTCGGACATGAGCTGGAATTCTTTTTTCGCGGCGTCAAGCTTGTCTGGAGCCAGTCTACGAGCTTTCGATGCGACAGGGGGGCCCTTGGTTAGAATGTGATGTTTCACATCTCTTTCCTTTACAGCAGATCGCATAGTGGACGGGAGCGTTATCTCGCGGTATTCCAACAACAAATCCCTGAACGGATGATTCGAATCCACTGTCGTCACAGTGTGAATTTCAGCCGCCGATAGACCACCCATTGATTTCAAGTTGGTCTTCGCATCGATTAGACGTTTATTTTTAAGATCCACGAGCAGGCCGTAGAACGCGAGGAAATCCGCTCCAATGATTGGCACACCGACATCAGCAACAACAAAATTCCAGCGAAACTGCCGGCGGAGACCAAAGATCCATGGTGATATAACGGGAATCATATGTTTTAATGACGGTTCCGTTTGCAGCGTGTAGGCGGAATGATGAGGGTCCCTTGTTCCGGTCTTTCTTTGAAGCCGGCACGATCGACACATCCGACCCTGTGTCGATCAGATATCGACAGGAAGTTGAACGATCATAGAGCAAAAGACGGCGACTTTCACAGATTCCGTCCACCTTCGCCGTTTCAGGTGAACTGCTGCTTAGTTTTTTGGGACATTGTAGGCACATGGCTCACGGCATTGGTGAGCGTTGCGTCCGTACTTCCGATGATACCAGCAGATTGTTTCCGCTGGAGCTGCACCTTGTCGGACTCTAGATGACGATCGGCTCCTCGCGCCGGATGTTTTTAGCCGACGTACTTCGGCTGTAAGCGCTGCTATCTGCTCCTTAAGGTCATCTAATCCGAATCCAGACACAGTAGAAGTGGATGCGACGGATGGAGATGATATTTCAACCATCTTATCAGCCATTTGTGCCAACTGATCCAGAGAATTGCCTTCACAAATTGAGAGTATCGGTTTGACTCGTTCTGGCATTCGTTGCACAAATAAAACTCTCAAAACACTTTCGTTGATGTTCAAACCCGGATCCAAGCTCCTGCATACGCGCTAGCAAGTGGGTGGGGCGCATATCACCTAAATCACAGGCGTTCAGCAGCTGCTCCAACTTTGCTTGCGCAGAAACTTCAAACCGCGAAATCAGCCGCTCCTTCACTTTTTTGTACTTTCTTCCTTCGGAGGATTTGCACCAAGTCGGACACATGCGAAATTATGGATTGATCCATTTTACTGATAATGTGGTAGTACTTTCGTTTCGTCTTGTACTACCCCAGCAAGCGCAAACTGGGCTTCCGCTTGGGCGAACCACATCGTAGGGTCGCCCTTCCAGAAGTCTGGAAGCTTCACTGCCACCGCCGCGGTAACAGCATTGTTTTGCTGATTCTGATTTCCAAACGACATTTCGTTCAAGATGGCGTCCAATGTTCGAGAACAAGAAAATCAGCTTTTTCACTGCACTAATTGTTTCCTACGGTCGTTTACGTTTTGTTTTCAGCGTCGCGGGTCACCAATGTGGACACTACATTCGTCGGACGGAATAAAACGAATAAAACGCGATATTAATTACTAATAATAAACCGTGAACTTTATTTTGTATTCTTCGCAGTAGCAACAATTCCGAATGAACTGGCTCTTCGCTATGCCATGAATGTGTGTGTGTCAGAAACTACTCATCGAGGGGCGCATCAATAGTTTCGGCACGACACCAATAGTCTTTTGTGTATGTTAACGCAATTTACATTGAAGTTCACATTAAAACAACTGTAAATTTGATTGTTTCGCAAGTGCACCAAATCATACATTCTTTTGCGTTTAAAAAATACGTGAAATTAGGCAATTCCAACGCATGAACTATTAAAAAATACAATAATAAGATGTGAATGCAATCTAGTTTATACTTTCGCAATATACTTAAACAGTTTGTGAGTGTTGGTTGAACTAGCTGTAAGTTAAAAAACACTAAAATAAAGAAAAAAAATAAACATTTTGCTAGTAATCCACTCAAAAATATTTTGTTGATCATTTTCATTGACCATTTCAATCGTTTTATTCCATAACTGCGCTGAACTACTGCATTTTACGATATACCGATTAGTTGATAGATATATAATGAAACACTTACCAATCGCAAAGCCCATCGACGTCCGTTGATTAATCCGAACGTGATTCTCCGACGGAAGTAAGCTTTTGAGCGCGTCTAGCATGCCCGCAATAAGTATCCGCTTTTCCTTGGAGGCATCGATAGGAACAAAATACTTTGGATCTTGCAAGTTCACTCCACTCACACCGCTTGAGCTTTTGGACTCAAGTTCAAGCTTAGCACAGGCATTCAAATTCAGCAATTTCATTTTTGTTGCGGGTGATAGCTCGCCAGTCCGGTCGTTTTCTAGGGTTCCTATGAAGGTGGGATTCAGCACCGATGCTATATGCTGAGGAGTAACGCAATTTAGTGCAGCTAGAGACCAAACCGTATTCAACCAATCATTGGGTTTGATAAAGTCGCTTTCTTGAAGACTGTTGATTAGGTTCGTTTTAATAGCGTCCATGTTCGTTGGTTCGTAGTTCAAGGTAGCCAGTGACAACAGCAATGAACTGATTTGAGAAGATTTGCACACTTCCCTGTTGACAACCATCCAATCGGAAAGTAGATCCAATATCGTAGTATCTCGATATCTCAACAGACTCAGACTAGTTAGGATCGATCCAATAGCGGCCGGTTTGTCTTTGTTGCTGGCTAGTTCGGATTCCACGTCAACGCAAATTCGCGCAGTAAGAACAGGATCACGGAAGTTTAAACTAGCCATGGCGTACAACAGATCGCCGCACTCCTTCAGATTGAGTTTATTTGTATTGCTACTTATATTGAAGGCCAGTGATCGTAAGAGGGGAGTGCTGCGTTTCTTTTTCTGTGCTAATGAAGACATCACCTTAATCATTTGAGGCATTGTAAGTCCTGCTATCAGTTTCGCTGCCTCATCATTCGCAGTCACTCCCAAAACGGTTTGTAGATCTTCAACTTGTAACGAACTGGCCAACGCCTGTCGATTTTGCAACTTAGAAGCATTATTTCGGTTGTTTGTTCTACCTAGCACATTGCACAACTGTATAAAACGGTTGTCATTTTCAAAGTCCGATAAGATTACCTTTTGTATAGAACTCCACTCAGCCAATATAGACACAATCTGTATGTAACGAAAGAAACACTTAAGTTCGTATTATTTATGCGCTTTCGTTTTTGAATCTGAATTGAACTGTGTTATCTGTCTCAAGTTTAGCCAGCTCCAACTCAAATTGAAAAACGATTTCGACACTAACAAAACAAAATCTCCACCTACCTTCAATGCTTGTTTTCGCGATATTTTCGACTGGCCTGGAATTTTCAATAGATCGTTCACTGTGTTGGCCATAATTATTTTTTCATCAATTTCACTAGGTACAGTCGTCGCATTCGTTGAATCACCTTGATGCCGGTCTTCTTGTAGCAACGAAGCAAAAGCAGCTGCAACTATGGGATCTGGAAAATGTAATTGGAAATAAGGCCGATGTTTAAGAACAGTTGTGCTCATTCTGCGGCCCGCGTGCTGCATGTGGCCCTCTTTTGGATAAATGAAAATTGAACAACTACCGTAACACTAAACATAACATATACTTCGCAATTGAATTAAATGGACAAATCGATGGCAAATTTTGCGAAAAAAAATTACACGCATTCTCAGTAAGAAACTCACGGCCTGTTCGCTGGATAGGGCGCGTTACCCCTACACCACGAGAGAACTCAAGGACGCAGAAGTTAACCTGAATTCTATTTCAGCACAATAACCACGCGGTCCTCTTGCGTAAAACGCACCTCTTTCGTAAGAATTAGATGCCCATCCAAACACAACGCTTTCAATTGTATTGGTGATCTAACGCAAAGCTAAAATGCGAAGATGGCGCTCTTCTAAAATAGGGATTAGTGCATCTTAATCAAAATTTCTAGTGATAACGTTAAAAGAAAAATCACCACAATCGTTTATCTGACAAGATTTTTGCAATTTAAGGCATAGGAAACCGTTAATATTCATTTCAATTTGAAAAACTATCGCAACCTAACCTCATTTTTGATCGCCAATATGCAATGCCTAGCCGAGAGCGCATTATTTATTAGGTATTGAAAGACCACACACAACTCGCAAACGTCGCGCTGGACGAGATTTGTATGGTGCGGGCTCCCAATAATTGGTCGTTTGAGAACGTCGCGACCCAATAATATGGCCTGCTCGTATTAAAAATTGTCAGAAAAATAATCGTTTTTTTTTGTGATTTTCGTTTGAATCTATACAATTCGTTGTTCAAACAAATGATTATCAAATGGTCGCTGTTCAGACAGACCGGACTACATGATATTTTGGCGTTCTAAAGATATGTTAATGAATGTCGCATCGCATAACTTTCAACGGGAATCGGAATAGTAACTTATGTTTCGCATTACGAGAAGATAACGTCGTGATTTCGAGTTCAACTTTTAATAAAATAGATAGATAGATATCTTTATTTAAGAGATTTGCAACCCGAGGCTGACTCATTAGGCCGGTTCAAAATTCAAAAATGTTTGAAAATCCAATCTCCCATATCTTCCTTACCATCCTTACCATAAAAATAGTGTTCTGTGAAATTTTCAGCTGTTTGGGTTGTGATTTAAAGGTAGCCCACAGACAATGCAGGTTTATATGGAAATTACTATGAAGAAATTTTGAAAAATGTTCCAAACACGTTAGTACTGTAATATAAGTACAAACTTATCATCCCATAGTGAAAACTCATTCTACAAATCTTAATAAAGAATGTTGCTAAAAACCCAATTCCTTTTTTTTCATATTTCATATTTATTTCATATTATCCTTAACTTATACAATTTGATGGTAAGGGCTGTTACTGAGATGAGGATTACCTTACAGCAGTGATATTGAACATGTTTAAACATTAACAATTAGGCCAAGCAACAAAAATTGACGAATAAGAAAAAATATACAGAAAAAAACCATAGAAATTACATGGAGGAAATAGACAGAGAGAGAAAAAGCTTAATAATATAGTATCACAGTTCTAGATGGCCAATTCTTGTATTAGGGGATTGGCAGAGGCGAAGCAACTAAGGCGAAATTTTGGCATCAATCTTAGGAACCAATCGTCTACCAGCTCAATTTTGGCGAGTTGATGAACTTCATCGGTGGGATGAGACGGGTGTAGATTCAGCATCATGCGTTCAATTATTGAATTTGCAGTCGTCGTTTGGTGCCCCTATCATGGTACTTGGAAAGCCCGTATGGAAACTGTGCAAAAAAGGTTCGTGCGCTTTGCTCTGAGGAATCTGCCTTGGCGTGATGATCAACATGTGACTCCATACTTCGATCGCTGCCAGTTACTAGGGATCGAAACTCTAGAGACCAGACGACAAACGATGCAGGCAATGTTTATTGCGAAGATTCTCAACGGTGATATAGATTCTCCATCGCTTTTGACCCAGGTAAACGTTAACGCTCCAGAAAGAGTATTGCGTAGGCGACATTTCTTGAGATTGGATGGTCGGAATAGTCGCTATGGACAGCATGATCCTATAGAGCGCTGCATATGACGAGCCTAACCTCACTTATTTGACAGCTGCTGGTCCTATTGTTTACGTTTCGGACTTAGTCGTTTTTTCCATCATTTTTTCATCTTCGCATTTCTATCACCAGCATGCTGATGGTGACGATTTTCCACGGTAGGAAGATAGAATAATACGATCGTGGGTATCTGCAAAGTATTTGACCTCTCCTCGCAGCAAACTTTCACGAAATTAGAATGATTCGAAAAAAGTACTAAGTCCAAATTGTAAACAACAGGACCAGTACCTGTCAAAATTGATGCGTGACGTCACAGTGCAGTGGAGTATTCGGTTTGCATCCAATACATTCAATGGTGTCGCTCATTTGTTCGATTTCGATGTGCCATTGGCCTCTATTCAGCAACGTTTCACGACATGTATTCGAAACATGAATCGTAATAATCCATAGTTTAGGGTTATTATACTAATTGACAACATTTTAGATTCTAGTGCTGAGTTAGTTAAGTAATTGTGACTGTCGTTATTGTAACCGTTTTATTTTATTTCTTCATTAAGACATTCAGTCAGATTTGGTTGACAGTTGTGACTCGGTTCGCTGGCGTGGATACTGGCCGATCCACGATTTTCTGGTTGCGATTGCGAATGAACACCAGTGACGTTTTTTCTTGGAGCGCATTCGTTTCGTTTCAAGTTCCTTAATGTAGTTTTAGCGAGCTGGACAGCCACGAAAATTAGCAGTGTGATTGCCACTAGTTTGCGCACCGAATTCCGTTACGCAGAGTTTGTCTTTCAGCGGTATCGAGGTCTTTCAGGGCAGCCTTCGTCGGTAATCTACAGCTGGTTGTGGTATATTTCTCACCCAGGGTGTCGACTCAATTTTGAAAATAAAATTCCCTGACTTTCCCTGACCTTCCAGTCGTTTTCCAGAAAAATTCCAGGCCACTCAATAGGTTAATTTGAACCGAAATTAGTACGATTTGTACAAGAAGATACATATCCGATAATTTGCATGATGTAAAGTTTATGATGTACAGGAATCGACTGTGATGGAGGTCATAAAGGTGTAGAACGGAAATCCGTTTATGATTCCCAGAGACTGAAAGCCGAAAACCCCAAAAACGTAAAGTTTATGTTATAGATCGTATGAATAAACTGTACAAAAGCTATTACTTTACTGAAATATATTTGTCAGATAACATTTTTAGCCTTTATTCAAATTGATATGTTAAAACTGAGTAATTGAACTAAGGTGTGCTATTACAATCATCCACGATGCTTTCTAAGTGTAAGAAATTTATCCTGAAATTTGGCTATTACTTTTTCCAGGTAAAATTCTAGCCATTGCCGAAGAACTTTTTTGGAGAATGGCTTCAAGAAATTCCACATAGATTTCTCAGAAATTCCTCTTGAAATTCCTAAACATATTTTTACAGATATTTCTTCAATAATTCTCCATGTCCCTTAGCAGCTCCTTATCTCCAGGGTTTTCTAAAAATTGTATTTCTTTCAATCTTGAATTTCTCCAAGAATAGAATTTGGATTTTTTAGGATTATTTCAAGAACACGTCTAAAGATATTTTTTAGGAATCACATAGAGTTTTTCCCAAAATGCTTTCATTTTTTTTTTCTTAGAATATTTTCAATAATGCTTCACGATGATTAGTTACAGGTATTTTTTTAGTTAATATTTTAGGATTCCGATCTGATCCGACTTGGTTCACTAGATTTATGCTCTTGAAAATTTGAGGTGTGGCTTCGTTGTATCTTCAATTTAAGGTGGTTATAGACAAAGCCAAATTTCGAATTTTCAAGCTCACAGATCTAGAAAACCTGACAACCGTTCGCGTTGAAAATTTGATAGGTTGGTTGCATTCTGAAATGCTCAAACGATCAAATTTTCAGTTCAGAGCTCTGTTTGGTTCTTTAGACTAGTGCTCTTGAAAATTCAAGGTAGGGCCTCGTATTATAATCATCTTGACGGAATGCATTCAGGGATTGAATTATGCGCTAATAATAAGTGTTCATATGCTCCTCTTGAATTTGTCGTGCCTTCAGCAACGGTCCGAAGAACTCCTCTAAGAATTCTTTTATAAGTATCTCCAAGTAATCTCACAAAGTATCAAGAGCTTATTGAATTGGTAGATGAAAGAACCGAATTTAGTACTATACCATTTAATTCCACTAGAGTTTGTATCCTTTGACAGATACGCGTATTTTGACCTCAACTGTAAGGCCGTGTTCAGTGTCGTGTACTAGACTCGACTTCAGATTATTTCAAACAATATTCCTGGAATTTCTGCTTTTCAATAATGTTCTGGAGAATTTCCTGGGTATATTATAGAATAATAGAAATTTCCTGGGTATATTCTAAGAAAAAAAAATGCTCATATCTATGAGAAAGCTCCTGATTAAAATTTTGCAGAAAGGCGGTATTATCTGAACAAACTATTTTCAGAAACAACTTGAAAAAATAAACAAGAAATATCTTGTCCATATCCTGATATCTGCAACATCCGTATTTTTAACAAAATTTTAGTTTTTTTTTATTATTTTCTCGTGCTGCAATTTTACATCAAATATAATAAAAGTGAAACTGTCCAGAACATTAAACCAAAAAATTGTACCATCATCGGGACCACAAATCCAGAAAACCAAACAGTGTTAAGAGCTGAACAATTGATCGATTGATCACCACCAGCCAGTAACCAATTTTTTTTCAAATAAATTATTGTTTGATTCATCAGATTTATGCTCTTGGAATTTCGAGATTATAGGCTTTTATTCATCATCACTTAAATACGAGAATCCTTATTGGTTTTTGTCTATACTTAGTTTCACCAGTTCTTCTTGGATATTTTGAGCAAACTTGTAAGGATTGACATAATTTGATGGATTGGACTCCATTTTTTCAAGATTTTGAGCGAATGCGCCAAACTAGGCATTGAGTTGATCTAGGAAACTTAACAACAAAATATGTTTAAAGCAATACACGTCAATTTCGAAGAAGTTGTTCGGAGAGTACTGTTGATGCTTTTTAATTCAGAAAATTTGAATTCTGAGGGTAAATACAAGCAGTAAAGTACAGTTTACTCTATCATGAATAAGAGTATTCCCTCAATGGTTAACTGCTATTTTAAAATATTGATTACCCTTTTTATTCCATATATCGTAATGCTGACTTAGCCTGAACAATAACTTTCCAGACAATCAACTCGTTTGATGTTGTAGTATTGATGTTTTTTTTCCCTGACCTCAAGTGAAATTCCCTGACTTTCCCTGACCTTCCAGGTCAAAAATTTAATTCCCTGACATTCCCTGACTTTCCAGGTTTTTCCAGGTAGTCGACACCCTGCACCGCATTTTACGCACAGTGGAGAAACATTACAATGACGCATGCCATGGCCAAATTTTTGGCAGCGATAGCATTGTACCGCATCAGTTGCTCGCTTTGAGAAAAATCTGCATTTCACAGTGGTGCTAAACAAGCCAGTGATTTTCTGGAGCTCAGTGAGTTTTACCGAACCTTTTTCGAAGCCCAGAAGATACAGCCACTCTCCTCAGAGCCGAACACTTTGCTGAAAAACACTTTCATTTCTAGTGGGCGAACACCATGCAAGTGCAATTCCTCCTTTAATTCATCCAGATCGTACAACGGCAGCCCAGAAAGAATGATACGTAGTGGTTGTATACTTGTTGGGGTGTGTGTGAAAAATTCCTTGTTCCCATCACTATCATTTGTGTACCATCCCTAAGCGCTTTGATTGCAGCGTTGAAATAATCTTCGTTAGAGACGGTAAGCTGGGTCCCCGATTTCACAGCCTTCATGTGGTATTCGGTCTGAGGAATATTGGCCAAATTCAACAGCTCGCGGGTTTGCTTTGTGCCAATATTGATAATGGAAATAGGGGGCAGGCGGCACGTTTTCGTGTTGATGGTTGAGGCAACTTGGGAATTTATATTCACATTAGTCGAACGTACTTCATCCGGATCCATGTCGGCCAGGAGGTCGAACCTGTTCTCAATTTCTATCATAGGCTGAGGCTGCAATTGCTGACTGGAGATCGAATCATTTTCAGGCAGAGAGTCGTTGTTGTTTGAGAATCGTCGTGTTTTATTTGCTTGGTCATGATCACAGTCATCCATCGATGAGGTTAGAAACGACGAAGGGTTTAAAGATTTAACGTAATTGCGGCGAATAATTATGTTTGATCCACTACTGGGAACATCTTTGGGCCGCAGACGACTGCCGCTAGCCACTTGGATAACTTTCGAGATTTTATCACGCAAAAATAACCGATTGAACCGAAATTAATTGTAGCTCTTACTCTCCGGTTGACAGATCGAAACTGATCAATTCCTTTTGAGCTAATTTTGTTTGAGATTTTTGTAGATGTTTGCAGGACTATAATCCCATATGAAGCTAAATAATAGCTAACAAACTTATGAATAGCTCTTCTTCTACTTAATTGATGTAGAACAAAATAAATAAATAATGACGAAAATAACAAAACGGATAATAATCTGGTTTTAAAAGATTTCTCTAGAAGTATCTGTATTCATTGCAAGTAGTGAAAGGAGGCAAAGACTTTAAATATCATTTTGGTTAAACAAGAGAGGCTTTAGAGACCTTCTATGTAATATAGAAACTTCAACTAAACGTCTCTAATGAACGATTTGCTACCAGCTCTGTTATTGTTTCCCTAAAGATTTAACATCAATTATTGTTGCTTGAGAAATGGTAACCGAAGGCTTACGTTAATACAAAAAAAATATTTGCGATAACTTACTTTTGGCAGCTTGCGATGCATTTGTCCTCGCAATCTGTTTTCCCCGATCAGCATTTGCATTTTCGGTCACCTGAGTTTCCTGAGCCTTCCCATCTTCCGGAGTGACACGCGATGCAAATGGTGCCACTGGAGCACTGAAATTCCGTTTGAATACACAAAGTCCAACGTTCCGGTAGAATCTATGCAGGCTTAACATCTGGAATAAATACCAATCATTAACGCGAGCCACCCTAAGTAACCAAAACACTTCCCGGCCGCAGAATTTATGTAACATAACCCCGGGACAAATGCAGCTTTAAGTTGTCGCTTCGTCACATTCGTCTGCACACTTACTATTGAAGTTTATTCGTTTATTCAGCTACCTTCACGACAAAGCACCTTTCTGCACAATTTCACTAATTGTTTGAAGAGTTTTATGAAATACTAGCAGTAAAAGAAACTGAAATCAAAATTTTCACGACTCTTCATTGCCATGAAAATGTGATGAAGAAAAGGCAGACAAACGTCAAACGCGAACGGCGTGATTCACTTGTGCTTTGTTTTGGTTTCGCGAGAGAAATTTAAAACCAAATTACCACACAGGCATTTTACCAACCATTTCATCGAATTCAAGGTTCTTACAATGGGGCTCTGCACAATAATCTTTCTCTCTCTTTCACCCCTTCACAAAATTTGTAAACAACAAGGCCAGTAAACGTCAAAATCCCATGCAAAATCAAAACAGTGCAGAGCCCAATATGGGATATGGTATCACTCTAAAATAAGTACACTGTAAAATCCGACGAATCGACATGAAAGCTCCCCGATCACCGCAGAAACAAAAAGTGATCTTTCTTTCTGTCATTTCTGTCAAAGTGTGAGCCAATCGAACAGTGAGAGCTGTCAAAGTGCGATATGGACCAATAGGTCTGTGCCACAATAAGGGAGAGCTGTCAAAGTGTGAGCCAAACGAACATGCGTTCAATGTGCTGTAATAGAGGTGAGGAGATGCTTCTGTGTAATACACATATGTTTGAATGTACCGGGTACCCCCGTTGGTTTGACCACATTTAATCTGAACACTTTTTAATCTGTACCCCGCTAATTTGCACATCGTTCAGATTAAAAATGGTTCAAACGTCATTTAGCTCATGGAACGGAGTAAAGTGAAATGGAACGCTGTGGAACGGAACGCAGAATCAAAACAAAACAGTGAAAGAGGTAACCAGAAACACGATTCTAGGGTGACTAGATATTCAAATTAAAAATGAACCCCGATGGTTTGCATGAGGTATCGTTCAAATTAACGGGGGTGCACGGTATTAGTGCACCGCTTGTGTTTTCACGCAGCAACCCTTTGCATATTGACTATGTGTGACGTCATACAGTTTGTTATCGAATGTTTCTTAGGATTCGTTGCTAGCAACCCTTCTGTTACCAAGGTTGTTATGTGCTGTTATTCAAACAAAAACATGAAAAAATGCAGCACGCAAAGATGGCACTTCAGGTAATTAATATTCAATTGAGTTCTAATTTTTGTTTTATTGTAGGACGAAATCTTGAACGAAGGAAATACAGGCATGGAAAACAAGAACGTTATGGAACTGATGGAAGTGCTGGAATTATTCCACTTTTCACGAATATTTTGTGTGAGCTAACAAGTTTATGGCCGTAGTGCTGAAAGCAAGGCTGAAAGTCTCTATAATTATAAAAGTTATTTAACTCGCATATTTCTCAGGAATAGAGAGATTCAATGATAAAGGTCCTGAATAAAGTTTTAAAACTTTCATATCAAGGCGTTTACTGCAGATTTGTTTTCAGTTCTACTTTTGAATAGTTCCACAAGCTTGAGAATGAAGCGTTTCGTACTGGCTGACGGGATGATGAAACTGTATGACGTCACTCCCCTTTTACTTAATGTTTATTTTTATTTTACACTACACTAACACAAGCACACATCGACTATCTCCTCACCTTTTCTATATCACATTGACATGCGTTATGTTCGTTTTGAACTTTTCTTGAAAAGTACACCCGATTCTGTTTTTGCACGGAGGATGCGTACCGTGCAAAAAAAGTTTTCAGTTCAAAATTTCAAAAACCGTGTAAAAAAGTAACACCAGTTCTCGACCTTTCATACAAAAATAAGGTTTTGGCGGAAAAAAATGTATGGAAACTTTTTTTGCACGACCGTGTAAAAAAAATCCGTGCAAAAACAGAATCGGGTGTAATGTAATCTGCTTGAAATTATTTCGGTAAAAGTTATTTGGCATAAAGCAAAATATTGCGAATCTTTACTTAAATCCGCAGACTGTCCAACATTAGTTGTGTGCTAGCGGCCCATGCGCCGAGTTGTGCACCAGCCAAAAAGTAAATAAAGAAATGTCAAAATATCTCGCCGAGGAAGCGAATTACTTTTAGGGCTCGAGTCCTAAACTGGAGAGCAATCATAATTGTGTTATCGATACAACACATGTTGCCGAACTCACAGGGCATAAAAGTGATGCTACTGTCTAGTCCCCCGAACGCGAGGAGATCGAGGAATAACAAGAAGCGTGCATGCGGATGAAAAGGCCGCCCTGTAGCTAAATCACAATTTAGATAAAGTTTGAATCAGAAATCATTGGATTATACGTTTAGTTGATTAGTTTTCGATCAAACTTGTTTGGACGCAGAAAACATAACCTCAATGTCAAAAGAATTCAAAAGCCACTGAAAATGTAAGAGTAAAAATGAAGGTTCTGTAAGTAATTACAAACTTTTCTTCAATAAAATTTCAGCTTTGTAGCTGCTGTTGAAGCAACTAACAAATCGGCGTCCTTTCGTATATCGCAACAACACATATGGAATAAAATTGTTCGTACCTTCTTGTGTTCAAGTAGAAAGCGATTGAAATCGTTTTGACCGATCTACAACTCGGCGCATAATCGATCGGTGCGCAACTAATTTGGTGGTCTGCGGTTTTGAGAAAAGATTCGCAAAGTGACCAACTAGTACCACGCCATGGCGCGTACACTGAAACAAGCGTTGCAGTAATGAGAACCATGAATGTGTTTTTAAATTTACTATTCCAACCACGATTGAGCTATCATGAACGCTTTTTATTTGCGTTATGTTCCCTCTCAATCCAACCGCGTCCATAGCCAAGCGGCTAGCGTTCGCGCTTGGCAATCGCCAGATCCTCGGTTCGATTCTGGTCTGCTGCAAGTTTTTAACCATGATATAGTAATTTTTACTATACAAATGGTGCCATGGTAAAATTGAATGCACAAAATATTCTAAATAAATGCGAATTTAGTCTGCACAAATCAAGTGGCGTTGTGTATTTAATTTAACCCTCTGATATAGTATTTTCAACCGCAACGCTGTTCTCAGTGTAACATTCCAAGTAAAGAGAAAGTGATCGAAATGCTAAAAATTCTCGAGAAGCTCAATATATAAAATAGTTTCATTTTGCATGAACCGTAACAACTTGAGACTACTCACCCACCCCCTTCAGCGTTATGAAATTTGTGAATAAGCCCAAAGATCTTTTACGAATCTAGATACATTTTTTAGCAATGAGGAAGTCATTTACGTGTTACAATATTATTATCGACGCCGAGCAAACTCAGCACTGCTGGTCTGTTGCCAACTCATTCCATTTTACTTCCGCTCATCTCTCATATAAAAGATCACTAGTAAGCATATGGTTAGAAAGGGTGCTGTTACATGGAATGTATGAGTTTTTTACATTTTTTTATTCAGGTATCCAAATTAACAATAAAATATTATATTAATATTATATATCTGTCAATTTGTGTGAGTTTGTCCCGATTTCGTGCAACTTTTGTTTACAGTGAAGATCTTTTTATATAAACCTTGTTTGAAGTGACATCCAGTTTGAGATGAAAATCCGATCTGAAGAAGCCGAAGAAGCAGAGAGACAGAAAGACTAGAGCAAACAGAAAAGTAGAAATTCTCACTTTTTATTCTGTGTGCGGTGATTATTATTTGATTTTTCAATACAATTTTATATTGAAAGCCTGTTGTTTGTAAATTATTTGTTACAATTGTTTGTTGACCGTCTGTTACGCGTATTACTTAATCCATCGAACTGGGTTAGAATCCGGAAAAGTGAAATTTTTGTCGGCGACTTTCATCCTCTGCATCCATCATCTTTTACCTACCAAAATCATCAGTGGTTTCGAGCTAAAAGGGGAAAAAAGCATTGGCTTATCGAGTTTGCCATTAGCAGAGTACAAAATGAGTTTCTTGTTGTAAGTATAATTCTTCATTTTAAAACAAATGCCTTAAGTCCAAACAATTATCTTGAAATGGGTTAAACCTGAACGAAAATTACAAATTATACATGTTTTTGGGTCACAACAAAACATTAGGTCAATGTAAAGAGTTCCAGATTTTTCGATATATACCAACTTTCTTACATTGCAGAATTTACAAACTTTCCCGATCACGCTTTTTCAAACGCAGTTTCAAACGAGTTTTATTAAATCATTAATTCACTTGTTCCATCACTATAAAACCACATTTTTCTTCCTTCCCAAAATACATCAACAAACTGATTTATCTTTTCCTTTCGAAAACCTGTGTCTACTTTGATTTGAATTGATTTTATTTTCAGCATTGCCTAAACTGATCGTTGGCTCACAAATATATTTTGTTTCCACTACAGTTGACTCCTCCTAACTCGATGATATATGCGATCCATTCAATCTAGCCCTCTATAAGTTCGTATAGGGTGGCCCACAAAGTATAGGGGGCACGACTTTGATAACGAAAAATCAACAAATAAATATTCTTATATTTTTGTATTTTTTCTTGGGGCATTTCAAATGCTGCCTGTGAAAATTTTGTTTTATAAAATAACATTTCACAATGGAATCTTTGGATATTTTTCCTTGTAATTTGTAATTTATTCATTCAAGCCTGATTCGCTGCTGACAAGTAGTTTCTCGGCCTATCTTGATGCATGGGAAATTTCTGCAAGGAATCGATTAAGAATGTGCTTTTTCTGATCGCAGTACGCAGTTGAAAAGAACTGTCAGTTCAAATGGGAGTCGCTGTAGAAAATTTCTGCAAGGAATCGGCGAGAAATTTCTTTAGCGATTCCTTTTCAGTAGCAAATCAGGCTTCATTCAATAAAATCCTGTTAGTTAAAAACTTTTGATCAGGTCAAGGGAAAGAAAAAAAAATAAATCAAAATAAAAAAAATCGTTTCTTATCCAGGCATCACAGACCCTAATTTTGTGTTTTGTTGAAGCGAAGTATGCACTTCAACAGAAAAGTAATCTCCTATCTCGATGCGTGGGAAATTTCTTGCAAGAAATGCTCAAGAAAAGCTTTTTTTTTTGATCGCAGTACGCAGTTGGAAAGAAATGTTAATTCAAATGGAGCTCACTGTAGAAAATTCCTTGACCATTTCTTGCGCAGAAATTTTTACTTTTCTTGAGCGGAACAGCATACTTAGCTTAAAGCTAAGTATGCTGTTTCGCTCAAGAAAAGTAAAAAATTCCTTGACGAAATGGGTCAAGAAATTTCCTACAGAGAGTCCTATTTGAAATGACATTTCTTCTCAACTGCGTACTGCGATCAGAAAAATGTGATTTTCTGGACCATTTCTGGGAAGAAATTTTCCACGCATCGAGATAGGCGATTCCTTTTCTTGTCAGTAGCAAACCAGCCTTAACTAGTAATGAATGTTTTTATCAAAATTCTTCGTTGTGGTGGGTTCAAGTACATTGTATCTAAGATTTTCCACAAGAATTTTTGTTTGAATTTTTGATTTATTTACTTTGCTATTAAATATTTAACAAAATGGCAAAATTCTAAAAAGTAACTAGTTTCTTTATCCACATAAGATAGCTTCACGAAATCATAGGTACTTTCAACATAATCATCATCATTAGGTACTTTCAACATAAATAAAAATCATTCATTTCATATTTACTTATGACTATATTTTTGGAGAGGAAACAAAAAATTTAAATTTTTACATGTTTTAACGAAAATATATGGACTTGGTTTTGACCCTTCTAGAAATCGAACACAGCTAAAATCGGATTTTAAATTTCTCTTCAAATTTCAAATACTTGAAGGTTTAATATGCAAGTTTACCTTTCCAACTCGATATTTTCATAAATTTCTAAAATTAAGTTTTGAGCTATGTATGCTGTCCCGCTAAAAATTAATTTGCAAGAAATGGCCAAGAAATTTTATAATAAATTTTCCTGGTGCATTTGAAATTACATTGATTTTCAACTGCGTACTGCGATCGAAGAAAAGTGCTTTACTTTTCTGTTGAAGTGCTTACTCCCCAATAAAACCCACTTGAGGTTGATACAATTTTATTTTTTTTAAGACTGTGACGTAGAATGTGGATTATATTTTGAATGTATTTTGACGTAAAATTATATTTTGAATGTATTTTGACGAAATAATATCTCATCACTCAAACTCGATGGTCCCTTCAACATCGAGTTAGGGAGAGTTGACTTATATTCTGCTTCTATGGCTTTGCATAATCCTATATGGAAATATAGGAATATTGCTAAATTAGTAGCATATTTTTTACTCTGCCCATCTGTATCAAGTAGGCATTGAGAAAATGGGTTGAAAAGTTTTCAAACTCGATTTCCATGAGAATATTTTAAAAAATTGCAGAAGATTTAAACATGTTTCAATCCAAAATATCTGACCAACAGGGGAATTCCGGCGAACAATTTTTTTGAAGAGAAACAAGAATTTTTTTTTCGTAGAAAATACTCGCCGGAAACTCGCCTACAGTTCTTAATCAGGGTGTCTACTACCTGGAAAAACCTGGAAAACCTGGAATTATCAGGGAATTTTATTTAACCTGGAAAGAACCTGGAATTCTCAGGGAATTGCGATCACAATCAGGGAAATTATGTTGAGTCTGTAATTTATGATAAAATATGTTCGCGACAAAGAATTTTGGCATCAAAACCCAGAGCTAACTACTATTTGCTGGAAAGTTATCTGGAATTGATAAAAAATTCGACTGCGCCGCTTTCAAACCACTATTTCAGCTGTTTAGTGAGGATCTTTTTGATTATGAAATTTTATCGACTTACCAAAACATGATTTATTTTTTTTAATATCTCTATATTTGATCAGTAAAGGGCTCTCATTTGTAGAATTGGTAGCAGGTTTGTTTTTGGAAACTTGGTCTCTATATTAATGCAAGTCTTTATTTGTGATGAAAGGTCTCTGCAGTCTTTATTTTATTCGAAAGGGTCTCTAAAGTCCCTTTCTTCCTTATTTTGCTTGAAGTGCAAAATTTCATCTCATATTTCTCGAGAAAATCTTCAGGAATTATCCTAGTGATTTTTTCAGAGATTTCATCTGGAATACTTTCAGGTACTAGTACAGGATTCTCTCCAGAAATTCTTCAAGAGATTCCTCTATCAATTCTTCTAGCAATTTTTCAAAGGATGCTTAAAGTATTTCTCCAGAATTTGCTTCAGCACTACTACTTCCAGTATTTTTCACTTGAGCACTTCAACATTACTACCTCCAGTAATTTTCTCATAGGTTAATTGAACAATTTTTCAAAGACTAGCTTAGGACTTCCTATTTCACTCTCTCTAGTTTCCTCTAGTTGTTGCTCTAAAAGATCTTCCAAAGATTTCCACATTTTTTCTTCCAAGAAAACCCGCCAAGGTCAACTCCAGAGTTTTTGATAAAATTCGTTTAAGGATTTTTTTTTCAAGGAACCCGACAAGAATTGCTATGCTATTTCATTCACAGGTACTGTAAAGAATTACTTAAAAAATTCCACATGGTGTAATTCGAGTAAATCATTGAGTTTTTCTACAAATTTTGTTGGAAAACAGGATAACTGCAGTTCTTTCAAACATTAGTCAACAAATCTGTTGGAATCTCCAAAAGGTGATTAAATGTACCACACCAGATAACACTACAGCAATTTTGCCAAGAAATACATCGATCATTCCTACACAATTTTTTAGGTATTTCGCTTGATGTTTTTCAAGAAGTTCCGTCACAAAATTCTGCAACATGTTATCAAGAGATTCAATTGATTTGTTTTTTTTTATCATAGCAAAAATCAAGAAAATCTTCTAAAATTTCATCAAGAGTGGATTCTTCTAGAAATCCTCATTCATTAAGATTGACACAATAACATACACAAGTTTACCATTTGCTTTAGGAATACGAGTTTTTTCAATTTTCAATTCCATAGTTTTGTGGAAAAATTCATTCATTCATTGTAAAAAAAACTTCTGGATGAATGCTTGATTTTTTTTTGAAAACTTCCTTGAGGAATCTGTTAGAATTACTGGAGGAATTCCCAAGGAAATCTTATGAGCAACCTCTGAAGTAATTCCTGAAGATGACGTTAACAAAAATCCTAGCTAAAATCTTAAAGAAATTCTGAAGAACATTTTTGTAAGAAATCCTGAGAAATTCCTATTGGCATCTGGAAAAGTTTTTGATTGTATATTCCAACAGTTTTTAAACGGGAGTCTTGAAGGATGTTCAAGAAAAACCGATGGGAGAATCGCCGGTTAAAATCTTGGGAGACTAAGGGCTTTAAAGTTATATCTGAATCTTTGGGCGATTACCTAAAATAATTTCTGATGAAATTGCTTGAGAAAATCATTGAAATTGCATACAGTAATACAAAATGTTTTATTTGTCGTAATGTCGCGAAAAATTGGAAATAATTTTAGAAATATTCTCAGAAAAATGTCTGATCTGATTCTATGAGGAATCAAACTCTTTGCTACTGATTACTGTAACCATTTTTTAAATTATTGGAAAATATTTGATCTAAAAAAAATTCAATTTTGCGAAAAACAATCTGGTATTAAACAATTATTGATGTAAAATTTCGTAACAATTATTCAATTAAGAACTCTCGAAACATCGGTAAACGGAATTTTCATGTTAAAATATTGTCACTAATAAAAAAGAATTTATTTTGCATATCAGGTGTTCAAATAACCCATGGAAATAAATGAAAAATCCTCTTATTGCACGAGAACGCAGTTCCCAATGACGAACAGAGAATTTACAAACGAAATAGAAAACATCATCATGATCAAATACAATTCAAGTGAATAATAAATAGCTTTTAAATTATAAACACTTTAAAATTTGTCATTAGTTTGTTTGAGTCATATAAAATAAGAATATTTCTTGCACCTGGAATTATTTGATAGAACCTGAAAAAAACCTGGAAATATCAGGGAATTTCATTTTGATAAACGAGTAGACACCCTGTTAATTTTTTTTCCTGCCAAACATGGATTGACAGCTTTCTTTTGACAAATTGACAGTATGTATTCAAAAGTATTTTAATTATAAAAAAAAACAAAGTTATCCTTAGGGTTGCGAATACTCGTACATCTACCCTAAAGTTGGAGAAAGTGGGCGTGATTGGCAGTTTACCTTTAACAGTCCTTATAAAGTGGACACTTTGTTTATGCTATATCTTTTTTATTTATTGGTAAAATCGTAATCGGGTTTCAATGCGAGTGTTTGATCTTTCGAACTTGATGCTTGCTCCTGCGGGGGCGGGCGACGAGGGCAGGATCGAACATGCCACGCGTCGTTCGCGTTCGCGGAAATGAAAAAGCGCCGCGGATCGTTAGTAGTGTTTGATCTATTGATCGTGTCGCTTGCTCTTGCGGGGCGAGTGATGAACACTTGTTTTGCGTACATGAGAATTGCGAGTATCGAATAATATCGCGAATCCGGTTAGGCGTGATTATATCATGGATCGCATCACCAAACATTGGTGCCTCCCAGATCTCTACCTTATCCCACTAACCCAATATTCTTTCCATGACAACCGTGGAGATGCAGAAGTGATCTCGGTCTCTATTAACAATGGTTGTCTAACTAACATTCCTTCCCATCCCCGATGACCGTAAGGACGTGGCCGGCGCCGTCATTGACTTTTAAATTTTAAGCTCTCGATTTGTGCACATTGAGAGTGGTAAGCTAATCCCAAGCCCCATTCACTAAATCTCTGTTCAACTTCGATTGCTCTGGTCAATCACGGAGTAGCAACTACGAATTGTACGGTCATCTATATGCTCATGCTCAAAATCGTAATCGATTTTCAGTGCATCATTCAACTACTATTGTACAATGTTGAAAAAATAAAAGATCTTACAAAATGCTTTTGGTTGAAGAACTAAATAGTTTTTCCAAAAACTCCTAAGAAATTCTGTTCGTCAAAGTTAAACATTATTTTTCGCAGAACAAAAATCCTCATTTTTATGAACAAATTGTATGTTGGTATCCTTTACTATTCTACTAAAGGTATAGCTATTCCACCATTCTCTGACATTACGTAACATTAGTGATTCATCTATTTATGGCCAATTTTGCTGATACATCATCCTTTCACTCCCAGCAAAAAAGAAAAGTAAAAGGCGTGTTCAAAACTAGTTTACACTAAAGCGAAGTATGCACTTCAACAGAAAAGTAATCGCCTATCTCGATGCGTGGGAAATTTCTTGCAAGAAATGCTCAAGAAAAGCATTTTTCTTTGATCGCAGTACGCAGTTGAAAAGAAATGTCAATTCAAATGGAGCTCAGTGTAGGAAATTTCTTGACCATTTCTTGGGCAGAAATTTTTACTTTTCTTGAGCGGAACAGCATACTTAGCTTAATAAAGGAACTATATTTGTATAAACGAGAGCTAAATCGTGAGTTTTAACCGCAGTCTTAAGTATGAATTTCACTCTTTATGGTCGTGTTACTAAAAAGACTCATACTTTCAAAACTATGTACGCATATTTATCAATCTACTGCAAATTGTAAACGTTTTTCTCCATTTATTTCAATTGGTAATCTCAGAATAACATATTATGAAAATAATATGTGGAAAATAAAATTGATGTTATTACAGCAGTGTTGCTAATTTTAATAATTATCATTGAGAGCTTTGAGAGGTCTTCTAAAAATAAAACATGTGTTTTTCTATTGTATTTTAAATGTGACGTTGGGACAAAATAAGCAACTCTATGGAGGCGTAAGTTATTTTTCATATTAATACTATATTGGCACTTCTGTCAGGACGGATTTTAAACCTAAAAATTCTAATCATATCAGATCCCTTTAAATTTAACATTTTTCTCTTAAAAATCGATGAAAAATGTAAAATTGTTGCTCTAAAAATAACTTCTGATTCATGATGCTTTCGAAGAACAAGCCTTTTTTGAAAATAAAAAATATAGATTGTCGAATTTCCCAGCCAATTTCTAACAATCATTGATTTTGATAACTTCCAAAAATCGACCGCTCTGAACGTTGTTCCATATTTACGTGAAAGTCAATTATTTTGGGGGATTTTTTGTTATTAACCCGTATCCGACCGGGTTAAGAAAAAAAAAATCAAAAAATTCTCGTGAAGCTATTTTCTATCCGATTTGCAAACTTCTTTCACTATATGAAATCCAAACTCTTCTATTTTTCTATGCTAGGGAAAGTGGTCCAAAATTTTGCCTGTGGCCGGAGTTATTCCGGTGTCCTCCTGGGTCAAGTCGGGTGAAAAAATGATCAACTTCCTTTCCTGAACAGTTTTATAATACTAAACTGTCATTTAACTACTCAAGTTTTGTAGGAACAGCCAATCGTGCAACATGAAAGATATTCAAGTGATTTAAGGAGTCACTTTCATGGAAGTTTCCTTGAAAAACTGAAATATGCCTTCCGGAAGATCCGGAACATCCGTAAAAGTGGTCAAATCGTTAAAAATGACTTGGAAAGCCGCGGTTTTTGTCAATCTCACTGGTTTTCAGCATACATGGACATAAACGATGCTTTGAGTGCATAAGACCCTGTATGGCCATTGGGGGGGCTCACTGGAAGATCCGGAACATCCGTAAAAGTGGTCGAATCGTTAAAAATGACTTGGAAAGCCGCGGTTTTTTTTTTTTCAATCTCACTTGTTTTCAACATACATGGACATAAACAATGCTTCGAGTGCATAAGACTCTGTATGGCCATTGGGGGGCTCACCGGAAGATCCGGAACATCCGGTAAAGTGGTCAAATCGTTAAAAATGACTTAGAAAGCCGCCGTTTTTTTTTTTCAATCTCACTAGTTTTCAGCATACATGGACATAAATAATGCTTTGAGTGCATAAGACCCTGTATGGCCATTGGAGGGCTCACCGTTAGATCCGGAACATCCGGTAAAGTGGTCAAATCGTTAAAAATGACTTGGAAAGCCGCGGTTTTTTTTCAATCTCACTAGTTTTCAGCATACATGGACATAAACGATGCTTTCAGTGCATAAGACCCTGTATGGCCATTGGGGGGCTCACCGGAAGATCCGGAACATCCGGTAAAGTGGTCAAATCGTTAAAAATGACTTGGAAAGCCGCGTTTTTTTTCAATCTCACTAGTTTTCAGCATACATGGACATAAACGATGCTTTTAGTGCATAAGACCCTGTATGGCCATTGGGGGGCTCACCGGAAGATCCGGAACATCCGGTAAAGTGGTCAAATCGTTAAAAATGACTTGGAAAGCCGCGGTTTTTTTCAATCTCACTAGTTTTCAGCATACATGGACATAAACGATGCTTTCAGTGCATAAGACCCTGTATGGCCATTGGGGGGCTCACCGGAAGATCCGGAACATCCGGTAAAGTGGTCAAATCGTTAAAAATGACTTGGAAAGCCGCGGTTTTTTTCTATGTCGCTAGTTTTCAACATACATGGACATAAACGACGCTTTGAGTACATAAGACCCTGTATGGCCATTGGGGGCTCACCGGAAGATCCGGAACATCCGTAAAAGTGGTCAAATCGTTAAAAATGACTTGGAAAGCCGCGGTTTTTTTCAATCTCACTAGTTTTCAGCATACATGGACATAAATAATGCTTTGAGTGCATAAGGCCCTGTATGGCCATTGGGGGCTCACCGGAAGATCCGGAACATCCGGTAAAGTAAAAAAAAAAAGTGGTCAATTTAACGGATGTTCCGGATCTTCCGGTGAGCCCCCCAATGGCCATACAGGGTCTTATGCACTCAAAGCGTCGTTTATGTCCATGTATGTTGAAAACAAGTGAGATTGAAAAAAAACCGCGGCTTTCCAAGTCATTTTTAACTATTTGACGGTTGTCCGACATTTCGCGGTAAACCATTCCGCGGTCAACCATTTCGCGGTGTACCATTTCGCGGTTTGTATCATTTAGCGGTTTACCGTTTTGCGATTAATATCATTTCGCGGTATGCCATTTCGCGGTCTATACCATTTTGCGGTTTGGTTTTTCCTACGAGTTGCACTGAAAATTGTTGGCATTATCATCGATAACATTTTCATCGGTGATTTACCCTTCTTTCGAAAACAGGCAGTCCTTAAAATGACACTGTTAAGATATATCAAACATATCAGTATAAACCGCGAAACGGTGCACCGCGAAATGGTACTGACCGCGAAATGACATGCCGCCAAATGTTATTATCCGCGAAATGTCGTACCGCAAAATGCCAAACCGCGAAATGGTACACCGCGAAGTGGATTACCGCAAAATGTTATACAATCCGATTTGACCACTTTTACGGATGTTCCGGATCTTCCGGTGAGCCCTCCAATGGCCATACAGAGTCTTATGCACTCGAAGCCTTGTTTATGTCCATGTATGTTGAAAACAAGTGAGATTGAAAAAAAAAAACCGCGGCTTTCCAAGTCATTTTTAACGATTTGACCACTTTTACGGATGTTCCGGATCTTCCAGTGAGCCCCCCAATGGCCATACAGGGTCTTATGCACTCAAAGCATTATTTATGTCCATGTATGCTGAAAACTAGTGAGATTGAAAAAAACCGCGGCTTTCCAAGTCATTTTTAACGATTTGACCACTTTACCGGATGTTCCGGATCTTCCGGTGAGCCCCCCAATGACCATACAGAGTCTTATGCACTCGAAGCATTGTTTATGTCCATGTATGTTGAAAACAAGTGAGATTGAAAAAAAACCGCGGCTTTCCAAGTCATTTTTAACGATTTGACCACTTTTACGGATGTTCCGGATCTTCCAGTGAGCCCCCCAATGGCCATACAGGGTCTTATGCACTCAAAGCATTATTTATGTCCATGTATGCTGAAAACTAGTGAGATTGAAAAAAACCGCGGCTTTCCAAGTCATTTTCAACGATTTGACCACTTTACCGGATGTTCCGGATCTTCCGGTGAGCCCCTCAATGGCCACACAGGGTCTTATGCACTCAAAGCATCGTTTATGTCCATGTATGTTGAAAACTAGTGAGATTGAAAAAAAACCGCGGCTTTCCAAGTCATTTTTAACGATTTGACCACTTTTACGGATGTTCCGGATCTTCCGGAAGCCATATTTCAGTTTTTCAAGGAAACTTCCATGAAAGTGACTCCTTAAATCACTTGAATATCTTTCATGTTGCACGATTGACTGTTCCTACAAAACTTAAGTAGTTAAATGACGGTTGAGTATTATAAAACTGTTCAGGAAAGGAAGTTGATCATTTTTTCACCCGACTTGACCCAGGAGGACACCGGAATAACTCCGGCCACAGGCAAAATTTTGGACCACTTTCTCCAGCATAGGAAAATAGAAGAGTTTGGATTTCATATAGTGAAAGAAGTTTGCAAATCGGATAGAAAATAGCTTCACGAGAATTTTTTGAATTTTTTTTCTTAACCCGGTCGGATACGGGTTAACATTGTACAATATTAGTCGAACGATGTACAGAAAACCGATTGCAATTTCATTGATAAATTAAAAAGATACAGCAAGCACAAGGTTTTTTGGGGCCTTCCTTAGCCGAGTGGTTAGAGTCCGCGGCCGGTAAAGGATCTTTTCGTAATGGAAATTCCCTCGACTTTCCTGGGCATAGAGTATCATCGTACCTGCCACACGATATACGAATGCGAAAATGGCAACTTTGGCAAAGAAAGCTCTCAATTAATAACAGGAAGTGCTCATAAGAACACTATGCTAAGAAGCAGGTTCTGTTCCAGTGAGGACGTAAATGTCAAGAAGAAAAAGAGACCACCTTGGAGGCGCGTGAAATCTATTATAGAACACTTTTGCTATCGCAAAACCGTCATTTGAGATTGCGACTACTTCTTGGATTGGGTATCGTCCTGTCGTCCCTAAATCTCACTAGTTTTCAGCATACATGGACATAAATAATGCTTTGAGTGCATAAGGCCCTGTATGGCCATTGGGGGCTCACCGGAAGATCCGGAACATCCGGTAAAGTGGTCAAATCGTTAAAAATGACTTGGAAAGCCGCGGTTTTTTTCTATGTCGCTAGTTTTCAACATACATGGACATAAACGACGCTTTGAGTGCATAAGACCCTGTATGGCCATTGGGGGCTCACCGGAAGATCCGGAACATCCGTAAAAGTGGTCAAATCGTTAAAAATGACTTGGAAAGCCGCGGTTTTTTTCAATCTCACTAGTTTTCAGCATACATGGACATAAATAATGCTTTGAGTGCATAAGGCCCTGTATGGCCATTGGGGGCTCACCGGAAGATCCGGAACATCCGGTAAAGTAAAAAAAAAAAGTGGTCAATTTAACGGATGTTCCGGATCTTCCGGTGAGCCCCCCAATGGCCATACAGGGTCTTATGCACTCAAAGCGTCGTTTATGTCCATGTATGTTGAAAACAAGTGAGATTGAAAAAAAACCGCGGCTTTCCAAGTCATTTTTAACGATTTGACGGTTGTCCGACATTTCGCGGTAAACCATTCCGCGGTCAACCATTTCGCGGTGTACCATTTCGCGGTTTGTATCATTTAGCGGTTTACCGTTTTGCGATTAATATCATTTCGCGGTATGCCATTTCGCGGTCTATACCATTTTGCGGTTTGGTTTTTCCTACGAGTTGCACTGAAAATTGTTGGCATTATCATCGATAACATTTTCATCGGTGATTTACCCTTCTTTCGAAAACAGGCAGTCCTTAAAATGACACTGTTAAGATATATCAAACATATCAGTATAAACCGCGAAACGGTGCACCGCGAAATGGTACTGACCGCGAAATGACATGCCGCCAAATGTTATTATCCGCGAAATGTCGTACCGCAAAATGGCAAACCGCGAAATGGTACACCGCGAAGTGGATTACCGCAAAATGTTATACAATCCGATTTGACCACTTTTACGGATGTTCCGGATCTTCCGGTGAGCCCTCCAATGGCCATACAGAGTCTTATGCACTCGAAGCCTTGTTTATGTCCATGTATGTTGAAAACAAGTGAGATTGAAAAAAAAAACCGCGGCTTTCCAAGTCATTTTTAACGATTTGACCACTTTTACGGATGTTCCGGATCTTCCAGTGAGCCCCCCAATGGCCATACAGGGTCTTATGCACTCAAAGCATTATTTATGTCCATGTATGCTGAAAACTAGTGAGATTGAAAAAAACCGCGGCTTTCCAAGTCATTTTTAACGATTTGACCACTTTACCGGATGTTCCGGATCTTCCGGTGAGCCCCCCAATGACCATACAGAGTCTTATGCACTCGAAGCATTGTTTATGTCCATGTATGTTGAAAACAAGTGAGATTGAAAAAAAACCGCGGCTTTCCAAGTCATTTTTAACGATTTGACCACTTTTACGGATGTTCCGGATCTTCCAGTGAGCCCCCCAATGGCCACACAGGGTCTTATGCACTCAAAGCATCGTTTATGTCCATGTATGCTGAAAACTAGTGAGATTGAAAAAAAACCGCGGCTTTCCAAGTCATTTTTAACGATTTGACCACTTTTACGGATGTTCCGGATCTTCCGGAAGCCATATTTCAGTTTTTCAAGGAAACTTCCATGAAAGTGACTCCTTAAATCACTTGAATATCTTTCATGTTGCACGATTGACTGTTCCTACAAAACTTAAGTAGTTAAATGACGGTTGAGTATTATAAAACTGTTCAGGAAAGGAAGTTGATCATTTTTTCACCCGACTTGACCCAGGAGGACACCGGAATAACTCCGGCCACAGGCAAAATTTTGGACCACTTTCTCCAGCATAGGAAAATAGAAGAGTTTGGATTTCATATAGTGAAAGAAGTTTGCAAATCGGATAGAAAATAGCTTCACGAGAATTTTTTGATTTTTTTTTCTTAACCCGGTCGGATACGGGTTAACATTGTACAATATTAGTCGAACGATGTACAGAAAACCGATTGCAATTTCATTGATAAATTAAAAAGATACAGCAAGCACAAGGTTTTTTGGGGCCTTCCTTAGCCGAGTGGTTAGAGTCCGCGGCCGGTAAAGGATCTTTTCGTAATGGAAATTCCCTCGACTTTCCTGGGCATAGAGTATCATCGTACCTGCCACACGATATACGAATGCGAAAATGGCAACTTTGGCAAAGAAAGCTCTCAATTAATAACAGGAAGTGCTCATAAGAACACTATGCTAAGAAGCAGGTTCTGTTCCAGTGAGGACGTAAATGTCAAGAAGAAAAAGAGACCACCTTGGAGGCGCGTGAAATCTATTATAGAACACTTTTGCTATCGCAAAACCGTCATTTGAGATTGCGACTACTTCTTGGATTGGGTATCGTCCTGTCGTCCCTAAAGCTTCTTGCTGATAAGAATCCGCCACATAATTTCCGTTGTTGGCTGGTATGCGGTATGAGCAGAGGCGTCTCGTCAGCCTGTTCAACCTGTTCATAGAACAGGTAGACCATTTGAATTTAAAATGTGCAAATATATTAGAAAACCCATTCCAATTCAACACATAATTTTAAAATAGCATGAGGATTTTCAATAGATTGCTGGTTCTTTTTCACTATAGAGAAAAAAGCATGGCAATTCTCTCCATCCATCATGAAAATAGCTCGCTTGATATCCACAGTGCGAGCGTGGTGCAGCGCAAAAACTGAAAAGACATGCCGTTCTGCTGTGCGTTCAACCTGTTCTACTGCCCCTGTTGAACCAAATCCCATATATCGAAGCTCCCCCATACATTCACAACCTGGTAATACGTATACGCTCTGAAACATACATGTGTGGAACCAACCTGTTCTACGAATAATTTGCACAGGTTGCACTTTTTCTTCAGATTCGTGCACGTTCAAATGATTGCTAATTAACCTTCCTTAGTCCCTAACAAAAAGTTACAAATTGTGACTTAGGGTCGTTTTCGACCCGAAAATTCAAACAGCTCGCAAAAATCAGTGTGTTAACCGAATTTAGTTCTGTTGGGCTTAAATGAAGGGCACACATGTCTAGTTTCAGAAGCCCTCCCGGAGATCCGGATTTGGTCACTGTGGCCACCAGGAACCTGCTACATATGAAAAAAGTTCCTTTAAAGACCCTTACTTTGACGACCTGTAGTTTCGTAACTAAACAAGTAATCTGAACCGTCCTCATATTGTTGAATAGGTATTCACGTGGACTGTGAATAGAGATTCTCAAATCACTTAGTTATTCATACCCGGTTCCGGAAACCCGGAATATCCGAAAAGTAAGTTTCCATCGCAGTTCTGTATATGTATTTCACATCGACACTATTCGATTTATGGATATTTTGGCATAATTTTTTTCTGTAATAAGGAACCAATTATCGGCGCACATTCCCTGAAAAAATCGGTCCAGTATGGTCCTTGCGGAACCGGTTCCTGGAGTCCCTGGAGGTGGCCAATCTGGACAATTCGATGAAATTTCTCAGATTTGAACCCCAAAACCAAATGAATTGTGTCCAATTCTTTACGATTTTTTATGTTTGGATGTATTTTGCCAAAAGAATGAATGGATGACTATTCTTCCGAAATTACCCAGGAATGGCCACCGGAAATACCCGTATTGTGGGACATTTCGGTTTTTGTACCAAAACTAGGCATGCGACGGCTCAATCTTCATGATTTTGAATACCTGTGACTTTGCAAGTACGATTATTGATGAATAACTACTTTGGTTCTTCTGGCCTACCGAAATAACCCTGGAATGGCCACCGGAAATACCCGTATTGAGGGACATTTCAGTTTTTGTACCAAAGCTAGGCATGCGACGGCTCAATCTTCATGATTCTGAATACCTGTGACTTTGGTAGTTCAATTTTTGATGAATTACCACTTTGGTTCTTCAAGACCACCGAAATAACCCAGGAATGGCCACCGTAAATACCCGTATTGAGGGACATTTCAGTTTTTGTACCAAAGCTAGGCATGCGACGGCTCAATCTTCATGATTTTGAATACCTGTGACTATGGTAGTTCAATTTTCAATGATTAACCACTTTGGCTGTTCTGGACCACCGAAATAACCAAGGAATGGCCACCGGAAATACCCGTATTGTGGGACATTTCGGTTTTTGTACCAAACCAAGGCATGCGACGGCTCAATCCACTCGATTTTGAATACCTGTGACTCTTCTAGTTCAATTATTGATGAATGACCACTTTGGTTCTTCTGGCCCACCGAAATAACCCAGGAATGGCCACCGGAAATACCTGTATTGTGGGACATTTCAGTTTTTGTACCAAGGCTAGGCATGCGACGGCTCATTCTTCATGATTTTGAATACCTGTGACTTTGCTAGTTCAATTATAACTGAATTAGCACTGCACAATGGTCCGAATCGACAAATTAGCCGGAAAAAAAGTGTTTTCTCTGTTCTCGTCGATTTTAGACGTTCGTTGTCTTCAGAGAAGTTATTCCTAATTGAGTTTTGCATCTTCTAAGAAAAAAGATGAATAGGGTGGCCCGTATTTAAGTTTAAATTTTGACTCAATCTTTTTTGTTTGATGAAATTTGTGGCTGCGCTCTTCCGCAAACTTTAAAAAAATTTAAAATTTTCATTTTGAACAACTTTATTGAAGACACTTTTGATCTAACTCTTCATTTTAGCTAAGTAAATTGATTTTGTAAGTTTGAACCCTATGGACTCGAAAAATCAGTTATATTGGTCTATCTTTTTTATTTTCAGTTCTACGTGAATGTGGTTTTCAGAATAGTTGCAGAAAAAGTAATGATACCGTCGGACGGGGCTACTTTTGATTCCAGGGGCTACTTTGGACACTCACCTTTTGTATTTATTAGCAGCGTAAATACTAATCTGCGCAATTTTGTGTCTTTAGCACTTTTATTAACCAATGTATGCTCTACTACTAGGCATGATTTTTTTTGGAACAACATCAACAATAACAGGATAAAGAAGAAAACATTTCAAAAAAGTCCGAATAAATATTCACAAGGTATAAAACATTGGCTATGCAAACATTGTTTGAATTTTACCCATGTCGTGGAAACTTATTGGGAGCATCACAAAACTATCGAATCGTCGTGTTTCATAAAAATCTTGTGATTTGTTTTGCTTAAAATTGTTGTTTTATTAAAATAATTGATCGAGGGTCTTATTTTTACGACTTTCATTTTATTATAATGTTTTGGTTTGTATATTTTACAACACAAAAAAAAATAAAATGAATGTTTCTAAAAGTGAATAGACATAAAACACACATATTTCAATACGTATCAATGCCAAGTTTACAACACAATACCTAAAAAAAAATTCCGTCATACTTTACATCAATTTGCAGTACAAAACAATTGCATCCTTCAAATTCTTAAAATAAACTACTTTTAAGCCAGATCTAAACTGCTTAGAGCCTAAAAGCATATTGAAAAAGTAAACTTCTTCACGATCTTGCAAAGATTTACTTCATAGATTGCATTTTAAATGAAAATTACTTACTGGTTTTGAATAAGTTACTGGTATTAACGCGATCCTTCTACATATCCTTCATATAACAGTAAGAATAGAAAATAAAAACAGTTTTTGTACATAACTCATTAATCATCGCAGTAGTTACATCGTTACATCGTTCGTTTATGTCAACTTAAAAATCAAGCATTTGTAACTGATAGTTCCATTTAAGAGGAAGTTGAAAGTTTAAGTTTCATACTGTAAACTGAGAATAGTGAATGGCATGTTTCGTTGAAATTTGTTATATATGTGTAATTGTTTCTAGCTTTGCCATTTTCTTAATTATGTTTATCAATGAAAAACGTTAAATACAGAGGCGTCCCGTGAGGAATTTGATTACCTGTGCACTGACTCGCACACACCGTCTTATTATTAACACCTTAAAATGTAATTTCCAATACTGTATGTAATCTTGAAGTGTCTGGAAGCTATTATATTTGTTGCTCATTGGACGTATTTTTTGTTTGTTTTCTTCGTTTCAATCACTAGTTGTAAGTTTTAAGAATTTTGGATGATTCCAATATACAATGTTTAAGGACAAAATTCTAAAAATTTCGCTGATACCAAGGCGATCAAAGAAAAATTTTGCGTATTAATCGCGGTCCCATAGTTTGATAATATTTGACATAAAAATGTATATTTACAGTAAAATTGACCTTTATATGCGAAAATTTTAAGCATTTTTCGTATTTTGCGAACTGATATCATATAATCATATATATTATCAATACAAAATTTAAAGCAAGAAGAAAGACGTTTAACTTGAAACTAAACGTATAGCACATTCTTTATATAAAAAAATGCTTACAAATAAATAAACCATTCTTATGAGCAAAAATCTGAACTTTTCTGAGATTATCATATAAACCTTCAGAATTCAACCATTTTCGCGTTATTTTCCAAGCTTCGCGATGAAGGATAAATTCCGTGGATTTCGTGGCTTTAGCGAAATTCCGAATCTCCATTATTCCTAACGTTGTTATTCTATATAATAATTCTTCTTATTTACAGCTTGTCAATTGTATCACCATATCTTAGCTTTTTGGCGCTGTCCAGCGCTGGTACATCTCTTTGTATACTTTTGTTGATACATCAAAGCTTTTAAGTGAAATGATGACTGACTGTTGAACGCTGAAACCCACTTTACGCCCACCGCAATTTATCAGTTGTCGGTCTGTTGAGCAAGAAAACTATATTCACACATAGTTTATGAATCAATTCAAAGCCACATAAATTTTGTGTATTTAATAAGATAAAACATAATCAATTTGGCCAATATGTTTATAACATCTAGTTTTGGTTCCAATCAATATTGCGCCTACTATCGCGCGACACCTGGAAGCTCCATGCAACATACATACACACAAAGCATTGACGCTTTCTCTTCCAACAGCAGACGTCGAGACGCCCGTTGCGCGCGCTTTCTCAATTCTTGCACACTTAAATTATTTTACGGATTCCTGTAAAATCTCAACAGCTGAACAGTTCGGTGAAATAAATTAACGGAGTACGGTAAATTTTTACAGTATTCCGTGAAAAATCACCGGAATCCGTAAAATTTTGACGGAATTACGGTGTTTTATTTCACCGAACTGTTCAGCTGTTGAGATTACGGTGAAATTCACCGTAAGAGCTTAGTGTGTGCAAACCAATGCGAGCGTCATGGGCAATTTCTCTCTCGGGTGCACAAATTGGAGTGAACCATATTTTACCTATACAACGCCACTGTTGCTCTAGAAATGCCAATACAAATGCACATTCCTGCTGTGTCCATACACGCTATTTTCGTGCACAAGAAAGAGTGCACGGCTGAAATGAACATTCTCTGCAATACGATGGAGACGCATGGCAGTTTGTCTTGTTTGCTTTGCTGTATCGCTTGCAGGTTGAGCAAGATCATGGGGGGAGAATCAAACGGCTTGTTCACTGAGGGCGATGCACCAATTATTGGAGGTGAAGAAATCAAACAACATTTTCAAGCAACTACACATTATGAATGTTGGAAGTATTGAGAATTATAATATATATTTAATTTGTTAGTTTGAAATCTTTGACTGTGCAGTGCACCAAGTGCACCTTAGGACGAGACGCCACTGGTTAAATAACATCACAGCGGACGATAATCTATAGGATCAGTTTGAAAGATATAAGGAAAAATCATTTCATTATCAAATTGTGAAAATGTCCAAAGTAGCCCCTTTTTTGTCTTGAAGGACACACTTTTTTCGCTATTCAAGCATTTTTGTTATTTCTTGATGGATTTGCCTCATATTTTTCACATTTGTTACGTACATATACAACTTAAATATAGGCAAGAATTATCAATATCTATCCATTATTCTAAGAGTTACAAATCCTCAAAGTTAAAGAATGTGAAAATAATGTCAAAAGAAGCCCCGTTTGACGGTACAAATTTTTGCTGAACATCGTAAGTTTGTATTTTTAAACTTAAATAGGGGCCACCCTATTCATCTTTTTTCTTAGAAGATGCAAAACTCATTTACGAATAACTTGTTTGAAGACATCGAACGTCTAAAATCGATAAGAACAGAGAAAACATCTTTTTTCCGGCTTAATTGTCGATTCGGACCATTGTGCACTGGCTCTTCGGGACCACCGAAATAACCCAGGAATGTCCACCGAAGATACCCGTATCGTGGGGTACATAAGTTTTTGTACCAAAGCTTGGCTTCCTGATTTTTCGGGTACGTGACTTTTCTCACACAATAATAAGTAAAAGTCCACTCAGGTCCTCAGGTTTCAGGTTGGGCGACTACGCTGTAGAGTCGTTACCCGTTCTGTGGCGTAGTTGATTAACGCGCCCAGTCTAGCGTATTGAGGGTCGTGGAATCGAAGCTCACCAGAACGATTTCATTGTTTTTCACAAATTTTACATCTCAATATGTCAAAATTGACTTTTGTGTCTGCGAACTTCAGGTTTTATTTTCGGTCACAATTAGCCAGAATGATCATACATCTATAATTGGACTAGAAAAGTCACAGGTATTCAAAACCAAAAATATTGAGCCGTCGCATACCTAACTTTGGTACAAAACTGAAATGTCCCACAATACGGGTATATCCGGTGGTCATTCCTGGGATATTTCGTGGTAACAATGAGCCAGAGTGGTCATTTATCTAAAATTGAACTAGAAGAGTCACAGGTATTCAAAATCATGGAGAATGAGCCGTCGCATGCCTAGCTTTGGTACAAAAACTGAAATGTCCCACAATACGGGTATTTCCGGTGGCCATTCCTGGGTTATTTCGGTAGGCAAGAAGAACCAAAGTGGTTATTCATCAATAACCGTGCTAGCAAAGTCACAGGTATTCAAAATCACGAAGATTGAGCCGTCGCATGCCTAGTTTTGGTACAAAAACTGAAATGTCCCACAATACGGGTATTTCCGGTGGCCATTCCTGGGTTATTTCGGTGGTCCAGAAGAACCAAAGTGGTCATTCATCAAAAATTGGACTACCAAAGTCACAGGTATTCAAAATCATGAAGATTGAGCCGTCGCATGCCTAGCTTTGGTACAAAAACTGAAATGTCCCATAATACGGGTATTTCCGGTGGCCATTCCTGGGTTATTTCGGTGGTCCAGAAGAACCAAAGTGGTCATTCATCAAAAATTGGGCTACCAAAGTCACAGGTATTCAAAATCACGAAGATTGAGCCGTCGCATGCCTAGTTTTGGTACAAAAACTGAAATGTCCCACAATACGGGTATTTCCGGTGGCCATTCCTGGGTTATTTCGGTGGTCCAGAAGAACCAAAGTGGTCATTCATCAAAAATTGGACTACCAAAGTTACAGGTATTCAAAATCATGAAGATTGAGCCGTCGCATGCCTAGCTTTGGTACAAAAACTGAAATGTCCCACAATACGGGTATTTCCGGTGGCCATTCCTGGGTTATTTCGGTGGTCCAGAAGAACCAAAGTGGTCATTCATCAAAAATTGGGCTACCAAAGTCACAGGTATTCAAAATCACGAAGATTGAGCCGTCGCATGCCTAGCTTTGGTACAAAAACTGAAATGTCCCACAATACGGGTATTTCCGGTGGCCATTCCTGGGTTATTTCGGTAGGCAAGAAGAACCAAAGTGGTTATTCATCAATAACCGTGCTAGCAAAGTCACAGGTATTCAAAATCACGAAGATTGAGCCGTCGCATGCCTAGTTTTGGTACAAAAACTGAAATGTCCCACAATACGGGTATTTCCGGTGGCCATTCCTGGGTTATTTCGGTGGTCCAGAAGAACCAAAGTGGTCATTCATCAAAAATTGGGCTACCAAAGTTACAGGTATTCAAAATCATGAAGATTGAGCCGTCGCATGCCTAGCTTTGGTACAAAAACTGAAATGTCCCACAATACGGGTATTTCCGGTGGCCATTCCTGGGTTATTTCGGTGGTCCAGAAGAACCAAAGTGGTCATTCATCAAAAATTGGGCTACCAAAGTCACAGGTATTCAAAATCACGAAGATTGAGCCGTCGCATGCCTAGTTTTGGTACAAAAACTGAAATGTCCCACAATACGGGTATTTCCGGTGGCCATTCCTGGGTTATTTCGGTGGTCCAGAAGAACCAAAGTGGTCATTCATCAAAAATTGGACTACCAAAGTTACAGGTATTCAAAATCATGAAGATTGAGCCGTCGCATGCCTAGCTTTGGTACAAAAACTGAAATGTCCCACAATACGGGTATTTCCGGTGGCCATTCCTGGGTTATTTCGGTGGTCCAGAAGAACCAAAGTGGTCATTCATCAAAAATTGGGCTACCAAAGTCACAGGTATTCAAAATCACGAAGATTGAGCCGTCGCATGCCTAGCTTTGGTACAAAAACTGAAATGTCCCACTGTTGAATCTTGATTCAACGGAACTTCCAAAATCGTAATTCTCCGTACCGGAAATGAATGAAACACGTGATCCGATGAATGGGAGAATATAATTTTCCTATGAATGGTATTGAATACATACGAACTATTAGTTTGGCATTTCTACAATTTCATTTCTTTTATATAGTGCACCGCGAAGCCGGTGATGGAAACCCCTGTTCGATATATCCGAACTGATGGGGATTGCTTATGCTGTAGTTTCTTAATAGGGAATATTGCTTCTTCTACTCACGTTTAGTTCCTTTCGTGCAGTTCCTATTCGTAATTTGGGTGGATTTCAACTCGTATTTGGGTGCTGCTGTTCTCACCAATGCTCTTACGTAGGTAATCCAAGTAGATGCACGGTTGGTTTCTGCCTTGGAGTGATCTGGTTTTGTAATGCAATCTAATATAAATCCAATAATAAGCACATAATTCAACTAATCCTTGTTACATTTCCTTACCGGTACAATAGGATAATACAGTAATTGCCTATTATCGAAGCACATGCGAAGACCTGGTTTATAAAACACAATTTTAGTTGAAGTAGGGTTCGTTTGAAGACATTCTGCTTACCTAATCTATGAATTTAACACACGCAGCTTATTTGGCACTTAAATAACTAATTTAGAACTTATTGTTTTTACTAGGAATTCAATATTTTAGCAAAAGATTTCACGCTACCAATGACTTGCTATTAGCGTATGGAGATTTATCAATTTTTGCTTTCTATTACTATTCTCAGCTTCTTTATGTGTTTACATCTAGTTCGGTACTCACTGGGTGATAGCGAACACCCTTATCGGCATCCACTCACCGGTTGATGAGTCCCAATGATTAAGGTCTGGACGGAAGATGCGTGAATACTGCGTCAGCTAACACTCCCCCCAGGTATGCCAACTCTCAAGTTGGCTTACTTTAAGGCGCACCGTACGTCCAAAACCGCCAGCTTTGTAGCGGGGCGATCATACACTCCATTTGCCGTTCTCACAGTTGCCGACCGAACTTGTCCATCCATGCTGATCTTAGTTGCAATAATCTTTCCCATCGGCCAACAGTTGCGTGGCATCTTTGGGTCCACTATGATAACTACATCTCCGACAGAAATTGGTTTAGATCGTTTAAACCACTTTGTTCTCCGGGTGATCTCTGGAAGATAATCAGAGATCCAACGTCTCCAAAATTGGTTTGCCAGAATCTGTGATGTTGTCCAGTTCTGTCGAAGCGCTTCACCACTATCATCAAGATTACTGAGTGGCTTTGTTCCATTTGAAGAACCAAGTAAAAAGTGATTTGGTGTCAGCGCCGGGGCGTAGTCTTCGTCTATCGGAACGTGAGATAGCGGGCGTGAATTTATTATGTTCTCAACCTCTGCTAGCAAATTTCGGAGCACTTCGTCAGACAGCCTCCTCGAAGAACACACTACTTTTAGGTTGTTCTTGATGGTGCGTATCAACCGTTCCCAACTTCCGCCCATGTGCGGTGAGAGAGGCGGATTAAAAACCCACTCAATCCCACGATTGGCAAACTCTTTCATGAACTCGTCTTCGTTGATAGCTTCGCTCGTTTGCAGCAACTCTCGATTCGCGCCCACAAAGTTTGTTCCTCGGTCACTGTGGACTGTTTGGGGGGTTCCACGTCGTGCCATGAAATTTCGGAGCGCCATGATGCATGAACTCGAGCTGAGCGAATGTAATACTTCTACATGGATCGCTCGAACGGTCAAGCATGTAACCAGCATTCCCCAGCGTTTCTCCACTCGTCTTCCGACAACGACTTCGATCGGTCCGAAACAGTCGATGCCAACATGAGTGAACGGTCGTGTAAAAGCTGCTAAGCGGGAGGGTGGAAGGTCGGCCATGTATGGTGCTTGTGGTACCGCGTGCTGGTTTTTGCACATCTGGCAGTTACTACGCACTTGTTTGTAACAAGTACGTAGATGAGGAATACGGAATTTCTGCCGAATTTCATTAATCACCGTTTCATGATTGAGGTGATGGTATTTTCGGTGATAATGGTCTATGATCAGGCTAGTAGTGGGATGTTTTCTTGCGAGAATGATTGGGTTCTTGGCATCGTCCGTGGCGTAGTCGCAGGCAGCGATGCGGGTTCGCATCCGTAATATTCCGTTGCTATCCAACCATGGTGTTAGTTGATACAGTGTACTGGTTTTCGGAATGACCTCTGAAGATAGATCGGATGGCTTGCGAAGTAGCATTACTTCGTCGGGGTAAGATTCACTTTGAGCGAGTCGTATCAGTGTACGCTCGGACATGAATAACTCGTTGGCCGTAAGAGGACCTGTGGTAATCAAGCTTTCCATGCCTTTTTTACGACAGTTTGAAGCAAATCGATGGACGTATGCGATGACCTTGCACAGTCTTTCCCATGTCGAGAAATTCGTGACGCAGATAACTGGTTCCGGCAAAACGTGGTGTAGCAGGAGTGAAGGACGCAGCTCATTTTCGGTGGTGCTTTTGCGATCTGGAGACTTTGGCCATTTATCTTCGGTGCACCAAAGGAATTCGGAGCCCTTGAACCACCTATCTTCGGATGACAACTCGGGTAGAGTATTCCACTTCGTAGCATCGTCAGCGGAGTTTAGTTTACCTGGAACCCATCGCCATTCATGTGCTTCAGAAATTTCGAGGACTTCACTTATTCTATGGCCTACATATTGGCTATAGCGACGGTGGTCAGAGTTGATCCAGCAGAGGACATCCCTAGAATCGGACCAAAACAGCTTTCTGTGAATCTCGATGGTCAGAGAGGCTTCGACGGATCGTGCTAGACGGGCACTAATCACAGCAGCTTCGAGTTCCAGTCTTGGTATAGATATGAACTTGAGTGGAGCAACTCTGGTTTTCGCCGAAACGATGGAGCAGCGAATAGATTCGTGTTTGACAAAACGTAGATAACATACTGCGGATATTCCGTTCTCGCTGGCATCCACCATGGTATGGAGCTGGACTTCGTCGGTTTCGTTCATAAGGACCTGAGAGTTGTAGCATCGTGGAATGCGCACTTGTTCCACACGTGGAAGCACTTTTAACCAGACTAGCCATTTATCGTATGCTTCACTATCAATTTCTTCATCCCATTGTACACCGGACCTCCAGATCTGTTGAAGCAGAATCTTTAGGTATGACAGGAAGTTGGAAATCAATCCCAGCGGATCAAAAATTGTCATCAATACCCTAAGAACTTCCCGCTTCGTTGGCCGCCGTTGACCTCCTAATAGAGCTGGATCGTAGCGGTTCCATCCAACCTTATAGGTGAAAATGTCTTCTCTCGTGTTCCACCACATGCCCAACACCTTTTCAGTGGCCAGCTCAGAGAACAGGTCCAAAGATTTTTCATTGGTATCCTCTCCTTGTAAAAAAAAAAAAAAGACAATTTACACCGTCTTCAGCCAAAGGCTGCACAGACTGAACAATCACGAACATTAGACAACGGACAACACAGAACACCCAGTAGCCCAGTGATGAATTTTTCGTTTGACGAAAAGTTTCCACCGACTGGAGTGGGAATCGAACCCACGCTTCGTGGCACAATACGTCCAACCGACTGACGCCGCTAACCGCAAGACCACGAAGCCCACTGTCTTAACGTAGCACTGTCTTAACTTTTCGCGAGTTGCTGATCCAGTTCCGGATCTCAAAACCACCCTGTTCGTGGACGTACTTCACGTTCTTAGCTAACTCTATGGCCTGCTCTTCCGTATCTACGCTAACGAGCATGTCGTCGACGTAATGACATTTTGTGATGGCATGATGTGCAGATGGATATTCGTTTGCAAACCGTTCGGCGTTAGTGTTCTTCACGAACTGTGCAGTGCTGGGAGAGCAACATGCTCCGAACGTCATTACTTGCATAGCATATACTTCGGCTTCACCACGTTCATTCATCCAGTAGAAACACTGACTCAACTGGTCTTCTGCTCGAATCAGCACTTGATGAAACATCTCACGAATATCACCGGTTAGTCCGATACGGCGTTCTCGGAATCGAAGCAGGATCGTGAAAAGGGAACAAAGTAGGTCCGGTCCTTTTAAAAGCGCAGAGTTGAGTGACGTACCGTAAGCGCTTGCTGCTGCGTCCCATACTAAACGTACTTTTCCAGGCTTATTTGGATTTGTTACGGGAAATACTGGTAAATACCAACGGCGAGGGACTTGCTGAATGATTTCCTCCTCACTGAGTTTCCCAATGTAGCCTTTCGCTAAATATTCCACAATTTTAGATTTCAGAACTTCCTGCAGCTGCGTGTCTCTCTCCATCCGTTTTTTCAGACATTGAAATCGGCGCAATGCCATAGATCGGCTATCCGGCAGACGTGTATCGTCGTAACGCCATAGCAAACCGGATTCGTAACGGTCATCCTTACGATTGGTAAGAGACTGAAGCATTGACAGGGCACGCTGATCTTCGACGGGTAGGAGCAGTTTATCGGATTTCGTTACACCAAGGCTATCGAGCGAAAAGTAGTTTTTCATTGCCTGGTGAAGATCATCATCTGATGAAGTGTTACACTGACAGACGTGAAAGCTGTAGTAGTTCAAACTTGCTCCACGTCCAGATCCTCCTCCGCAGATGGTCCATCCAAGTCGAGACTTAACGGCAATCGGCTGTCCGAATTCTCCCTCACGGTTTTTCATGACGAGGCCAAGATGGGCATGCTTTGTTCCTATGAGAATACGCGGTCGAACATCACGGTACGAATCAATGGGCAAACCACGAAGGTGCGGATACTTTTCCGACAATTGAGCCATGTCCAACGATTGTTGAGGCAACATCAGATCCTTCACTGTTCGTACGTCGTTCAGATCGAATCGTTGACTTCCTTCTCTGATTCCGGAAATTTGAAGATTGTAAGCTCTAGAGTTAGGTTCACATCGTTCAGTTCCTCCAGTCCATCGGAGACATAATGGACGTTCGGCACCATCCAACTCAAGTTTATCAGCGAGGTCTTGATCGAGTAAAGTAAGTTCTGAACCCTCATCCAGGAAAGCGTAAGTCTCCACTACGTCCGTTTGACCATACAAAATTACAGGAAGGTATCGAAACAGAACGGAACAGGTAGCTGTCTGATGACTATTGCAGCCAGATGAACTAGGAAGGGGTGAATTAGGTGGTGAGCTTTCGTAACTGGTGGAGGCTGTTGGGTTTTGGGACTTTTCTTTTAAGTCGTTGTGCAACAACTCGTGATGTCGAAAGGTACATCCGTTTTTGCCGCACGGCTTGGCATTACAGCTTCCTTTGTGCATCCGTAGACAGGTGCGGCAGAATCCAAATTCCCTTATAGCGGCCCATCTTGAATCCCTGCAAAGCTCCAAGAAGCGCTTACACTTGTCAGCAGACCTACAGCTCTCTTTACAAATTGGGCAAACTTGCTTCATCTGCACCGGCTTTCCTGCAGAGTATTCCTTTGGAGAAACCTTTTCGTTTTCTTCAGATAAAGATGAATCTGAATGTGTATTGAGGTACGCGTTCCCTTTCTTAGGTCCACGTGCGTCGGTTCGAGAAGACTTTTCGGGTTGCGCTGATGATGCAAAGGTGACGACGCTCGTCGCTTCCGCTAGAGAGTAGATCCACGTACTGAAGGTCGCTAAGGTGACCGTCGGCACCGTTAGACGGTGCTGCGCCCAACTGAGTTTGAGCGAAGGGGGTAGCTTGCTGACTAGCTGATGAAGTAGAGAGATGTTGTACATATACTCCTGCATTCCGCAGGCATCTACTGTAGCGCAGAAGTTTTGCACATGTACAGCAAATTCGACTAATGACTCCAGCTTTTCTTCTCGAATCGAAGGTAGAGAACTAATTTTCCCGATTAGAGATTGAATAATAACTTCGGGTTGTCCAAACAGCATTTTCAGGGTTCCGAGAATACCGGCTACATTCCCAGGGAACATGAGGCGGCTCTTTACGGCTTCATAGGCCTTGCCTTTTAAACTCTTTTGCAGTCGAACAAGGTTTTCCTCTTCAGTGAATCCGCACATCATAGTCGTACGATTAAACATTGATAGAAAGATTGGCCATTCTTCCGGGTTACCAGTAAACGTTGGTAAATCTCTCGGAACTGCTTGTCTAGCTGCCACTTGAGAGCGAGAAAGTTGAAATTCGTCCTGATACTCTTCTCGATATGTTCCTTGGGAAGCACAGATGCTTCCCCGATAGTTTTGATGATTGACACCGGTAGAACACGCCGGTGGCGCCAAATTCGGCCCTTCGAAGGATGTAGAGTTGAATGGCTGCGACGCTGGTGCCGGCGCGGAATTCATTTGAGCTGGATCTCTAGTCGGTGGCGCGAATTGGCTTACTTGTGTTGCCAGAAAGCCCTGATTGCTGGTGAATCTGGAGTGAAACAGTTGCTCTGCTGAACGGGACTGCTGTTTCGGTTGCTCTGCTGAACGGGACTGCTGTTGGTTGAACTGTTGGACAGTTGGCACCTTATTGACAGAATTAGTCTGGGCAGTTGATTCGAATCGAATTCGATGTTGTCCGAATTGTCCAGACGATTGAGCTGGTACCAAGCTGGTCGTGGGAACCTGTAGATTCTCGATGCGAAGCCCATTTGCTTCTGGTTCAGTCTGCTGCACTTGACTAGCCTTCTGTACCCAATCGTTGACACGACTTGATGTTGAGCTGTGGCTCCTCGAACTCCTATCACTAACGACTTCTTCCAGAAGACGGTACTTCTTGTCAAGAAACTCTCGATATTCCTGCGCCGCTCTTTCTTCAGCAGCACGACGACGTTCTTCTTGCTGTTTCTGAAACTGTCGTTCTTCTTCCAGTCGCATCAACTGCAGTTTCGCACGCTGCACGGCTGATCTTTGTGATGAGGAAACGGAAATGTCAGAAAGTGCCTTTGCTGCTTCTCGATTCACAGAACCAACACCTAGACAATCGTCGGCTGGAAATACCGACTGTTGCTTCTCTTGATCCATCTTTGTAAGATCGGCTGGTCTACCCTCAGCATGCACTACCGAGGCTGGCTTTTGGGGACACGACGGAGCAATCACTGGATTGATGCGGGTGCTTGTTGCGATGTTTCCGACCGGTTGATCTCCGACCGGCTGGCTCCTAGTCGACCTACGATCTAGGTTCTGGTTCCTCTGTATGGTACTGTCTTCCAAAGCTGTCTTAGTTCGCTGGATCCATTTCGCGGTGACGCAGTTAGTGCAACTCCAGCTCTTGTCAGCAACTTCTTCCGATACTCCCACACACGAGAAATGAAACCATCCATCGCATTTATCGCATTGAACCATCTCTTCGGTGTCCGCTCCTTCGCACGTCTTACACGTATGTCCTTCCACAGTTTCCTCTATGATCACCACTTCAGGATTACCACCATCACCACCACTAGCACATTGATCACCAGTCACTGGCTGAACCTTCTTTGCACCCTTATCCCCCTTCGCACCCGACTTAAGGTAACCGCGAGTAGGCATTACTCTCGTTTCGTTCAATAAACGAAAATTATATGCTGTTGAATCTTGATTCAACGGAACTTCCAAAATCGTAATTCTCCGTACCGGAAATGAATGAAACACGTGATCCGATGAATGGGAGAATATAATTTTCCTATGAATGGTATTGAATACATACGAACTATTAGTTTGGCATTTCTACAATTTCATTTCTTTTATATAGTGCACCGCGAAGCCGGTGATGGAAACCCCTGTTCGATATATCCGAACTGATGGGGATTGCTTATGCTGTAGTTTCTTAATAGGGAATATTGCTTCTTCTACTCACGTTTAGTTCCTTTCGTGCAGTTCCTATTCGTAATTTGGGTGGATTTCAACTCGTATTTGGGTGCTGCTGTTCTCACCAATGCTCTTACGTAGGTAATCCAAGTAGATGCACGGTTGGTTTCTGCCTTGGAGTGATCTGGTTTTGTAATGCAATCTAATATAAATCCAATAATAAGCACATAATTCAACTAATCCTTGTTACATTTCCTTACCGGTACAATAGGATAATACAGTAATTGCCTATTATCGAAGCACATGCGAAGACCTGGTTTATAAAACACAATTTTAGTTGAAGTAGGGTTGGTTTGAAGACATTCTGCTTACCTAATCTATGAATTTAACACACGCAGCTTATTTGGCACTTAAATAACTAATTTAGAACTTATTGTTTTTACTAGGAATTCAATATTTTAGCAAAAGATTTCACGCTACCAATGACTTGCTATTAGCTTATGGAGATTTATCAATTTTTGCTTTCTATTACTATTCTCAGCTTCTTTATGTGTTTACATCTAGTTCGGTACTCACTGGGTGATAGCGAACACCCTTATCGGCATCCACTCACCGGTTGATGAGTCCCAATGATTAAGGTCTGGACGGAAGATGCGTGAATACTGCGTCAGCTAACATCCCACAATACGGGTATTTCCGGTGGCCATTCCTGAGTTATTTCGGTAGGCAAGAAGAACCAAAGTGGTTATTCATCAATAACCGTGCTAGCAAAGTCACAGGTATTCAAAATCACGAAGATTGAGCCGTCGCATGCCTAGTTTTGGTACAAAAACTGAAATGTCCCACAATACGGGTATTTCCGGTGGCCATTCCTGGGTAATTTCGGTGGGCCAGAAGAACCAAAGTGGTCATTCATCAATAATTGAACTAGCAGAGTCACAAGGATGCAAAAGCATGAAGATTGAGCCGTCGCATGCCTACTTTTGGTGCTAAAACTTTGTGGTCCCATATTACGGGTTTCCCGGTGGCCATTCCGGTGCTCCAAAAGGACCAGAATAATCATCCATTCATTCTTTTGGCAAAATACATCCAAACATAAAAAATCGTAAAGAATTGGACACAATTCATTTGGTTTTGGGGTTCAAATCTGAGAAATTTCATCGAATTGTCCAGATTGGCCACCTCCCGGAACTCCAAGAACCGGTTCCGCATGGACCATACTGGACCGAATTTTTCAGGAAATGTGCGCCGGCAATTGGTTCCTTATTACAGAAAAAAATATGCCAAAATATCCATCAATCGAATAGTGTCGATGTGAAATACATATACAGAACTGCGATGGAAACTTACTTTTCGGATGTTCCGGGTTTCCGGAACCGGGTATGAATAACTAAGTGATTTGAGAATCTCTATTCATAGTCCACGTGAATACCTATTCAACAATATGAGAACGGTTCAGATTACTTGTTTAGTTACGAAACTACAGGTCGTCAAAGTAAGGGTCTTTAAAGGGACTTTTTTCAGATGTAGCAGGTTCCCGGTGGCCACAGTGACCAAATCCGGATCTCCGGGAGGGCTTCTGAAACTAGACATGTGTGCCCTTCATTTAAGCCCAACAGAACTAAATTCGGTCAACACACTGATTTTTGCGAGCTGTTTGAATTTTCGGGTCGAAAACGACCCTAAGTCACAATTTGTAACTTTTTTATGGAAGTTCCCCAAGGGGTCATTCAAAACTTTTGTTTTCGCAAAAACAAAATTTCCCACAAAAAAATAATTGTCAGAAAGTTTCAAATTGCTAGGTTATTTCAATCAAAAGTTACATTGATTTGAATTTTGAAATGGGTCGAAAAAGACCCAAGGTCCTTACTAAGGTTAAATATATTTTGTGCGAAAAAGATCAAGTGTTCGATCACCAAATTAGAAGGATATTATGGTGCAGAGCTATTTGGGCACTTCCATGACTCACTTTGGCATGTTTTTTTTTCTGCCGAATTGCCTGAAACTTTGCTATAAGAAGCGCTTTATTACGATGCATATTGTGGCCAAATATGAACTCTGTGGCTTTCAAAAAACCCCACAGTCGAAGTGAATCAAAAGTGCCAATAATATTATTCAGCTCCTTATAGCTTGAGAGGTAATTTAATAATCAATATCAAAACGATAACAATAATTAAAGGCATACCATATACATGTGACATCCATTGTTAGACGAGCAAATTTTGGGCTTTGGCCTAAGCCCTAAGTTCGGCTGCCGAAATAGAAAATTGTTAGAGTGTAAAACTTGCAAGGATGATGCAATACGACGTCGGCTTCTCTCAACCCGTTCAACCAGCCGCTTGAACAGGCTGAGGAAGATGATGAAAACTCATCGATGATATCATTGAATAGGGTAGTGCATTTTTTTTCTTCATGCACTGCTCCGACCTACATTTTTTGTATAACATGATTCAATAGTTGAATTATAGAATTATTATTCTTATTTTTATTTTTTCTATTGATTATTGAGAGATCCATGTTGTTGATTGAAGAAGGATTAACTGAACAAAACCGTGTGCTCGAACTTGCCTTGATTTGTAATCATGTTTGAAATATGGCACTGTATTCTTTAATTTTCCGAGTACACAGTACATTGCATATTCATATATTAGTTGCAATGCTTGGAGAACGAAAAAAATATATTTGAAAATAGGGAAAATAAATAAGTCGAGTCTAGTACACGACATTTGAGGTCGAAATACGCGTATCTGGATACACACTAGAGGAATTAAATAGTGTACTTGATTCGGTTTTCTTTTATTTAGATTTATTATAGACAATTTCTTCCGAATACACAAAAACTAATGAGTAGCTGAAAATATGTCCAAGTTAAGTAAAACATCACAGGAAATTGTAAAACAAACGATCGCTGCAGTTACTAAATGCAAAATGCATATTTGCTCACATTGATACATTTAGTAATTTCTGATAAGTTTTAAAGCTAGGTAATCGCCAATTTACTGTTAAAATAAGCTATGTGAAAAATATTTCATGTTGAACAGGTGGTCATTTTGGTCACGCGACGCCTCTGGGTATGAGTCCGGTATTAACACCACGTCAGTGGGAACGGGCCTGGTGTAGTGGTTAGAACACATATCTCTCACACCTGGGATCGAATCCCACCCCTTAAGATAATAGTACAGACAAACAGACGTAACACTTAGAGCAAATCTAGATCAAAATCATAGTCTCGAGGACATGTACGCCCAGTGTTAAAATCGGTGTGTTTGGCCGACAGGCTAACAGATGGGGATAGTTTGTAAACGTCAAACACGAACAAAAATGATGCGAGCGCTGCGGGTGGTGGATTGACCACCTACCATATTTTTGAATCTACCGTTAAAAGGTGGTGGATGGATAATGACGAGTGTGTGACGTCTGTTTGTCTGTGGTAATAGCGAAAATTCGTCCATTAAAATAAACACCCAATGTCGTATAGAACAGGTCCGGTTCTTAGTATCTGTTTGCTTGTAAACAAAACGATCAGCTTGATAAAATTTTTGTTCACAGCTTGACAGACATGCCGTCATCTTCGGTAACTTTGTGAACTTCCGACTCGCCGAAGTTGGCATTGCACAGCAACCACTTCAAAACAGAGGTTAACACCAATATTAATTTTATGCTTCGACCGCACCTCTTAATACACCACATCGGGAAGTATCACACTACAGTATGGCCCATAAAAAAATGCGAAAATCGTCATATCATGTTTCATGGTAGTTTTTACATAGAAAATGTGAATGAAACATAAATATTATTCATAACTTGTATTATTTAATCTATCTAGACTCAGTTTTTCGCTTTGTACATGATTTTTATCTGTTATTTTCACCTTACCAGAGAGGAATTGGAAGCATACCTTCAAATTTTATCATGTGGACGTCGAGTTCAATATCTGTGTGATGAAAGGTTCTAAAACATCAACGATGGCGTGAGATTCTTCACAGGCCTTGTCTCCAGCATACGCCCATATCAAATAATAGAATTGGTTCATGCCTGGGTAATTGGAGACTTAAACATATTTTCGAAAAAACGGCTCATTTTGGAGAGCTTTGATTCAACTTCATATGAATGTGATAAGCGGCTCCGTTTTGCTCAAAACCTATGAGCTAGTATTGATATAAGTTGTCTCTAACCGAAGGATCAAATTTTATCCTCAAAAATCTGTTATAGGCCTCCGTATTTATTTTTAATTCAACTTTAACAAAAAATAAAGGCATATCAAACCTATAAGACGCAAATGCCCTCAAAACTATGACCCTGGCAAAATATTTTATTGTGATCATGGAGAACACGTTCTCTAAGAACTCCTTCATCCTCTGATACCAAACAAACTAAAATTTTCAACAATAAAGTGTGATTTTTTAAGGTAGAAAGTTTATCACCAGAGTATACGACAATCAGAAGCTGTTTCTAGCTTTGGGTGGAAAAACTCTTTGAACTTATTTGCTTTATTACATTATTTAGGATAGTAAGAAAAATATGACAAAAATTGTCCTGGATAGCGAAGTTGTGTCAGAATATACTACAATAATCAGAAATTACATTCACTATAAAAAACAATGAAAATAACGCCTGTGGATGCTATATTCACGTTCAAACAATTTTCGCATTTTTTTATGGGCCATACTGTAGACAACGGACTAACATGCAACGCCCAGTGGCTCAGTCGGAAAACATTCCTGATGAAAAGTTTTCTGGCCTGAGGCGGGAATCGAACCCACACTCCTTAGCACGATGCGGCTAAATGCCTGGTAACACTAACCAAACGGCTACGAAGCCTTTCCTTCGGAAGGAAATTAAAGCCGTTGGTCCCGGATTGAACTAACCTAACCTAATCTTCGCAACCGCATCTTGTGTACAGCTTATTTCTGTCCGGACCTTTGCATTTCCACGGCTTATGGCTCTTTTCGAAACACTTCTCGAAGATTTATTCAAACAGACTCAAGTCAAAAATGTTAACAAACTTACTTTATCAATCCTACGTGTTTCGCAGACGAAATTCCACACGTTCCGCTCTAAACCAACTCGATTTTTCACTTTTAGAACGTTTAATTTCCGGATTTACAAAACGACGAAAGTGAGATTCTCCACTTTCGCAACCTAATCGCTACTTTCGTCGCTCCGTTGTATGGGAGACAAAGTGACTTAACCACGAATCAAAACAAAACACTACATGAGTCGATTTTACACTGGTACAAAAACGTCGTAAGTAACTGATTGAAACGGCTTATCATTTTGTCATACATTTTTTGTGGGGAATGATAGGAACTACCTAGTGTTTTAACGCGAGCTGATTGCATACACAATTTAAGCGATATACACGGTAAAAAAATGTTAAAAATGGGATTCTTTTTAAAACAGTTTCAGAAGAAAGGTTGTGAGTCTCCTTCATTAACTTTCTCAAAACCGTATGAAAGTTACTTACGTCGATTTGAAAAAGTAATCGAGACTTGAAGCAAACTTCAGGAGGCTGTTTTGTTGTATGCTCAGCCGGCCATCCGATCAGGACACCAATGAAGTTATTGTGTTTCTGTGGGTGTTTCCGGTAGAGAAACCATTCCGGAACGTTTCGGATCCGAAGAACGCGATATTGAATCGGGATACTTTAGAAAAAAAAAGTTTTATTATCGTAACTTTACAAACACGGTACGCGGTTTTGTTTAGCTTTTAATTCAACTGCCATAATACAAAAACACCGAGAGAAAAGCAACTGTCAAAATCAATTAGTGATAATAATGAATACATAACATTTCTTCCCCCTTCAAAGAAATTCAGATATTCCGGGGAGTATCTTAGAGGCGCACGACGAAGTCTGGTTGTGCGGCGCAATACAGGGGAAGAGATTTCTCGTTCCCCCACAGGACTGGCATTGGGTGTCGAAAATTGTTCATCAGCTGCAGCAGGGGTCCGCTCCGACGATGCACCGGACTCTGAGTTGATTGGCGCCTGTTGTGACGTCACAGTGTCCCCATATGAAAAAGCGCGCCGCACCTCACCTGGTATCGTAGTCAACAGTGCTTCGTTTGATGGTGTGTGTGAAAGCAGGCTGCCATCCTCAAAACGTCTCATCTAAAGAAACTATAAGCAAAGAAGCGAAATGTTCCAATTGGAATTCCAAGTTTACTGTCAATGTCATTCCAATCGAGCAGAAGACTTGTCAAACACTTTTTCACACAAGCTGAAAACGGCTCACACAAAAATGTTACCGTCCACGAAAATTTTGCTTCTTCTGAAGTAGCATATTTTCTGAATACATGAGTGTCGATTGCAATTTTCATGCTTTGCATAAAGAATGCTCTACTCATTACATTGGTTTTACACACATTCAGTCAATTTTTCATTCGTTACCCAAACCTGTGAAAATTCAACGCATAAAACCTGTGACTCCCTTTTAGCGTGGGATTTAACATTGACAGTGCTGCGTAATAGATTTGGCATAGTTGCTAGCTGATTTATTTTGAATATGATCAGATTTCGTCTCTTTATAATTTAGTCTCTTTAGTCTCATCTGGTCGACGTGACGTTTCAGATGTTTTCCTTGATAAACAACCTCGTAGTGCAAATCTCCCAATCGAGCTGAAACAGTTCCTGGAATCCACTTGTCCATCTTGGTGTTTCCCGATAGAACGTAAACCCGCTGTCCTGGAGAGAAAGAACGAAACGATGGCTCAAACGCTGCTTTCTGGTTTTCGGTGATTGCTGTGTTGGTTGTTTGTGGACGCACGAGATCCAGCCTTGTCCGAATGTTGCGTCCAAGGAACAGCTTTGCCGGTGAATCTCCAGTTTCCGAATGAGGAATCCTTCGATACTGTTGCAGAAAGGTGTTAAGATTGCTTTGCAGATTTCCACTCGTCGTTCCCATCACTTTCAAGCCATTTTTCACCGTCTGCACATAGCGCTCCGCTTGGCCATTTGTGGCCGGATGATAGGGTGCAGAAAGCTTATGGTATTTCACCCCACTGTTCTGTAGGAAGTCCTTGAACTCAGCTGCCGTGAACTGCGGGCCATTATCAGACACTACTGTGATCAGTGTTGCCACATTTCTATCTGTACCGATGGCTCGAAAATCTTTTTTATCTGTACCAGAGATTTTAAAAATCTGTACTCAAAATCTGTACCACATCCAACATAAATTGTTGAAAGAACTCTTAAAATCCTAACAAACTTGGACATTTAACATAGTTTTTATTGAAATGATTTAACTTGTAATATAATTATTCTTCAAATCATTGGAAATTGTATCTCTCAATTATACTTACTTGATACTTGATGGGCTACAATTCGCTACGATGAATCTGCGCCGAATGGATGAGTCTTCTCCACTGGGCTCGGTCCTGGGCCAATCGCTTCCAGTCGCCCTAGACGTTAAGTGCCCTTAAGTCCTCCTCAACCTCGTGTGCGCGGCCTACCACGAAGTCGGCGGCCTTGTCCGGGTTCTCTGTTGAATATTATCTTTGCTTGTCGTTCTTCCGGCATACGGGCAACGTGACCAGCCCAACGCAGCCTGCCGTGTTTTATGCGCTTGACAATATCCACCTCTTTATACACTTGGTACAGCTCGTGATTCATGCGACGCCGCCAGATGCCGTTTTCTAGTTTACCGCCGAGTATTGTTCGCAGCACTTTACGTTCAAACACCCCGAAAGCTCTCCGGTCGACTTCCTTCAATGTCCATGATTCATGGCCATAAAGGACAACCGGAAGGATCAGTGTCTTGTACAACGCGAGTTTTGTTTTCGTTTGCAGGCTACGGGACTTCAGCTGGTTATGGAGCCCGTAGAAAGCCCGACTCGCAGCTGCAATACGTCTTTTCACCTCGCGGGTAACATCGTTATCGCATGTCACTAGTGTTCCAAGATACACAAATTCTTCCACCACTTCAAACTTTTCACCACCTAGCACCATTGCGCTACCACTAACACGTCCGGACCCACGTTGACCACTATCATGTACTTCGTTTTTGTGGTGTTGATCGTGAGCCCCATCCTCGCTGTCTCCCTCTTGAAAGGCACGAACGCCTCTTCCACTGCCCGACGGTCAATCCCGATGATGTCGATATCGTCCGCAAAGCCAAGGAGCATATGAGAACGTGTGATAATGGTACCGCTTCTCTGCACACCGGCTCTCCTGATAGCACCTTCGAGCGCTATGTTAAACAGCAAGTTAGAAAGAGCGTCACCCTGTTTCAATCCATCTAAGATTACGAACGATGATGAAATCTCGTCCACCACTCGCACACTTGATTTTGATCCATCAAGCGTTGCACGAATCAGTCTAATCAGCTTCGCCGGAAAGCCATGTTCGGACATAATTTGCCACAACTCGTTTCTCTTCACTGAATCGTACGCTGCTTTGAAATCTACAAACAAATGATGAGTCTGCAAGTTGTACTCCCGGAATTTATCTAGGATTTGACGCAGGGTAAACATTTGATCCGTCGTTGATCGGCCCTCTCGAAAACCAGCTTGGTATTCGCCGGCAAAGGACTCCTCATACGGTCTCAATCTGTTGAACAGAATTCCAGACATGATTTTGAACGCCAAATTAAGGAGTGTTATCCCTCGGTAATTGGCGCACTCCAGTCGATGCCCTTTCTTGTACAAAGGGGAAATGAGACCTTCCAACCAACTAGTAGGCATTTGTTCTTCCTCCCATATCCTCGATATGATACGGTGAAGGAGTTCGTGCAGCTGCTCGCTTCCGTGTTTGAGAAGTTCGGCCGGGAGCTCGTCCTTCCCAGCAGCCTTGTTGTTCTTCAGCCCATTGATAGCTTTTTTTACCTCATCTAGCGTTGGAGGTTCTACAGCCTGTCCATCGTCATCGATTTGAATTCTGCTACCAGATCCACTTCCATTATCTCCATTCAACAATGTCTCGAAGTACTCTTTCCACCTGGCGGCCACCATTGTTTTATCCGTCAGCAAGTTTCCTTCGCGGTCGTTGCACATGGCGGGAGACGGCGCTGTTTTTCTCCGCACACCATTTACGGACTCGTAGAACCGTCGCATGTTGTTCTGTTCCATAGCTTCTTGTGCCTGAGCAATTACTGCCTCTTCATGCTCCTTTTTCTTTCTGCGGTGGATCCGTTTTTCGGCTGCCCTTGCTTCCTTGTACCGCTCTCTGCTCTGACGGGTACCAGACACCAGCATCCGGCTTCTAGCCAAGTTCTTCTCGTTCGTCATTCTCTGGCACTCCTCGTCGAACCAACCGTTTCTTGGTCTTCGTTGAGCAGTACCTACCACTTCTCGCGCTACTGTGCTCACCGCTCCGTGGACTGACTCCCACAGATCGCTGAGGTTGACGCTTTCGTCGATTTCGCTAATCCGCTCGTCGAGCTTTTGATGGTAGTCCGCTGCTACACCATCTGCTGACAGGCGTTGGATATTGAAACACAACGATTGTCGATTTCTAGAACTCGAAACGGTTGATAATCGCGCTCGAATTTTGCTTACAACGAGATAGTGGTCTGAGTCGATATTAGGACCCCTGAAAGTTCTAACATCGATGACATCGGAAAAATGTCAGCCGTCTACCAGAACATGGTCGATTTGGTTGCAAAGTTCGCCATTTGGGTGTTGCCAGGTGTGCTTGCGGATATCCTTGCGTGCACAGTAAGTGCTACTGATGGCCATCCCCCTGGTGGCAGCAAACGAGGCCGTTGTCGTTGGTAACAGAGTGAAGGCTCTCTTTACCAATTATAGGGCGGAAGAAGTCCTCTTTTCCGACCTGCGCATTAGCGTCACCGATGACAATTTTCACGTCGTGTTTTGGGCATTCTCCATAGGTCTTGTCGAGACATTCGTAAAACGCGTCCTTCACGTCATCGGGTTTGTCGTTAGTCGGTGCATATACGTTGATCAGGCTGTAGTTGAAGAACTTGCCCCGAATCCTCAATACGCAGATCCGCTCGTTGATCGGCCTCCACCGAATAACGCGCTTCATCTGTTTCCCGATCACTACGAAACCGACTCCGTGTTCAGCTTTATCGCCACCTCTGTGGTAGATGTTGTATTTGAAAGCGGTGTTAGCGACGGGGTCTACCTCTCTGAATTCACGTTCTCCAGATCTTAGCCAACGCACTTCCTGAATAGCAGCCACGCACACGCCAACTTTTCACAATTCACGAGCCAAAAGGCTCACTCGTCCAGGTTCATTTAAGGTCCTGAAGTTCCAGGTACCGAGTTTCCAATCATAGTCCTTATTTCGTTGCCAGGTCGGTTGCCGAAAATAACGTTCGTTTCTTCTTCTTTCTCCATTTTTCGTGGTGGTTAATGAGTTCGGTATGCTACCTTACCGGGGTCGCGCTGCCTACATCACGTTGATGGGACTGTCATCTTAGGTGTAGCTGACGTGATACAGCGTTTCGTACTCAGCCGCTGGATACCAGAACAGACGCTGTTTGAGCCGCACCTCCTGGTGTACAGACGCTCAAAACGCACCTCCTCACTCTAGCTGATGTCAGAAGGAAAACAGTGCCCAGGCTGCACTACCAGCTAAGTACGCAACCCTTAGCTGGCGGTCTTTGTCATCATTTGACCCGTGGAAGCGCGAGGTAGGAACTTGTGAGGACCAGAGCTGTGTTGGACGCTCCTTCCTGATTGTCGACTCACCATTTTGCAGCCCATCTCTCAATTATAGCTTTGTGAAAATGAAATCCAAATTTCACGAATCTTTTGGATTTTGTATCACAAAATTTCCAATTCCAAAAATCTGTACCAATTTGTACTTTTTCGTGAAAATCTTTAATCTGTACCGTACAGAATCTGTACCAAAAACTATAAAAAAAATCTGTACCTTTCCAGATAAATCTGTACTTGTGGCAACACTGACTGTGATAGGTGCTCCAAAGGTGGAGAATAGCCCATCGAGAATCTGGATAGTAGCAGATGTCGTCGTGGAGGTGGTGGTTTTCACCTCGACCCATTTGCTGAACGCATCGACGATTATGAGCAGCATAGAACCAGCAAAGGGCCAGCATAATCAATGTGGATGCGCTCCCATGGAGCATTCGGGAATTTCCAGTGGTGGCTGCTAAACTTAGGGGGAGCCGGTGCATAGCGCGCACATTCCATACACGACTTTGCTGTTCGTTCGATGTCTGTGTCAATTCCGGGCCAATAGACATATGAGCGAGCCAACCCTTTCATTTTAACGACGCCGAAGTGAGCTACGTGCAAATCGTTGAGGATTGCCGGACGAAGAATCGCTGGTATGACCACTCGATGTTCGAAGACCAAACAATTAGCAGCCATTGTATATTTCGCTTCCGGTGCCTTGTAGCCTGCTTGTGCAAGATCTTGCCCCAGCTCCAATGCTTGGACAATTTTTCCGAGGTGGGCATCTTTCCGTGTCTCGCGTGCAATGAGATCAGCTCTTACCGGAAGTTGTTGTATTTGAAGTAGAACAAACTGGTCGAATTCATCCCCGGCACTTCCTCTCCCGTTAGATAGGCTGTTTACGTCGGAATGAGTTGACCTGCTGGGAATTCGTGAGCAATAATCGGCATTGGTGTTCAATTTGGTTGGCCGGTATACAACGTCGAAGTTGAAATGGGCCAAGTAGTCGGCATAGTTCGCCATTCGACTGATACATAGCGTAGGGAGGGATTTTTCTGGGTGCAATATCTGCGTGAGTGGTTTGTGGTCGGTGATCAAAGTAAATTTTCGAGCACAGATAATGGAAAAACTTTTTTACCGCCCACACGATTGCGAGCGCTTCTTTGTCGATTTGAGGGTATTGCTGTTCGGTTTTGGACATTGTGCAGCTGGCATACGCTATCGGCCGCTCGGTTCCATTTTCCAGCCGATGTGACAGTACGGCTCCAAGTCCAGTCTTACTCGCATCGGTTGCCAAGAGTAACGGTAGATTAGAGGTGTACTGCATCAAAACTTGTGGAGAAATAAGGGCCTTTTTCAAGTCTTGATATGCCATGTTTGCCTCGGGAGTCCAAACAAACGTATCTGCGGTCAGCATATCACGCAAACTTCGTGCTCTAGTAGAGAGATTCGGGATAAATGAACTGTAATATGTACACTTACCCAAGAACAATTGCAAATCCTCAGGTGTTTCCGGTCGTGGTGCATCTCGTATTGCTTCGATGTGTTAGTCGGACTTGTGGAGGCCGTTCCTATCGATTCTATGGCCCAAGCATTCCAAAGATGGAACGGCGAAAATGCATTTGGATCGATTGAGCCGTAATCCATATTGCTTCATCCTGTCCATGACTGCTGTTAGGGATAGCATCAGTTGTTCGAAGTTGGCTGCGGCGACGATTATGTCGTCGTAGAAGTTGACGACGTTGTTCAGGCCTTGTAGCACATTCTCCATGCGCCGTTGCCAGATAGCCGGAATATTTGCCGCACCATACACAGCTCGCGTTGGTCGAATCAGTCCGTGAGTTACCGTATTTAGAGTGAGCACATGACGGAACTCTTCATTAATCGGAAGGTGCGTGTAGGCATCGGTGAGATCCAGATGGCAAAAGAAAGAAGCTCCTTTCAGCTTGTTGAAAATTGCTTCGACCTTCGGAATTGGGTGCTCGTCGATGATCATCCTTGGGTTAACGGTAGGTTTATAGTTGCCAGTTATACGAATACTCCCGTTCGTCTTCACCACGATGTGGGTGGGCGAAGCCCATTCCGAGTAATCCACCTTTTCGTAGAAACCTGTCGTTATTTTCTTCTCAATTTCCGCTGCATACCGATCACGTAAAGCAAGTGGTACATCCCGAGCCTTAGCGAAAATTGGAGATGCACCTGGTTTCAAGTGCACTTTTGCTGGTGGTCCTACCAGCTTTCCCGGAACGTCGCTGAAGATATCCTTGTAGTTTTCCAGCAGCTCTGCCAGCTTTAATTCTTGGCTTGAAGTAAGCTCAGTAGTCGCCACTGCATTAACAGATGCACTTGGAGTGAACATACGGTTGAGGATGATCTGGTCCACAAATTGAGCGATCCATTCGCGCCCAAAGAGAGGGTCGGAATCTCCAGACACAACGTATACGTTTAGCCGACGGGATGCCGACCCAACGAATACCTTCACTGGTAAACGTCCAAGACAATTGATACGGTGGCCAGAGTAGCTTGCAAACTGTCGGTCGGATGGCAGCAACGAGAAATTTGGTTTGATTGCTCTCAACCTCGATTCGGAAATTATGCCACACGGAGCTCCAGTATCGAGCTCCATTTGCAGATGTTGACCTTCCATAAAGACGTCGATCAGCTTCTTCCCGATGGCTGTAGAGTCGCAGAGCTGGCCTAGTGTTTGCACAACGTCAATTTCGGAAGCTGGGTCCTCTGATGATTCGACTTGATCGGTAGAAAAGCTTTGAGCCGACGACCTCGTTGAACGACATACCTTGGCTATGTGACCCTTCTTATTGCACTTGTTGCACCTGGCGTCACGGAAGCGACAATCACTTCGCATGTGGTGTCCACCACAGCCGTTGCACGGTCCTGATCCTCTGTCCTGTTGGCTACCGTTCCGTTGCTCCTGGAATCAAGTGCATTTGTGATTCTGTCCGATAGCGATGCTGCTTAGGATGAGACGAAGACGGCTGGCGATTGACCTTTTTGGTTCTCGGAGTTTCGTATCCGAGCTTGTTCGCTGCTTCAGGATTCGGAGACGGTGCTCCGGTATTGACTTCCCGTGCCGTGTTACGCGTAGCTTCCAGCGCGTGCGCGATTTCGTACGCTGCCTTGAACGTAGCTGGATCCTTGGCAATAATCACATCGCACATATCTCGTGCCTCCAACCCGTGCAAAAACTGTTCAATCAGCATCCGATCGAGGAAGGCACCGTATTCGCAATGTGCAGCGCCCTGCTTCAGACGAAGAACGAACTTGGCGACGGATTCGTCCTTTTCCTGCACAATGTGCCGAAACTTGATACTCTCCACAAACTTATTCTTGGCACGATCGAAATGATCGATGAGTGTTGTGCGCAAATCTTGGTAGGTGGTCGCTGCAGGATCGTTGGGGCTCACCAGAAACTTCAGTGCATTATTGAGTTCCGCCCCCATGTGCACTCGGGCGTAGTTGGCATACTGATCCGCCGGAATGTGACTCAGTTGTGCCGCCCACTCGAACCGATTGAAGTAGTCGGAGACAGATGATTCTTCCGTGGAGCGGTATTCGAACATCGAAAACGAGGGTACTTTTGGAGCTAGTGCAGCTAGAGCAGCAGGGTCTCCATTCGCGTTCAATGCGGCTACTTGTTGTTGGACGACACTTCCGAGAGATGCTTTCAGAGCCTGAGCGATCATTCCGGACAGTGCCTCCATGAGCTCTGGAGTCGGTTCAGTCATTTTCGGTGCTCGGAAGATAGTGTTCTAACCTCACTTTTGGGATGCCGGATATTTTCTCCCACAATCCCACTTCTGACACCAATTATTGTGATTCTGTGGGTGATTCCGGTAGAGGAACCATTCCGGAACGTTTCGGATCCGAAGAACGCGATATTGAATCAGGATACTTTAGAAAAAAACGTTTTATTATCGTAACTTTACAAACACGGTACGCGGTTTTGTTTAGCTTTTAATTCAACTGCCATAATACAAAAACACCGAGAGAAAAGCAACTGTCAAAATCAATTAGTGATAATAATGAATACATAACAGAAGTCATGCGATGTGCGATTACGAACTAACTCATCAGCTAATTCATTTCCAGCACTGTCATAATGCCCAGGTAGCCATACAAAACGTACAAAGTTATCTGAATTTGTTCCCGATGTGAGCTTGACATGGAATAAACTACCATCAGTGTACCAGTACCCGCTCATGCTCCAGATTCCGCTCACTTGTACATTAAACTTCAATTTAAATAAACATGTTTATCTTTATCACCAATTCGATCAGTACATATCACTATTGAAATCAACTATTTAACATATAATCAAACATTTTGAACAAAAAAGTGTTAAAATTTGAGTAATTGTATTTTTTCAGTGCCGCGCTCATTGAAAATGACAGCAGCGTCATGTTGTTGATGTTTTGGTTAAGAAGTTCAGTCCGCATAGTTAAGCATTTCAAGTGAGTTTTCTTCGATTTTAAGCCATAAATTGTTAATAGGTAAGTAATTTACGCATAATACTCGATATTGTAGTATTGTTTACACGATGGAAACGTTTTTCATGAGTACAAATTGAAAAAAAATGATGAGCGGTTTCTGGGCCGCTAAAAAACTAGCTGGTGCTAATTGCCGCTCAATGTATGTTTTGTTTTTATTAAACAGGATGCCGGCAACTAAAAAACCAAAATACACTGTTCAAGCAGTGGAATTTGCTTTGGATGCAGCAAAACGTGGTATATCTATAAGTCAAGCTGCGGCCCGCTACGGTGTTCCAGCAGGAACCTTGCGGGACAAACTTCGTAACAAGTATCACAAGGAAAAAAAAGGACCTCTGAGCATTCTCACTGATGGTGAGGAGACTCGCATAGTCAGCTGGATGAAGCTGGCTGCTCGCACTGGATTCCCTGTAACTGAGAAGCACCTGAAAATAAGCGTCGCTCAATTCGTCAAGCTGACGAAGAAAATAACACCATTCAAGGATGGTATACCAGGCCGGAAGTGGATAAGGTTGTTCATGCGACGACACAAGGAAATTTCGCTGCGAAAACCTAGTGTTCTTGCAAAACATCGAGCCACTGTTACCGAATCCCAAATTCGTAAGTGGTTCCTCGAAGTTCAAGACTACTTGAAGGAAACGAATGTGGAATATTTATTGAATCAGCCCGCACGAATTTTCAACCTGGACGAGACAGCTTTTCAACTGGTGGTGAAGAACCAAAAGTGCCTTGCCCCGAAAAGCCTGCGACACTTGCATTCGATTTACGCCAACAACGATAAGGAAAGCTATACTGCACTGTTTACGGCGAGCGCCGACGGCCGCCTTCTCCCTCCATTGGTGCTGTTCCCTTACAAGTGTCGACTTCCTGCAGAAATTAGTGCCAGCGCTCCTCCAGACTGGGGAATTGGAAAAACCGATAGTGGCTGGATAACCAGTGATGCTTTCTACGATTTCCTGAAAAATATTTTTCAACCGTGGCTTTTGAAAGAAAACATACAACTACCGGTTGTCTTGTTTGTTGATGGGCACAAAAGCCACACGACACTCATGACTTCGGAATTTTGTAGGAAAAAATCAGATAATACTCGTTGCTCTGTTCCCCAATTCAACCCACCTAACTCAGCCGCTTGATGTCAGTTTTTTCGGACCTTTGAAGAAGCACTGGCAAAGTCAAATCCTGAAGTTCCGGGCAGAACATGGAATGGTTCCAATCAGCAAATCACAAGTGTGTCCTTTGATGCGAGATGCTCTCATTAGTTTTACATCAAAAGAAGCAGTTATCCGGAGCGGCTTTATGCGTAGTGGAATTTATCCGTGGTCACCCGATGCAGTGGATTACTCCTCTCTACCATCTAATGCGAATGAAAACGAATCTGGAAATGAATCGCTGCTTTCAGATTCACCAGAAATGAGGTTGATTCGACTGGTAGAAAGCAGACTCACCATGCAGCAATTTGCAGAATTTCAGCAGCACGAGGAATCGGTTATCTGGCCCGGCAATATTTCGGACACCAACCTTTTCTACGTATGGAGAAATTTAAAAATCAGTTGCAATGACCTCTGCAGCAATGCTAAGTCTGACAATGCGGTCAATGATGAAGTACAACAAATAAGGCAAGGCGAACTTTCGGATGAAGAGAGCGATTTCAAGGGATTTTCAGAGGGTGAAATGAATCGTGCAGGTATTTACATAAATTCTTTTTTTGTTCAAAATAAACCAACGGATTTTATATTTTTCAATCTACAGGTGTTGTACGATTCCTGCCAAATATCATCTCCAGTTCGTACACCCTTGAAAGAAGCTGAACCGGAGCAGAACAACAGCGATAAGGAGAACGACGTAGATGATGTGGCATTCAACAGTTCATTCAGCCTACCGACGACTACGAAAACAACTTAAAAGCGGAAGGTTTTGCGGCCACCGACTGTCGCAACAAGCAAGGAATTTGCTTTATTCATGGAAGCAAAGGTGAAGGAGAAAGAAGCAATCGAATTTGAAAAACAGCAAAAGCGAAAGGAGCGTGAAATTAAAAAAGCACAAAAGCTAGCAGTTAAGGAGGACAAGAAAAGAAAGCCTAAGAAGCCGCGTTCATCTTCGAAATCACAATTACGGAATTAGCGAAACTGAGAAACAATCAGTTAAATTCGATAAGCATAAAAGTAAAGACGTGAAAAGTGAAGAGAGAGAAAAGGATAACAGAAAAGTAAAACAAGAAAAGAAAATCTAAAAACTACGAAAACAGATTCCACAGTCAAAACGCAGAAATGTACGATTTGTAAAGAAACATTTGAAATGTTTTAAATAAAAGTTAAATAAAAAAGTATTTTGTTATTTTACTTACAAATTACAGAAACATCATTAGCCATCGAGCAAATAGACAATATTGGTATTCATGTTATCATATCATTCGAGTTTGTGTCGCTACTGAACCGTTGTGTTTGTTTGTGCTTGTCACATTAAACAAAAATAGAAGCAATCTGTAGTGAAACATTTTTTAAGTGCTTTACCATCTCAAATAATAAGTTGAACAGTTTGTTTCTAGGAAAAAATCAATTGAGTTTTGTAAGTTCTTTTGGAAATTCTGCACCATTTTAAGTAATGGCATTCGTGTTAATAATGCTCATCCTGATGGATTTTGGGTAATGGTACAAATAGTGATGCAGCAAAAATAAAAAAAAAATATTGCATGAAAAAAATATGAGCGTTTATTGGAACATTTTTGAGCGTCTATTGGAACACCATGTTTTGTCGTGAGCGGGTATTGGTACAATTGAAGCAAACAGAAAGTTCAATAAAATAAATATATTTATTATATTTTCACCTTTGCAAATATTTTTACCTTTTTCTACTAGAAGTAACTTATTGTTTGTCAATAAAATTTTATACAAAATTGCACTGGTATTTTTTCAGCAAGTTTTCAAATATCAAATTCTTTTTAAATGAGCGGAAACTGGTACACTGATGGTACTCTGATCTTGAGTTGGTCGAAGCAAGAAATTTGATAGCAGCCTGACTATCTTAGCAACAGTATATGACAGTATTAAATTGCTGTATTTTCTACTTAAAAACTCATATATTTTAGGTACCGTAAAACGGGGTAACTTTGATAATGCGGGTAACTTTGATAGTGCGAGACCCCCAACATATTAAAACACCATTTTTACAAACTGGGACCATTTTTGTAATCTAAGTCAGAAATTTCCATATAGCGTTAAACGCCTAGAGGTATGCAACGCCCTTGTTCGATTTATACTCCATTATCAAAGTTACCCCAAAACAGAAAATCTTTCGATTATATGAAAAAAAATATATATCCATTCAGAATAAATCTTTTGGCAATCTTTCAAGTGCAATCGATAGCTAGGATGTCAGTACTTGTTTTTAAAATATAAATTGTAATTCTTTGAAACAACATGCATAAATATTGAAGTTTTCTTCGAAAAAACTATCAAAGTTACCCCGTTTTACGGTAATTATTTAAAATTCGTTTTGTATTCCCGATAAATCCTAAAATACCTATGATTCAATACGACTGATCATCGATCATATTAGATAAAATAAATCGTTTTTCATATACCGTAAAGTACCCCAAATTCAGCGCTCAAAATTTGTCGAAATCTGAGGAAATTTTGATTTTTGCCCGCCGATTATAATGGTAATACATCACAATTGTACTTGAAATTTTCAATCATTTCCAATTTATTAGAATTACTCCAAAATGTGCGGAGTTAAGGTCTTAGATGCGCTGAATTACGGAACTTGACGGTATTGTAAAATAGTTTAAGAAATTTGGTCATAATACATCTGATCTAGCTGTTCGATTAATGTTATGACACCAGATCTCTATATATAATTTTCGTTTACTTACAAATTCAAATTGATAAATGCGATATGTTGGCTCGATTCTCGATCAACAAATCTATTCTATATACATTTGTGATTGTTATTCTGGCCAGGTTTGACACACTTCAATAATATCTTGGTATGGCGACTCCTGCCAAGCTAAAATCGTATTCCTAGTCAAAAGGGTTAATATTTCAAAATTACTTTTTCAGCCGATCCAGTAAAACCTTCAAGCCGAAAAAGAATATACCGGAGGGTACTCATCAGTATGATCTCATGAAACATGCTGCCGCTACGTTGGGATCTGGAAACCTTCGCAACGCTGTACAGCTTCCAGATGGAGAAGATCTTAATGAATGGGTTGCGGTGAATAGTAAGTACATAGGACTATTTGAATCTAAACCTTTCATTCTTCATGAATATTTCGACTTTTGTAGCTGTGGATTTCTTCAATCAAATCAATATGTTGTACGGTACTATTACGGAGTTTTGCACTGAAGATTCGTGCAGCATTATGTCAGCCGGTCCGAAATACGAGTATCATTGGGCAGATGGGCAAACGGTCAAGAAACCAATCAAATGCAGTGCTCCCAAATACATTGATTATCTGATGACCTGGGTCCAAGATCAGCTAGACGACGAAACTCTGTTTCCTTCAAAAATCGGTGTTCCTTTTCCTAAAAACTTCATTCAAATAGCTAAAACCATACTCAAGCGACTGTTTCGCGTGTACGCTCACATCTACCATCAACATTTCTCCGAAGTCGTGCGATTGAGTGAGGAAGCCCATTTAAACACCTCATTCAAGCACTTTATCTATTTTGTTCAGGAATTTAATTTAATAGACCGACGAGAATTGGCACCACTGCAGGATCTGATTGATAAACTCATCACTAAAGACGGTCGATAAGTACTCGAAAACAGCGCAAACAAAAAACAAGCGAACAACATGAACAAATAACTACACCGTATTTCAGTAGTAATAACCATTTACTGTAATGTCATGTTTTAAAAATCATCTTCAAATCATTTTTCTTCTTTCGATAGGCGCCACTGTACCTATGTTGTACGTATTTTGTTCGTGTAGCGTTCCAAAACCTCGTCCACTATTTCACAGTTTTATTTTAGTTATTTAATGTGTTATTTTAAAATTACGCAAACTGTAGAATAAATGTTATTTTTGTGTATACAATGAAGTAAGAGAAACAAGAGCTCATCCACAATTAATATGTAGATATTTATTTTGGAAACAAGCTACCTACATATTTTGTGAGACTTTTAAAGTAAGATATGTAGTGACGTACAGAATCCTAACGATCCATCTTACATCGTCTTGCTTACGTTTTGTTTCAATTACGCAGTAATCTCAACCTGGCAATTACCGCGCTCGATGCGTTTAAAACCTACGAAATGGCGGACGTAGATATCATATCTTATGTAAACAGTTAAATCTGATAAATTAATGCTTATTCTAGAAGATTCCATCTGCGTTTAGCCTCCCCAAATTGTTTGCGATACCAACTAGTTATCATAAAGGATTCTAAATGCTCCTAATATGGCTGAGGTGATCACCGCAGAGGCATTATTAAAACTGATAAGAGCTGCATAATATCTATATACAACAATAATGTGTAACGATCAAATTGCGTAATTTGATGTACGACGACTGATAAAATATGAAATGGAAATATAAATTTGTATGAAATAAACTTATTGTCTCGTTCATGAAAAGAAAACTGCCATTGCCACATAAATTGTTGGGTATTTAGTACGTAAGGCGCCGCCCAAAAATTACGTAACGCTCTAGTGGTACTGGGAATAGGCTCAACTTTTCCGGCTCATGCAAAAATTATATATCTTTTTCATACAAAAGACGTTACTGAGGGGGTGGAGGCAGTCAAAAATTGACAAGAAGAAAGCTAGAAGAAAAGTGCTTCGTGCTGCAAAGCGGCTGCCACAAGGCCACCCTGAGAAAGAAAACATGCTTAATCGCTATCGAATGTTGCACATCCAGTGCAGACAAACTATCAGGAACGCTAAACGCACTAGTTGGGAAGAGTTTCTGGAAGGTATGAACGCCTCACAAACTTCCGCGGAACTTTGGAACCGGGTAAACGCACTGAGTGGCAAAAGAAACTTAGCTCCATTATCAATACAATTGCCGGATAAATTAGTCACCGATCCCGTTGCAGTCGCGATACCCTTGGGCAATATTTCTCAAGTCTCTCGGCTATTGATTGCTATTGAACCCTTCTCACTCCAAGAATTAAAATTCGCTCTTGGCCGCAGTAAAGGCAAATCAGCTGGATCTGATGGCATTGGATATCCGCTGCTAAAAAATCTGCCGTTCCCCGGAAAAATCAAACTCCTGGAAATGCTCAACCAAATTTGGCTGTCGGACACTTTTCCAGCCGAATGGCAAGAAAGCCTCGTCTAGACCTGTGCGCCGAAATATTTTGAATCAGCGGCGGCGTGAGAGCATTTTTGTACCGGCGGCGGCGGCGTGATCGGCGTCACGCCGTTGACAACTTTCGGCGGCGGCGACGGCGGCGTACATCGGCGTGGAGAAAATTCGATATCGAAATGTTTGAAAATTGTCTTTTTTTCGGCGGAACAGTTAATGCACCATCACAATTGAAATCGTACAGCGCTTGAAATTGTTGTCCCATTTTCGTTTATCTGGAAAAATCTTTGAAGGGTCTAGAATACCTTGAAAATCTCCTTAAATATATTTGCAACGAACTCTGGAAAAATATGGAGGAATTTATTGTGAAATCCTTGCAAGAAAACTTATAGAAATATTCTTGGCAACAAATTCTTGAAGCATATTAACATTGGATATTACCAGAATATATTTGAAAAATTTATTCATCATTTTTAATCTCCGTACAAAATCTAACAATAGTTTCTGGGCGAATCCTTGGGTAAAATAATACAGAATCAGTAAAATACCTAAAGAATCAAAAAGAAACTTGGAGGAATATTTGGATAAACTACCCCTGAAAAATGTGTATGATTTATCGGAAAAAAATTGAATAAAAGAATCTTTGGATTTTTTTCGTTTGATTTTGGAGAACTCTTTGAAAAATTCTTGCACGAATAATTGAAGAAATTCTCAAAGTAATCCTGAAAAAAAGTCAAAATTTAGGAAGCAATGTATGCGCTTTAATGAAGATTTGCTTGAAAGATGTTCTGTAGAAAACATTGGGACACTTATTTGAAATTAGCATTGAAAATACAGTTGCGTTCAGAGCAATTTACATAGCCATCAGACAAAAATTATTACTTGTTTTTCTCAAAAATCTTAAAGAAATTTCGTGAAAGAATTCTTTTCGAAACTACCTAAGGAATATTGAAAGTACAGTATGGGAAATCGTGAAGAATTTATTAGAGAATCCTGAGTAAAAGTTTAGATGTACAAATGACGGAAGTCGAAGAAGTATCTTTGGTAGTATTTCTAGAGACGTCGATGTTGGAGATCTATGTTAACATTTCTGGAGAATCTTTTGGAGATTTTATTGAGGTTGCTTTGAATTAATTTCAAGAGTCATCCTTAGCGGATTACCTACTCATAAACTCGTTGAAGAAATATAGGTATCCTATACCACATAATCCTTTGAGAGATTCCAGAATAAAACCGGTTTCAGAATTCTTCAAGGAATCCTTGCAATAATTTGTCGATGAATCCCAATAACAACATTCGGAGTAATTTATGCAGAATACTTTTAAGCGTTTCTTAGATTAATGATTGGAGGAATTAGTATTACAAACCCGGAAGGGTTTAGGTTTATAGAAGAATTCCTTCAGGTTTATTTTAAAGAAATCCCTAGATTATCTCTTATAACACGATTGTTTTCAAAAGAGACTGCAGGGAGAATCTCTTAAATGATTTACGAGAGAATATTTTGAATAAATCCTACAGATTCCCTGGAAAATACTTAAAATATCAGAGAAGAAAGTTAAATAAGTTCCTTAAGAAACGCCAGAGGAATCTTAGAAATACCTGAGAAATAATTAATAAAGAAATCACTGGAGGTTTCCTTAATACAAACATATGAGAGAAAACTTTGAAAAAACTTCTTTGGTAATAATAATTCCTGGGCATAAACTTGCAAAAATTCATCGAAAAATATATGATGGAACTCCTATAAAGATTCCTTGGTAGTGTTTTGGAGGAACTCCTGGAGAAATTTCAATTGATTTTTATCGAGGAATATTTTGAGATCTGTGGAGCGGTTACTAATGGAATCTCTTAAAGCATTATTAAAGTAATTGCTGGTCTTATAGTCATTCTGAAGTAATATCTGAATGAATTTCTACAGGAAACACTGAAAGAGTTCAAGGAGAAATCCGTGTAGGTACTCCAGGATGAATCACTAAAAAATCTCTGGAATGTATCAAGATGGAGTTGATGGAGAAAGTCCCTAGAGAAATACATAGAGGAATTCTTTGATATATTCCTTGATGAATTATTGTAAGAATCCCTATAGGAATTCCTTAAGCTATATTGAATTATTTTGTAGAGCATTTTTATTGTTATGTGCCGAATTATCTATCGGCGTGAAAAAACAATATCAGCGGCGTTGTGCTGATCGGCGTATGGCGCGCCGCCGATAGCTCATTCGGCGTCAGCGTGACGTAAAATGATACGGCGGCGGCGGCGTGGCGCGGCGGCGCACAGGTCTAGCCTCGTCGTCCCTATACCCAAAGCCAACAATCCAACTCGTGGACCGTCAAGCTTCCGGCCGATTGCGCTCACTAGCTGTCTCTCTAAGATTATGGAACGAATGGTCAATAGACGGCTCAAACAACAACTGGAGGCTGCAGGCCATCTTGACAGCCGACAACACGCCTTTAGGGCTGGATACGGGACTAACAGCTACTTTGCTTCTCTGGGTGATATCCTTCATAACGCACATTCCGAAGGGCTGCACACTGAGCTGATCTCCTTGGACCTTTCCAAAGCCTTCAACCGCACCTGGACTCCTCTGGTACTCAAACAGCTAGTGGAATGCGGGATGTCCGGGCACGTTATCCACTTCATCAAAAACTGTTTATCCAATCGCACTTTCCGTGTACTGATTGGTGACAACACATCCCAGCCTTTCGCCGAAGAAACCGGCGTACCCCAAGGATCCGTTATTGCAGTCACCCTTTTTCTTGTGGCGATGAATGGTGTTTTCCGAAATCTCCCAAGTGGGATTTACATTTTCGTATACGCGGATGATATCTTGCTGGTAATTTCAGGCCGCACACCCGTTCGCACCAGAATAAAAGCTCAAGCTGCAGTCAACGCCGTCGTCAAATGGACCTCGTCGGTGGGGTTTACTCTGTCGGCACCCAAAAGCATTCGCTGTCATATTTGCAACACTGGACATCGAATTACCGGTTCCCCCATCACCAGTGAATCAATTGTCACCCAACACGCAGCAACAAAGACATTGTCACCTCCTATTCTTGTTGCAACAATTTTATTCCACAACATGAATTTATCATCACTTGAACAGAATATGACAAAGATCGATCACCACGTGCACAGCGATTTTCTGGGCTTCGCATTGCAATTTTCGAGAACTTTCTCCGTGTTGGTAAACATTGACACATTATCAAACAGCATCCATAAAACAAATTTGGTTTTGAGTTCAAAATAACTGATAAATCGCGTGTTGAAAAGATTGCAACAATGTTGTGCTCTGTGATTGTCATGACAATTTTGCTTTTAATTGCGTCCTTATCCGCAACAGTTGTGACAAATGGTTGTGAGCGAGCTTGCTTTGTTGTTTGTTTTTCGTCTTTTTTGATGACAATTTGATTCACTGCCCATCACCATTCAAGGTCAACCCATTCCGCTGAAAAAGACCGTCAAAACCCTTGGAATCATAATCGATAGAGGGCTTACATTCAAACAACATTTTGAGTCTGTGAAAACAAATTGTCGTACTCGGTTAAACCTAGTGCGTACAATCTCTCGTCCACATCGATCTAACAATCGGGCCATACGTTTTCGAGTTGCTCACGCAATAATCGACAGCCGTCTAGTCTACGGTCTGGAATTAACGTGTATCGCTACTGGAAGGCTGCTCCAAACCCTCGCACCAGTGTACAATACATACGTTCGCATCATCTCGGGACAGTTACCGTGTACTCCGGCGGACGCCGCATGTACTGAAGCTGGTATACTTCCTTTCCGCCATGTTATATCCGCAACTATCTGCAAGAAGGCCGCTGCTTTCGCCGAGAAAACCTCCGGAAATGAAAGGATCTTCCTCCTCTCCGAGGGGTGCAGAATCCTTCGTACGGTAGCCAACGTGGATCTCCCTCCAGTGGCCAAGATTCATTGGTACGGAGACAAGAGTTGGCAGTCAGGAAAACCAAAAATCGATAGTACAATCAAGGACCGTTTTCGTGCCGGTGACAACTCCATCACACTTCGAGCGTCTGTCATTGAATGGCTCCGTAATAACTACCCAAACCACCTCCACAGATACACTGATGGCTCCCTATCGAACCGTGGCGTGGGAATCGGCATCTATGGACTTGACGTTTCGAGAAGCCTAAGTCTCGCCCCACTATGTTCCATCTTTTCCGCCGAAGCCGCAGCCGTTTTTATCGCGGCTACTACTCCTGCTGAACAATCCATCTTAATACTTACTGACTCAGCTAGTGTAGTATCAGCTCTTCAGTCCGAGTCCCCCGCCCATCCATGGCTTCAAGGTATTTTACGGTTTGCCCCACCTGACACCACCTTTGCGTGGATCCCTGGACATTGTGGTGTACCTGGAAATACAGCTGCTGATCGCCTCGCTGGTGCAGGATACGCGTCAACAAGGTATACAAACAAGGTTCCTCTTCAGGACATCAAAAGATGGATAACCAAGTCCGTCAACGCGCAGTGGGCAACCGAATGGTCCCAGCAGAGCACTTGTCATCTACGCAAGATCAAACAAGATACCCAACCATGGACCGACGTTATTTCATTAAAAGAACAGCGGATCATCTCCCGACTGCGGACTGGATACACCCGTTTATCGCACAACATGGAAGGCTTGCCTTTCCACAGAATTTGCACCACTTGCAATACACACAACAAGGTGGAACATTTGCTATGCGTCTGCCCTCAGTACGAATTTCATCGTAGAAACCATGGACTAACGGGGAGTATTCGGGAAAACCTATGCAACGATACGACTACACTCAACACTGTCATCTGTTTCCTGAAAGATTCAGGACTATACTCCCAAATATAACCTTACCTCTACTTTTTCCCGCAGTCGGGGTATCTCTGCCGGTGGAGGGTTTCGACCTTCCTCCGGGAGAGCTCTACCTTGTTCTTGCCTCCCCTCCATTCCCGGTTTAGTGTGAAACAATTATGTTTAGTTTGAACCTAATGCTGGCGACTAATTTTATCTCACCGAAAACGTGTTTTTCAAATTTTGTGATAGTTTATTTGTATTTTGATATGCTGCTTGAAAGTCTGTAAAACTCCTTATTAAAAGCAGCCTTTCTGGCGCTTTTCTGACAAATGGTGATGAACTAGCCGTATGCGCTAAAAATCACCTTAATAAAGAACAAAAAAAAAAAAAAAATTGACAATTTTAGAGTTACGTCATGAATGAAAAGGCCTACTTTCCTGCAGTGATTTATACAATGTGGTAATAGTCATTACGCAACTGAAACCTTAGCTGTAATGATTCATTACGGAACGCCTTCTCATTACGTAACTGTTTTGAGTTTCGTAATAAATTATTACAGAATATTTTTTTCAGAAATAGTGAAAGAATGGTGAATGGATGCTTGTATCCTCAAGTGGTCTTCTACGAAATTGCAATAAAAATGTTGTACGCAACTCATTGCAGAACTCGATTTTTACAACACTCGTCGTAATTATTCAACTCGGTAAGCATCGTTGTATAAATGTACGACGCGTGCTGTAAAAATCATCATTCTGCAACTCGTTGCGTAAACTACTATTTTATTATGGATCCATGATATCGAGTCATAGAACATCGACTCATAGAGGTTTTATTGTATATTGTTTCGCAGATAGTGCCAACTATTCCAAATGGAATCTGAATACGCCAAAAAATGTTATAATTTCCAAAATAATTTTCACCACTGGCACTAATGTTTTTTTTGCTTGCTTGAATTTCCACCTTAACTATCTAAATTCACAGTAGCAATCACAATAGTCGTTCTCTGAGATCGTTCTGAGCTCACTGACATGGCGTCGCGTTAATTTTATTATCTATCTATTATTCTTTCATCTATATCCGTCGAACCATTCTGAATGGCCGTTTTGCTAGATATTGCAGTTTTGTTGAGATATCCTGAATTCAATTCTATAGTCAGTACCGTATATGGCGTACAGGATCAAATGATCAATTTTTTTAACTTATGTGAATGCCAATACTACAATAAAGCAAGTAACAATCACTAACATTGCTTTTCTGCTTGTTCGTGTTTTCATACCTAACCCGCAATTACTACGAGAAATAATTCATCAGAGAAGAAGGACAACGATAGTGCCACTTTTAGTAAACATTTTTTAAATTAATTAAAAGGAAAGTCACATTAACTAATTATTTAATTAATTACAAATTTGATCCTCAGCGCAATTTGCAAAACACCACACAAAATCACTTCTTTCCAATATCCCTAGGCAAAACATTTCACAAACCGCTATATGTATGACTGATTAATGTTCTATTGACCTTGCATCATTCATACGTGTAGTGAAAGTCCAGAGTAAAAGCAAAACTTAAATAATTTTCTGGTCAAAGATGTTGCGTTGTGTACTTTCCAAACTTTTAAAATCCGGTGTATTATGGAAGGTGTGAATTTTCAAGCTCATGCCAGTGACATGGCTATTGATTATACATCATCAATAAAAAAAAATAAATAAATATATTTGGTGTAAATGCCATTTTATTTCCCATAAATTAACAATTAATAAACTCTGTAACTTTGCAATACTTAAAAAAGCATCTATGTTTTAAGACTACTGTACATTTTCCAGTATTTTCTCAGAAAATACGCACCATAATTTTGTTCGAGTATGGCTGTACACACTACCGCCACCTGTATCCTTATTGACCAATTTTCTTGGCAAGATATCGATCACAATTTGTGCTAAGAGTTACGTCTGTTTGTCTGTGATTCTTCTTCCATTACATGACATTGTTCCTCGGCAAACCAGAATGCATGATCTTGCATTTTCTGCTTCCAGTAGACGGTGAGATCATGATAGGATTCTCCGGTTCCACCCAACTCGATGGGTAGATTCACCAGGGTGCCTACGTGCGTTCCGCGCCTCGACACTTTCACGCGCGATTTCATCTTGGGGCTCATGAAACTCCTACAACAATAGAGATAAGATGTATGATTAGCGCCAATAATCAACGATTAAACACAAATGTCGATAGTCACCTGAATACATTCAACACGATGTTCACGTGAATCGGGGCGTTTATAAATTCCAATAATTGAGGTCGGCAGGGGTAGTTCTCCCAGCTCTCGACGGTGCTACAAAAACAATATCAAGATAACAATGATCATATCTCGCCAGCTACTTTCGTCCACAGAGAATAGACATCCAAATCCAATTTCAAAAATACGTTACGCATGGTATCGTCAAATTCTTATAAAAATAAGAGTAATGATATAAAGTTACCGTGGACACTCCACCAGTACCGGCAGCTAACCCCAATGCACAACATGCGACCGGATGCATTGTAAGCACCTTGCGCACCTAGCAACAACGACGAGTGACGACGACGACGACGACGCATCATCGGTTGGTCAACATTTTAGGCTACTTGCAGATTCAGCAGATTAAGCTATTAAATAGGGCCGATAGGATTCCGATCAGGCAGTCATCAGTGGTTATTATGTGAAGATAGTCGAATTGTGTTAATTAATTGTGTAAAAGTGAATAATTGTCGATAAAGTAAATGTAACAGTGATTAAATCTTTTTTTAAAAATCCGATCACGATAGCCCTGTGATTATTGGCGCAGCCGTCCGGAGTCGGCTGAGTGACTATTTGTGATAACAGTGGAAAATTCACGAACTAAAAACGTGAATAAAGTGATCCCGCGGCGTTCAACGCGAATTGGACAAGGCATCAGTGACAAGTAGACGGTACATGTCGTCACGCGACTCGAGGATCCCCCTGCAAATAGCATCTGGACAACCAGCAACGTCAGCCAGACCTACGAGGACACGACTACAAAAAACCGTAAGTAATTTTTATTCCATTTTCACTCCCCCAAAAATTACTTGCGAGGAGATTTGCGAACTACTAAATAGGCGCATAATCTCTACAAAGAAATCGCACTATCAGATAGACGATTTCTTTGCCGCAACTTGATTTACTACCAGATAGGAATCAGGCCAAGCCTCTCCTTACCCCCTTCTTAGCGTACTACCAGATAGGCGCACACTCTTTACGACGTGTCGCTCTACCAAATAGACGACCCGTTCGTTTCAACTCAATTCACTACCAGATAGAAATAGAGCGAAGTTCCCCCCCCCCCTCACTCAATTTAATGCCAAAAGTTAAAAGTGCTTTAAAGAAAACTCGAGAGCTCTTTCGGCCCGACATCGATAGCAGCTCTGATTCGGATAGTAGTGAAAAATCGGAGGAAAATTCCCACGTACCGTTAAAAATCTGACTATCCCAATCGAATCCCTTAACATGGCAGAACAAAACGCGCTTGAAGCCATGGCTCGCCAAATGGAAGCTATGATGCAAGCCATAAATACCCTCACTACAAAACAAATGCAATACGAAACGCAAATCGGTGCATCAACCAGCCGGGCTAGTGACACCCGCGAGGCCGGCAACACATTTACACTGATGGGTGATCCATTCAGGATACCCGATCCAATAAAAACCTTGCCAACTTTCAACGGCAATAAAAAACAGTTGAATTGGTGGCTGGAAACGGCCGAAAAAACATTGAAGAATTATGAAACTCTAGTATCACCCGAAATATTCCAAATTTATTTGACTGCAGTTAGCAACAAAATTGAGGGTCACGCCAAGGATGTATTATGCACGAACGGCAACCCCACAACTTTTGATGAAATTAAACAAATTTTAGTAGCTGCTCTTGGTGACAAACAAGACCTGTCCACATACAATTGCCAACTCTGGCATAATAAAATGGACGGTAGTGTGAGCAAACACTACCAGCGAACAAAACAGCTGGTCCATAATATAAAATCGTTGGCTAAGCAGAACCCGAAGTATACCGACCATTGGGAAGCAGTCAATGATTTCATTGATGAATATAGCCTCGCAGCGTATGTCAGTGGGCTGCAAAAACCATATTTCGGCTACGTGCAAGCTGCCGAGCCCAAGAATATTGAAAGCGCTTATGCATTTCTTTGTAAGTTCACCTCGAACGAAACCAACAGAGAGATGACGCTTTATCACCAAAACGGAAAAGATAATTTTACAAGATCTAGCGATCAAGAAAAACAATTTAAACCAGGATTTAAAAAACCTTTTGATGCTCAAAACAGGGCAAGGAACGAAAATAAAGTTCAAAAACCTGAATCAATGGAGGTCGGCTTGACACGCAGTCGTCTAACGTTAAATAATGTAAATAATATAGAAACCAATTCTGGCAACGAAGAGGAAGAGGACGAAGCTTTTCAAGACACAAATTTTTGCGTTCTGAACGAGTCCGACTCGGACACATAGAACATGATTTTTTACCTTACATCAAAATCAGGACTCCAAAAAAAACAAATTTTCAAAATTTTGATAGATACAGGTGCCAATAAGAACCTTTTGAGACCAGGCATTTTAAAGAATACATCCAAAATAGAAAGCACCCAATCCAAAAATGTAAGAGGTACGTTTAAAATATCCACTAAAGGAAAAATTAAATTACTCGGTCCCGACTTCCCAGAATTAACTTTCTACGAACTTGATTTCCATCCATCATTTGACGGACTGATAGGCTCTGAAACCCTTTCTAGGCATAAAGCCGAAATCAATTATGAGAAAAAAAAACTATCGTTTTTAATAACAAAACGATACCGTTTTTCAAACATTTCATTAAAAAGGAAAAAACATTCAATCACATTGTTACTCTCAAAAGTAATGAAGATGGCGATTGGTTGGTAGGTGAACCCACCGAACTTTATAAAAACATCTTGATAGAACCAGGAATCTATAAATCAGTTAACAACAAAACATCATTTCTTGTACGGACAAATAGCAAAGAACCCCCTAAACTCCAAAAAAATATTATTCATATCAAAGTCAATAATTTCGAAACGCGGAATTTTTTCTCGAACGATAAACATCCTCCTATCCAACATGTAGAGAAACTAGAAAATTTAATAAGAACTGATCATTTATCCATTCTCGAAAAGAAGTCTCTCATTGAATTAATTAATAAACATAAGAATGTCATACTGAAAGAAAACGAAAAGTTGACATCTACCACAAAAATTAAACATAAGATTCAAACATCCCACGAAAAACCAATTTATACAAAAACATACAGATACCCCCATGCCCACAAGCAAACCGTGAAAGATCAAATAGAGGATATGCTTGAAAATGGCATAATCACGCATTCGGATTCTCCCTGGAATGCACCAATATGGGTAGTACCAAAAAAACCTGACGCCTCTGGGAAAAAAAAGTTCCGAGTAGTTATCGACTACCGGAAACTTAACGAAGTAACAGTTGATGACAAATTTCCAATTCCTCAAATTGAAGACATCTTAGACAATTTGGGAAAATCAACATATTTTACGACTCTTGATCTGAAATCAGGGTTTCACCAAATAGAAATGGATGAAAACTCAAGGCAGAAAACGGCTTTCAGCACTGACCTTGGCCACTATGAGTTTTTAAGGATGCCATTCGGGCTTAAAAATGCGCCAGCTACTTTTCAAAGAGCCATGAATTCCATCCTTGGAGAACTAATTGGAACAGTATGCTATGTCTATCTAGATGACGTGATTGTGTTTGGTAGATCATTAAACGAACACATTACAAATTTAGGAAAAGTATTAGAAAAGTTAGAAAACGCTAATCTCAAAATTCAACTCGATAAATGCGAGTTCCTAAAGAAAAATTGTGAATTTCTAGGACATGTAATCACACCAGAGGGAGTTAAGCCGAACCCCGACAAAATTAAAGAAATCCAAACCTGGGAGTTACCAACAACAGAAAAACAAATAAAACAATTTTTGGGACTAGTTGGATATTATCGAAAATTTATTCGAGATTACGCCAAGCTAACTAAACCTATGACAAAATACTTGAAGAAGGATGTTAAAGTAAATACTGACGATCCAGACTTCAAAAAATCTTTCGAAAAGTGCAAAAACATGCTTATTTCAGACCCCATTTTAGCCTACCCAGATTATTCGAAACCATTCGTACTGACCACAGATGCGTCTAATTATGCACTGGGGGCAGTATTATCCCAAATTAACCCATATCCGCCCAGCGTCCTAAAAATAGGACAGAAGCCCCGAACGCCCAGCGTCCTATAAATAGGACAGTACTTGTAGTGCAAATATCTTGAAAATAAAGAGATGTAGGAGAAAACTGTCTTCTGCAAAGCTGATCACAGGACTGCTGACTTCCACTTGGTAACTATTTTAATTCACCAGGTGGCGCACAGACGCCACCAACTGTCGCATATAGAAGCAACAAATGAAACAACTTTCCAGCGTACAAATATTTGCTTCGTTTATATCTCAGTCTAGCAATGAGATACAAAAATGGTGTCTTCGACAAAGTTGAACATCTAAATAATACCTATTCGCATAGAACCTTACAAATTCGGAAAACACTCCCAAGATGGCGCTAGTGAGCCAAAACTTCATTTGCTTATATCTTAGTCCAGTTATGAGATACAAAAATGGTGTCTTCGACAAAGTTTAACATCTAAATAATACCTATTCGCATAGAACCTTATAATTTCGGAAAACACTCCCAAGATGACGCTAGTGAGCCAAAACTTTATTTGCATCTTGGATCTTAGTCCAGTTATGAGATACAAAAATGATGTCTTCGACAAAGTTGAACAACTAGGGCAAGTGTACCATTAGTGGTGCACCTAAGGGAAAACTGCTAAAACACGGTGTTAAGATCATGAAATATATGATTTTAACGTATCATTCGATAGATCTCAAATCCTTCTATCATTCAAATGTATAAAAATCACGATTCATTTGAAATTTCCCTGCAAAAAGCCTTGCACCAATAATAGGAACACTGTTCCTTTAGTGGAGGTATATTTTAAGGATGGTTCCTTTAGTGGCGCAAACCATTGATTTCTTATGGGACCCTCCACTATGGGTACTGATGCACCACTATAGGTGCAGAGGAGCAAAAAAATTAAGCAAAATAATTGTTATAAATAGTTTTACGGTTAAATTTCATGAATATTATTCGATTACTTGTATCATTTTCGCATCGTACATAATACAAAAATATCACATAATCATTTATTAGCGCGAAACATGCCAAAACACACTACCTCCACTATTGGAGCTACCTCCACTAAGGGAGCGTTTGCCCTAAATAATACTTTTTCGCATAGAACCTTATAAACTTGGAAAACACTCCCAAGATGGCGCTAGTGAGCCAAAACTTTATTTGCTTATATCTTAGTCCATTTATGAGATACAAAAATGGTGTCTTCGACAAAGTTGAACATCTAAATAATACCTATTCGCATAAAACCTTATAAATTCGGAAAACACTCCCAAGATGGCGCTAGTGAGTCAAAACTTTATTTGCTTATATCTTAATCCAGTTATGAGATACAAAAATGGTGTCTTCGATGATTGGTGATCAACTAAATGAAACCTATTCGCATAAAACCTTATTAGTTCGGAAAACACTCAAAATATGGCGCCAATGGTCGAACATTTTGATTGTTTATATCTCAGCTCAATGATAAGATACAACATTGGTGTTTTCGACAAATGTGTTTAACGGAATGAGATCTAGTCACCCGAAAACTTATAAGTTCGGAAAACATTCACTAGGCGCTAGTGAGCAGAGATTTTATTTGCTTGTATCTCAATCCAGTTATTAGATACAAAATTGTTGTATTCGAAAATTTTGAAACATCTGTAGGTTTTCTTTTATAATCAAAATATATGACGTAAGATTTTATTTTGTTTTTGGTATAAAGGGTGTACATGTACATGTACATGTACATGTATGGAAATGTATGTATGCCTGTATCTTACTTACGTGGTAGAGCAGAAAATTGCATTGAAGTCACTAAATAATTTAGTTCAGGCATGCATCTTTCGCCTCTGGAATTTTCATTCTTTATGTTGCAATTTATTTATCAGAGTACGTCCATAAATTACGTCACGCAAAGTTTTGCCATATTCATCCTCTTCAATTTTCCTCTATATCACACTTTTTGTGTGGATATTAATATTTGTATGGGCAGTCACGTTTCCTTGTGACCCCCTCCTTCCTCTTCTGTACGTGACGTAATTTATGAACTACCCCTCACCTGCAGTTTTTTCAACTTGTTTACATTGTAATGGGTCAAAGAGCATGAAAATATATTTGATTAATCTCGAACATAAACTTATAGAACAACTAGATATGGACGACACACTTTCAAGAATTTTTTTGGATCCCCACCATAGACTTGAAATTTTTTGGTGAAATAAGGTTTAATTTATGGGAATACGACTATGAATAACAAAAACAGAGCTGAATTCCAATTGTGAGATACCTTGGGCGTTAACGGTTTAATGAAGGTAAAGACCAACCTGTAGCATTCGCATCAAGAACCCTCAATAAACATGAAATAAATTACTCAACTACAGAAAAAGAAGCTTTGGCAATTATTTGGGCAATCGAAAAATTTAAACCATACCTCTACGGTCAGAAATTTACTCTAGTTACTGATCATTAGGGTGCCAATGAAAATCGATTTTTCGAATTTCAAAAAAAGGTAGGGCTCAAAAGTTTTGTCTCCTCGAAAAAAGTCCCCATGCAAAATTTGAGCTCAATCGGACTTCATTAAGTGGACCCCCAAAGCGGTCAAAGTTTGGCTTTTTTGACCCATGAAAAATCTTGATGGGTCATGAAAAATTTTGACCCATGAAATTTCCGAAATCGAAATTTTTTTTTTGATGCCAGATGTCTTAGAAATGCATGAAACGTCGAGATCTGGTGTTATTTGGAAATTTTTTTTTTTGAAAAAATCGACCTTTTGGGACTTTTTGAGTTGGGGGAGTGAATTGAATTTGAAATGAACGATTTGAATTCAATTGCTAAGAAATTCAAGGCAATAGTATTGAAACTTATCCTATATGATTGTTGGCCACTGAAAGCATATGATATGTGATATTTCATTAGGGTGGTTCATTTACTTTGCATTAGAGTGGTCCTTTTTGTTAAAAAATAAAAAAAAAATAAAAAATAGAATTTTATTGAATATTGAAGACAATAGTATTGGAACATCTCTCACATTATCGTAAGCCATTTTCTACATTTAATATGTGGTATTTTATTAGGGTGGTTCACTTATTTTCCATTCGGGTGGGCTTTTCTGTCGAAAAATCATAATTTGAATGGGATATTAAAAACAATAGTATTTTATCACCTCTTTCATCATCGTAGGGCATTTCCTTCATTAGATTCGTGATATTTTTGTTTAGAGAGGCTTTAAATTCCTCTGAATTCATGCGCCTCTAGTTCCATTTGATATGCGACATCATCGTAAGATACTGTTAACATATTTCATTAGGGAGTTTCTCTTATTTTCCATTAGGGTGCATCATTTTTCGTATAGTTTGAAACCATGATTTCTCGAAAAAGTCTCGTCCACTTTCCTTAATTATGGTATCATTGTAAAAATTTCAACCTTAATATCTACAGACCGAAAGATTATGGTGTGGACTACTACATAATATTTGCGTAATGTTCGACGAAAAATGTAAAGGTAACTTAGTTAACAACAAAAGAGTTTTCTAGAAAGCCTCTCATTGTTAGAAAGGTCTTTTGAAAAGTTTTGCGTGATTTTCATTCGGAATGCAACACTTCACTAAGCTGAACCAGTTAGGAGTCCTCGTCTCATACAAAATCCGCTTGCTACTTCGTGATTTCAGATGCACTCATCTCAGAGATCAAGCATTGAGCCTCGTGACCTTTCCAATTTAGTTTAGCGAATTCCAAAGGAAATTCTACAGAAAATTCTGAAGGAAATTCTAGAGGAAATACTGAAGGAAATTCCAAAGGAAATTCCAACGGAAATTCCAGAGGGAATTACGAAGGAAATTCCAGTGGAAATTCCGAAAGAAATTCTAGAGAAAGTTCCGAAGGAAATTCCAGACGAAATTTCTCAGGAAATTCCAGAGGAAATTTCGCAGGAAATTCTAGAGGAAATTCCGAAGGAAATTCCAGAGGAAATTCTGAAAGAAATTCTAGAGAAAATTCTGAAGGAAATTCAAGAGAAAATCCCGAAAGAAATTCCAGAGATAATTTCGAAGAATATTCTAGGGGAAATACGGAAGGAAATTCCAAAGTAATTTCCGAATGAAATTCCAGAGGAAATTCCGAAGGAAATTGCAGAGAAAATTCCGAAGGAAATACCGAAGAAAATTCCAGAGGAAACGAAAATTATAGAGGTACTTCCGAAGAAAATTCCGAAATAATTTCAAAGCTTCAAAAGAAATTCCGAATCAAATTTAGCATGAAACTCCAAAAGGAATTCCGAAGAAATCTAGAAGAAATTCCGAAGCAAATTGCAAAGTAAATTTCGACGAAAATAACGTAGAAAATTCCAAATCAAATCCCGAAGGTAGCTCCAAATGAAATTCCAAAGCAAATCCCGAAAGAAATTCCAAAGCAAATTCAAAAGGAAATTCCAGAAAAATAAATCCGAATGGATTTTTGAAGGATGTTCCGAAGCAAATTCCAAAGAAAACTCGGACGAAAATTGCGCAGAAAATTCCAAATGAAATTCCGAAGCCAGCTCTAAAAGAAATTGCAAAGGAAATTCCATAAGAAATTTCAAAGGAACTTCCGAAGCGAATTCCAAAGGAAATTCCGAAGGCAATTCCAGAAGAAATTCCAAAGGAAACGCCGAAGAAAATTTTGAAGAACTGAAGAAGGAAATTCCGAAAGTAATTCCAAAAAAATCCAAAATAACTTCCTGAAGCAACTTACTGAAAGAAATTCATGAAGAAATTCCAAAGGAAATTCTGAAGTAAATGAGATATGAAGTTCCGAAGAATACAAAGAAATTTTAAAGGATACTCCTAAGAAAATTCCGAAAAAACAATACGAAGGAAATTCCAAAGTAAATTCCGCGAAAATTCAACGGAAAACAGTCCAAAGGAAAAAATTCCAATCAATACTTCTAAATAAAATTTCGAAATCTCCATAGGAAATTCCAAAGGTTATTCCAAAGGAAATTCCGAGGAAACTCTATAACAAATTTGGAAGTAAACTTCAAACGAAATTCCGAAAGAAATTTCAAAGAGAATTTTGAAGGAAGTAATAAAGGAATTCCTAAGAAAATTCTGAAGAAAATTTGATAAGTAGCCCCAAAGAAAACTGCAAAGGAATTTTAAAGGATACTCCTAAGGGAATTTCGACGGAAATTCCAAAGTTAATTCCGAAGGAAACTAAAAAAAATCCAACGGAATTTCCGAAGCAAATTTCAGAAGAAATTCTGACGAAAATTGCGTAGAAAATTCCAAAGGAAATTCCGAAAAAAACCCAAGGAAATTCCGAAGAAAAATCCGTGGAAAATTCCAAAGGAATTTCCGAAAACTCCATAGGAAATTCCATAAAAAAATTCAAAGCAAATTCCGAATGAAATTCAAAAAGGAATTTCTAAGGAAATTTCGAAGAAAAGATCACAGCTCCAAAAGAAATTCCAAAGGAAACTTCGATGGAATCTTTCGAAAATACAAGGGAAATCCCGAAAAAAAAATTAAAAAAAAATGAATAAAATTGCAAAAGAAATTCTGAAGCACATTCCAAAGGACATTCCGACGACAATTCTGAAAAATATCCAAAGCATATTCAAAAGGGAATTTCTAAGAAAATTCCAAAGAAAATTCCAAAGCAAATCCCGAAGCAAATTGCAATGAAAAAAGGAAGTTAATGGAAATTTCGTAGAAAATTTCTAAGGAATTTTCTATGGAATATCCAAAGCAAATTTGTAAGGAAATTCTCAAGAAAACTCTGTGGAAATTCCAAAGAAAATTGTAAAGGAAATTTCTAAGAATATTCCGCAGTAAATTTCAAAGGTCCAAAAGAAATCCCAAATGAAATTCCGAAGAAAGCTCCAAAGAAAATTTCGAAGGAATTTCCAAAGTAAATTCCAATGCTTCGAAAGAAATTCCAAATAATATTTCGAATGCAATTCTGAAGGAAGCTCCAAAGATAATAACACAGGAAATTCCGAAACAAACTCTAGAAGAAATTCGGAAGGAAACTCCAAAGCAAATTTCGAAGGAAACTCAAAAAGAAACTCCGAAGTAAATTTCGAAGAAAATTCCAATGAAAAGTTCAGAATGAAATTCCGGAGGACACTTCATAGGAAATTTCGAAGGAAATACCACAGAAAATTCAAAAGGGCACTTCTAAAGATACCGAAGAAAATTCCACAGGATATTCCGAAGCAAATTCAGGATAAATTTCCGATTTTGATAAAAATTCCGTAGAAAAAAAAGGAAATTTCGTAGAAAAGTCAAATAAAAATTTTTAAAAGGAATTTCGAAGGAAATTCCGATTAAAATTCAAAAGGAAACTCCAAAGAAAATTCCATTGAAAACTCCAACGAAAAAATCCATATGAAATTCCGACGAAATTTCTTGAAGGAACTTTGTTACATCTTTGAAGAATAAACGAGAACTGATTGTCAAAACTTGAATTACCTACGTTGTCACAACCGAATCGCGTGTACTATAGCAAGCAGAAGGCAACGTACTTTTGTTTCGGGAATGAAGGAGCCCAAGGCTGAGAATCTCTTTTGAAAATATAAACTAAACACTTTTGTTGCCCTTCATCGTCGCTCATCAAGCTATTGTCATAATTTGTATACGTCAAAAATTATTTCATTCCTTTTTTATCTGTATTTTGAATATGGCAGTTAGAATTGTGCTTCACTGAATTCACTGATGATTGGAACGTTTTATTTTAACTATTCAAAAGAAACCCTTAATGAAAATAGCTTAACGAAGAGTTGCATGCCAATGAAGAATCATGATTCAAAACTATACAAACAAAGTTGATTTGTTAGATCTATTGAGAATATTTTACAAATTAAATGATCACCCTTATGCAAAACTGAGGACAATAGCCCCAATGAAATATCACATATTATACATTAACAGTGGCCTACGATGACATAGGAGATGTTTAATTACTCTTGTATTTACTATTCCATTCAAATACTCAATTTTTTTTAAAGAATCACCGTAATTGAATATAAGTGAGCCTTCCCAATGAAATATTACGAATCTAATGAAGGAAATGGCCTACGATGATGAATGAGGTGATAAAATACTATTGTTTTTAATATCCCATTCAAATTATGATTTTTCGACAGAAAGGCCCACCGTAATGGAAAATAAGTGAACCACCCTAATAAAATACCACATATTAAATGTAGAAAATGGCTGACGATAATGTGAGAGATGTTCCAATACTATTGTCTTCAATATTCAATTAAAATTCTATTTTTTATTTTATTTTTATTTTTTAACAAAAAGGACCACCCTAATGGAAAGTAAATGAACCACCCTAATGAAATATCACATATCATATGATTTCAGTGGCCAACAATCATATAGGATATGTTTCAATACTATTGCCTTGAATTTCTTAGCAATTGAATTCAAATCGTTCATTTCAAATTCAATTCTCTCCCCCAACTCAAAAATTTACTAAGTCCCAAAAGGTCGATTTTTTCAAAAAAAAATTTTTCCAAATAACACCAGATCTCGACGTTTCATGCATTTCTAAGACATCTGGCATAAAAAAAAAATTCGATTTCGGAAATTTCATGTACCCCCCCCTTTGGAGATTTTTCATGGGTCAAAAAAGCCAAACTTTGACCGCTTTGGGGGTCCACTTAATGAAGTCCGATTGAGCTCAAATTTTGCATGGGGACTTTTTTCGAGGAGACAAAACTTTTGAGCCCTACCTTTTTTTGAAATTCGATGGCAAAATTTTTCCCATACATTCCATTGGCACCCTATTATACAGTAATTTACAAGACGGGCAAAACAAATGTAGTGGCTGATGCGCTTAGCAGGAAAGTCGAAACTAATGTCAACGAAATATCTGATCCTTCAGACATCGAAACAGTTCATTCTGCATCAAGTTCAGAAGAATTTTTTATTCATTTCACGGAAAGACCCATTAATAACTACCGAAACCAAATAATTTTTAGAACAACAATTTGTGACAGTAATTTCACAGCAGATAAAATTACTGATTATCTTAAAAGATATTGGAATGGTAGACAGACGGCTATTCACGCGCCAGAAAGTTTACTGAACATGATCCAAGTGTCCTATAGAAACCACTTCTCGCATGCACACCTTGTTATTACCCAAAACATGGTAGAAGACATAATCAGCGAAGAACGTCAAGATAATATCATTAGGCAGGAACATGATAGAGCCCATAGAGGAATCCAAGAAGTCGAACAACAGATAAAAAGATCCTACTTTTTCCCTGAAATGGTCAAAAAGATAAGACAGTTTAACAATGCTTGTCAAATATGTTCCGGGCACAAGTATGATAGAAAACCATATAACATAAAAATTTCACCAAGACCCATTGAAACAGCACCCTTTCATAGAATACACATCGATATTTTTGGAATGGACAAAGTTAACTATTTGACTATAATTTGCGCATTTCCAAAACATCTGCAGGCTATTAAAATTGAAACAAGAAACACTATTGATATCCAAAATGCCCTTAATCAATATTTTTCAAACTTTGCAATACCAAGATCCATAGTGTGCGACCATGAAGCCGCATTTACAAATATACAGATGGCAGATTACCTTGCAAATTTAGGAACTCAAATGGATTTTGCATCATCATCCCAGTCCAACGGGCAAATCGAAAAAACGCATTGTACTTTAATTGAGCTTTACAACACAAACAAACACAAATTTCCGAACATGTCTTCTGAACAAATTATGGGAATTATAGTAGCATTGTACAACAACACAGTACACTCCGCTACGGGATTCACCCCAAATGAAATAATATTTAACAGAACAGATGCAACAAGTCCTGCGGAGATCGATAATAACGCAAACAGAATTTTCAGAAAAGTAACAGAAAACTTACAGAAAGCCCAACAAAAAATGGAACGTTACAATGACGAGAAAGAAGACCCCCCAGTAATAGAAGAGGGACAGACTATATTTGTTAAACGTGGTACTAGGAAAAAAAAAATGGATCCTAGATTCAACACGACGAAATGCTTGGAAAATAAAGAAAAAACTATTAAAATTCCTAGAAATACGAAGCGGAATAAAAACAAGATTAAAAGAATTAGGAAACCATAATATTTGTTCTTTATTAATCAATACTCTACTTTTCATTTCAGAGAACCCACTTTTATTTTAAACTTATGCAACCCGGACAGACATCGTTGTGAATATCACGTACATTTTCAACAATCAAAACTAAAAGATCAATTCATTTATAGAATTAACCAACCATTGGGAAGAACCTTTCATACCTTGACGACATACATAACCAGCCAGGAAGCCAAAACTTGCCGTATAATATCACAAATTTCATATTTTCAGACAAAGCATATTTGATTTAACGGATGAAACACAGCATACTGTAAACCTATACATTTGATTTATCCAAATCTAATATTAAACTTAACCAACTTAAAAAGCAACTATGAATATTACGCAATTTGTACTACTTCTGCTATGTGTAATTTCAATCGTTCACCCACAATCGTTAAACATTAGAAACCTTTATAATGAACCACTTTTATTATTGAAATTCAAAGACAGTAGAATTCAAAAATCTTTTATAAAAATAGTACATCCAATCAATCTTACATCTATCGAAACAGAAGTTATACGTATAGCTAAATTAGCCAGTCAGTTAGATCAATCTTTACAGATTTCTCAATTAACGATTCAGAAAAGCCGAATGTTGATCAACAATCTTCGACAGCTGAAACCAATCCATCATAGGAGAGTACGACGTTGGGACACCATTGGAAAAGCCTGGAAGTGGCTAGCCGGAACCCCTGACGCAGACGATCTCAGGATCATAAACAGCACTATCAACCAACTTATAACGCAAAACAATAACCAGGTAATCGTAAACGAGATGATAACGAAACGGATAAGCGGAATGACAAGCGTTATAAACGAACTTATAAACAAACACAACATGGAGAACAGAATAATTCTTAAAGAATATGATGCTCTAACACTCATACTGTACATAGACAGCATGAATCATATTATCGAGGAAATCCAAGATACCGTTTTGCGTACCAAAATAATGCTCCCTAACAACAAATTACTAACGCTCAAGGAAATAACATTAGTCGAATCGCTTCTCGTCGAACAGGGAATAAACGTACGGTTTCCCGAAGAAGCACTCGAGTATGCTACACCAAAAGTTGCCATCAGAGAAGATTGTTTGCTCTATATCCTACAGATTCCAAAACTCTACGACCAAAATGCGGAAGTCATCGAAATTATTTCTTTGACTACGAATAACTACATCATCCCAGAAGCACCAAAATACGTGATAAAAATGCAGAACAGCTGGTTTCTAACACACTACCCAGAGAGAACCATCCAAAAGGAATCAGACTTAAGCACAATGAATGACGATTGCATCCACGCGATACTCAAAGGTGTGGTAAGTCATTGTAAAACCATAGAAAATCATGACATCACTGTTAAACAGGTGTCAGGAAATAAAATCTTAATCAACAATAGCAAACAATCCTATATTGGATCGAACTGTGGCCCACATAATCGATCACTAACAGGTAACTACTTAATTACATTCCATAATTGTACGGTAGTTATAAATAACAAAGTATATGCACCAGAAGAAGTGATCGACAATATAACGTACGATTTCCAAGGAGCTTTTCCGAACTTAAAAATCAATTGGAGCTTTACAGAGCATTACAATATTTCAACACTCAAAAATTCAACAGAATTCAACAGAGAGCACATGGAGCTGATGAAACTGGAACAAAGTCAACATAAATCATGGATCATCACCCTTACCGGAGGACTCTCGACTACAACATTAACAATAATTGGAATATTTTTATACGTTTGTCTCCGTAGAAGAAAACTTATCATCAAAATCAAAAACCCTGGAAGAATTAACCAAAAGCTCGAGGACGACCTTTCTCTACCCCCCCGAGGAGTTACCGTGGACACTCCACCAGTACCGGCAGCTAACCCCAATGCACAACATGCGACCGGATGCATTGTAAGCACCTTGCGCACCTAGCAACAACGACGAGTGACGACGACGACGCATCATCGGTTGGTCAACATTTTAGGCTACTTGCAGATTCAGCAGATTAAGCTATTAAATAGGGCCGATAGGATTCCGATCAGGCAGTCATCAGTGGTTATTATGTGAAGATAGTCGAATTGTGTTAATTAATTGTGTAAAAGTGAATAATTGTCGATAAAGTAAATGTAACAGTGATTAAATCTTTTTTTAAAAAACCGATCACGATAGCCCTGTGATTATTATATACCAACTTTTGAATACTCATGTTCATCACTGATTGACCCAACTCGCTGTGTGTGAGCGCTAGGGATTCCAACGTAGATGTTTTAGTTTGAATCTTTACCCATCATTTGCAGAGATGTTTGTTCTAGCATGGACGTTTTTCTCTGTGACTACTTCTCTGAGCAATTCCCGCTGAAACCAGGCCGCCATCGGCACACATCGTTAGAATTCCAATTTTATGTCACTGATCGCTAGTATATGCTAAAACTAAAGGGTGGTCCTTTCGGTTTTTTTCGGTTGGTGGACACCTCGTACACCAGCTAATTAAGGCTGTGAACCGTTTCACCAATTCGTTTAACTATTAGTTAAAATTTGACATATCGATAGTTATTTTCCCCTCAAATGGTTATATTGAACTTCGCGGTCGACCAATTTGAGCTTTGACAGTCGAGTAGTTATTTCAGAACAAAATGATGGTTAGTTATTCTCAAATTCACGGGAGCAGAAAATAACTGAGGATCGCAGTAGGCAGCGCGCGCGAACGGATGTGTTGAAAATTTATCTGTCACGTTTTTATCGTCTCCGAAAATTACTAGATTCGGATGGTGAATGCAGTAAAACGGCTGGTGCAGTTTGTGGACAAAAGTGTCTATAGCGAAAATGAAACGGTTATTCTGCTGGGCAGTGTTTCGTTAAAGCCCAAGCAGAAGGTGAAAATGCTTCGTGGCCGGACCTCAAATTTTCGGGTACACGGGTCTGGAGAGCTGGAGAGCAGATCAGACTGAGGGCTTGATCGAATGCTCGCTCGCTGGTGGTGACAAATCGATAATGTTTTCTACTTGAAAGGCTGTCTGGATCTCTAGATTCGTGTTTCGGGGGTTAGGGTTTTGGCTTTGTTTCATCTTCACTAAATCGTGTTTTTTTGCGTCGTCGCCGGAGTTTTTTTTTCTTGTTTTAATTTGCACGCGTTCTGAGTGCAATCGAGTTTAGGTTCTCGTGTCGCCGGAGTGATATTTTCGTTTTGTGAACCAAGCATGCTGATCAAACTAGCTACAGCTCCTCAATCAAGGATGGATGATGAGCAATTTGGTGAGCTCGTTTCATGCTTTTATTTTAAGTGTAAAACATATTATGGAACATCTATATATTATGACAACGGTGGGAATGTTTCTTAAATGAATTGACTTAAAAAAATATGAACAGTTCGTCACTTTAAGTGTCGACATAGACTCTTGTACATTAACATTACAAGCACACACCTTTCCCTTTACCAGATTTTTATCATTTAAAAAAAAAACTTTGAATGGTTCGACGCTAAAAGTGTCGACTTATCGTATGTTCACGTCTTTAGAGTACTGATAGGTGATTTTTTGAACTGAGGTTGCATGAATCGCATTACTTACCAAGGTGAATCCTGATCATGCAGCTATGATCCCTTCCCACTAACACAACTCCTTCCCATGACAACCATGGAGATGCAGAGGTGATCTCGGTTTCTAGTAACAATGGATGTCACACTAACATTCCTTCCCTTCCCCCGATGACCGTAAGGACGTGGCCGGCGCCGTTATTGACTTTTCAATGTCTGGAGTTCTCGAAAGTGTACATTGAAGATGGAAAGCTACTCCCAAGCTACATCTGTTGGTTCCTTGTGCAACTTCGATTATTCTGGTCAATCACGGAGTAGCAACTACGAATTGTACGGTCATCAATGCTTATGCTTATGCTTATGCTTAATTCACGGGAGCAGAAAATAACCTTCGAACTGTCAAGTTTAACCATACTCCAGAGCAGGGTTATTTCTAACCGGAGGGGAAATAACTATCGATATGTCAAATTTTAACTAAAAGTTAAACGAATAGGTGAAACGGTTCACAGCCTAAACAGTTTGTAAAAAAGCCCATTTTTTGATAAATCTTGGGTATTTCTTCGCGTGAAATGAGACACGGTTGTTCCTTTCCACTTTTTAGTTTTAGCATATACTAGCGATCAGTGACAAAAAAAAAAATGAATTCTGACGATGTGTACCGATGGCGGCGATGTGTACCGATGGTTTCAGCGAGAATTGGTCCTCTAATGTTTTTTATCGCTTTTATACAAATATTTTAAAATTTGCTACCACGCCCCGCTTAAAAGTTTGAAACATAAAGAAAGTGAAATGAATGATAATTTCATCAGTGTTTCGTCTTTTGTTAACAATTGGTTAAGGTTCGAGTGTGCTATATTTGTGTTACCATTCTAAATTACCGATAATTTTTCACACACGTTAGAGATTGTACTTTGTCTATTCTCTGTGACTTCGATATAAACATGTCTAACATTGCATTTTTTTTTAAATAATAAGCAGAATCCACCCGGTAACTTACCGTTTCACTAGAGATGGCGGCAATTGTAACGCATGGTTCAAGGTTACGTTTTTCATGTCGAAAACTGCTACTATTCCATAAATGGAAATCGTTTCATCCAGATGGAGCAGAAGGTCTAGAATCATTTTGTCCACTTTGAACACATTGTCCTGCGAATGGTATTTTGGATTGTGCGCAGCTGTCCGTATGATCACAACCTGGCGATTATGAATATCTTTTTGTTTCAACGGTAAAAAGACGCCAATATCGAGTAGCTCCTGTATTTCCGGCAAAAATGGATCCCTGTTTTGAAACCACTCTATGCGTGTTGATCTGATTTTGCAGTACCTGTAAAATACATTTATTAAGTTCGAAATAATCAATATACACCCGATTCTGTTTTTGCACGGATTTTTTTTACACGGCCGTTTCCATACATTTTTTTCCGCCAAAACCTTATTTTTGCATGAAACGTCGAAAAATGGTGTTACTTTTTTTTAACGGTTTTTGAAATTTTGAACTGAAAACTTTTTTTGCATAGCTACAAAACGTAGTACATACAAGTACAAAACGAACAATTTTTCCCAGTTCTCCCATGGCAAAGTCCCGTATATTTCACGGCTTTCTCCGGGTGGTGTGAAATTCCCGGATATTTTCCGGTTTTCCCGATTTTCCAGTTCACTGGTCACCCTGTGAAAAGCACTGGCAAAGCCATCATCGTGTTCACGTTGGCTACATCATGTTCAAACCCATATTCCAGTCTTCATTGAAGATTTTTTAATATTTTGCAGCGTTGATGTGCACCATGCTACTTAGGATCGTTTGATCAATCTGACGTATTTCATAGAGGATAAAATAATAAGGATGCGCCTTGAAAAGTTATTTTTCGATAATAGAAGATAAATGTCTCATATCTATCATATGTTGCGGGGAACACTGTGAAAAATTGACATTTATTACAAGAGCACCTGGAAAGAAATCAACTTCATGCCAGTATCAACCCAGGATGGTTTCGGAGCTGAATTCATATAGATGGACCCGGAGAAACTGGCCATTTATCTGCATCGGCTGATAGGCACAATCTGGGAAACAGAACAGCTACCGAAGGAGTGGAAGGAAGGGGTAATATGCCCCATCTACAAGAAAGGCGACAAGTTAGATTGTGAGAACTTCCGAGCGATCATCATTCTAAATGCGGCCTACAAAGTATTATCCCAGATCATCTTCCGTCGTCTGTCACCTGTAGTAAACGAGTTCGTGGGAAGTTATCAAGCCGGCTTCGTTGACGGCCGATCGACAACGGACCAGATCTTTACTATACGGCAAATCCTCCAAAAATGTCGTGAATACCAGGTCCCAATGCATCACCTTTTCATCGATTTCAAGGCGGCTTACGATAGTATCGACCACGTAGAGCTATGTAATATCATGGACGGGATGCTCACGAGACAGATAAGATCGATGAAGGAAGGTGGGCAAACTTGAGTGAAGGTTTCAGTTCGTTTGGATCCCGCCGGGTGTAGTAGATATAGGTTTCGTGGTAAATTAGAAAATCATAATAGTGAAACAAGAATGAAAAATTGTAAACGTGTTTTATAACACTCCTATTTGTTCATGTAATGTAAGGGATTGAGTTTTGTTCGGGTAGACACGGATGAACTATGAAGAGTTAAGAGCGAACAGTCATACACACGAATTTGTCCGAAGGTTCGGCTTCGGTACACTGAACGAAATCTCCCGCCATGAAATGAATGATTTGTAATTCACATGGCTACAAATCCTTATATACCTCATTTTAAATGATTATTCAAGAATATGACCATTCACCGACAATCAAATTAAAATCATCCAATATGTTGATGGCTTTCAGTATACATTCGTATGATTAAAAGTAGATAATTGAATTATGCCAATACGAATGAATAACATGCAGCTTCTAACGGATTTTCTTTTCTTCGATGTCCCAAACCAAAAATCATTCAATTGTAGTCCAAAAACTCATATGAGAAGTTAATGATGCTAAACTTGAAATCATCCTTGTCAATGTTGTTATAAACATGGTGGCAGCAGCATGGAGCGGAGTTTCTTCGTGGATTTTACAGGTAATTTCGCATTTTATGATGGAATTATGCAGAGGAATTATCAACTGTAGTTTCATTTATTATTATCAGAAGGATCAATCACCATTCAACGCACGAGTCATCGTGTATGTGCGCATCAGAGGCGATATTTAGACATCATGTTCGCTTCAATCAGCTACAGTATTGGACAAAACATTTGCAACATTTTCGATTTTCCATACAAAATGACCAACTTTGGTAAGCTAGATCTCAGTTATTTATGGACCGATTTGAATGATACTTTCACAGAACATCAGATATAACTTGAATTTTAACATATATTTTTGAATAATTTTTCCAATCACGAGTTTATAAGTAATAACGGTTTGATTGAAGTGTAATTTTCGACGAAAAATTCAAAACTTTTTATCTCAAAATCTGATAGCCCTACACAAAAACTGTCTTCAGCAAACTTATTCATCTCGTCAAAATCTACAACTTTGCTGAAGATACCATGAAGCTATTCCTTCACTATGTTTAGTTATAACAATTATAAAAAATCGTCAAAAAATTCACTTTAGTCAAACCGTTACTGCTTTCCAACTTGTGATAGGAAAAATCACTCAAAAATATATGTTAAAATTCAAGTTATGTCTGATATTCTGTGAAAATTTCATTCAAATCGGTCCATAAATAACCGAGATATAGTTTATCAAAGTTGGTCATTTTGTATGGAAAATCGAAAAAGTTGCAAATGTTTTGTCCAATACTGTATGTTACGCGCAGCTTGGGCATTTGTTTAAATGTTAGTTGTTGTGATTGTTTTTATATTGTAATTGCCTTGTGAATAAATGGTGAGCTACGCGAAACCACCAACAATGAGTTATTAATCCTTTCAAATTACGAACAAGCATGTAATGAGGGATGTTTACATTGAGGTATGATAATCATTCAATTTCGTACGTTTTATTGAAGGCTTAAAATCGTTTCAAAAGTGGATGATTTTCATTCGGTGTCATTTGTAAACAGATGATTCCGACGATAATGAAAATCATCTTGTTTGTGTAGGAAAATAGGTATGGGGCTCGGATGAGGCAAAAATCATTCAATTCATGGCGGAAGATTTCGTTCAGTGTAATTGACGACGAAGCATTGTGTACGGTAAAGGTACACTCAAAATAATCCAAACGTCATTGTTACGTGGAAACATACGTGGTTTTTTTCCATCGCACTTTTCACGTAGCTCTTACGGGAATCGTAAGTAACGAAGAATGAACCAATGAACAAATGAACTTGTATCATTCCATCGGAGACACTCATAACAGCTACGTGATTTTTTCATATATTTTACCAAGTAGTTGGATAGAACCTAAAGTATGCTCCCGGTAGACTGTACTAATGTTTTGTATAGGTGGAATGCTGCTTTCGCATTGTTCTTTTTGAATGGCATTATTAAAACAAAAAGGAGTTAAACATAAATTCTTACTTTCGTTTATTGAACCATCGGTTTTGACAAAAATAAGGTATTTCACACAATGCCACAGTATCGGAAAATCTGGTAACAAGATAGTCTGGTTTTGATGTGTGTTTCCGGCTCGTTTTTTTCGAAAATGCTTGGCACATAGTTACAGGCAACGTTTCTGTTTCAGAAAAAGAATGTCGAAAACAAAGATAGTTATATTTGAAAGTATTACAAAAAAAGTATACTCACTCTTAAATTTCAAAAACGGGAAAACCATGTTTGACCGCCACCAGCTCTTCCAGTACCACGTACCAATCTGACCCATATTGCTAACAATGAAATGGCCAGATAATCTATTGAGAAGTAAACTTCAAATCAATTTAAGCCTACAACTACAGCATTTAAATATACCTTGCAATTAATCAAATTAATGGAGAGTCCACCAAATCTTTGTTTATTTTCAACTGACGCCATCTTAACAATTGATCACAACACAAAATGAATCGAAGAATGAACAGGTACGGAATGAACTCAAACATGTACGTAGATTTCACGTAAGGTCGATAGGTTGACGCAGTGAAAATTATCAAAGCAACATAGCACGTTTATTTATGAACCCATAACTGTTACCTTAGTCAGGTAAAGTCAGAGGATGGTTCATTATCATGAACCTACGTGATTTTTCACGTAGTAATGACGTTTAGATTATTTTGAGTGTATGGATGCCACCATCGAGTGCACGTTCGAGAAAAAGGGCGACTGAAATGTTTCACACTAAAGAGGAATTCGATAGAAGATATACCTGTGAATATCCTTCGATTCGGATAGAGAACGAACGTCGGAAGTGCGGCCGAGAAATGCACGAGCTGAGATTACCTCGCTACGAGATGACACGAATCGGGAAATACGAAGAGTAACACGAGCCGTTGATCGGAAACGAGCCTGGTTCGAGGCCGCTGGTAGAGGATTCTGTTGGCTAATGTTAGGACGGTCAAACGTGTTTTGCAAAGTGTGATGTTTAACATTTAGAGGATTCAGTTTCGGCGGAAGGTAGATCCGGAGAATTGGTCAACTGGATACGACACCGGGGACTACGCCAAGGTGATGGACTCTCGTGCCTGTTGTTCAATATTGCGCTAGAAGGTGTTACGAGGAGAGCCGGGCATAACAGCTGGGATACGATTTTTACGAGATCCTGTCAATTTGTTTGCTTCGCGGATGATATGGACATTGTCGGCCGAACATTTGAAAAGGTTGCAGACCTGTACACCCGCCTGAAACGCGAGGCAGCAAAAGTTGGACTGGTGGTGAATGCGACCAAGACAAAGTACATGCTGTGCCTTAAATTGCAAAATCTTGTCAGATAAATGATTGTGGTGATTTTTCTACCAAAATTATCACTAGAAATTTTGATTAAGAAGCATTAATCCCTATTCTAGAAAAGCGCCATTTAGGCATTCAGCTTTGCGTTAGATCACCAATTCCTCGCATTTTTTTTTCCTTATCGATAGTTTAACTATTTGAAAACCCGAAATTTGTTAGACGAATTTTCACTTCATGCCAAACAACACACTTTATAGACAAATCCAATTGCCTGCGTAGTGGTGAAATGTTGGCAAAATCTCTTTGCTTGCTGTGAGAAAGTAAACATAAACAGAATAGCGTCAAACAAACATCGATAGGTTTTCATTCTGAGGAAATCGACTAGTGTTAGATAGATCGTGCGTTGGTACTCGTGGCACTTTATTTTATTAAAAAAATTAGGTTTGAGGACAATGTTCCCCAATTGGCATTCAAAACTGTCCTCCCAAATTTCATTCGTTGTATTCTCATTATAATTAATTCGTCAGTTAAGCCCTAATGTCACAGGCAGCACGCCTTCAAGTTGGGTTATGGGACCAACACGTATTTTGCTGCTCTTGGAGATGCCCTTCATGATGCCTTTTCCAAAGGACATCACACCGAGATTGTGTCGCTTGACATTTCTAAAGCCTTCAACAGAACGTGGACCACGGCAATCTTGGAAAAGCTGGCCAACTGGGGGCTGACTGGCCATATTCTACATTTTATTCAAGGTTTCTAGTCCAACCGCACTTTTCGCGTAGCAATCGGTAACATTCAATCAAAAACCTTCCCTGAAGAAACTGGCGTCCCTCAGGGGTCTGTAATGGCCGTCACTCTGTTCCTCGTAGCTATGGATGGCGTATTCGATGATTTGCCAGTGAACATTCACATATTTGTGTACGCTGACGATATCGTCCTACTAGTTTCTGGTTCTACATTGGCTGCAACAGTAAGAAAAACACAAGCCGCTGTGAATAGAATCGCCAAATGGGCCGCAACCAATGGTTACGATCTTTCGGCACCCAAAAGCGTCAGATGTCATGTATGTCCGTCTGGTCATCGCATAACTGGCAATCCCATTACGATAAATGACCAGGATATCCCGCTCAAAAAAACAGTAAAAATACTTGGTGTCATAGTTGACCGAAAGCTTTCCTTTAAACCCCATATTGACAACGTCAAAGCCAACTGCCAAAGCCGACTCAACCTGATTAGGACGATCTCCAATCCTCACCGCTGTAATAATAGAAACACCCTTCTTCGGGTTGCAAATGCCGTCGTCGAAAGTCGTTTAAGGACATATCTCCTTGAGTACCAAAATGGTCTCTAATATGACACCTTACTTCCCCCTTCACTTTCCGCTCCCTCCTCCCACACTTCTCACAGTGTTTTGGAGAGCGATCACAAAAAATGATTATTTGGAGTTACTAACCTTATCGTAGAGGGGTGGTTTCTTAACTGGAAGCATTCCATATTGTGTTATTCACAATTTATCAGTTTTTGAATGCAAACTCGTAGTTACTGCTGTGATTTGTGTTGTAAAATACTATTCACTACCGAATCACTTCTTCTTCACGCACCGTGATGTTATTTGCTGGCTTTTCGGTGCCCGTTCTAAAATTCACTTTTAATGGTATTTCTACTCACCGTAGCCACTCAAAAATCTGATGCGATGCTTGAAACAGTTTAATTTTTCTCGCGCCGTGCTCCTGGGAGCAATAAAATGCTTAAATTAATTGATTTCTAGAGGAATTCGCGATTAGGGCCTATCTGACAAATCAATAACAATGAGAAAATAATCAATGAAATTTTCATGTGCAATTTTAAATCCCAATTGGAGAAAATATACTCAAACTTCAACCTTTTCCCATTAAAACATATTTCATAAACTAAGTTTTAAAATCCTCATCAATACCACACACATCTCCTACAATTCCCCTAGCTATTTCGTACTCAAAAAAACTTTAAAGGTTTCGCCTAAAACGTACTCGAGAATGCCAGTATCGCCCAATGTTATGAGCCTGTAAGCGATATTATTTTCAGTGTCGCCTATTACTTTGCGCCGTGTTTACATTCTGGTTTCAATTAAGCCCGCCATGTACGCCTTGTTTATTTTTTGTTTGCAGTGTCGCCGTTTACTCTCGCTGTGTTTTGATTTCGATTTCAGATGCGCCCATCACTTTGATAAACAAAAACACAGGCGTAACCAATAAAGTGTGTGGTTTGGCATGAGGTGAAGTTTCGTCTTCTACAAATTTGCGTTTTTTTGAATAGTTAAATTATCGATAGGGGAAAAGTTCAAGTGCAGTGAATAGACAATCGAGCTACAATTTCAACGCTATATTTTCTTAAATTGTGTACATGTTGTCAGTTTCGCCTGATTCGCGAATGTTTCTAGATTTGTGCTCGAAAAATAACACCGGATCGCGAAATCACTGCGCCAACATTGTTTATGAATAGGATGCGTAGCTCTCACTGATGGAAGTGATGTCAGTTTCTATGTTTGGAATTAAAATTGTTTGGATATTCATACACTTGCTACAACCACGTTTTTTACAATTTCATAACACTCAAAAGGTGTACAATGTCACAAGTGTTGCAAAACATTTTTATGCGTGAGAAAAACAATGTACGGCGCAATTTAACAGCAAAAATAAATATTAGATATTATACAGTACAAATGACTGTAGAATTCAAATGCATACTGATGGCAACTTTCTCCCTCCGTGAGAAGCGAGAGAAGAGAGGAGAAAACTGCCAAAATAAGTAAACAACACACGCATGGTGTGAAAAATGCTTATTATTTTGGTCAAAAAACATGATTTCACTACTAAATGAAATAAATTGTGATTTTGAGCTTTTATGTAGTTGTTGATGAATTCATATCGACAATAAGACCTTTGTATGAAACGTGTGCAAGTAATACTGCCTAAATAATGCTGTGGGTTTTTTTTTTTGTTTTGTTTTTTACAAGGGGGAAATCTGCAAACAGATCCCCTGAGAAGATAACTCAGGGAATGCGGGGATGACGCACCAACGACGACCCGCTAAAACCAGCCTATGCACTGTGCATGAGCAATTCATTTAGAATTGCTCAAGTGGTGAACAGTGCATCGACATGACCCTTGGACTCAGACCCTCATCTCCCCGGAACCACCTTACGGTATTTCTTCGGGAAGGGACCAGTGCATATAGCACAACACGTGTAGCAGAAGTAGCCTAGGCAAACTGCTTCTCCTAGCCGACTTAAACAATGTTACAAGGGACCAGCCTCGGCAGGGCTAATCCTCTGCAGCCAACTCTTGGTCGGCGCGCCATAGACGCTGCAATTCTAACATAATGTGAGTGACAGCCGTAGTTACTGCATTCCAGCACTCGGCATCCGCACACATTCTCTCTATAATATTGTCGGGGGACGTGTCCCCTCCGCATGTAGTGAGCATGCGACCTCTCACAACAATGAAACGGGGGCAATCGAACACGACATGCTCCGCTGTTTCCTCTACACCAGCACAATTGGGGCACGCAGGAGATTCTGAGTGCCCGAACCTATGCAGGTACTGTCTATAGCAACCATGTCCTGACAGAAACTGCGTCAGGTGGAAATTCACTTCCCCATGGCTTCTACCATACCAATCTGACACATTTGGTATTAGTCGATGGGTCCATCTACCCTTAGTGGAGTTATCCCATTCCTGCTGCCAGCTTCTGAGCGTTTCCTCTTTACACGTGTCGCGGACTCCTCTGGTACCCCTTTGGTTGAAGCATTGAACATCTTCCTTGATGATGAGCCCGATGGGCGTCATCCCGGCTATGATGCACACGGCCTCTTTAGATACCGTCCGGTATGCACTTGCTACTCTTAAGCACATTATCCTGTACGTGCTTTCCAACCGCTTTAGGTTTCTGTTCGTTCTAAGCGCTTTTGACCAGATTGGTCCTCCATACCTTAGTATGGATAGCGCCACGCTTGCCAGCAGCTTGCGTTTGCTGGCAATTACAGCAGAGCTGTTAGACATCATCCTCGAAAGCGCCGCTATAGCCGTAGATGCCCTTTTACAGGCATATTCAACGTGGCTAGCGAAGCTCAGCTTGTCATCGATCATTACCCCAAGATGCCTAAGGGATCGCTTGGACTCTATGGTGCAATCACCTACCGAGATAAGCGCCCGTTGCTCGGACTTGCGGTTGTTGACCACCACCACCTCAGTCTTGTGACGGGCCAGTCCTAGTTTCCTAGACTTCATCCATTCTTCAACCAGGGAAATAGAGTGCGCTGCTGTCAACTCTACTTCCTCCATCGATTCACCATAGACCACTAGGGTGATATCGTCGGCGAAGCCAACAATCTTAACACCCGTCGGAAGGGGCAGCCTCAGTACGTCATCGTACATCGCATTCCATAACAGCGGGCCCAGGATTGAACCTTGAGGTACTCCCGCGGTAATTTGAACGCTTTTCTGCCCCTCCTCTGTGTCATACAGTAGAATCCTACCATCAAAATAGCTTTCTAGAAGCTTACACAACTGCACCGGTACCTTGAGGCGGTGAAGCGCGTGTGCTATTGCTTCCCAGCTTGCGCTGTTGAACGCATTCTTCACATCCAGAGTGACAACCGCGCAGTAACGGATGCCGCTCCTTTTATGCTCGATTGCCACCTCAGCTGTTTGAACGACCGACTGGATGGCGTCCAGAGTAGATTTACCTTTTCTGAATCCAAACTGGTTGTTGGACAGGCCGTCCGCACTCTCCGTATACGGTACTAGTCTGTTGAGAATCAACCTCTCCAATAACTTGCCCGTCGTATCTAGTAGACAGATAGGTCTATACGCCGACGGGTCACCTGGTGGTTTCCCCGCCTTTGGTAGTAGCACCAATTTCTGTCGCTTCCATACATCCGGGAAGATTCCTTGATCAATGCAGCGTTGCATCGTGGTTCTGAACATGTCCGGCTCCGTGTTCACTGCCGCTTTTAAGGCAACACTCGGGTTACCATCGGGTCCCGGTGCCTTGTTTGACGCGAATGATTTCACGACTTCTGCCAGCTCTTCGTTCGTCACTCTCGCCACTTCTTCTCCTTCATCTGCCGTATACGGCGCTGGGGGCCATGGGCTTATGGGATGGTGCGGGAAGAGTACATCGATTATCGATCGTAGCAACTCGGGCGATTTCTCTTGGGGCGCTATGGCTCCTTTGGTCTTAGCCATTACCACTCTGTAGGCGTCACCCCATGGACTAGAATTGGCACTCTCGCATAGACTTTCAAAGCATGCCCGTTTTCGACTCTTGATTTCCTTTTTGAGAGCCAACTTTGCCTCTCTGAATGCTGCACCGCGTTCCTCTCTTTGTGCTTCTGTGCGTGCGCGTTGCATTCTTCGTCTAGCCCGAAGGCAGATTGCTCGAAGATTTGCAATTGATTCGCACCACCAATACACTGGCGGCCTGTTCTCTCTAGGAGGGGCTTTTCTCGGCATGAAAGCATCACACGCTCGTGATATCATAGCAACTAGCTCTTCACCGTTTAGGTCCAGAGTGTTTCGTTCGCGCCTCAGGGCTTCAGTGAATACTTCGCCGTCGAAGCGCGCTGTTTTCCATCCTCGGGCTTGGGTCGAGTTACATCGCGCTGCCTTCTGCCCGCCTGGTATTATACTATAGCGAATCGATTGATGATCGCTATGAGTATAACCGTCATCAACGCGCCAGTTCATGGTACCTAAAAGGTTAGGACTACAAAACGTCACGTCGATGATCGATTCTGCACCATTTCTGCGGAAGGTACTCACTGTACCCACATTTGCCAGCCAGGGATTCCAACAATAGCTGGCCTCTTTGATTGGTGCAGCGGCTACCACACTCCACTGCCCATGCATTAAAGTCGCCAGCTATCACTACTGGCTGCCGATTAGCTAGTTCGGCCATCATCCTGTCAACCATGTGGGAAAATTCCTCAATCGACCACCTTGGGGGCGCGTAACAACTGCAATAGACCACGCCGTTGATTTTTGCTATCGCAAAACCGTCATTTGAGCTAGAGACTACTTCTTGGATTGGGTATCGTCCTGTCGTCCCTATAGCTGCTAGCTGTTGAGACCTATCCGCCACCCAGTTCCCGTTGTTGGCTGGTATGCGGTATGGGTCCGATAATAACACCACGTCAGTCTTGGTTTCCGAGACTGACTGCCAAAGCAGCTGCTGGGCTGCATCACAGTGGTTTAAATTTAACTGTGTTACTTCCGTTTTGGCTGCTTTGATACTCCGCTTGTGCCCGGACATTTGGGTCCGCCCGTTAAGTGTCCGTTGTCTGCTCTGTCGACACATATTAGGCACTTAGCGATTTGCTTACAATCGCTTGCCCTATGGCCTTCAGCGCCGCATTTTCTGCACATCTTACTTCTGTCGGGACCATTGCAATTCCACGACTTATGGCCCTTCCCGAAACACTTGAAGCAAACTTCAGGAGGCTGTTGTATGCTCAGCCGGCAAAACGACCAGCCTACCTTGAGTATGCCCAAGTTCTTCGCTTTGTTGGCCTCTGCGACCGGCAGCCTGATGCCTGGTTCCGGTTAACCCGTGGCTCCTTTTTCTTGGCTTTCTTGGCCTTAGGATTGGTGTTGGCCTCTCCTTTGTTGCCATGTCCTCTTGATCGCGGGGCTTGGCTCGTGCCAGCTTTTCCGCTTTGGAGGACGGCCGCGTAGGTCACTTTTCCCTTAGCAACCATACGTCTTTTCGCCACGTATTCATCCCCGGAAGCTTCCCTCTTCCGCATCGCGTATCGAATAATATCATCAGATATATTCGCGTTGCCTGGGTGGAGGTATACATGGAACATGATGTTTTATTTTTGGCCGACGCACATAACATTGTGCTTCGCCGTGTTGGGTGGCTCGAGAGGGTGGTTTAGCGGGTGGCTCGAGTGGGTGGCAACATTATGTTTACGTGCTCAATGGACCTTCACCTTAACATACGGACTCGAGCTAACATGCCTCGCCAGAGAATCTATAATTGATAACCTTGCTCCGGTGTATAACAATTGCATTCGAATCGTTTCCGGATTGCTTCCATCGACGCCAGCTGATGCCGCATGCGTTGAAGCAGGAATTCTACCGTTTCGATATCGTATCACAGCTGTCCTATGCCAAAAAGCAGCTACGATCGCTGAACGTACCGCTGGTACTCAGAGGACCTTCCTCCTCGATGAGGCTGACAGAGCCCTTCTCAGCGTTGCAAGCTCAAAACTCCAACCGGATGCAAAAATACTATGGTATGGAGACAGGTTTTGGGTTCCTCCAAACTATAAAACTGACTCAAGAATAAAGAACAATTTTCGAGCTGGTGAATCCTCCATACGCCTCAGATCTACGGTTCTGGAACTTCTCAGGACCGATTTCAGAAACTACACGCATCGATATACCGATGGATCCTTATCAATTCTAGAAAGATTCGCGAATCAGGCGAAACTGACAAAATGTACACAATTTAAGAAAATATAGCGTTGAAATTGTAGCTCGATTGTCTATTCACTGCACTTGAACTTTTCCCCTATCGATAATTTAACTATTCAAAAAACGCAAATTTGTAGAAGACGAAACTTCACCTCATGCCAAACCACACACTTTATTGGTTACGCCTGTGTTTTTGTTTATCAAAGTGATGGGCGCATCTGAAATCGAAATCAAAACACGGCGAGAGTAAACGGCGACACTGCAAACAAAAAATAAACAAGGCGTACATGGCGGGCTTAATTGAAACCAGAATGTAAACACGGCGCAAAGTAATAGGCGACACTGTAAATAATATCGATTACAGGCTCATAACATTGGGCGATACTGGCATTCTCGAGTACGTTTTAGGCGAAACCTTTAAAGATTTTTTGAGTACGAAATAGCTAGGGGAATTGTAGGAAATGTGTGTGGTATTGATGAGGATTTTAAAACTTAGTTTATGAAATATGTTTTAATGTGAAAAGGTTAAAGTTGGAGTATATTTTCTCCAATTGGGATTTAAAATTGCACATGAAAATTTCATTGATTATTTTCTCATTGTTATTGATTTGTCAGATAGTCCCTAATCGCGAATTCCTCTAGAATTAGTTCTAGACTACCTCCTCAATGCTCCATTTTTTCTGCTGAGGCTGCCGCGATCCTCGTAGCTGTAACTACGCCTGCTGATAAACCGATTCTCATTCTGTCTGATTCCGCAAGCGTTATCTCCGCAATCCAATCCGAAGCACCTCGACATCCCTGGATTCAAGCAATTGTGAAAAAAACTCCTCCTGGCACCGTTTTCATGTGGATACCAGGACACAGTGGAATTCCTGGTAATGAAGCCGCCGATCAACTTGCTGGTGCTGGACGTACCGGTCCAATTTATTCCAGAACCGTCCCTCTTGCTGATATCAAAAAGTGGCTGGGGGTTACAATCCGCAACGCATGGCAAACCGAATGGACACTATCTAGAGGTCACCATCTACGTAAAGTTAAGCAAGGCATTGATCCCTGGACCAGTGTTGCCACATTTCTATCTGTACCGAAGGCTCAAAAATCTTTTTTATCTGTACCAGAGATTCTAAATATCTGTACCCAAAATCTGTACCACATCCAATGAAAATTATTGAAAAAATCCTTAAAATCCTAATGAATTTGGAAATTTAACATAGTTTTTATTGAAATAATTTCACTAGTTATATAATTATTATTCAATTCTATGGAAATTGTATCTTTCAATTAAGGTTTTGTGTAAATTAGTTACAAATTCCATGTATCTTTTGGATTTTGTGTCTCAAAATTACCAATTCCAAAAATCTGTACCAATCTGTACATTTTCGTGAAAATCTGTAATCTGTACCGTACAGAATCTGTACCAAAAACTATCAAAAAATCTGTACCTTTCCAGATAAATCTGTACTTGTGGCAACACTGCCCTGGACTGATGTCAAATCGTTGAAAGAACAGCGAATCATATCCCGTCTTCGAACGGGACATACTCGTATATCTCACAACTTTGGTGGTGTTCCCTTCCACAAGATCTGTGAAATCTGCAACACGCTAGCCTCTGTGGAGCACATTCTGTGTGTTTGTCCACAATACGAAATGCTTCGTCAACAAAAAGGCATGCCGGAAGGCATCCGTAATGTCCTGGCCGACGATCCATCAGTGCTTCGCTGTCTGATAGGTTTCATCAAAGACGCAGGTCTATATTTTAACATATAATTCGAAGTAGTACTAAACGTCAAGATCTCACAACATCTATCGCAGCGACTCCGCTGTAATCCACGAGAAGTTCAATGAGGGATTCCCGGCGACGCTTCCTGCTACCACCACTGCATTTCCAAATCCATCCATCCGTCGTAATGTGAAACCCAACTTTGTGTGACAAGTTTTATTTTGATTAATGTGAATGTTTCGAAAAATACGTATCCAAAAGATGTTAGTAACTAAGTGATCAAATGTTAAAAGATGGTTTTAATTTAAGGTCACCCTTCTGGTTTCCTTTAAGTTTTTTTCCGAGATGAACCGGCCAATGGCCGAAATAACGAGAGAAATAAAGAAAAAAAAAAACTCAAATCTCTCTTGTAATACAGGCTAAAGCGACCACGCCATCAAAAAGTAACTCGCTACCAGCCCTGACAATAGGTTTGGTATCTCCCTGGGAGGGAGGCACCGATACTACACACGAAATATTGAACAACACTTTTCCAAATTGCAAGATAACTTCCGCTCACCAACGACAATCAAGGCAGGCTTGGGAAAAAACGCTAGTTTTCTTTTGATGTGTACCTGCGATCTTGCTGGACAAACTTGGAAAAAGGGCCATAGTTTTATGTGCATTTAATTTTAATTTTGATTGGAAAAGAGTTAAAAGATGCGTGTTTCAGTACTTTATATTCGATCAAATTAAAAGGTGCTATCGTGGCATTGCTTTTGGGTGTGCAGGGATTGATTTTCAACCGATTGTTGTCAACTTTGTTGAAATGCAAAAATATGTTTTGATCAATTACGCGCTTTTTTCGTGTTTGTCCATTCTTTAAAATCTGGGCTCACAGTGACAGTTTGTGACAGCAGGATCTCGGCTCACTATGACGTACATAAATTTTGTATCGGTTTCTCCCTCCCAGGTATCTCCCAAATATTTGAAAAACAGCAGACCCAATCCTAGTTTTTTTTGCTTAACTACTGAGTTCATAACGTTGAACTGGGGTCATTGCACATTGGGTTACAATTTTAGCTTTGTTCGTTTACAATTTACTGGTCTACTTACTTGACAATCTTTTGCTTGGCCTTTTCGACATCGAACTTGGTGGTGCGTAGGAAATACACCAAGTATCGTATATCTTTATGCATCTGCAAATTCGGTTGGTGTTCTGCTATCCATTGTGTTATTGCTGCAATTCCTTCGTTTCTCGCAATGCTTGTTTCACCGAGATGCTTTTCTGCATGTTCATAGCAGGACTCACTTAGACAACAAATGTAAGATTGTGCCATTTTTACGACTTCCCAACTATTCTAACTACGGAAACACCGTTTTCCTTAAACAACAATGACGCAAATTGTTCACTCTGTGAAACAGTGATATTAATAAGTGATTCAAGTAATAACATCTCTACTCACATACCTACTTTTTAAATGCGTGGTGACGGCACTGATAACAACCAACAACCACTCATAGATTGCACATTCTTTTGCAAAAGCTTCACACTTTGCAAGCATCAATCTCAAAACGATGCACCAATAAAATCACACCAATCGCGCCAGAAGGAACGAAATACATTGAATTCGGGGTCGAGTTCGAGGTGTTTGTTAAGAACATGCGAACAAAACAAAATCCCAAAAAAAACATCGCGATGTGCTTAGGGGGGATAGAAAACTTACGTAACATTATCATTTCGAAATTTGCCACAGGGAGTAAATAAAGAGATTTATCCAGCCCACTGCTAAGTAGCCATGTTTTTGTAGTGAGCATCAAACTCAAGAATTATAGACCTTTTCATGTGACAGATCCGTCTATGCATTTGTTTACATCGGTGGAGGACCGGTGCTAACACGGGCCTGTCATTTTCATACAAGAACTGTCAAAGTGCTTCCCGATCAGCTGATTTGAGACGTCATGTGAACAGGCCTATTACTCACTTTGGCCAAATCGTACACGAAAAAAAATTGTGCGGTAAGAACTACTATTTTAGGGGGTTAACTTAAGCGCTTGCACCGGCAATTTTCAGCAGACCAGAAATGCGCTTGATTTTACCATGTCTGTAGTCGAAATCAAATTGTTGTAAATTTTTTCTGCCAAATGTACCAGTTATATGGTGGGATGTACCGTAAATATAGTAAATTGGTCTAAAATTCCATGGTAGTTTCAAGAATGGGCGTAGTCAGCTACAATAGTAATCATTACCACAGATTTTTTTCCCGTGTATCAATAAATAATAATTTTCCATTTCATCAAACTGTTTTCAAGGCTCACCATAAAAAAACGTTTTCGTTCAGAATAAATTTTTTCAAGCGTTTGCAACTGTATGCCTGTTTAAATCAGCATAAAGTACACGCAGAAATAAAAGCACTCTAAATAGCTTAATTATCATACTAAAACCATATTCGATCTATTCACCCCCTATAAGGCATATTATGTCTATATGCATTGCAAGTATAAACGACATTTATTCAAACTAATGCATATTGGGAAATTATCCGCTTGATGATTAAAAGCCATATAAATCCAATTAAGCATAAAGAACATATTTTAATACACAAACAATGAAAAACAAAATGAAAGCAAATAGCAAAAAACATGTTAATTTATTTCGCTCATTAAATATCTCATATGTGATCATGCTATTTCCAGGCGTCGTTTCGTTTCCGTTGCAATTTTTCCGGGTTATACCTACCATGTAGCCGGTGCAAGTAAGAACTAATACAGCTCCTCCCCTTGCTGTTGGCATTGGATAATTTTACGACGAAAAGCAGTTCGATCCTGATTTGGCTGCGATCGCCTTGTTTTGGGATGACTAGAAACATCGTTCTGGACCTTACCGGGAATGATCCGTTACTCCTAATAGTTATCACAACAGTCTGCTCATTAGATACGACGAAATTCATTCCTTCTCTGGAATCTTCCGACCAGCTCCTTTTCCTGCTTCTGTAGAACTGTTGGTAGATGGAACAGTTTGATAATAGGGTCCTAAAGCCCTGTCCTAATTTTTGTACCAAACGCTTAAGTTTAGGCCAAAAACACGTGTTTACTCAATTTTTAATGTTTTTCGTTTTTTAAGCCCAAAAAAACATTTTTTATGTTTTTGTTGAATTTTGTCACACCCCTTAGCTTTAACTCAAATGTTAGGTGTATTTTGTTTTCCGTGTCCCTTCCGAAATTTCAGATAGGAACAACCCCAGTGTTAAAACTAAAACCCCTGTGGTGTTTTTGCCGACTAAGCGAACGTCAAACATGATCAAAAGTGTCAAGGTTCATTTATGGACTCAATTTTTAAATTAAAGTTTAAATATGATATAGCTGTTATTGTATATCCACTTCAATGTTGGATTATCCCGTCTATTCAGAAGACTGTTCAAAACAGTCGTCGGAAATCGAGGGGAATCTCAATGTATTCCATCCAGATGAAACAATGTTGGCAATGTTGTTGAAACACATAATTAGGATAACTATACATACCTTACGCGCAATAAACTATTGCCACTTATTGAATTGTTACATTGAACCTGTATTTTGAGCATTAGAAACATTTATCACAAGTTGAATTTTGTTTAGTGAAACATACTTTGATAAACATTCCATCCAACCACCCCTCATTTTCCGAGCCGTGCAGCTGGCAGCCGAGTGTCAACAACAGCTGTTTTGGAAATCTGACTCGACGCCCACTCTGCTGTCCTTGTTGCTCTACTTGAAAGAGTAGGGGAACTAGTTTGCGCGCGAAAATCTTCTCGCTCGTTGTTGCTGCCAAATCTGACAGCGACTGTTTCACCGATCGTTTAGAACGACGACTGTTTCAAACGGCCGTGAACAGTTAGGAACTGAACGGTCAATATTTGAGCGGGGAAAATAGCGTTCAAAATTCATTAAAAAATTTTAAAAAAAAAAATCTTGTTTTAATAGGGTCCTAAAATGTTTAATGAAATCTTGTTTTCATTTCATAACACCAAAAAGCATGTTACTGCAACTACTTTAGCATTTTTTCCCGCTCAAATAACGGATATATCATATTAAAACTTTAATTTAAAAATTGGATACATAAATGAACCTTGAAGGCTCAAACGCAATGATAGCGGAACGGCAACGGAAAGCGGAACCGGTTCGCCAGCATGAATCACACCATCCTGACTGAGCTGTCAACGAATGAAAGTGAACCAAGTCTGAGTCGACAAGCATGCTATAGTTCATGCTGGCGAACCGGTTCCGCTTTCCGTTGTCGTTCCGCTATCATTGCGTTTGGGCCTTGACACTTGAGATCATGTTTGACGTTCGCTTAGTCGACAAAAATACCACAGGGGTTTTAGTTTTAACACTGGGGTTGTTCCTATCTGACATTTCGGAAGGGGCACGGAAAACAAAATACACCCAAAATTTGAGTTTAAACCGAGGGGTGTGACATAATCTATAAAAACTTTAAAAATTGTTTTTTTTGTTGTACTTAAACAAATGAAAAGCATTAAAAAATTGAGTAAACATGTGTTTTTGGCCTAAACTTAAGCGTTTGGTACTAAAATTGGGACAGGGCTTTAGGACCCTATTCAATAAGACGAACGAGCATGTTCTTGCAACCACTTAAGCAATTTTTCCTGTTCAAATAACGGTTATATTATGCGTGGCGTGAAAAATTCTCGCGCCGACTATCTTCAAAAACGCTTGTAGATCGCCGCAGGTACTTCAAATCGTGTTGGTGTCCTCTACGCGATCATGTCTTGGACAATCAGGAATAATCGCGCAGAAGACACCAAAACGATTAGAAGTACCTGCGGCGTTCTACACGCATTTTTAGAAGATTTCAAGATCGCCGTCGCGATAAATAATCGCGCAATGCACAGTATCACATTTGAAATTTAATTTTAAAAATAGGTTCAAATTTGAACCTTGACACTTTAGATCACGTTTGACATTCACTGAGTCGGCAAAAACGCCCCAGCGGCTCAGCTTTTTAACACTGGGGTTGTTCCTATTTGACATTTCGGAAGGGACACGAAAAACAAAATACACTCAAAATTTGAGTTTAAACCAAGGGGTGTGACAAAATCTCAAAAATCAGAAAAAAAAATTTGTCCGTAAGCCAACGAGAAGCATTCAAAAATTGAGTAAACATGTGTTTCCGGCCGAAACTTAACCGTTTGGTACTAAAATTAGGACAGGGCTTTAGGACCCTATTCACACGACGTTTCAAATCAGCTGATCGGGAAGCTCTTTGACAGTTCCTCTATGCAAATGACAGTACCGTGTTAGCACCGGTCGTCTACCGATGAAAACAAATGCATAGACGGATCCACTTGAAAAGGCCTATACGGAAACGGAATTGGATCCTAAAATATTTAATGAAATCTTGTTTTTAATGATTTACACGAAATAGCATGTTACTGCAATTACTTCAGCAGTTTTTCCCGCTCAAATAACGGCTATATCATATCTATACTTAAATTTAAAAATTGGGTCCATAAATGAACCTTGACACTTTTGATCATGTTTGATGTTCGCTTTATCGTCAAAAACACCACTGGGGTTTTAGTTTTAACACTGGGGTTGTTCATATCTGACATTTCGGAAGAGACACGGAAAACAAAATACACCCAAAATTTGAGTTAAAACCAAGGGGTGTGACAAAATCTAAAAAAAAAAAAACATTAAAAAATGTTTTTTGGGCTTAAACAAATGAAAAACATTTAAAAAATTGAGTAAACATGTGTTTTTAGCCTAAACTTAAGCGTTTGGCACTAAAATTGGGACAGGGCTTTTCAACTGCGTACTGCGATCGAAGAAAAATGCTTTTCTTGAGCATTTCTTGCAAGAAATTTCCCACGCATCGAGATAGGCGATTACTTTTCTGTTTAAGTGCATACTTCTCTTTGGTCATCATGAAGTGCATACTTCTCTTTGGTCGTCGAACGTCGTGTGTCGGTGTTGTGAAACGTAATCGTAGTCGCTGTTTGACAAATTTCGATGTGAAACTGTTGTAGTTTTGGTACTCTTTTGCATTGAATACATTCGTTGACTTGAAGCGAATTTCATTATTGTGAAAGTTTATTCTGTAATCTACTGGCTCATTGAAGTAAACTAGATTTTTTATCGTCGAATCATCACATCACTATTATCGTTTTTTCACAATGGAGTGCAATAAGTGTTGTTCTCCGATTGACGCCAGATCTGAGTCGTTTGTTGTATGCGAAGGAGATTGCAGTAAAAGCTACCACACTCGTTGTGTTGGACTGTCAGAGTCACATGCGGAGATCTTAGCAACGAAGAATATTCTTTGGATGTGTGACGGCTGTTTGGATCAATTCTACAGACAACGATCTGCATCATCGTTGGATAAGCCACAACACGATTCCTCTACAAGGATCGAATCTGAGCTTGTTATCATCAAGTCGCGCATTGATTTCATCGTGAACACACTCTCAAACGTTACTTCGCAAGCAATGTCAGATGTCGCCGTAGCATCTTCAACACCGCTTTCATCAACCAAACTCCAGAAAGATTCTGATCCAGTAAATGAACTTGACCGAAATCATGTAAACAGCTGTTATTCGTTGACATCGAGTTCGCAGAGGAAAGATTATTTTTCGTTATTTTTGACCAATATAAATAGCCTAACCACTGAACGAGAGATTGAATGCATGGTCCGTAAGTCTATGAAAGTTGAAAACTATGAAGAAATTAACGTTTACAAATTAGTACCTAAATGGAAGGATCTTTGTCATATCGAATACGCTTCTTTCAAAGTAGTTATGAATAGTAGTTGGAAAACTAAGGCATTAGACCGTTCCACTTGGCCGCCGGGAATAAAATTTAGAGAATTTGTGAGTGTATGCAGGAATATCTGGAGCCAGAATGCCGAAATATAAAACTGAGAAGAGTAAGCGAAAGTTGAGTATGTTCCCTACAGTGTCTAGTTTGTAATGGTTTTATGTTGATAGCAATAATTTTGATTTGATTTTTGTTGTGTGTATGATTAGTTTGTATGTTGAACACATTATTGTTATTTGTTACTAGTATAACATGTTTTTGAAAGGAATGATTTATATCTTGTATGTTCTTTGTAATTTCACGTATGTTATAGATTCGTATATGTAGTATATCTAGTTTTTAAATGGCAGTCTGTGCAGTAATTTTACTGAAGATGAAGTTGAATAAATAAATATTTAAAGCGAAGTATGCACTTCAACAGAAAAGTAATCACCTATCTCGATGCGTGGGAAATTTCTTGCAAGAAATGCTCAAGAAAAACATTTTTCTTTGATCGCAGTACGCTGTTGAAAAGAAATGTCAATTCAAATGGAGCTCACTGTAGGAAATTTCATGACCATTTCTTGGGCAGAAATTTTTACTTTTCTTGAGCGGAACAGCATACTTGGCTTAAAGCCTGATTTGCTGCTGAACAGGAATCGCTAAAGAAATTTCTCGCCGATTCCTTGCAGAAATTTTCTACAGCGACTCCCGTTTGAACTGACATTTCTTTTCAATTGCGTACTGCGATCAGAAAAAAGCGCATTCTTGATCGATTCCTTGCAGAAATTCTCCATGCATCAAGATAGGCGGAGAAATTACTTGTCAGCAGCGAATCAGGCTTAAGGCGAAGTAGGCCGACATTGAAATTTGTACGCATCGTTGATGATTGTTGCTAATTCATCTCACGATTTCGAATCAAAGAAAATTAGTTGGTTTTGCACTGGCACAGCTGAAAAAGTATCAGCATACTTTATGCATGTTAGCGCGTACAGTTATACTTTTTCAAGTCAATATATATCAAGACTGAGTTTTATCACTTTGAAATGCAAGCTGAAAAGTCATCATTGATGCCAAAACGAATGACGGGATACTTAGCCTTAAACATCATGCTCATCGAGCTCGCTCACGTTTTCAATGCCTGATCGAAATCCGATTTGTTTACATTTCGATTACTGGCCCTTTTGTATCATGACGCGCGATTTTCGCGGAACACCACCATCAGGAGCGCATATTTTTACCAGTGGGCTTCCGGTTAAATGTCATTTGCAACTTCAAAACACCCCAGCAAACGAACACAGTTCTGTCGCACTGCAGAGATCGTAGTGCTGTTTTCCTACAAAATGTGTTGTTAATCGCGCTTCGGTTCGATAATAATAATTTTTGGGTCGTTTTTACGGCAATTTAATACGTTTGAACCGTTTACCGACGAAGTGTTTCAAAAGCAAACATCAATCAGTGTCATAAATGTGCTCTTAAATGTAACACAGTTGGAAGTACAAATTGACAAATAGTTTCTGGACAGTGTGTTCGCCTTCCGGACAGACCACGATTTTGAACTAAGAATCGTTCAAACCATGGTAAGTAATTATTAATTGTAAAATGTCTACAGAATGCGCTAAGGTCGTTTTCTTGATCCTATTTTGACTGACTTCTGTTTCACAAGGATATAAAACAAATCAAGCTTATTCCTAACCTTAAACCTTGTTTACCAATTTTAGGCCCTGTACGTCCTTTACGAACATGCTGCCGGCTATGCCGTGTTTAGCGTCAAGGAGTTTGAGGAGATTTCGATGTTATTGCCACAGGTGGAACAGTCCGTGACCGATTTGTCCCGCTTCAATTCGATCGTAAAGCTGGTGGGATTCTCTCCCTTCAAAACGGCGGTCGCTGCGCTGGAAAACGTCAATGCCATCTCGGAAGGAATCGTCCCGGATGACCTGTCGGTATTTCTGGACTCGGTTCTTCCGAAAGCGTCCAAATCCAACAAGTTCACTTTGGGTGTGGCAGATGCCAAGCTTGGCGCGGCTTTAGCAGAAGCGCTGAAAATTCAATGCTCGCACATTGGAGCCGTTCCGGAGATATTGCGGGGAATTCGTCATCACTTCCCGAAGCTGGTCAAAGGATTCTCCGACAAAAGTGCTGGCATTGCTCAGCTGGGTTTGGGCCATAGCTATTCACGATGCAAGGTCAAGTTCAATGTCCATCGCTCGGACAATATGATCATTCAATCGATTGCGCTGCTGGATCAGCTGGACAAAGACATCAACACGTTTTCGATGCGGATTAGAGAGTGGTATTCTTACCACTTCCCAGAGCTGGTTAAAATCGTCCCAGACAATTATCTATTTGCCAAGGTCGCCCATTTCGTCAAGGATCGCAAATCACTCTCCCAGGAAAGTTTGGAAGGTCTCGAAGAGATTGTGATGGATTCGGAAAAAGCGCAGGCCATTATCGACGCGTCCAAAATGTCCATGGGAATGGACATTTCCGTAATAGATTTGCTGAACATTGAGATGTTTGCCAAGCGAGTGGTTAATCTGTCGGAATATCGCCACCAGCTAGCTGAGTACCTGCACTCGAAAATGACCAATGTCGCTCCAAATTTGCAATCCTTGATCGGAGATCAAGTTGGTGCTAGGCTCATTTCAAAGGCCGGAAGTCTCACAAACCTGGCCAAGTATCCTGCATCGACGGTGCAGATTTTGGGAGCAGAAAAGGCACTGTTCCGTGCTCTTAAAACCAAGAGCAACACACCGAAGTATGGTCTGCTGTTCAACTCTTCGTTTATCGGACGAGCAAATGCCAAAAACAAGGGTCGTATTTCGCGCTTTTTGGCCAATAAATGCTCCATCGCATCTCGTATCGATTGCTTTACCGAAGCTCCCAACAGTGTATTTGGGGAAGCGCTGAAGCAACAGGTGGAAGACCGTTTGAAGTTCTACGAATCCGGTGAAGCACCCCGCAAAAACGAAGAAGTCATGAAGGAAGCAATCGAAGTTGCTGCTCAGCTCAATGCCAGCCAGATGAGTGCTAAGAAGAAGAAAAAGAAGAAGGACAAGAAGCGTAAACTTGAGGAAGAAGATGATGCGAACGGAACTGCAGCAGATGAAACGCTGAATGACACTGCTAACGGTAATGGATCGATCCTGGAAGCAGAGCCCGAAGCAACAGGCGAGCCCAAGAAGAAGAAAAAGAAGAAGAAGAGCAAGGCCGCCGAAGAATGAGAAGTGTGAAGGTAAATGTATGAGTAAATCATCCTTTTTTCCTAAGGATTATTTTTTTCCTTTATAATAGTTTCATAGATGCATAACTACCTATGCATTAAATATAACCTATCGATTTCTAGATAAGATTGTAATTACAAGAAGACTTCTATTATTTTTCATTCGAAATTCCAACTACACATCGACAACAATCGGCTAGGCTCCGCTCCATTTCAGAGCTGGTGACATGTCTCTTTTAGCAATTTGGCCACTATTTTGAAGCTAGACACTAAAAAGTCTCTTCAATGGATGGCCTCTTTTACAGCCAAATGGTCTCTGCAGTCACTTTGCAATGGATCAACTAAGAGCATTTTAGGAATGAAACATGATTAAAAATCATGGTTTTACTGAACAAAACAATATTACCTCCTTGGCACAACAGAATATAGCTGTTTTTGGGAATACTCTTCAAAATTTGCGATTATTTGCGAAAAAATGACGATTTCTAAAGAAATTTTAAACGTTGTAATTCTCGCTGAAACCAGGCCTCCATCGGCACACATCGTTAGAATTCCAATTTTATGTCACTGATCGCTAGTATATGCTAAAACTAAAGGGTGGTCCTTTCGGTTTTGTCAAATTGGTGGACCCCTCGTACGCCAGCTCGCTAAACAGTTTGCGAAAAAGCCCATTTTTTGATAAATCATGGATATTTCTTGACGTGATATGTCTTATATTTTCCTTGGAACACATAGCAAACTTAGTGGCATCGTATAGAGGGAGGATGTTACTATAAAAGTAAATTTTCGCATAACTTATGATCTCGCCCTAAAAGAATGCAGTTCTACGAGAAGACCCAAGCTGACGTGTTCGGATTCGCGCACAATCGAAGTGATTTTTTTCTTCTCGTGTTTCTGGGCAGTTATGCGAAGGCCCAAGCTAGAGGTTGCAAATGAAGAATTCGGTGAGTTTGTTCCAATATGAACCAATTCCAAAATATTTTTCATAGGTGCCAGAACGTCTGCCAAACGTATTCTATAGCCTTTCCTATCCCATTAAAATTCCACAACATCACGTAACACCTATGATAAGTCGTACACTGAAATGAATTGCATTGTAAGCCGAACGTTGTTTGAGTAGTTAAATTTCATTGTTTTGAGAATGTTTATAGTCATCTAAATATGTTAAAACTAACGACAAACTGCAGTCAAAACAAACATGCAATTTGACAACATTTTATAGTATAAACAGCTACATTGGTTCTAAATTTGAACATGCATCATTGTTTGAGTGATCGTTGTTGTAAATTTTACCATATTCATAGTACAATCAAGAATATGTCACCAACAAAATTCAACCGAAGTGGCTTGACAGTCAAATCAACTGTAACAAGGTAGTAATTTTTCTGAGTGTTTTGTTACGCAACGAGCCGCCATTTTATCATTCATTGCCATTTGCGAGTAAAACCGTGCGGACATTTTTCAACACCTCTGAAAATTGTGGAAATTCGTGCGAGAATGGATAAAAAAGAAGATCGTGAGGTGAACTTGGTGGAGCTAATTATCACTAATCCGGAGGATATCGAATTAATCGATGGTAAGGCTAAAAATTATCATTATTTTTACATTTTAAGATTACTTTTCTTTTGTTGTTTAATTTAGATGCCGGTTCGGACTCGCAGGCGACGCAGAAGTTGCAGCAAGCTGTAGTTACCAAGTTCCAGTATATAACGTGGCAACTTCATCGGCAGTCGTATCACCGAAACGTAAACTGATTCAGACAAGTGCTACGAGATCATGTTGTTTGTGACAAAAATAAAGAAAAAAAAAACATAAATCATCGCGATTATTTTATTTTACCATGAAAATACTATCAAGAAAGCTATTTTACTATGTTGTTGTATATCTATATAAATATCTATTCTAACATTTACTACAACATGGTATAAATTGAATATAATTACTTGAATATTACAATTACTGGCTAGTCATGTTCACAATTTACTATGGTTAAATGAACTAGCTAATAGTACAACTAACAGTTAATTTTACTACAATGTGATCAAAATTACTATCTTCAGCACAAACTGCAATGGTAGTAAAATATACAATAAATCTTGTTGATTTAAAGTTAAAATAACTTCAGTTGAAAATCGTTGGTGCTGTTCTGTTGATAGTAACCCCTAAAATGGTATTTTTCACCACAAAGCTTGTTTCAGTGTAGAGTTCTCTGTATCTTTCTTAAGTAGGTGTTCAATCAATCATTCCTTGCCATTCCTCAGCATTCGCAAGGACGTGGCCAGGACAGCTCTCAACTGTTGGATGATGCGTCAATCTTGTCTAAGAGTCAAGGGTTAGTTCCAAATCTTTGACTTTGGTAACGGATAGGGAAGAGGCAACCCTCATACAACGGTTTAGAACTGTACCACCTACGAATTTGTGCGAATTGCTTAATGCTAATGCTAACTTATGATCTCGCCCTAAAAGCCATTGATAACCAAGTTTGTAGCTCGTTGTTTCTAAACAAATGAATGGGTCAAGATGAAAACTACCATCACTGGTATATAGAGAATGATCTTCTCTTTACCGTAGCTTTGTTGAATAACGTGTAAGTATATTCGTTTGCTCAGTAGCAACAAGCTACACACTTGCTTTCCAATGTCTTTAGGGCGAGATCATAAATTAAGCGAGATTTAAAGTTAAAAAAAATTGGCGGCCATTTTGAATATAGCCGCTATTAGCGCACCGCTGGTTTTGAATTCGAAGAATTATTTTGGCATCAGCTTTATAAAAAGATTTTTTTTATTTAATAACCTGTTTTTTAACTAATTAAGCTGGGAAAAATATTCTTTTCAGTAAGGACGTAACGCCAATAAAAAGAAGAAGTGTAACCAATTTTCAGCGGTAGCCTCAACATTTAACATGTTGAGTGCTAACAAAGTGAAAAACTTATTCTATTACTTAAAACCAAGATGGCCGCCAGATTTTTCGTCAAAATTATTTTTTTATGTATTTATTTTGTTTTGTGAATTAAAAATGCATTTCGTTCAGTGCATAACACATTTATGTCACACATACCACTGAAGTCCAAATAAAATTAGTTAGTAGAGAAGCTCAAGCGGATGGCCGCGTTTTATTTTCCTCTTCCGTATTGAGCCGAATTTCGAATACAGTCCACTTTGATTCTGCTACATTTTTGGTCCGTGACGAGCCGGATGTAGTGGACATTCGCGAAAAACGAAAACTGATCGCCGTTCCTAGCGTGGAATGAGCGAATTCGACAATTTGACGGTGATCGTGCCGAATTCGATCGACGCCATTTTGTATCGGCGGTGCGCGACTCCCTAGAACAGAGTCATTCGTGTGAGAACAACATGTCTGCGAAAGGCAAAAATAAGAAGAAAGCGTAGGAGCCCGGTCAGCCCGGTGATGTAGACCTTGATTCTACTCTGACCGTGGGAAGTGGTTCGATAAGTGAACAGTTAAACCAACAAAAACAGAAAGAAGAACGAAGAAGAATCGGTGAAGAACTAAGAGTGTTATTCCTGAGAAAAGAATCGGCGAAAATGCGATTGCTTCGGGTGCAAGGTGCGCTCACCGCGGGTCCGGAGAATGCGGAGAACAAACATTTTCTACACCTGCAGCAGAAGTTAGTGGAGACTGCATACGCCGACTACAGCTACTTCCAGAATCAGCTATACGAGCTTTGAGTCCCCGATGAAGTGCGATGTGAAGAAGAAATGAACTTCATTAATTTCGAGGCGCTTTACAGTCGTGAAGCTTACGACGCTGTTGGAAGCGGCTGTCAAAAAAGAACTCAACTGCACCAGTTGAGAACCATCCAGGAGCTCTATGTTCCGCCATTGAAAGCCCCTTTGCCAACTTTCGATGGCAACTACGAGAACTGGTTCGCCTTCAAGAACATGTTCACAAACGTAGTGGCCAGATACGAGCAAGAAGCGCCTGCGATTAAGCTCTACCACCTGCGCAACGCTCTGGTGGGTTCTGCAGCCGGAGTTATTGATCAAGATATAATCAATAACAACGACTATGAGGCTGCATGGGATACGTTGCGCGAAAGGTATGAAGACAAACAGGTAATCATCGATAAGCACATCGATGCCATTTTCAATCTGCCAGTCATGAACAAGGATAGTGCGGTGGGATTGCGCAAGATCATCGACACATGCACTAAGAACGTCGACGGTTTGAAGAACTTGGAGCTACCAGTCGATGGATTAGGCGAGATGATGCTGCTAAACGTTTTGGCGAAGAAAATGGATATCGAAACGCGCAAAGCATGGGAGCTGAATAAGGGAAACCAGGAACTGCAAGATAACGACTCTACGATGGATTTTCTGAAGGAAAGGTGCCGAGTTTACGAGAAGATAAGCCGAAGCAGCAAGCCCGTTGCGGAAACCGTGAAACCGGTTCGTGCCTCAGGGAAACACGATATGAAAGCCCAGAGTCTGGTGACGACTACAGGAAAGTGCTCGCACTGTAAATCCGACCATGAGCTGTGGAAGTGCGAACAATTTAAAAAGGCGAGTATCGCTGATAAGTATCTCTCGCTAAGAAAAACCGGGTCGTGTTTTAACTGCCTCGAAAGAGGCCACGTTACGTCACGGTGTACGTCCCAACATTCGTGTAAGGTGTGCAACAGCCGTCATCACACATACTTACACAAGGATCAAACGCCTAGCGAGTCACAACAACCAAAATCCAACAGTGCTGTTAATAAGGAGGCTCCGGAACTGAATGCCGGTTCAACTGTACCGACCTCGTCATCAACCCCAGACAATATTCCAGGATCGGTGCTGTGTACAAACTTGAAAAGTGAACAGGATACACTACTAGCAACTGCAGTCGTGCTGGTTTACGAAGCTGGAAGGAAGCTGGTTCCATGTAGAGCAGTACTGGATTCAGCATCACATAAGCATTTCATCACCGAAGAATTTGCAAGCAAACTGGGCCTGAAAAGGAAGAGAACGAACTACAAAATTTCCGGTATTGGTGGAAACGAAATGTCCATTCAGTTCAAGGTACACGGCCGACTGAAGTCCAGGGTAAGCGAGTATGAGTCCCCTTGTCTCGAACTGTTAGTTGTGAAGAAGATTACAAGCGATCTCCCAATGACTGGTTTTGACGCTCAGCAGTTGAATTTTCCGACTGGACTCGAGTTAGCAGATCCAACGTTTAACGTACCGGGTCCGGTAGACGTTTTAATTGGCTCCGGACTTTTCTTCAAGTTATTGAAACATGGGCAGTTGAATGTGGGAGATCACCTACCAGCTGTGCAGGAAACACATTTGGGCTGGCTAGTGAGCGGAGTGGTACCGACCAGTCACACCAACGTGGGCCGAGCACTATGTACCTTGATCACCGAGGAGGACGTCGGCAAAATACTGCAACGATTCTGGAAATTTGATACGTATGACGAAACAGCAACTACAGGATTTTCATCTGAAGACGATTGCGTGGCCCATTTCAAGGACACCTATAAACGTGATGCTGGTGGTAGATACGTTGTACGTTTACCCTTCAACGACCTGAAATCGCAGTTAGGAGACTCGCGAACAATGGCTGAAAAACGTTTCTTGGCAGTTGAACGAAGATTAAGTCGGGATCCGCCGTTGAAGGCGCAGTATGCTGCGTTTATTCGAGAGTACGAGGAGCTAGGTCATATGAAGGAAATAGGACCCTGCAGGAGCATACTATTTGCCGCATCATTGTGTTTTGAAGCCGACCAGTTCAACAACTAAATTGCGAGTGGTATTCGACGGCTCAGCTGAGTCATCGAGTGGTGTGTCTGTTAATCAAGCAATGATGGTTGGCCCAACGGTCCTAAATGACCTGATGTAACATGTGCATCACACATGTTAGTTATCCTTTCAGTTCTTCCAAAAAAGGACCACACCAGTGGTACCCATTTCTGAGAAATATTTGTTCCTATGCCATCGAACTGCCTATGCCATGAAATGCAAACGAGTGCATAAGCATGGTCGATGACTTCCAACTGTGCCCAATAAAATACTCATATTTCACGCAATGCAAACTCGGCGCAACGTCGCACAGTGCTTCGAACGTATGGCACTTGGGGACAAAAGTCATATCGGGATGTTTTATGCGGTTTTGCCCTACGATGTTGAGGAGGATCTCGTTATACACAAAAAACTCATTATAGGCATAAATGACACATATTACATCAGTAATGGCATGAGTGGCTTATACGTCAAATGTTACATTTCACACCATAAAACAGTGCTCGCTTGGAAGATATGTTCAAAATAAAAGTGCATGAAAAAGTACTTGAGTCGTACGCATGAACGATGTATGTGACATACGTAACCATAAAAGTGTCTCAATAACCAACTTTTTATAAAAATATTGGAGTACGGATTATTCCAATGAATAAAATGAAATCCAATGAAAAAGGTTGAATAAAGTTTCTTTTTATTAGCAACACAATTCATTTACGAGCTATTAATCATTCGAGAACTGAATTATTGCTACAAAAGAAAATTGAAATGTCGTTTGACCAGAGGGTTTTATTTTCTTTTATTTCGATCATTTTCAACGAAACGTCGCAATGGTTCCGGTCAGCAAACTTTCATCCGATTTTCCTGCTTCCGAAAATGTTTGTTTGCACATGCTGTGTCCTGAACGTCCATCGAAGCCCCACTTGCAAACCAGTTTTACAGCAGTAGAAGCTTCCAACCAGTTATCCTTCATGATACTGAATGCAGTACAATTCATGAGCTGTTGTAGTTCGACTGTAGCAGCTGTTTCTTATGCAGAAATCGGTTTCGGAATTATTTTTTGTTTCTCTTGCTATAGCGCATAATCGCAAGGAAGCAAGTTCGGATGTAATTCGTTCAAATTGGTTCGAAGAAAATTGTACTTTCGTTCCGACAGATCTAAATCAATGTTCAAATCTAATGCCTGTGCTGCAGTCATGACCTGTACTTGATCCCCAGTCGAAGAATTTGATGAATTGTCAGCGAATGCGAGCACTTCGTTGATAAGATCTGCAACACGGCCCTTTTTAGTTTTTCTTGGACATTTATTGAACGGTTTTTGAGGCCCCATGCCAGCCTTTGTAGCCGAGCTGGAAATATCTGCATCGTCAGTTTCCTGATTGCGCGGGAGCTGAACTGGTTTTGCTAACCAGTCGGAGTTTTGCTTCACGAAAATTTTGTATGATCTTCCACATTTAGCCCACTCTTGGTTTATTTTGCAACAATAAAATTTGCAAAATATCTTTAGCTCGTTCTCAAATATCTTGGAGAAAGAATCAGTGCTATAACAACTATACATGAAATTCATAACATGATTTTTCCGATTGGCTGGAGCGGCAGAAAACTACTGCTCGAAACAATCTTTATTGATGGTTGTGGCAGCATATCCTAAAAATCTTAAGATGACATACAATTGGCAAACATATGCAGCTGGAATCACTTCCAGAATTTGAAAAATACTTCAAATTTTATTTTTAAGTGGATTTCAGAAAGGTACTTTGAGGTACTTTTTTGTATGGGCAAAAAGAAGATAAGTGTTTTAATTTTCTTCTGTATTAAAAAGCATGTAGCTCAGAAGCATCTTTTTCAACAATTGTTAACATATATCACAGAAAATTGAATGTAATGACTCATACTTACTTGTTTCAATACGGTCCATAACGATTTTCATTTTGAAAATATAATAAGGATGGGAATGAAGCGAATTGTAGAGGGACTGGATTGGCACGAAAACAATGAATAATATAGAACGATGAAACAACTTGTCAACACGTGGTGTTTTGGTTTGTTTTGAAAACTGCACGAAATTTCTAATATCTGTACTAAACGCTCAAAACATATGTTAACATCATGGCCTACTTGATTCGGTCGAATATGAAAGTTGATTTTTTGACTTTTGTCTAAGGGACGAAGCACTGTGCGTCGTCAAGCGACTTGTTGCTAAGAGCCTTCTCCGTATGTTCTCTTGCTCACTCTCTCCGCCCAAAAATTATTATCGATCACTGATTGGTGATCGAGTAAATAATGAAATGAAATAACTGATTCCCACTACCTCCTTAGGCTAAGCAGGGTAACTTGAATATTCTCAATAAACATTCTTGATCAACGATCAGTCCGGGTAGCACGTATTCCTTACCATGAACTGATGACATCCGTAATCAAGTGTTAATAATTCAACTTAGAAAACTTAGAACTCAAAGTAGTTCTATATGGCTGACCGCGAACAGGTGACAAAAGTCTGCAGTAAAAGTGCTTAAGAAAAGAGCAAGTGTTAACAAGTGTTACCCATTGCGACATTTTAGTAACCCAAAATCAATATGGGAAAAACAAATTCAAAACCAGTTAATAACAGTGGGGATCCACAATTTTTGATCCAAAACCAGTTAGAAACGCATGCTGAAATGCATGAAAGCCACGACTTGAAATTAACGGTGATAATGGTTATCGTGTGCCTCCAATTAGCCATCACAGTGTACGTGATGTATAAAAAGCACTCCCGTAAAGAGGCCTTGAAAGTTGCAAAATCGGTCGCCTCATTACAGGTTTAAATCAAAGACGAAATAAGAACTCAAAGTGTCTAAGACAAAACGCTAATCGAAGAAAATTGTTAAAAGTGAAAACCCCCCAGCTAAGGGACAATCACCAATATGAGTGATAGAGAAAAATAAACAGTTCAAACGAAGCCACCATCTATGCCGTGTGCCTAAAAATATCGAAAAGTGTTATCAGCGATGAAGCTAATCAAAGCCCACGAAAATACCGAACGAGTGTTCCTGCGTACTGAATACCAACAGGGGTGAGCGTTGAGGAGAGCGCCTCCGCCATCCACTATCTACTAAACCATCAAGGTGTTGAGGAGAGCGCCTCCACCTGAAATACACTCGTGTGGAGACGCGAGCCAATGTCGTTCATCAGCAAGCAGCAGAGACAGGAAGTTTTCAACAAATGCGTGGGTAAAACGCATGTATCATGAGTAGTTTTAAAAATTATTTTTTCAAACATTGTTAGATATTTGGTAAATTGTCATGAAAGACAAATACAACTCTTTGAAATTATTATTAGAAGAACTAAAGTCAAAGAGTGAAGTAAGGTCTTCAACCAGAATTCTAAATAAAAAGTTAGCTACAGCTACGGAATTATACAAACAAATTACTAGTAAATTAGGTGATAGCGAGCAACATGCACTAATATTTGAAAAAACAAAATTAGTATACGAAACGATAATAAGATTAATTAAAGAGAAAAAGCAAACAAACCTAAAATCATTCAAAGGAGTGGCTACCGCGATTATCTTCACAAACAGATTGAATAATCATCTAAAGATGGCGAATATAATGGAAATAGTGAAAATTATTAACAGTTGCACCGGAAACCGTTATTGCGAAATTGCACGCCACAAAACAAGTCGGTGAATTAACAAAATTCACCGAACAAATTGAGAAGTTAACGTTAGATCTCGAAAGATCATATCTTAATGAAAAAGTCCCGGTGGATACGGCCACAAGAATGTCGGTCAAAGCCGGTGTAAAAGCACTCGTTTCCGGGTTAAGGAGCGAGAAATCTAAATTACTACTAAAAGCAGGGCAATTTACCTCGTTGTCCTCTGCTATTGAAAAAATAACAGAAAATGAACCAATACCGACCAACAACGTCTTACATGTCCGCTCAAACAACTCTGGACACAGAGGTAACAACTACGGTTACCGAGGAAATGTTCAAAACTCACGAGGACGTCAGCGTGGAAGTGATAGAAGCTTCAGAGGACGTAATCAACAATCAAATTATCGTACAAATTACAATTATTCAAATGGGAACTATCGCGGATACAGTCGCGGAAACGGTCGTGGAAATAGCCGTGGTAATTTTTATAGTAATAATTCAAGATTTTTTTACAATTCCGCACAACCAAATCAAATGCTTCAAGGAATTCAAAACTTTCAACATGAATTGGGGTTTCAACAACCACTACCCCAACAACAACAGATTCAAGCGATACATACTCAACCACAGCAAAACCAAGTGGCACTAGCCCAATTAATACCTCGACGTTAAACAAAATCTTCACTGTTCAAACCGTTTACAGCAACTTTATTTCATTAGGCATAGAAGCTGCACATAAATACTGCACCTTTCTCATAGATTCAGGAGCAGAAATTTCTTTAATACAAACTGGAAAATTAAAAACATCTGAATTAGTAAACATACAAGAAAAATGCAACATAACAGGCATAAATCTCGAATCCATTGAAACCTTAGGAACAATTTCCACTCTAATAAACTTACCTAACGGAAATAAAATACCACTTAAATTCCAAATCGTGCCCCAAGAAATACCTATACCGACAGATGGTATCTTGGGTCGAGACTTTTTGGTCAATTACAGATGCATAATTGATTACGACACTTGGACGTTATCTGGTTACTCTAAACAGTCAGAAAATTTTGAACTAACAATTGAAGATACTTTAAACGGTGATCTAATTCTCCCTCCACGATGTGAAGTCTTCAGAAAATTAGACACACAGCACTTGAAGGAAGACTTTGTCTTAGATGCAACTGAATTAAGAGCAGGAGTTTTTTGCTCAAACGCTATTATTAGCTCAAAAAATTCAATTGTTAAAATAATAAACACTACAAATAATACGGTAAAAATTAAAAATACTTGTCCAACAACAATTACACCGTTAACTAAATATGACATTTTAACATTCGATCAAACTAAACAAGAGTTAAGGAATGAAAAACTCTTTGAAGAACTTAATGTAAAAGACATTAATATAGATACCAACACAAAACGAAAACTGATTCAACTTTGTGAAAAATATAATACTTTATTTGCGTTACCAACAGACACGCTAACGCATAACAACTTCTACAAGCAACAAATTAATCTTAACGACGAAAGCCCGGTCTATATCAAAAATTATAGATTACCGGAAGCACACAAACAAGAAATAAACGAACAAGTAAATAAACTACTAGATGATGGAATTATTCGGAATTCTATTTCTCCGTATAATTCACCATTACTACTCGTTCCAAAAAAATCCCAAAACAATGAGAAAAAATGGCGTTTAGTTGTCGACTTCAGACAACTAAATAAGAAGATTATAGCAGACAAATTTCCTCTTCCAAGGATCGACGATATCCTTGATCAGCTAGGTAGAGCAAAGTATTTTACTACGCTCGACCTAGCATCAGGTTTTCATCAGATCGAATTGAAAGATGAATCCAAGCAATATACAGCTTTTTCAACAAGCACTAGCCACTACGAATTTAACCGACTACCGTTCGGATTAAACATTTCTCCAAATAGCTTCCAGAGGATGATGACCATCGCTCTGAGTGGACTCCCTCCGGAATGCGCATTTCTTTACATTGACGATATAATTGTGATTGGATGCTCAATAAGTCATCACTTTGCAAACCTGGAAAAAGTCTTCAAAGCTCTTCAAAAATACAACCTAAAACTCAATCCCAAAAAGTGTAAATTTTTTTTGCCCAGATGTAACCTATTTAGGACATCAAATTTCTTCTGAAGGTATTCAACCGGACAAAGCCAAGTATTCAACAATTTTGAACTTTCCAACACCAAGAGATGCAGATGAAGTAAGAAGATTCGTCGCATTCACAAACTATTACCGTCGATTCATACCATATTTTTCGGACATCGCAGCCCCTTTAAATAACCTATTAAAGAAAAAAGCTAAATTTGAATGGACTACAGAATGCCAAAATGCATTCGAGACACTTAAGCAAAAACTATTATCACCAGTCATTCTGAAATTCCCTGATTTTACACAAAAATTTATTTTATATACAGATGCCTCCAAAATAGCCAGTGGAGCTGTACTTACGCAAAAACACGGTGACATTGAACTCCCAATTGCATATGCGAGTAAAAATTTTACTAAAGGCGAGAAAAACAAATCGACCATTGAACAAGAGCTTACAGCCATTCATTGGGCGATTACTTATTTTAGACCATATTTATATGGGAGACGGTTTACTGTGAAAACAGACCACCGTCCACTCGTATACTTATTCTCTATGAAAAATCCCTCTTCAAAATTGACACGGATGAGACTCGAGTTAGAAGAGTACACATTCGATATAGAGTACGTGAAAGGCAAAGAAAATGTCAGCGCTGATGCTCTTTCGCGAATTTTTATCGACTCTGATGAACTCAAAAATATTTCGTGTTTACCAGTTCAAACGAGAAACATGACCAAAAAAAGAAATACGCAACACAATGATACGACAAATACTAATTCACTTGTCACTGAGATTGATCACCTTAGGGCATATGAATCAGTCAATAACTTAGATGCTTATAATATGCCGAAAGTTATTTTTGACTTTGACGACAATAAGTTATGCATACACATTTTAACAAAGAACCAGAAAAGAATAATTGCTCAAGCGCAAATATTCTATAACGGTAGCAACATTGAATTGCAAGAAAGTCTGCAGACCCTAGATAATATGGCCAAGAAAACAGAAATAAAAACGCTAGCTATGAAAATGAATGATAAAATATTAACACTGATTTCTCGAGAAACATTCAAAAAAGCATGCAACGAAATTTTAAAATGTGCGAAGATAATACTTTACGTGCCAGCACAAATAATTAATGACGACGAAACTATAAGAAGGATAATCTCTGAAAACCATGACACACCTACGGGAGGTCATATTGGTACTGGTAGATTATTAAAACGACTAAAATCAAAATATTACTGGACAAACATGAAACGTACTATCGCAGAGTACATAAAACGATGCGATAAGTGCATAAGAAATAAACACAGAATAAGAATTAAAGAAAATTTTGTAGAAACAACAACTCCGACCAAGTGCTTTGAGTTAGTCTCAATTGACACCATCGGACCACTAACAAAATCAAAACTTGGGAACAGATACGCACTAACTATGCAATGCGATCTGTCCAAGTATATAATAATCGCACCAATTCCAGATAAAAATGCACAGACTTTAGCGAAAGCTTTCGTCGAAAATTTGATTCTGGTATATGGTTGCCCGATAGCTATAAAATCAGATCTCGGAACAGAATTCAAAAACGAACTGTTCAAAAACATTTGTGAATTTCTCTTAATCAACCAAAAATTCTCAACAGCATATCACCCAAAAACCATAGGTAGTCTTGAAAGGAATCATCGCGTTCTTAACGAATATCTTAGGCATTTCATTAATGAACAACATGATGACTGGGACACCTGGTTACAATACTACACGTTTTGTTACAATACAACCATACATTCAGCCCATAATTTCAGCCCTTTTGAATTGGTTTTTGGTAGAGTAGCTAACACACCAAGCTCCATCGAAAACATCATATCCATAGATCCGCAATATAATTATGACTCGTATTTAACAGAATTGAAATACAAAATTCAAGTAACTGCGCTTAAAGCAAAAACACTTTTGGAAAAAATCAAAACAACTAGAATAGTAAAACACTCTCAAAACGCAAACCCTATAGATGTCAAGTTACACGACAAGGTCTATCTGAAAAAAGAGAATAGAAGGAAACTGGATAACGTATATTCAGGCCCATATGAAATAATTGCAATACAGCACCCTAATGTTACCATAAAAAATTGTTTAACTAACGAAAACCAAGTAGTACATAAAAATCGAATAATTAAATAAGCGAATACATATAATCTTGCAAATGATTTTAATACATCAAATCATTCTTTAGAAAGGGAAGGAATACACATACATAAATATATATCTACATAATTAATACTTACAATAAATAAATAAGAGAAATAGTGAGAGGTTGTCGGAATCAGAATTATACGTTTTGAAAATGTTAATATTCGGTAAACTATTTTTCCTTAGGGGGATGGTGTAACATGTGCATCACACATGTTAGTTATCCTTTCAGTTCTTCCAAAAAAGGACCACACCAGTGGTACCCATTTCTGAGAAATATTTGTTCCTATGCCATCGAACTGCCTATGCCATGAAATGCAAACGAGTGCATAAGCATGGTCGATGACTTCCAACTGTGCCCAATAAAATACTCATATTTCACGCAATGCAAACTCGGCGCAACGTCGTCAAGCGACTTGTTGCTAAGAGCCTTCTCCGTATGTTCTCTTGCTCACTCTCTCCGCCCAAAAATTAGTATCGATCACTGATTGGTGATCGAGTAAATAATGAAATGAAATAACTGATTCCCACTACCTCCTTAGGCTAAGCAGGGTAACTTGAATATTCTCAATAAACATTCTTGATCAACGATCAGTCCGGGTAGCACGTATTCCTTACCATGAACTGATGACATCCGTAATCAAGTGTTAATAATTCAACTTAGAAAACTTAGAACTCAAAGTAGTTCTATACTGATTTCCATATTGCTCCAATTTCGATCCCATCGGTATACGATAAGCGCCGACATACCGAAAATGTACAGACAAGTGAATGTACATGATGACGACACCAGTTTTCAAAGAATTCTCTGGAGGGACACAGAGGACCAACCTCTGAAAACGTACGCTTTGCAGACGGTGACATACGGGCTTGCTTCGTCACCCTTCTTGGCCACGATGGCACTTCGACAGCTCGCTGAAGATGATGGTCACAACTATCCGCTAGCGGCGGAGGCGGTGAAGAAAACATTTTACATCGACGATATGCTCACTGGTGCGGAGACGAAGGAGGGTGCTGCTGAGCTGCTGCGACAAGTGCTGGGATTATTGAGCGGTGGTGGATTTAGTGCGCACAAAATCTGCTCCAATTCGAACGAGATTATGAACATGGTGCCAGAACACCAAAGAGAGAAGATGATTGAAATTGAAGATCCAGACATTAATATAGTGATAAAAACACTGGGCATTGCTTGGAATCCTGTAAGTGACAGTTTTACGATTTGCATTCCAACAATGAACCCAGAACAAAACGTGACATTTACGAAGAGAGTGATTTTGAGTGAAATATCCCGTATTTTCGATCCTCTGGGTCTCGTTGGACCAGCGGTTACAGCGGCGAAGCTCATTATGCGAGAGCTTTGGCTGTTGGATTTGCGCTGGGATGACCCACTTCCGGAGGCTATGGTCTCCTTGTGGTTGGAATTTCGATCGAAGCTGCAACATCTCAACGGTTTTCATATTCCACGATGGTTATTCGCCGAGCACTGTGCCGAAACTGAATTACACGGATTCGCCGACGCGTCGGATCTGGCGTACGGTGCCTGTCTATATGCGAGATTGATCATGGACGACGGCAGTACTGCAATGAAATTGGTATGTAGCAAATCCAGGATTTTACCGAAAAAGTAAGATAAGAAGAAGATGGTTACAACTCCGAGGGCCGAGCTACAAGCAGCTCTGCTACTTTCTCGACTCACGCTCAAATTGTTGAAGGCATTGGAGGTGCAGTTCTCAAGAGTCGTTCTTTGGAGCGATTCTCAAATCGTGTTATGCTGGATCGCTAAGCCCCCTGAAGCTCTGCAAGTTTACGTCGGAAACCGTGTGAAGGAAATACAGTCAGCTACGGAGGGTTTCGAGTGGCGTTATATTCCGTCCAAGTCAAATCCAGCAGATTTGATATCCAGGGGTGTGCAACCGCATCTGCTTAAGGATCAGAGCATTTGGTTTCCTCCTCCGTGTGCCATATCAGATGAGGACTTACCAGAGCTAAAACGAACAACGCTAGTCAGCGTGACTACAGGTGGAAGGTTGAAGCTGTTTGATAATATAAGTCGTTTTTCGATCATTCAGCGGGCCATGGCCTACGTGATTCGATTCACTGATTTCGTTCGGAGCGGTAAAACGGCGTTGACAAAGGGATTGTTAACAGCTGATGAGATGAGAAGAGCTATGCTGCTTATCGTTCGACTGGTACAACATGAATGTTTCTCGACTGAAATACAAGCGCTGAGCGAGGAAAGGGATTTCAAATTACCGTTAAAATGTTTGAACCCGTTTGTTGACGACAATGATGGAACATTACGAGTTGGCGGTAGAATCAAGAAGGCATGCATCCCATATGGTAGCAAGCACCTGAGAGAGACTCGCGAAGAGGAAAAATATCAACGTCATATGCAGCCCAGATTCCCCTCTCACGAAACGTCAAATGCAGCCCACCGTTTTCGTGGCTGAAAAAGTGAAAAGTATTGTGTTCAAAGTAAACTGTTATCAAAAACCTCAGTCAGCGAAGCAGTTTTTTCCAAAGTTGCTGATAAATCTAAGCAGAAGATTAATTATTTCTAATGTCTGCTACGTTTGCTGGCATGAAATTTCACTCAAACGGCTATTTATGATTCGATGTGATGCAAACTCAATCATTTTTTGCTGAGAGGTTCATGTGAGAGTTTGAACGGCTTGCGCATAATTGGTATAAACGCAAAATGGAATAAGAAAAAAACTCAGCAATCACAGAAAAAGAAGACCGTCTTCGCGAGTCTCGTCTCAGGCAAGCACCAGTTCTTGTTGCCATCCAAGCATCCAATAACAACTGCGATCATACGATATCACCACAAGGGTAACTTACATCTCGGACAACGTGGGCTGCTCGGAATTGTGCGTCAACAATTTTGGCCTCTCAGAGCAAAGGATGCAATTCGAAATGTAATCCACAAGTGCACACTTTGCTATCGCTTGCGTCCGAAACGTGCAACACAATTGATGGGCGATTTGCCAGCGTATCGTGTCCAAGGAGCATACCCCTTTGCAACTGTGGGAGTGGATTTTGCTGGACCATTTACAGTGAAGTCATCCGTGTCTATCAAGAAGCCATCAATGACGAAGGGGTATGTGTGTGTCTTCATTTGCATGGCCACTCGCTCCCTACATTTGGAAGCAGTATCGAATTTATCAACTGACGCCTTTTTGGGAGCTTTGCAGCGCTTTGTCAGTCGGCGAGGAATTCCAGAAAAAATAGTTTCAGATAATGCAACCAATTTCATTGGTGCAAGCGGCGAATTGGAACGGTTGGCTACATTGTTCAAGTCAGAAATGCATCAGAGGAAGCTAAACGAGTTTTGCACGCAGCGCAACATCGACTGGTCGTTCATTCCGCCTCGCAGTCCTCACTTCGGAGGACTGTGGGAGGCTGGGGTGAAATCGGTAAAACACCATTTGCGGCCCATTCTATCTGGACACAAGCTATCGTTTGAAGAGCTCTGTACAGTTCTTTGTCAGATTGAAGCGACACTGAATTCGAGGCCCTTGACGCCTTCCTCAGATGACCCGAACGACATGACAGCAATTACCCCTGCCCATTTTTTAATTGGACGTGAATTTCAAGCGATCGCCGAACCTTCATATGGGAACATCAAACAAGGACGATTATCTCGATGGCAAATGTTGCAAGATATGAGGGAGAAATTTTGGCAAACTTGGTCTGTTGACTATCTACATGAGCTGCAGCGACGACAACGTGACTTCAAGACAACATGTTTCAAGATTGGAGCTCTGGTGTTAGTTGCAGATGACAATCTGCATCCTTTGCAGTGGAGCCTCGGTCGTATAACCGAACTACATCCAGGTGAAGACGGCCATCCAAGGGTGGTCACTTTGCGAACGAAAAATTCCATCATCAAGCGTGCGGTGAAGTACATTTGTGTGCTTCCAATAGATACAGAAGAGGACAAGCCAGATGACTTTTGAAATCCAAGGATTTCAACGGCGGAGGATGTTTTGTGAATGCATTTCGTTCAGTGCATAACGCATTTATGTCACACATACCACTGAAGTGCAAATAAAATTAGTTATTAGTAGAGAAGCTCAAGCGGATGGCCGCGTTTTATTTTCCTCTTCCGTATTGAGCCGAATTTCGAATACAGTCCACTTTGATTCTGCTACATATTTATTTTCAATGTAAAAAATCATGGCACAGGCAAAAGTAACTTATGAAAACTTTAACTTAAATACATTTTTGGATATTTCTTAATAAAAAATTTCAGCTACTTCTTTGAAACATGTACAGCAAACCTCTTAGAGGATTGTGCATTCCATATTACAGTACGGTGGAAAGTTCGGCGAAAGAATTTAGGTACACGTATTGCTCTTAGAGGGGCGTTGAAACGAACTTTACATAGCAAATCAGCACAATCAATGCGATCAGTCAAGATTTCGAACACGAACATACCTACGTTGGAGAAAAATTCGCCTGCTTGATACGGAGGGCAAATTTATCAGTATACATCGATTTTCGTAAGGCCGGCAAGTTGGCCCTTTCTCTCCAATTCAGACATCTTAGAGCGTACCGCACTAAATTCCTTCGAATCCGTTCTAATCGCTGGATGGTATGGGCCCACACTTGTACGCCATATTCCAAAATACTACGCACAAGCAAGCAATATAGCGTCTTTAGGCAGTACACATCGCTAAACTCTTTCGAGTTGCGTTTCAGAAACCCCGACATAGCCGCAGCCGTTACTGCAGATATATATGTTCTGTGAACCTTAGCTTCGAACATAATCCCCAAGTCCCTGACCGTGTTTGTACGGTTCAAGCTTGTTGTTGCTATACTGTAATCAAAAGTTACTGGTGTGCGTGATCAAGTAAATGAAATCATACAGCACTTATTGGAGTTGGCTTCAATTCCATTAGAATCGCACCATTTCAAAAGAATGTCAATGTCGGTTTACAGCGCACAGCAATCTACTAAAGTAATGATTACTCGGTAAAACTTTAGCATACAAAGATTTTGGAGATTTAGGCATCGCGCAAAGATCGTTGACGAATAGCACAAACAGCAAGGGTCCTAAGATAGTGCCTTAAGGTATTCCGGAGCCAATCTGGAACGGAGCTGAAAGTGTCTCATCAATTTTGACAGAACTTGCCGGATAATTTATCAGTTACAACGACCTTGCCACCACGCTTGATTTCCACTGCATCGTTTCCAAACGTCACACGCATCCCAAGCTTGCCGACACGCCGAATGGAAAACAGATTGTACTGCAGTTCCGGCACGTACAACACGTTGTTCACCACGCTGTTGATTTGCCGTCCTCCAACCATCGACACCATCTTGACGGTTCCAGAATGACGACCATTCCAGAAGCGTCTGCGATTGGGACTGGCTGGCCCAGCTTCACGTTTTAGAGGCAATCGGCCTTGTGCACCATATGCTCCGATGCACCCGAATTCATAATCCAACGGAATTGGTTTGAATTCTTACCTCCGTCCGTCGCATCACCATGTGGCTTCATTACGAATGTCACTTCAGAACCGGCAGCGTTTGCTTTCGCCTTCTTCGGCTTCCCGATTTACGCTTCTCGTTGTCCTTCTTCATGGGGCAGCTCGCCTTCTTTTAGCCTACTTTCCCGCAGGAAATGCACTTCAGTTTTGATCATTCTCCGTAGAATGCCGATTCGCCTTCACAAAGTCGAACGTGCACTGTTCCGCCGGTATTGTTTCGAGAACAGTTACCAACTTTTAGAATGATTTTGGCATGGTTTGAAGCAAGTTAAATACCACCAACCGCTCGTGCATCACGATGTCCGCTGAGGCCAGCTCCCGGATGATTTGCTCGAATCGCAACAGGTGCTCTTCCATCGGTTCCGCTTCGCTGTACTCCATCACGGCCAGTTGCTTCAGTAGGTAAAACTGACCGGAAATTCCCTTCTTCGCGAACACGTTCTGCAACGCTGCCCAAATCGCCTTCGGAGTGGACTTGCCCTTGGTGTAGTCCAGCTGCGAATCAGCGATTTGGGGTAGTACACAAATTATGTCACGCTAAATTTCTACTTTTTCGACCCCCTCACCCCCCCCCTTTGTCACGTTTTTTGTATAAGTCCTTCGAAAATTTTGTAAGGCCTGTCACGCTTGGCTTGACCACCTCCCCCCCCCCCTTGGAGCGTGACGTAATTTGTGCATGACCCCTCTCCACCAGCAATGACTTGCCACGTGCTTCCAGAAGTTTCCACTTCGCTAGTCTTGTCTCCTTCTGAGCCTTCTGCTGCGTCGTGGGTTTCCCACCGAATGCAATCGATCAGCTAACTTCAGTAACGTTTCCACCCGGAAACTCCAATTCGGCAAGTTCTTCCCGTCAAAATGCCTTATCAGTTCGGCTTGCATTTTCTTCAGTGAAAAATGTTTGGGCTTTTTCGCAAACTGTTTAGCTAGCTGGCGTACGAGGGGTCCACCAATTTGAGAAAACCGAGACAACCAAACTTTAGTTTTAGCATATACTAGCGATCAGTGTCATAAAATTGGAATTGTAACGCTGTGTGCCGATAGCGGCCTGGTTTCAGCGAGAATTGCTCTTGTCCATTCCACAGATCACAGTGAGTCAGTAGAAGAGGAGAATCCTTATTACTAATTAATTCGTTTATAGAGCTTAGTGACATTTGAACACACGTAGACTAGCATACGCTCGTCATACACAGTTTGTTTTTGTTTTCCTTAAAGAAACTTGCACACGCTTTCCAGACTCATCAAAATGCATATGGAAATATTACCCAATTTGAAAAATTTACACCCGGTTTCTGGGTGTTTTTCGTGACTGAGTGCATATTGTTTTCCTCTAAGGTTCACAACTACATCTACACTAGGGCACCTATACCATTGGGCGTGATAACCACTATATGCATAAATTGTAGCTAGAGCACCATGGTTACATGGGTAGTTCACAAGTTTCTTTTAGGGCAATTCTTCAAGATGTAATCATTTGCTGCATGGTTTTCTTACGGAATTCCTCTACATATGAAGTAATAAATCTTTTTCTCGGATTTTACGAAACGGTTCTTCCGAAATAACTACAAACTACAGTCAACTTTCTCTTACTCGATATACCGTATCTCGATAGCGAGTTAGATTGTTTATGGCAAACAGTTGGAGCAAAAGGAATAAAAGTATTATTTAATAAAGGAAATGCAAAGTGGGCACCTTTAACTTTTTACACAAATCCAAAGCAAATTTCTTCGGCTTTGAAAAAGGCAATAACTTATTCAAAGTAGATCTTTTTCACTGTGTGTCTTATTGATAATGATGATTAGCTATGAAGAAAAAAAATATGGCTCCGATATACGATTGATCGATTGATCACAATAAAGCACTTTATTTTGGCTATAACTCTACATATAAAGTAACTCAATTAGCTTTTGGTTTTATTCACAGCTTTGAATGGTTTGATTTCATGTTTCCGGTAATCTTTGTCATCGTCATGACACTCTTTGAAGCAGCCTCGACAGAATAAATCGCCTCCGCAGCCTACACAACGAATAACGGCATCCTCATTGCAAATGGTACACCATGGGAGCTCCTCTATTTCGGACGGATCTAATGGAACCGGAATGTCCAGATTATTCAATTCGTCTTCATCGTCATCCATTGGGTGCTTTTTGGCATCAATAGCCGCTTCTTCCAGAAATCGGGTGGCTAATTTCTTGGCAGCATCTTCCTCATTCTCCTCGTCTTCGTCGTCAGAAGAATTTGGTAGATCCTTTTCGGCAAATGGTTTTTCTTTGCTAGATTCATCAGCAGGGATATCCCTCAAAGCTGCTAAGCGGTTTTCAATGTCGTCAACTGCCGCCAACCGATTATTATCCATGGATTCGTGTATTTCCTTTTCTTCCTCGAATTGTTTCATAAGATCGATGATTTGTTCCTCCTCGCTACGACCATCTTTCTTCAACAGAAAATTCTTATTCGCTTTTGTGTAATCCTTATACTCAATTCCTCTTAAAGCTGCTAGCCTTTTCTCCATGTCGGTAAGACTGGTTCCAGCACTTGATGGGACTTCTGAATTGGGCAGTTGTTGATCGGGTTTGTCATCCTTTTGCTTCAAAGCGGCGAGTCGTTCCCATATTTCGGTGTCCCTGTCAGGAATTACTTCCGATTCCGACTTAATGGATACGGGATTAATAATGTTTGTTGCAACAGGAACCACTTCTTCAACTGGAACATCTAGGATCGAATTGTCGCTGCAATAGAAATCAATTAAGAAGCTTAGTTATTTTGGAAACCAAAGAACACTCAAGTAATGGTTTAAAGCGACAGTTATAGCGACTTTCCAGAAAAAATATAGGTCATTTAATTTGTTAATCTTAACGAAAACAAAACTTGTGTTTCTACTCATTACTCTAGAAACGTTAAAAGTAGATTGAAATCGTATTTTATCTTGTCTTAAGTACTCTTCACTCTTCAATAATCCAAAAACTTGCTAAGAATCTTTCAAAGATTTCTTTCGGCGAGATACTGACCGGATTCAAGGGAAGATCGAATCACATTGAGAATTCTGACAATTTTTGGCAAGGTATTTGATGAGATGCTTGGTAGGTATATCTATAAAATCTATGAACCATGGCATATCTATAATACGTACTTTGCGGGAATCCTAGTGATGTTTTTGGCGATATGTTTGATTTTTGGAATATCGCTAAAAAATTATTACGTAAAAAAAAATCATTGGATTTTTTAATGAATTGGCAAATTTGTCTTGAAATTCCTAGCAGATTCGAAGTCTTTAGCTAGAACTGAAAAAAGGGCGACAGACCCAGCGGCCTTCAAATTGCTACCTATTTGATAACTCCTCGGTACATATTGCATCCGAGAGACCACACCCTAACACATTGTTCGGCCTCAAGCTGCATTAAAACTGAATCCTGCTTTATCTACAACATACACTTAGCAAAACCATCTATAGTTTACTGTTGGCGAATAAAGTCGGAGATCTCAGTATGTTATGTTTAGTTACTTTTTTAAGGATATCTGGAGATACTTATTGAGAAGCCTCATTCGATATTAGTCCTTGATCTAAACCCTTGTTACGAAATGTTTTGTGCATTTCTAAGAAATTTGATCCTCGACCGATTTCTCTAGAGATTCTAAATTTATTATTAATAAGATTTTTGGTGTATATTTCAATTTTTTGAATATTCGTTTGATGATTTTTGCTTTATTTTTAATAAGGTTATTGGCGAAAACCTTGGGAATGACATTTTGGAATGATGACAAATTATTTAGCGAGATTCATTGGGGAACATTCACATTTTGTGTTGTAAGATTTTTTGATGGTTTCCTTACTTTGTTTTTTTTTCTTGAATTCAACGACTTTACCCAGAAATTCATCAAAAATCTCTTTAGGAACCAGCCAAATAATATGCCTTACATAAAATTTCAAAGGTTTATCTTTAGGAGAAATCCAATAGACAATCAATTTTTGCTTTTACTACCAATTTTGCTGTTTTGTGGATATTTTGTCTACAAATACATTCGCGCTGCGGAAAATTTCTCATAATTCTTTTGAATATAGAGTTTTTTTTTGGCAATTCTAGAGGGTACACGGCAGCCCTGACACCAACGGTAATTTCAATCATAAATCTGTGTAGCTAAAGTATACAATTTACTATATTATTAAAGCTATTCAAATACATAAATGTTCAGAGAAACAAAAAATGATACAACATTTATTGTATCGGTTATTTTTCCCGGTTTTATTTATAATCGGTTATTTTTTCCCGGACCTCAAGTGAAATTCCCTAACATTCACAATCTTTCAGGTCGGAAAATTATTTCTCTGGCTTTCCAGTTATTTCATGGCTTCTTTATGATTTTCTTTAGTAATATCTCCTGCATATTTTGAAAGTTTCTGAAAAAAAGACTTAGACATTTTCCTACAAATAATCTTTGAAGATGTGCTTGGAAAATTTCTTAAAAAATCTCTGGAGTAATTCCGGAGGTGTCCTTAGAGGAATTTCTGGCATAAATCTTAAAAGAATTCTTAACGACAATGATGTAGGATATCTGCTAATCTGCTAATCTGCTAATATCAACGCACCCCCTAGCCATGGCCAATCTGCGTTGTTTACACAAACATCCCTATAAACCCCACGCTGAGAAATACGTTTACCGAAAAAGGCGTTATGAGGTTCTGCACTGCATTCTTGTATTGGATTTACTGTAATGGCATTGTTGTTAGCAATTCACAAAAAGTGAAAGAGAAAGAAAACATGATTTGTGCAGGCGGAGCCCCATAGGCTATGCTATACCAGTTAGCACGCCCGACGCACACCGATGACAGAGTGGGTAGGCCCGCACCATCGTCCCGCCCTTCTACCTATTTATGAGATATGCAATTCTGTCAGGGTGTAAATAGTTATTATTATCCATGTAATCAAATTGTAATGCACCGATTTACGTCCTTAAGGTGGGAATATTTGCGTGCCGGGTTGGCACATCTTCCTGTTGTGACATCACTTCGCCACAATGGCTTGGAGGTTTTCTTCTTCATTTCGGTTGTTCTGGAAAGATAAGAAAACAAGGTAAGGAAGGGGCCACACCACTCCACAGAATGGCGGCCCATCTGATATTAGTTTTGTGTTAAATAATTATTGTTGTGAATAGAGATCCTGAAAGGGAGAAATGCGAGTAGGCGGTAAGCCGCCAATCGAACCGTCAAAATCCCCATTAGCTTTCAATACTATGCCTCTATCAGAAATTATTATTATTATTTATCTTTATTAGAGTGGCTTTTCGCCCTTGGCGAGTTCACCACTTTTAACGACTAAAATACTAGCCAGATGGGCTAGCCTAGACGGAAAAAATAGAAAGTTTTCACATATTTAACGTTACTAGTTACAGTTAACACATTCAAACAAACAAGTAAAATGAAAGGAACAATACTACAAGTTAAGATTGGAATTGAACAAACAAAGAAACAACATATTTTTCTAGCTAATGAGGAGGCTTTTTGCATCTTGCATGGAACTTGCGTTCCGTTTTGTGATGTCCCAACGTTTGACATTCACGCGCTTCCTCTTCTTGTGTTGTAAGGTCCGTAATTTTTCTCTTGTTTCGGCCAATTCTGGGTCTGTCCAAAAACCGCCGAGGACTGGTGAGCCCCGTGATGGACTTGTGGAACCCGATTTCGTCGTGGGAACACCGTATACGGGAAAAAAGGATTTTTCCCCTTCGTCTCTGTGATGAGCCGCGTAAAGGAGTACAACGGGTGCTAGAAGGAGCACCCACCAGCCTTTCAGCGGAAAATCCTCGATGTGCCGTCGTGTGAGGAAGGAAAGTTTGAGACTCCTTTTTCCCAAGGTTGGAGTATGCGGCAAATCCGGCTACGACGGGTGCGGGAGAAGACCACCAATCAGCTATTGAACCGATGAGCGACCGGCAGCCGCGGGGGTAGCAGTGTGGATTCGGAGAGATGGTTGATCCTGTCAGCATCCCTGATTCAGGCAAACGATATGCCTTATGTGGGAAGCTGTTTCTCTCCTCCAAAAACGTATCGTGTCGGAGGGGGGATCGACTGACAGCTTGGGGTGAGTCGGGTATGAAGTAGCTTAATTATGCCCAATTTAATGATTTTTATTTCTTTTCAGGCTCCGGTTTTCTTTCTTGTTGTACGAGTGGGGTCATTCAGTTTGTTGATAAAGTCGCAGACGTGGAACTTACCATCTATGTTTTGAGTGCTCAGAGTGCCCAGTTACGATATTTTGTTGCTTTTTAATTGCGTTGTTTCTAGATGCGGGCGTGGGTCTTATCTACCAAGTGATTAGGGTGCCCAGGGGAGTCAGTTTCCTTCATTTAAAAAACACAGCCGCAGACGTGGGACTTACCACCTGAGTTTTGGGTGCTCAGGGTGCCCAGTAACGGTATTTTATTGCCTCAATAGTAGGTCAACGTTTTCACTGGCGTAGACGTGGGACTTACCACCCAAGTTTAAGTGCTTGGGGAGCCCAGTTACGCTTGGGTTATCCAATAACTCTAGAGTTCTGTTGGCTGGATGAAAAAAATCTGTTAGATTTCGTCGAAAAGTTTGGCATCTTTGAGGAAACGGAAAAGCACAGCCTCGCTGGATCTATCGTCCTGTAGGCTCGTGCGAATGCTTCCCATATCGTACTGCTTTCTCAGGAGTTCCAGAGTAGGACAAGTGTACAGGAAGTGTTCAACGGAGTTGTGAACCTGGCAAGTCTCGCAGATTCTTCGGAAATTCGGTCCGCCACTCATCGAGTGAGAGACTCGTGTATGCCCCGTTCGAAGTCGGGAGAGGATAACTTGTTCCCTTCTGTCTGGACGATCTTTCCACTTTCTAACGTCCCCTTTAATCTTCCTGGTGAAAAGGTTCCTTTCGCTCTGCCACTTTCTCCTCCATGCGTCGTTAACTTTTTCCCGTAGCCACAATTTGAGATCGGCGCTCGGGACGATGTCGGTCAGACGCTCGCTGTCTCTGCCTGTATTGGCACACCTATCCGCTTCCTCGTTGCCCGCAATTCCGCTGTGATCGGGTACCCACATCAGCGTGATGTTTTCTTCGTCATCAAGCACATCCTGTATCTCCTGAATCCAAGGGTGCTTGTTAGTGTCCGATAATATTGCTGCGATTGTGCTAGCTGAGTCGGTGGCGATGAGTACCGGCCCGATAAGGTCCGACGGTTGCAAGATTGCTTGAAAAATGGCAGCAGCTTCTGCCGAGAAGACCGAGCATTGGCTAGGAAGACTCCTGCTTTCCCGAAAGCCGATGCCGCACCAGCCTATCCCCACTTTCCCGAGAGCCTTCGACCCGTCCGTGTACCGAACGTTGTATATTCTGTACTTTGTTCTGATCCGGTCCAGGAAAAGGGCTTGTGCGAGCCTTGGGTTGCCACCTTTCTTGAGTTTTTGCTTCAGATAATTGTCCACCTTTATTTTCCTGGCAGACCAGCTTCTGGCTCCGTTACGGTGTCGCTCAGATACCGAAGGGAGCTCTATGCCGGCCACGGACCTAAGGATCTGGTTGGCCTGTATTTCGATACAGGCTTCCGATCCGTCGTTCTTGGTTCTTTCCAAGAAACAGATGGCCCTACTGCCAATATTGTTAGCCAATTTGTATCGGAAAGGCAAGATTCCGGCTTCGGCACAGGCCGAGTCGGCTGGCGTAGAAGGCAGATGTCCCGAGATTATCCGGATCGCGTTGTTGTAGGTTCCCCCTAGGTTGCTGATCAGTTCGTCGAAGCGTTGACTCGTTATTTCGATCCCGTAAAGCAATCGGCTGTTAACGATTGCGTTGGCAACTCGGATTCTGGACGTTCGGTCGCTTCTTTTCCTTTTGCCGGATATCAGCCTCAGCAAGTTGATTCGGGACTTGCATGCCGATCGGACATTATCGAAGTGGGCTTTGAAGGAGAGGTGTCGATCGAGGGTGACGCCAACGATCTTAACGGTTTTCTTGTTTGGAATGGCAGTACCGTTGACCGTGATTGGCTTTTTTGGTGGTTGATGTTTCGAATTGCAGATGTGGAGTCTTGCACATTTGGTTGCTGAGATTTCAAAGCCCACTTTGATTGCCCATTTGGCGACTGCATTTACGGCTGCCTGCAATTTTCGCCTGACCATCTTCGGGTGTACTCCTGTCACTAGCAGCAAAATGTCGTCGGCGTAGACCAGCACGAATACACCTTTCGGCAAGGATTGGAAGACACCATTCATTCCCACCAGAAACAGCGTAACGGCGATAACCGATCCCTGTGGAACACCGGTTTCTTTGGGGATTTCTTTGGATTGATGATTCCCGATGCTAACCCGGAAACGACGGTTGGTTAGAAAGTTTTTAACGAAGCTGGCAAGATTCCCAGTAACACCCCAGTCCATTAGGCACTTTAATATCCCCGGGGTCCAGGCTCGGTTGTAGGCCTTCGCCAAGTCCAGGGATGCCATTTCAACGTGTTCATTCCTTTTTAATGCTCCATTGAGAATGTCCCCAAGGGCCGCGAAATAGGTTCCGGTGCCGAAACCTGCCCGGAAAGCGTGTTGACGGTTGTCCAGAAGATCGTTTTTTTTTCGAGGTATTCCACCAGTCAGCGATTTGCCATGCGCTCCATCATTTTTGCCAAGCAGCTTGTTAAGGCTATTGGGCGAAAATCGCTGGGGTCGTAGTTTGTACCACAAGCCTTCGGAATCGGCACTACCAGGCTGCACTTCCAGCTGTCGGGTAGGGTCCCGGCTAACCATTCGCTGTTGATTAGGTCTAGTGCCTTTCTTTTTCCTATCGGGGGTAATTTTTTCAACATCGGATAGCCAATCTGGTCCGGACCGGCGGATTTTCCTTTTGACTTGCTCAGGGAAAAGAGGAGTTCGTCCATGGAAAATTCTTTGTTAAAGTTCTGAACGGGGAAACCTGGCACTTGTGTCATAGCAAAGGCGGCATTGGCGGGTTGGTGTTTTTTTTGAAAGTCGAGCGGGTATCGATGAAAGGACGAAAGGTCTCCAAAGTAGTCGGCCAGGGCATCAGCGACAAGGATTGGATCCCGGGTCGTCTGGTTACCGGATTTGAGGACTAGACCTCTGGTTTGGCGCTTACCCTGAATGGCGTTCACCCTGCTCCAGTGTTGCGATGGATCTTCTTCGTGAACAATGATCGACGCATCTTCGCGATCCAACATTCGCCAAAATTCATTTTTCATTTTTGCGTCACGAAGAGCATCGCAAAAAGCGAACGGATGCAAAGCCGAAGAAGCAAAATGAACACACCGATAAGTGGTTCGCGAAGCCTTTCCACTTGTAGGATTCATTTATCCACGCGCTGTTCATTCTGGTGATTCATTACAAGGTTGCTTCTTCTCGTAAAGTCAAGCAAACACTCCACGCTAAGCCAGCTCCACGCAGCGCATGTATTAAAACTACATAGAATAAGGCAACCAATGCAGAACTGGCTGACTGAGTGAAAATTCTGTGTAGGTCACACTCATTCTGCGAGTTGCCGACATGTTGGCCTTCGGCTGTGCAGGGATCGATGGAAACGGAACTGTCAATGATCTCCCGCGCGGCAGGTAACAGGTAGGTTGGTAAGATGGGGAGTTTTCTGAGATGTTTTCTAGCGAAAAGCCGGAAGATGGTCGCAAATGCGAATGTTTTTTCCCCATTTGCGTCCACTTCGGCTATTCAAATGAAAAAATCTCTGAAAAACTTTAAAATTGGAAGTGAATTCCGCATTCCAAGCGTTCCTCCTCTGAGCTCATTTAACTCATTCAGTTTTGTTTACCACCGTTTGCACAAAACTGTGTACAGCCCCTTTGCACAGAACCTGTGCTGCACGAAAAGAGGCCAATTTTGTGCGCTCGGCACTCATTTTTGAGCGGAGCAAGTTTAGCGTGATTGATGCGAGCCCGTATGAAGATGATCGAAATGAATATTTTCCTGCTCTTCGCGAAGAACAGGCAGCATGGATCGTACCGTTCACATTACCGAGCGATGGAAAATCACACGATGATAGCGTCGGGAGAAATAGCGATCCGAAAATGAAACACGAACGAATGAAGCGCCCGAACGGTTGTTTGTGTTTATTCGCAGATTCTGTTTTTATGCCTACGAAAATTCATTGTGCCTCGCGTTTCCGATCGTTGTTCAGCAACATTGCCCTGCTCCATAATTCCGCGGAGGACTGGTTATCGTTGATTTCGTCAAGGAAACTCGTCCACGATTTTTCCTTGGCTTCCCGGATGATAAACTTGCATTTGTTGTTCGCGTCTCGGTATTTTTCCATCGCGGCAATTTTCTCCGGGGGGTCGGCCGGTAGTCGTCTGGCTGCGCGGAGTGCTTTGCGTCTTGCTTTGACCGCTTTCTTTGTGGTCTCAGACCACCAACAAAGGGCCCTTCGCCCGGGGGTGGGACTAGTCCTCGGAATGGCCGCCGTAGCGGCCTCGATAATGCTGTTCGAGAAATGATCGATAGAAGACGGAGGAGAAGACTCCAGAATTTCCTCCATTCTGTCTTGGAAGATTTTCCAGTTGGCTTGGTCATAAAGCCAGCGAGAGGTCGACGGGAGGTTTTTGGCGGTGATGAGTTCAATTGGATCCATATTGGGAAGTGATCGCTCCCCGACAGATCGTTGTCCACGGACCAAAGCAACCGATCGATGATGTTGTGGGACGCTAGCGAGATGTCAATAGATGTTTCTACGCGACCACGGATGAAGGTTTTACAGCCATCATTCAGGATGCATAATCCTGTTTCGGTTGCGGTTTCAAAAATCGCGGAACCTCTGGCATTGTTAACGCGACTGCCCCAGGTAGTGTGGTGACCGTTGCCGTCTCCAAGGATGATCTTTGGGTCAGGTATCTTATCGAAGGTATCGATCAGTCGGTTCTTTAGATTCGTTAATTTCCCATTGGGAAGATAGAAGCTAACGATTGATATCGGGAAAGGCCACGAGATTTTGATAGCTGCAATGGGTAGATCGGTGTCCAGTTGTAAGATCTCGTATGGAATTTCGTTGATAGTCCCTAACGCAACCGAGTGGTAGAAATTGGACCCTCGAATTGCATGCCAGGAGTACTTTCTTCCCAATCTGCTGTTCATAATGTCTACAGAGGCTTTATGGGTCTCCTGCAAAGCGATGACCAGGGGCTCGTGTTGATTTACCAACATTTCCAGGTTCGACAAATTGTTGAGAAAACCGTTTATGTTCCACTGGAGAATCAGTCGAGCGTTTCGATTGACATTAGGGTGCGAGTGCGTACTAGAGTGGGTCTCGGAGAGTCTTGAAGAAGGGGAAGGTGCTGAGATGCATCTTCCATCTGCGTTTGGGTTGTTACCTGTCTCGGATCCTATTTCGCCCGCCGAGTGTTGAAAACGGTTCAACCGTTCCAGTCCCCATACAGCTGCTGGTCGGCTGTCGCCCCAACTACTCGTGGTCTCCAGATTAGAGTTGGAATTAATATCAACGTCACAGGCAATTTCATGGGAAAAGGCAAGTTGTTGGGACTTACCGCCTAGGTTGGAGTGCATAGGGTGCCCAAAGAGGTCGACAGCCAAACTTGCTCTGTTGGTAGAACAACAAGGAGCCAATAAAGCGCCGGGGCCCAGCGAAGAAGCGATATAACTATCGTATTTTTCACTGTTGGTGAGGCAGTCTGAGGGGAGTTTTCTGATGTTGCTTATTCGGTTTGGTTCGACAGTCGATCTAGGTCCTTCATCAGTAGGCGACACTGGATCCTTGGAGAAGGTGCCCGTAGATGCGTTGGCGTGTGAAGTGGATGATTCCCACAGAGGTGAGGAAGACTGTGGCGAGCTTGGTGCGGTATAGGGTGCCATGTTACCCATCGTAATTGGATGGTCTGGAGCGGTTGGTGTAGGAGATTTCCCATGGGTAGGGGGTTGCTGATTCGAGAGGGGACGTTTTTTAGCTAGAGCTCCGTCGAGGGGGCACTTAACACGACCCGCCAGAAGAGGAGATGGCTCATTGTTGTCTGGTGTTGGACTTCTGGGGTGGGGCTTACCACCCGAGACCAGGAGTTCGGGGTGAGGCGATCAGCCTTGATAATGGTTTTTCGAAGTGAAATGATCCTCAACTCTACTTGACTGAGGTTGATAATAGAATGATTCGTTTATTCAAAGTTTCGTTTAACATTAGGTCCTACTGGAGGTAGCTGGATATCATATGCATGTATTCGTGTGAGCGATCGATAACGATCGGTATCGAGAAAGAAAGAGAGAGAATGAATGCACATGTGGAGAAGGCAGTTTCAAGGCTGAAGGCACTTGGTGATAACTTACCGACTGTGCTTTGAGAAATTGAAATATGAGTATGACACATTATTGTCATGTCAGATTTGTCGAAACGGTTGGTGGTCATCGTCCTGCTTATGCGTACATTGCATGTGTCGCCTAAGCAGTTCGATGCTATGGGAACGTTTTGACTTTCGCGGTAGGTACCACTGGTGTGGTCCTTCTAGAAACTATGGTTGCTATGCGGGATTGGATGACATGTGGAATACAGATGCCACACCATCCCCCTAAAGGAAAATGTTCGTAGAACATATAAAGTATGCCATATGACTCCAAGTACCTCTCACAAAATAAGTTGGTTTTTCGTTAATTTTTCTTTGTATATCACATGCTGTTTTTCGGTTGCGATATAATTTGTTGTGTTATTGATCTATGGAAAAGTTAATGTTGAAATTGGAATTTAAATACTACATTTTAAAAGATCATCAGATACTCTTTCCCCTTTAGAAAATTTAGTTTTTAAATTTAAGTAGTCGTGATTTATGAACTTCTATACATTTGTTTTGGTCATTTGTAATTGTAGCATTCGATACTGTTGTAGTAATGACTTTATAAGGTCCTGAACTGACTTGATCGAGTTTAGTTCTATTTTCTTGCTCCAAATAAACAATATCACCAATTTTGATATCCGTGTTTCTAACATTTTCATTTAATTTATTGGTTCTCTTCATTTTTATTTTTCGTATGGCATCTAGAACTTGGGTATGAGCAATTTGTAATCTGAATTTCATTTCTTTTTCGTAGGAATCATAATTGTATACTGGGTTTATTTTGTTTTGTACTATTTCAAAAGAGTTTAGTTTCTTACCAAATACTAGTTCGAACGGTGTGTAATTGTGGTCAAGGTTAGGAGTTGTGTTATACGCAAAAGAGTAGTATGCAAGCCAATTATCCCAATCATTAGATCGATCGTTACAGAAATTTCGTAGGTATTCATTCAAACACCTATGATTTCTCTCTAACGCACCAATCGTTTGTGGATGGTAGGCGGCGGAACAAGTGTGAGTTATTTGCAGAGTCTTGCACATCTCATCAAAAACAGCTTTGAATTCTGTACCTTGATCAGTTTTAATTTTTGTCATTGGTCCATATATTAATATGCAATGTTCAACTACGGCTTTTGCCATAGTGGCTGCTGTTTTGTCCGAGACCGGTACTAATATGACAAATTTTGTGAAGTCGCATTGCATTGATACTGCATATCGATTTCCATTAATTGAAAGCGGAAACGGTCCTACAGTATCAACTGATACTACTTCGAATGGTTTAATGGGCGTTGTCGTGATTATGGCTGGGGTTTGTACGTGAGTAAAATGCTTGTTAATTTTACAAAGTTCGCATTTTTTTACGTAATTTGTAATAGTTTGTTTCATATTTGACCAATAGAAAATTGGTCGTAATTTTCTGTACAAACGGTTTATTCCTGGATGTCCTCCGAGAGGAGTGTTATGATACTGGTGAAGAATATTTTCAATATCATTCAATTTTGAAATTATTTTTGGTCTATCGTACAACATTATAGTAACATTCCTAAGAATTTTGTTACCTAATTCCTTAAATGTATTGACATCAATATATTGGAAAATTTGGTCATTTGTAGCCAATGCAAAATGATTAGGCTTTTTCGAGCTAAATTTAATAGCATTTCTTGTTTTTGTTTTCTTATTTGTGCGCACATTTATATTTGTATTATTAATTGTAGGGATCCCTTTATCAATTTTTCCGAATGCTTTCTGTAGCGTGGGTAATAAATTTAACAATTCGAGATCTTACTCTAAAGCAAGACTCTTTTTGTAGTTTTTATTGAATAAAACTAAATTAACCTTATTTGTATTCTGGTTAACAACGAAGTTAAGCTTAGGTAAGTCAAAAGTGTCACGACCTGTAATGGCATCATACACTCGGAATTGATCAGGTTCCGGTGAAGCCGATTGAACGATTACAGGTGTTGGTTTATTTCTAGTCATTGACCTGGTTAATATATACATACTTTTAAGTTCTTGTACATCTAGATCTACTCTGGAGAGTGCATCTGAAATAACATTGCTTTTGCCTTTTATATATTGTACTACGAAGTCATATTCTTCCAAGTCCAATCGCATTTGTGTTAGCTTGGATGAAGGGTCTTTCATGGTAAATAAATAAACAAGCGGTCGGTGGTCGGTTTTAATTACAAATTTTCTGCCATATACATATGGTCGAAAATATTTAATCGCCCAGTGGATAGCGGCTAGTTCACGCTCTATAGTTGACTTATTCGCTTCACCTTTCGTGAACGTTCGGCTGGCGAATGCCACAGGTAATTCGATATCGTCATACTCTTGAGCTAGAACTGCTCCACAAGCCACTTTTGAGGCGTCAGTCGTGATAATGAAGTCTTTCTTAAAATTTGGGAATTTTAAAATTCTTGGTGATAATAATTGGTGTTTTAATGTAAGAAATGCTTTCTGGCATTGTTCATTCCACTCGAATTTTGTATCCTTTTTGGTAAGGTGGTTCAGTGGGTGTGAAATCTCGGCAAAATTAGGTATGAAACGTCTGTAGTAGTTGCAGAATGCAACAAATCTACGTGTTTCGTCAGCATTTTTCGGTACTGGGTATTGTTTTATAATTGAGTACTTAGTTTTATCAGGTTGTACTCCTTCCTGTGAAACGTGATGGCCAAGAAATGTGACCTCTGATCTGAAAAAACAACATTTTTTCGGATTTAATTTTAAATTGCAACTTCTCATCCGAGCAAAAACGTTGGAAAGATTATTAAGGTGATGACTCAACGAACATCCAATAACAATTATGTCATCTACATAAAGGAATGCGCATTCGGGTGGTAGGCCACTAAGCGCCAGCGTCATCATGCGCTGAAAACTGTTCGGACTAATGTTTAATCCAAACGGAAGCCTAGTAAACTCGAAATGACCATTCCCTGCTGTAAATGCTGTGAATTTTCTACAATGCTGGTGTAAAGGAATTTGATGAAATCCAGACATTAGGTCAAGAGTAGAAAAGTATCTTGCTCTGCCTAATTGGTCTAATATTTCATCAATCCTAGGTAACGGAAATTTATCTGGTACGATTTTCTTATTTAGTTGTCGAAAATCAATAACTAATCTCCATTTTTTATCATCGGAAGCCGTTTTCTTTGGAACAAGTAATATTGGGGAATTGTATGAAGAAATTGAAGGTTGAATAATATTTTGATCTAACATGTTTTGAACTTGTACTTTGATTTCAGTTTTTTGTGCTTCCGGGGTTCTGTAATTTTTAATATAAACAGGAGAATTGTCATTCAGCAAAATTTCCTGTTCGTAAAAATTATTTGTAGTGAGGCTATCGTCTTGTAATGTGAATATGTCATTGTATTCCATACATAGACGTTCAAGATCTGGTTTTATTTTTGGGTCAATATTTTTTAGTTGTAACTCGCGTAGCAATTGTTCGTTTCTTAGATTGTTCGTTGTGTGTGGAGAAATCTTATTGTGGTAGCAATAATTTCGCAATGGTGTCATATTCGGAAAGAAGTTTTCGGGAATAATCAAATTATCATTCGTAGTGTTGATAAATTTTAAGAATTTGTTGTCGTTATTAATTATGCAATTTGCATACACTAATCCGGGTGCTATTTCGTTGGATATGGTAACCATATCTTCTGAGAGATCAGGCAAATTAATTTTTTTAATTATTTCACATCTTGGGGGAATAATATGTTTTGTTTTTGCTTCGTTAAAAATTGGAATTGAAGTAATATTGTGGTGAGTTTTAATTGTAAGCATCCAAGTGTTGTAATCTATACAACACCTGTATGCTGTAAAAAAGTCTCTTCCCAAAATTCCATCCGTGGGGATTGGGAAAGTGTTGTCCACTAAATGAATTTTATGTTGCAAAGACTCTTCGTTAATTTGTAATTTAGTAATGATACTTCCATAGGAGGTTACAGTACCATTACCTATTCCAGAAATTGTGCAGTTGTCATTTGGATTATAGTATTGTTGGGATTTAATTTTACTGATTTTCAGAACGGAAATGTCTGAGCCACAATCAACTATGAAGCTACATTGTTGCTCGGAACCTTCAATATTTAAAAGTACAAAATTAGTTTGGGCAAGGTTTATCGCATAAACTGCCCCTGGGGGATACCTAAAAAATTTTGAGGTGCATTTTGATTGCTTTGGTGGATTGCTGGGGATACCTGGGAAGTTTGCTGTATTTGCGGGAGATTTTGTTGCTGTGGCATTGGGTGTTGTGGAATGTGTTGAGCTAAAAACATTCCGTGATGCGCATTAAAATGTCCTCTCTGTGGATATGATCCACGATGGAGGTACGACCCTCTTGTTTGTTGGTCATTTCTATTAAAATTTCCTCTGTTGTGAAAATTTCCTCGCTGATGATGATAATTTCCACGATATCTATGCGAATTATTGTGGTTTCCTCTAGTGTTGTAAAAATTTCCTCGACCGTGATTAATATTTCTACCGCGATATTGTGAATTTGTACCTCTTAGAGTAAAGATTTGAGCGTTGTGTGTCGTGGGAGTTGGTTTGTCATTTTCCATTAGCTTTTGTACCGCATCAGAAATCTTTGAAAAGGTACCAGCTTTCAAAATAATTTTAGTGTCACTGCTTTTGGTTCCATCAATTAGAGCATCGACGCCTTTTTTTGTTGCCATAATACTTGCTCTATCTAAAGGGATTTGTTCCCTGACGTAGGTAGCTTTAAGTTGTGCCGTCAGTTTTTCCACTTCATTGCAGAACGATTCCGCAGAATCTTTCTGTTTCACGGCTTTGAGCTTGGCAATGATATTATCGGAAGTTGTTTTTGGTTCACAGTGTTGTTTTATTGCGTTTAAAATGCCTTGTAAGTCGTTGGCTTCAGCAATGACTTGACGGGCAACGCCCGTTAGTCGAGTCTTGACGAATCTTGTTACGGTAACCTGAGCTGCTGCCTGCTGATCGGCAGTAGCCCCGGCGAATGTATTTACGACAGTATCATTAAAAAGGTTCACTGCGTCGATAAATGATTCCAGATGTTCAGGTGTACCGTTATACACTGGTACTAAGCTAGTGCCAAGTTTAATATCAACAGTCGGGGCTGCCATGATTGGTGGTATGACTCTTCTCAAATTCACTTTTGCTCGTAATTTAGCCAAAAATAATAGCACGTTTGCAGCAGTTTTGAAATCCACTGCATCGGCTTTAGCAAAAGGTAGTTTGCTATTAACAAGAAGAATTATTTCATTATATTTTTGCCTCACCCCTCTAGTGTAGAATGTCAATTCGGTTTCATGAAATAATGCTTCGTTGTAAGCCAAAATGGTATTCACGTCATTATATATAATTTTGGCTCTATTCTCTTTTGCATGTAAAAACTTTTGTGAGTAATTTCTTCTAGGTGCTTTTGAAAAATTGGTTAAAATTGAGTTCAATTCTGCTATTCTTAGTTCCAAATCACTCCTTACTTCTTGTAAATCCATAAATGGGATTGAATTCGATAATCAATATACATTTACACCGTTTGAACTAGATCCATTGGTTTGGGAATTTACTCAAAATTTTTAAAGTTACCTAAAATTAACTCAATATTAATGATTCACATCTAGCACAAAGCACGACCTTGGGTTTTTTTTCTTCATTACCATTAAAAGGAACTTAAATTAGCATGTTGCAGGTCATTTGTAAGTTTCACTTTTTCAATTGTTTAGCGATAGCGGGAATTGAGGACGATCACTGGCTCACCTGTTAATCGGTAACATCGAAGAACACGTCATTCATTTACGGGTGTCGGGTGTTGAAATGTTGATACCTCCCGTTGTCGCTATCCTCCCTTGGCCGCTCTATGTTGCCGATTAGCCATCGAACGGGCCACTCCAAATTGCCGTTTAGCCCTGGGTTTAATACACTTTTGAAGTCACTGCGCTCCTGCTGCTGACGTTACGGATTGCATTACTTCATAGTCAGCCGTTGATGTATGTAATACATGGTCATTAATTGGCATAATACACTTTTGAAGTCACTGCACTCCTGCACGGAGAAAACGGAAAACCTATATTTGAGTATTTTTTAACTTACTTTTGAGTTATTTTTCTCTCCCCATTTCATTCGCTCCTTCTATTGTTGTCAGAGAGCGAAGAGCAAAACAACCCAAAAACCGAACCTTAGTGCGTTACCTCAAATTTGAGTAAGTGGCACAGTACTGGAAGTTGAGTTATTTGATCTGCCGGTTGAGTGAAAAGAACTTAGCCAGTAGGTATTTTTTCGCACGGCTGCAAATGAAAACAACTTCTACCCCGTCAACTCAAAATTAGGTTAACGCACGAACCCCCGGAATTGAGTGGAATGAACTCACTTTTGAGTACTTCATTTTCTCCGTGTGCTGCTTACGGACGTTACAGATTGCATAAGTCGTTGATTATGTTCTTCTTGCACTTTACACGTTTTCGATATTGGCCACACTTTTCGCTGCCTTTAAAGCATTTCTGCGGCTTTGTAACTTGAGTTCTTTATAACATAGAACTATCACTTGTATTGCAACTAGGACAAGGATTAGCCATAGCTTGAATTCATGGTTCTCGTGTAGTTCTTGGTGTTGTTCCAGAATAGTGTTTATTTCCACGTTAGTTCCACTCGTGGTTATTTTTGGTTTTGAACTGCTTTTGCCCATTTTTGATTTTCACTGATAATATACTGTTAGCATTTTCCACAACGTATAAGCAAAGCACCAAAGGATAATCGTTGTTATCAGGAACAGAACTTTCACTAACATGATGTGTTCAAATATTTTAGTACAATTTTCACTTTGATTCACAGTCCGGTCGCCATGAGGCGATCAGCCTTGATAATGGTTTTTCGAAGTGAAATGATCCTCAACTCTACTTGACTGAGGTTGATAATAGAATGATTCGTTTATTCAAAGTTTCGTTTAACATTAGGTCCTACTGGAGGTAGCTGGATATCATATGCATGTATTCGTGTGAGCGATCGATAACGATCGGTATCGAGAAAGAAAGAGAGAGAATGAATGCACATGTGGAGAAGGCAGTTTCAAGGCTGAAGGCACTTGGTGATAACTTACCGACTGTGCTTTGAGAAATTGAAATATGAGTATGACACATTATTGTCATGTCAGATTTGTCGAAACGGTTGGTGGTCATCGTCCTGCTTATGCGTACATTGCATGTGTCGCCTAAGCAGTTCGATGCTATGGGAACGTTTTGACTTTCGCGGTAGGTACCACTGGTGTGGTCCTTCTAGAAACTATGGTTGCTATGCGGGATTGGATGACATGTGGAATACAGATGCCACAGGGGTGCCCAGGAAGCGCCGGTTGGCATGTTGCGGTTTGAATTTGATGGCTTGATAAAAAATGGCTGTCTGACTTACCCATCGTGATTGGATCTTCAAAAGAGGTTGTTGTAGGATGTCCCCCATGAGCATGGGTTTGTTGGTTCGACGAGAGGAGTGTTATTTTGATTTTGTTGGAACGAGATTTAGCTAGAGCTTCGCTGCGGTGGGGCTTAATGCAACCCGCCGGGAGGAAAGATGGCTTGGTTTGGGTTGATGAAGAGCGATTGGAACGGGTCTTACCACCCGAAACGGAAGTCTCGGGCTGCCCAGGAAGCACCGGCTGGGGTGTTGATGGTTTCGTTTGTTGGCTTGACTCCCTCGAAGTCCTTCGGGGGACGAGGATTTCTCCCCTTGTGCGTCCCGAAAAACGATTGAGTTTGACTCCCACGTGGTCCGTAGGGGAATGGGTGTTTATTCCCTTATCCGTCCCTCTTCCAGACTTCCCCCAGCGCCAAGGGTTATCCACCAGTTCCGGTGTGGAGAAGTCGTCCGCACTGGAGGGACCAAGGCTACCAGGGGCTCTCGCTGGGGAAAAGCTTGCATAATTTATGTTTTCGTCCGACGAACGCCGGGGTCGATTCGACTGTTCCGGTTGGGTCCTGACTTCCGGTCTGTCGGCGCCCCGACTGTTCGTGGCACTATTTTCTTCATCCGAAATGCTGGACAAATGCCGGGGTCGATTCGATGGTGCTGGTTGGGGTATAGCTTCCAGTCCAAAGGCGCCCCGACTATTTGCCATCAAAAGCGGACAGTTGGTTGTTGTAGGGTCGGTAGGTTTGTTGACGGAGGAGTTTTTGCTGGGAGAGAAAGCTATTGTCTATTTGACCGGTTACGACCGGTAGCGGGTAGTTGTCTTTTATGTTTCGGCAAGGGATCGTTTCCCCTAGCATTTTCCAAGGGGGAAAGTTTGGTTGCTGTTCTTTTGTTCGCTGCTTTAGTGGGTTTAGAGTTCGTTGGTGTTTTGTGAGAAGAGTCATTCGGGTTGGAGATGATAGTTTTCGGCCTGGGTGTGTCGAAAGATTTGGCTGGAATAGTATTCGATGAGACGACTGGAGATGGATCGCTATATTCCTCATCACTTATATCGGCAGTTGAATCCAAGGCGGAAGTTTTTTCCTCTGGCTCGATCGGATCCGTCTCCGACATCGTTGAGGACGATAAGTCCAAGATGCTGATGACGGCACCGTCTTGGTTTGTTGTAGCGGGTGGGTTGATGTTTAACGATTTCTCTGCCGGCTGGGTGGCAGAGAGAATGCACTGTTTTAAGTCGACGATCTTTGCATTTGGTGGTGAGATCGTTGACATCGATTTTTTCATCGATTCGAACTCTTCCTGCATCTTGAGGTTTTGCGTGTACAGGTGCTTCATCGCGTTGGAGAACATCTGTTGTTGCTGTGCGAGAAAGGCTTTCATATATGGAGGGCACTCGATGATAGTATCCGGATTCGGCGATTGATCGGGCTCTGTTGTTATATGGGGTAGACCATTTAACATGGCTAGCTGCTGCTCCAATTGAGCGATCCGGTTATCTCGGCTTTGAAGGGCTTCGATAAGAGAGTCGATTCGCTTAGTCAAGGCGACTATCTCCGCATTGGGGCTCGTAAACTCATTCGTACCTGGGGGCGAAATTCCTACCACGGCTGCGGTGGTATTCGGGGCCAGAGGATGGTTTTTACTCTCCACAATTCTTGCGGCCTGCCCGTAGGAGACCTCTTGATCAACCCGCACTCTCTCGATGTCGACCTGGCGCTTGAATTCTGGACAGGATTTTTCGCTGATTCCATGGTCGTTCGATTTGCACTTTCCGCAGTAGACCGGACTGTCACAGGGTTCCTCTTTCGACGATGGGTGCCCTTGGGAGCACTTTCCACAGACAGTGGTGTTTTTGCACCACTTCGACGTATGGCGAAAGGCCCAGCAATTAAAGCACTGCATAGGATTCGGATAATACGGTCGGGTATGGCACCGTATGTAACCGAAGTTTATAAATTCGGGTCGGCATGTACCACAGAGAGTGAGAATCAAGGTTGGCGTGTTTATTCTCTCTTCGCCACTTCCGGGTCTAGTGATGCGACGCACTTCCTTGACGTTTTGATCACTAAGCTCCGGCTCGAGTGTCTTAGTGTCAACGTTGACGACGTAACTGCATGATACTACTAATCGAATTTGATTATGTACCGGGTGCTCGATGACCTCAACCTCAGTTCCATCGTCCAGCCTACTCATCTCCAACAGCTTGTTAATCGAACTTGTATTCCTCGTCTTTATAGCGTAAGATTTACCACCGGCCTCCGGGAAAGCCCCTTCGATTCTGCCACCGACGATACGCTGAATGGATCTACGAATGATGAACGGGACGATCGGCAATGGGGCGCCGTTCTTACCTTGGATACGAAGGATTTGTAATTGACCAAATGCGCCGTCAGGATCCATAAAATCCGGCATCGTGCGTCTGCCTGGTCCCAGCATGTTTTTGGCAGATAATTCCTGGCTCAACGGTGGAAAATGGCTCCCGTCAGGGGGCCATCCCGAGCTGGATGCCATCCCTACAACCCCGAAAGGCCTTTTTTTTTTTTAAAGGATATTCAGCGATGTTTTCCTTGTTTATCGCGCACACCAAAAATTGGATCACCCTAACACCCACGGAGATTGTCACCGAGTAACACTCACTGAAGCCGACGATAGATGCTCCGAACACAGGCTCACCGAGGACTCAATCACTCCTACCGACCCGAGAAAGCACTCACTCTCTTCGTCTGTTCAACAAGAGCAATAGACGCACAAAAAAGAGTACCAAATAAAATTAGCTTTTCACACGACACTTGGGCAGATACACACACCAGAAATGGTGGCTAGACTCGGGATTGTGTTCTCTCTTCTTCACCCTTGCCTTTCACACCCCCTTTGGTACCGAAACGAGGGTTCAACAAGGTTCACAGATGCGCACTTCTCTTAGTTCATACACTTTTGGCGCCTGTTTGTTTCTTTCCCCTCACCACTTATTTGTTTCTTCGTCCCCCTTCCCGGTATGTTGGGATTGAAGGGGATAAGATACACTGGTGGGACCGGAGAAAACTAGGTTCCCTCTGGCCGCCAATTGTCACTCACTTTCCAGGCTGAAGACCCCTTCCCCGATTTGGGTAGAAGGGGCCCGCGACACACAATCGCGCGAGTATCGATGCTTCTGGAGCAAAACAGGTAGGTATACCGATCGCGTAAAAAACACGTACTTCGCGGAAATGGTACACGAAACTAAACTTAATCCGTCTCGCGGAATAACACACGTTAAGATCCACCCGTTAAAAACGGAAACCCGTGGATAAAAATTAACGTATTAACACAAACGGTTTAAAAACTGTGATTGGTTAAAAATCGACCAGCGATTAGAAAAGCGACTGCACACAAGCGCTGCTTGATGCTTTCTGCTCTATCAGAAAATTCTAATAAATCATAATTTATTCTCCTACACCCTCCCTAACACAAAGTATTCCTATTTAATAAGACAAGTGCAAAAGCACAGATAAAAGTGTGGGACCGCATCGAATCATGTTGATGCCCTCAGAGCACTTATTCTTCGATTTGCGAAATATGAGTCCGCTGAAAACACCGACCCGACTCGACGCAATCGCGCACCTCTACCGGCACCTCCGCACATGTGAAAACTTCTGCGATAATCCTGTGGTGTGAAAGAAATGTGCAATATTACTTTGATTTCAATCCTAACTTCATGACCTGTAGGCTCTACGCGTATGATTGTTTATTATTTAGGCTAAATATACATGTTTATATCTGTACATCAGAAAAAAACGAAAAACGACTACGAATATCTTGCAGCGTAAAGTTTAAGTGATCAAATATTAATCCTCTCTTCGACCCTGCACTATACTAACCTCCTAATATAACGCAAAGCTAAAGATTCTTTCTTGCGTTACACAATCTGGACAAGAAACCATTTTCAAATACCTCCCATAATTTATGCGAGGCAAAACAGATTCCACTTTCTACGTAATGTAACGTAATGTAACCCAGCATAAACAGCTGCCCAACTCTCCAGACCTGCGCCCTCCAAGATCCAAGGTGCTGCTGCCTTACGTTCAAAACTTCTTTCCTCAAAGTCAGTCTATCAATTCCGAACTCTATTGGATACTACAATACCAATCAGACCCTATTCCTGACAAGACACAGAGTCATAACCCCAATGTGATGGATTTGCCCAGTAAATCCACAACCTCGTCCTAACCCCTCTTACGTTTTGCTATCCTCGAAAGTCACCCATATTGATGCTTGGCAAAAAGTATCAGTATTCAATCCACAAATCCCAAATTACACCACATTACGTTGGTCCGTTTGGCGTCGCCGGTGGATACCTGTTCTGACATTCGTTTCTTTAAAACCACATTTCAACCATGTCCCCCCACTTTATCAATACGAATGTTGACGAATCACGATAATCTGAAGATCGTGACCAGAACGGAGGTAGGATAAATCACTAGGGACCAACTACCACCAACGACAATGATGTAGGATATCCTTAGAAATTTCTGATGGAATCTCTGGAGAATTTATCAGATGAATTCTGGAAGATACGAGAATCTTGGATGTAGTCCTGGGCAAATCGAAGGATGAATCACTGGATAAACTTCTGGATGACTTGAGACTTTCTTGAAAAACATGGTGAAACATTATTTGGATGTATTCTTGTTGGAAAGCCTAAAGTTATTTCTGTGGTTATTCATAGAAAAATTACAAGATAAATTTGGAATGTATTTTAAACGACATTCTTGGAGCAAATCCATTAAAAATAAAATAAAAACAACTAAATGTTCTTCTGAACAAATGTTTAGAGTAATATTTGAAGGGAACTTTGGGCAAATTTGTGTTGAAAATAATTGACATCACAAGGAAGGAGGAATAAAAGAAATAACACTTCTTATAAATATTTTTCGATAAATGGCTAGTTAGCTTTCATAAGAAGTCGAACTCTTATCGCCTAGATCCGGTTAGGTATGTCTTTGTTTGGTCTCTTCTTTAGGCAAGACGTCTCTAAAAAAATACTTTTTCAAGGCACTCAGTCGCTACCAGCCCTGTGTTCTTAATCAAACCTTAATTATTTTCTTTTACAATAAACTTGTAAAAATTCCTATGAAAAACTTACGTTTTGGACTTCGATGAAATTGCTTCGCTAGTATTGGGATTTAATCTAGATTTGGACAATTCGTAACATCGTAAGCAGACGTCTTTTGATTTTCCTTCGATTTTTATGCGAAATTTCAAGCATTTCGAGCAGAATGAGAACTTACAAGACGGACATCCATTCTGCAAAAAACAATCTTCAGGTAAATACATTTGAAAATAGATAATTTGCCATCTTACCTCTTTGAGGAAAAACCCAAATTTTTTTGTACACCCATTACAAGCCATAATATCATTTGTTTCAATTCGATACTTTCTCAACTAAAACTTTTTGGGTGAAAATTAGGGATCAACTTCCACTGATAACAAAAAGCATTAATCATCGATTTGTCGAATTACGAACGGGAGAGCAAAACAAAAAGAAAAGGGGAGTTCATCATACACGGAGACGGAATTTAACTCAATTTTGGGTTGTTTTAACGCAATTCCGTAGTTAAGCCCAATAACTCAATTTTGGCTAAATTTCCAAGGTCCCCACTAGGTAGTTTGGCTTTAATTCCATTAGAAAAATATACTCAATTTTAGGTTGATTTAACGCAAAATTGAGTTCTTTCGACCCAAACATAAGAAAAGTTGCATTTACCCAAATTTGGCTTATTGGGCCAAAGTACCCCCATTGGGTAGATGTAGCTCTCTCTATTTTTGACAACATTCGTGTGGGAGAAAGAGAAAACCGAGAGATTTTGGGTTGAAACTATAATCGATATACTTAATTTTGGGTAAAGTAAACTCAAAAATTAGGTAAAAATATTGTATACATCAGAAAACAACTACTGTGAATCTAACACCCATTTTACATCACCTTTTTTTTATTTTCCGTGTTGGTGGGAATCTAACACCCAGTTTTTGTACCGGTGTTAAAAAATGGAGTGACTTTGTACAGAATAACATTTTCCAATGGGAAAAAATGTTATAAAGTTATTTTTATTGGCGAACAGGTAAGATTAGGCGCGATACATGGAAAAGATAGCATAAGGGTAAAACTGTATAGCCATTTCGGATTGTCGTTTTCAATCCGGAGTATCTGAAATAACCATCTTTATTCGTCGTTTGGCAAAAACTGCACGATAAAATTTTGACGAAACCCTCTCAGATCTTTAGTATAGACCTCAAATTGACCCTCAATTGGGAAATTGAGAGGCGACGGTTGAGACTTTATTTTATGGAAATTTTCGAAATTGATGAAAAAAAATAAAAATTGTTGTTAAAAATTGCCATCTTTATTCGTCGTTTGGCAAAAATTGCACGATAAAATTTTGACGAAACCCTCTCAGATCTTTAGTATAGACCTCAAATTGACCCTCAATTGGGAAATCGAGAGGCGACGGCTGAGACTTTATTTTTTGGAAACTTTCGAAATTGATGAAAAAAATTAAAAATTGTTGTTAAAAATTGCCATCTTTATTCGTCGTTTGGCAAAAACTGCACGATAAAATTTTGACGAAACCCTCTCAGATCTTTAGTATAGACCTCAAATTGACCCTCAATTGAGAAATTGAGAGGCGACGGCTGAGACTTTATTTTATGGAAATTTTCGAAATTGATGAAAAAAATTAAAAATGGTTGTTAATAATAACCATCTTTATTCGTCGTTTGGCAAAAATTGCACGATAAAATTTTGACGAAACCCTCTCAGATCTTTAGTATAAACCTCAAATTGACCCTCAATTGGGAAATTGAGAGGCGACGGCTGAGACTTTATTTTATGGAAATTTTCGAAATTGATGAAAAAAATTAAAAATGGTTGTTAATAATAACCATCTTTATTCGTCGTTTGGCAAAAACTGCACGATAAAATTTTGACGAAACCCTCTCAGATCTTTAGTATAGACCTCAAATTGACCCTCAATTGGGAAATTGAGAGGCGACGGCTGAGACTTTATTTTATGGAAATTTTCAAAATTGATGCAAAATATTAAAAATGGTTGTTAAGAATAACCATCTTTATTCGTCGTTTGGCAAAAACTGCAAGATAAAATTTTGACGAAACCCTCTCAGATCTTTAGTATAGACCTAAAATTGACCCTCAATTGGGAAATTGAGAGGCGACGGCTGAGACTTTATTTTATGGAAATTTTCGAAATTGATGAAAAAAATTAAAAATTGTTGTTAAAAATTGCCATCTTTATTCGTCGTTTGGCAAAAACTGCACGATAAAATTTTGACGAAACCCTCTCAGATCTTTAGTATAGACCTCAAATTGACCCTCAATTGGGAAATTGAGAGGCGACGGCTGAGACTTTATTTTATGGAAATTTTCGAAATTGATGAAAAAAATTAAAAATTGTTGTTAAAAATTGCCATCTTTATTCGTCGTTTGGCAAAAATTGCACGATAAAATTTTGACGAAACCCTCTCAGATCTTTAGTATAGACCTCAAATTGACCCTCAATTGGGAAATTGAGAGGCGACGGCTGAGACTTTATTTTATGGAAATTTTCGAAATTGATGAAAAAAATTAAAAATTACCATCTTTATTCGTCGTTTGGCAAAAATTGCACGATAAAATTTTGACGAAACCCTCTCAGATCTTTAGTATAGACCTCAAATTGACCCTCAATTGGGAAATTGAGAGGCGACGGCTGAGACTTTATTTTATGGAAACTTTCGAAATTGATGAAAAAAATTAAAAATTGTTGTTAAAAATTACCATCTTTATTCGTCGTTTGGCAAAAACTGCACGATAAAATTTTGACGAAACCCTCTCAGATCTTTAGTATTGGTTATTATTAACAACCATTTTTAATTTTTTTCATCAATTTCGAAAATTTCCATAAAATAAAGTCTCAGCCGTCGCCTCTCAATTTCCCAATTGAGGGTTAATTTGAGGTCTATACTAAAGATCTGAGAGGGTTTCGTCAAAATTTTATCTTGCAGTTTTTGCCAAACGACGAATAAAGATGGTTATTCTTAACAACCATTTTTAATATTTTGCATCAATTTTGAAAATTTCCATAAAATAAAGTCTCAGCCGTCGCCTCTCAATTTCCCAATTGAGGGTCAATTTGAGGTCTATACTAAAGATCTGAGAGGGTTTCGTCAAAATTTTATCGTGCAGTTTTTGCCAAACGACGAATAAAGATGGTTATTCTTAACAACCATTTTTAATTTTTTTCATCAATTTCGAAAATTTCCATAAAATAAAGTCTCAGCCGTCGCCTCTCAATTTCCCAATTGAGGGTCAATTTGAGGTCTATACTAAAGATCTGAGAGGGTTTCGTCAAAATTTTATCGTGCAGTTTTTGCCAAACGACGAATAAAGATGGTTATTATTAACAACCATTTTTAATTTTTTTCATCAATTTCGAAAATTTCCATAAAATAAAGTCTCAGCCGTCGCCTCTCAATTTCCCAATTGAGGGTCAATTTGAGGTTTATACTAAAGATCTGAGAGGGTTTCGTCAAAATTTTATCGTGCAGTTTTTGCCAAACGACGAATAAAGATGGTTATTATTAACAACCATTTTTAATTTTTTTCATCAATTTTGAAAATTTCCATAAAATAAAGTCTCAGCCGTCGCCTCTCAATTTCCCAATTGAGGGTCAATTTGAGGTCTATACTAAAGATCTGAGAGGGTTTCGTCAAAATTTTATCGTGTAGTTTTTGCCAAACGACGAATAAAGATGGTTATTCTTAACAACCATTTTTAATTTTTTTCATCAATTTTGAAAATTTCCATAAAATAAAGTCTCAGCCGTCGCCTCTCAATTTCCCAATTGAGGATCAATTTGAGGTCTATACTAAAGATCTGAGAGGGTTTCGTCAAAATTTTATCGTGCAGTTTTTGCCAAACGACGAATAAAGATGGTTATTCTTAACAACCATTTTTAATTTTTTTCATCAATTTCGAAAATTTCCATAAAATAAAGTCTCAGCCGTCGCCTCTCAATTTCCCAATTGAGGGTCAATTTGAGGTCTATACTAAAGATCTGAGAGGGTTTCGTCAAAATTTTATCGTGCAGTTTTTGCCAAACGACGAATAAAGATGGTTATTCTTAACAACCATTTTTAATTTTTTTCATCAATTTTGAAAATTTCCATAAAATAAAGTCTCAGCCGTCGCCTCTCAATTTCCCAATTGAGGATCAATTTGAGGTCTATACTAAAGATCTGAGAGGGTTTCGTCAAAATTTTATCGTGCAGTTTTTGCCAAACGACGAATAAAGATGGTTATTATTAACAACCATTTTTAATTTTTTTCATCAATTTCGAAAATTTCCATAAAATAAAGTCTCAGCCGTCGCCTCTCAATTTCCCAATTGAGGGTCAATTTGAGGTTTATACTAAAGATCTGAGAGGGTTTCGTCAAAATTTTATCGTGCAGTTTTTGCCAAACGACGAATAAAGATGGTTATTATTAACAACCATTTTTAATTTTTTTCATCAATTTTGAAAATTTCCATAAAATAAAGTCTCAGCCGTCGCCTCTCAATTTCCCAATTGAGGGTCAATTTGAGGTCTATACTAAAGATCTGAGAGGGTTTCGTCAAAATTTTATCGTGCAGTTTTTGCCAAACGACGAATAAAGATGGCAATTTTAACAACAATTTTTAATTTTTTTCATCAATTTCGAAAATTTCCATAAAATAAAGTCTCAGCCGTCGCCTCTCAATTTCCCAATTGAGGGTCAATTAGAGGTCTATACTAAAGATCTGAGAGGGTTTCGTCAAAATGTTATCGTGCAGTTTTTGCCAAACGACGAATAAAGATGGTTATTATTAACAACCATATTTAATTTTTTTCATCAATTTTGAAAATTTCCATAAAATAAGGTCTCAGCCGTCGCCTCTCAATTTCCCAATTGAGGGTCAATTTGAGGTCTATACTAAAGATCTGAGAGGGTTTCGTCAAAATTTTATCGTGCAGTTTTTGCCAAACGACGAATAAAGATGGTTATTATTAACAACCATTTTTAATATTTTTCATCAATTTTGAATATTTCCATAAAATAAAGTCTCAGCCGTCGCCTCTCAATTTCCCAATTGAGGGTCAATTTGAGGTCTATACTAAGGATCTGAGAGGGTTTCGTCAAAATTTTATCGTGCAGTTTTTGCCAAACGACGAATAAAGATGGTTATTATTAACAACCATTTTTAATTTTTTTCATCAATTTCGAAAATTTCCATAAAATAAAGTCTCAGCCGTCGCCTCTCAATTTCCCAATTGAGGGTCAATTTGAGGTCTATACTAAGGATCTGAGAGGGTTTCGTCAAAATTTTATCGTGCAGTTTTTGCCAAACGACGAATAAAGATGGCAATTTTTAACAACCATTTTTAATTTTTTTCATCAATTTCGAAAGATTCCATAAAATAAAGTCTCAGCCGTCGCCTCTCAATTTCCCAATTGAGGGTCAATTTGAGGTCTATACTAAGGATCTGAGAGGGTTTTGTCAAAATTTTATCGTGCAGTTTTTGCCAAACGACGAATAAAGAAGGTTATTCTAAACAACCATTTTTAATATTTTTCATCAATTTTGAAAATTTCCATAAAATAAAGTCTCAGCCGTCGCCTCTCAATTTCCCAATTGAGGGTCAATTTGAGGTCTATACTAAGGATCTGAGAGGGTTTCGTCAAAATTTTATCGTGCAGTTTTTGCCAAACGACGAATAAAGATAGTTATTATTAACAACCATTTTTAATTTTTTTCATCAATTTCGAAAATTTCCATAAAATAAAGTCTCAGCCGTCGCCTCTCAATTTCCCAATTGAGGGTCAATTTGAGGTCTATACTAAAGATCTGAGAGGGTTTCGTCAAAATTTTATCGTGAAATTTTCGCCAAACGACGAATAAAAATGGCAATTTTTAACAAAAATTTTTAATTTTTTTCATCAATTTCGAAAATTTCCATAAAATAAAGTCTCAGCCGTCGCCTCTCAATTTCCCAATTGAGGGTCAATTTGAGGTCTATACTAAAGATCTGAGAGGGTTTCGTCAAAATTTTATCGTGCAGTTTTTGCCAAACGACGAATAAAGATGGCAATTTTTAACAACAATTTTTAATTTTTTTCATCAATTTCGAAAGTTTCCATAAAATAAAGTCTCAGCCGTCGCCTCTCAATTTCCCAATTGAGGGTCAATTTGAGGTCTATACTAAAGATCTGAGAGGGTTTCGTCAAAATTTTATCGTGCAATTTTTGCCAAACGACGAATAAAGATGGCAATTTTTAACAACAATTTTTATTTTTTTCATCAATTTCGAAAATTTCCATAAAATAAAGTCTCAGCCGTCGCCTCTCAATTTCCAAATTGAGGGTCAATTTGAGGTCTATACTAAAGATCTGAGAGGGTTTCGTCAAAATTTTATCGTGCAGTTTTTGCCAAACGACGAATAAAGATGGCAATTTTTAACAACCATTTTTAATATTTTTCATCAATTTTGAAAATTTCCATAAAATAAAGTCTCAGCCGTCGCCTCTCAATTTCCCAATTGAGGGTCAATTTGAGGTTTATACTAAAGATCTGAGAGGGTTTCGTCAAAATTTTATCGTGCAGTTTTTGCCAAACGACGAATAAAGATGGTTATTCTTAACAACCATTTTTAATTTTTTTCATCAATTTCGAAAATTTCCATAAAATAAAGTCTCAGCCGTCGCCTCTCAATTTCCCAATTGAGGGTCAATTTGAGGTCTATACTAAAGATCTGAGAGGGTTTCGTCAAAATTTTATCGTGCAGTTTTTGCCAAACGACGAATTAAGATGGTTATTCTTAACAACCATTTTTAATTTTTTTCATCAATTTTGAAAATTTCCATAGAATAAAGTCTCAGCCGTCGCCTCTCAATTTCCCAATTGAGGGTCAATTTGAGGTCTATACTAAAGATCTGAGAGGGTTTCGTCAAAATTTTATCGTGCAATTTTTGCCAAACTACGAATAAAGATGGCAATTTTTAACAACAATTTTTAATTTTTTCATCAATTTCGAAAATTTCCATAAAATAAAGTCTCAGCCGTCGCCTCTCAATTTCCCAATTGAGGATCAATTTGAGGTCTATACTAAAGATCTGAGAGGGTTTCGTCAAAATTTTATCGTGCAGTTTTTGCCAAACGACGAATAAAGATGGCAATTTTTAACAACAATTTTTAATTTTTTTCATCAATTTCGAAAATTTCCATAAAATAAAGTCTCAGCCGTCGCCTCTCAATTTCCCAATTGAGGGTCAATTTGAGGTCTATACTAAAGATCTGAGAGGGTTTCGTCAAAATTTTATCGTGCAGTTTTTGCCAAACGACGAATAAAGATGGCTATTTTTAACAACCATTTTTAATTTTTTTCATCAATTTCGAAAATTTCCATAAAATAAAGTCTCAGCCGTCGCCTCTCAATTTCCCAATTGAGGGTCAATTTGAGGTCTATACTAAAGATCTGAGAGGGTTTCGTCAAAATTTTATCGTGCAGTTTTTGCCAAACGACGAATAAAGATGGCAATTTTTAACAACAATTTTTAATTTTTTTCATCAATTTCGAAAATTTCCATAAAATAAAGTCTCAGCCGTCGCCTCTCAATTTCCCAATTGAGGGTCAATTTGAGGTCTATACTAAAGATCTGAGAGGGTTTCGTCAAAATTTTATCGTGCAGTTTTTGCCAAACGACGAATAAAGATGGTTATTCTTAACAACCATTTTTAATATTTTTCATCAATTTTGAAAATTTCCATAAAATAAAGTCTCAGCCGTCGCCTCTCAATTTCCCAATTGAGGATCAATTTGAGGTCTATACTAAAGATCTGAGAGGGTTTCGTCAAAATTTTATCGTGCAGTTTTTGCCAAACGACGAATAAAGATGGCAATTTTTAACAACAATTTTTAATTTTTTTCATCAATTTCGAAAATTTCCATAAAATAAAGTCTCAGCCGTCGCCTCTCAATTTCCCAATTGAGGGTCAATTTGAGGTCTATACTAAAGATCTGAGAGGGTTTCGTCAAAATTTTATCGTGCAATTTTTGCCAAACGACGAATAAAGATGGCAATTTTTAACAACAATTTTTAATTTTTTTCATCAATTTCGAAAATTTCCATAAAATAAAGTCTCAGCCGTCGCCTCTCAATTTCCCAATTGAGGGTCAATTTGAGGTCTATACTAAAGATCTGAGAGGGTTTCGTCAAAATTTTATCGTGCAGTTTTTGCCAAACGACGAATAAAGATGGTTATTCTTAACAACCATTTTTAATATTTTTCATCAATTTTGAAAATTTCCATAAAATAAAGTCTCAGCCGTCGCCTCTCAATTTCCCAATTGAGGGTCAATTTGAGGTCTATACTAAAGATCTGAGAGGGTTTCGTCAAAATTTTATCGTGCAATTTTTGCCAAACGACGAATAAAGATGGCAATTTTTAACAACAATTTTTAATTTTTTTCATCAATTTCGAAAATTTCCATAAAATAAAGTCTCAGCCGTCGCCTCTCAATTTCCCAATTGAGGATCAATTTGAGGTCTATACTAAAGATCTGAGAGGGTTTCGTCAAAATTTTATCGTGCAGTTTTTGCCAAACGACAAATAAAGATGGCAATTTTTAACAACCATTTTTAATTTTTTTCATCAATTTCGAAAATTTCCATAAAATAAAGTCTCAGCCGTCGCCTCTCAATTTCCCAATTGAGGGTCAATTTGAGGTCTATACTAAAGATCTGAGAGGGTTTCGTCAAAATTTTATCGTGCAGTTTTTGCCAAACGACAAATAAAGATGGTTATTCTTAACAACCATTTTTAATATTTTTCATCAATTTTGAAAATTTCCATAAAATAAAGTCTCAGCCGTCGTCTCTCAATTTCCCAATTGAGGGTCAATTTGAGGTCTATACTAAAGATCTGAGAGGGTTTCGTCAAAATTTTATCGTGCAATTTTTGCCAAACGACGAATAAAGATGGCAATTTTTAACAACAATTTTTAATTTTTTTCATCAATTTCGAAAATTTCCATAAAATAAAGTCTCAGCCGTCGCCTCTCAATTTCCCAATTGAGGATCAATTTGAGGTCTATACTAAAGATCTGAGAGGGTTTCGTCAAAATTTTATCGTGCAGTTTTTGCCAAACGACGAATAAAGATGGTTATTATTAACAACCATTTTTAATTTTTATCATCAATTTCGAAAATTTCCATAAAATAAAGTCTCAGCCGTCGCCTCTCAATTTCCCAATTGAGGGTTAATTTGAGGTCTATACTAAAGATCTGAGAGGGTTTCGTCAAAATTTTATCGTGCAGTTTTTGCCAAACGACGAATAAAAATGGTTAATCTTAACAACCATTTTAATATTTTTCATCAATTTTGAAAATTTCCATAAAATAAAGTCTCAGCCGTCGCCTCTCAATTTCCCAATTGAGGGTCAATTTGAGGTCTATACTAAAGATCTGAGAGGGTTTCGTCAAAATTTTATCGTGCAATTTTTGCCAAACGACGAATAAAGATGGCAATTTTTAACAACAATTTTTAATTTTTTTCATCAATTTCGAAAATTTCCATAAAATAAAGTCTCAGCCGTCGCCTCTCAATTTCCCAATTGAGGGTCAATTTGAGGTCTATACTAAAGATCTGAGAGGGTTTCGTCAAAATTTTATCGTGCAGTTTTTGCCAAACGACGAATAAAGATGGTTATTCTTAACAACCATTTTTAATTTTTTTCATCAATTTTGAAAATTTCCATAAAATAAAGTCTCAGCCGTCGCCTCTCAATTTCCCAATTGAGGGTCAATTAGAGGTCTATACTAAAGATCTGAGAGGGTTTCGTCAAAATTTTATCGTGCAGTTTTTGCCAAACGACGAATAAAGATGGCAATTTTTAACAACCATTTTTAATTTTTTTCATCAATTTTGAAAATTTCCATAAAATAAGGTCTCAGCCGTCGCCTCTCAATTTCCCAATTGAGGGTTAATTTGAGGTCTATACTAAAGATCTGAGAGGGTTTCGTCAAAATTTTATCGTGCAGTTTTTGTCAAACGACGAATAAAGATGGTTATTCTTAACAACCATTTTTAGAATTTTTCATCAATTTTGAAAATTTCCATAAAATAAAGTCTCAGCCGTCGCCTCTCAATTTCCCAATTGAGGGTCAATTTGAGGTCTATACTAAAGATCTGAGAGGGTTTCGTCAAAATTTTATCGTGCAATTTTTGCCAAACGACGAATAAAGATGGCAATTTTAAACAACAATTTTTAATTTTTTTCATCAATTTCGAAAATTTCCATAAAATAAAGTCTCAGCCGTCGCCTCTCAATTTCCCAATTGAGGGTCAATTTGAGGTCTATACTAAAGATCTGAGAGGGTTTCGTCAAAATTTTATCGTGCAGTTTTTGCCAAACGACGAATAAAGATGGTTATTCTTAACAACCATTTTTAGAATTTTTCATCAATTTTGAAAATTTCCATAAAATAAAGTCTCAGCCATCGCCTCTCAATTTCCCAATTGAGGGTCAATTTGAGGTCTATACTAAAGATCTGAGAGGGTTTCGTCAAAATTTTATCGTGCAGTTTTTGCCAAACGACGAATAAAGATGGTTATTCTTAACAACCATTTTTAATTTTTTTCATCAATTTCGAAAATTTCCATAAAATAAAGTCTCAGCCGTCGCCTCTCAATTTCCCAATTAAGGGTTAATTTGAGGTCTATACTAAAGATCTGAGAGGGTTTCGTCAAAATTTTATCTTGCAGTTTTTGCCAAACGACGAATAAAGATGGTTATTCTTAACAACCATTTTTAATATTTTTCATCAATTTCGAAAATTTCCATAAAATAAAGTCTCAGCCATCGCCTCTCAATTTCCCAATTGAGGGTCAATTTGAGGTCTATACTAAAGATCTGAGAGGGTTTCGTCAAAATTTTATCGTGCAGTTTTTGCCAAACGACGAATAAAGATGGCAATTTTTAACAACCATATTTAATTTATTTCATCAATTTTGAAAATTTCCATAAAATAAAGTCTCAGCCGTCGCCTCTCAATTTCCCAATTGAGGGTCAATTTGAGGTCTATACTAAAGATCTGAGAGGGTTTCGTCAAAATTTTATCGTGCAGTTTTTGCCAAACGACGAATAAAGATGGTTATTATTAACAACCATTTTTAATTTTTTTCATCAATTTCGAAAATTTCCATAAAATAAAGTCTCAGCCGTCGCCTCTCAATTTCCCAATTGAGGGTCAATTTGAGGTCTATACTAAAGATCTGAGAGGGTTTCGTCAAAATTTTATCGTGCAGTTTTTGCCAAACGACGAATAAAGATGGCAATTTTTAACAACAATTTTTAATTTATTTAATCAATTTCGAAAATTTCCATAAAATAAAGTCTCAGCCGTCGCCTCTCAATTTCCCAATTGAGGGTCAATTTGAGGTCTATACTAAAGATCTGAGAGGGTTTCGTCAAAATTTTATCGTGCAGTTTTTGCCAAACGACGAATAAAGATGGTTATTATTAACAACCATTTTTAATTTTTTTCATCAATTTCGAAAATTTCCATAAAATAAAGTCTCAGCCGTCGCCTCTCAATTTCCCAATTGAGGGTCAATTTGAGGTCTATACTAAAGATCTGAGAGGGTTTCGTCAAAATTTTATCGTGCAGTTTTTGCCAAACGACGAATAAAGATGGTTATTCTTAACAACCATTTTTAGAATTTTTCATCAATTTTGAAAATTTCCATAAAATAAAGTCTCAGCCATCGCCTCTCAATTTCCCAATTGAGGGTCAATTTGAGGTCTATACTAAAGATCTGAGAGGGTTTCGTCAAAATTTTATCGTGCAGTTTTTGCCAAACGACGAATAAAGATGGTTATTATTAACAACCATTTTTAATTTTTTTCATCAATTTCGAAAATTTCCATAAAATAAAGTCTCAGCCATCGCCTCTCAATTTCCCAATTGAGGGTCAATTTGAGGTCTATACTAAAGATCTGAGAGGGTTTCGTCAAAATTTTATCGTGCAGTTTTTGCCAAACGACGAATAAAGATGGCAATTTTTAACAACAATTTTTAATATTTTTCATCAATTTTGAAAATTTCCATAAAATAAAGCCTCTTAATTTCCCAATTGCAGTATCTTGCAGTATCGTGCAGTTTTTGCCAAACGACGAATAAAGATGGTTATTATTAACAACCATTTTTAATATTTTTCATCAATTTTGAAAATTTCCATAAAATAAAGTCTCAGCCGTCGCCTCTCAATTTCCCAATTGAGGGTCAATTTGAGGTCTATACTAAGGATCTGAGAGGGTTTCGTCAAAATTTTATCGTGCAGTTTTTGCCAAACGACGAATAAAGATGGTTATTATTAACAACCATTTTTAATTTTTTTCATCAATTTCGAAAATTTCCATAAAATAAAGTCTCAGCCGTCGCCTCTCAATTTCCCAATTGAGGGTCAATTTGAGGTCTATACTAAAGATCTGAGAGGGTTTCGTCAAAATTTTATCGTGAAATTTTCGCCAAACGACGAATAAAGATGGCAATTTTTAACAACAATTCTCGAAAACTTATTCAAATAGTCTCAAGTCAGAAAAGTGAATAAACTTACTCTATTGATCCTACGTGTTTCGCAGACGAAATTCCATATGTTCCGCTCCTACCCAACTAGATTTTTCGCTTTTAGAACGTTTAATATCCGGATTTACAAAACGACGAAAGTAAGATTTTCAACTTTTGCAACCTAACCACTACTTTCGCCGCCCGCTGTATAGAGAGACAAAATGACTTAACCACGAATCAAAACAAAACACTACTTGAGCCGATTTTACACTGGTAGAAAAACGTCGAAAGTAACTGTATGAAACGGCTAATCATTTTGTTATAATTATTTTTGTTGAAAATATTAGAAACTACCTAGATTTTGAACGCGATCTGATTGTATGCAAAATTTGAGCGATGTACACGGCAAAAAAGTTTTAAAAAGGTGATTCATTTTAAAACAGTTTTAGAAGACAGGTTGTGATTCTTCTCAATTAGTTTTCTCAAAACCGTATGAAAGTTACTTACGTCGATTTGAAAAAGTAATCGAGAATTTTTAATTTTTTTCATCAATTTCGAAAATTTCCATAAAATAAAGTCTCAGCCGTCGCCTCTCAATTTCCCAATTGAGGGTCAATTTGAGGTCTATACTAAAGATCTGAGAGGGTTTCGTCAAAATTTTATCGTGCAGTTTTTGCCAAACGACGAATAAAGATGGCAATTTTTAACAACCATATTTAATTTTTTTCATCAATTTTGAAAATTTCCATAAAATAAAGTCTCAGCCGTCGCCTCTCAATTTCCCAATTGAGGGTCAATTTGAGGTCTATACTAAAGATCTGAGAGGGTTTCGTCAAAATTTTATCGTGCAATTTTTGCCAAACGACGAATAAAGATGGTTATTATTAACAACCATTTTTAATTTTTTTCATCAATTTCGAAAATTTCCATAAAATAAAGTCTCAGCCGTCGCCTCTTAATTTCCCAATTGAGGGTCAATTTGAGGTCTATACTAAAGATCTGAGAGGGTTTCGTCAAAATTTTATCGTGCAATTTTTGCCAAACGACGAATAAAGATGGCAATTTTTAACAACAATTTTTATTTTTTTTCATCAATTTCGAAAATTTCCATAAAATAAAGTCTCAGCCGTCGCCTCTCAATTTCCCAATTGAGGGTCAATATACTAAAGATCTGAGAGGGTTTCGTCAAAATTTTATCGTGCAATTTTTGCCAAACGACGAATAAAGATGGTTATTATTAACAACCATTTTTAATTTTTTTCATCAATTTCGAAAATTTCCATAAAATAAAGTCTCAGCCGTCGCCTCTTAATTTCCCAATTGAGGGTCAATTTGAGGTCTATACTAAAGATCTGAGAGGGTTTCGTCAAAATTTTATCGTGCAATTTTTGCCAAACGACGAATAAAGATGGCAATTTTTAACAACAATTTTTATTTTTTTTCATCAATTTCGAAAATTTCCATAAAATAAAGTCTCAGCCATCGCCTCTCAATTTCCCAATTGAGGGTCAATTTGAGGTCTATACTAAAGATCTGAGAGGGTTTCGTCAAAATTTTATCGTGCAATTTTTGCCAAACGACGAATAAAGATGGTTATTATTAACAACCATTTTTAATTTTTTTCATCAATTTCGAAAATTTCCATAAAATAAAGTCTCAGCCATCGCCTCTCAATTTCCCAATTGAGGGTCAATTTGAGGTCTATACTAAAGATCTGAGAGGGTTTCGTCAAAATTTTATCGTGCAGTTTTTGCCAAACGACGAATAAAGATGGCAATTTTTAACAACAATTTTTAATATTTTTCATCAATTTTGAAAATTTCCATAAAATAAAGCCTCTTAATTTCCCAATTGCAGTATCTTGCAGTATCGTGCAGTTTTTGCCAAACGACGAATAAAGATGGTTATTATTAACAACCATTTTTAATATTTTTCATCAATTTTGAAAATTTCCATAAAATAAAGTCTCAGCCGTCGCCTCTCAATTTCCCAATTGAGGGTCAATTTGAGGTCTATACTAAGGATCTGAGAGGGTTTCGTCAAAATTTTATCGTGCAGTTTTTGCCAAACGACGAATAAAGATGGTTATTATTAACAACCATTTTTAATTTTTTTCATCAATTTCGAAAATTTCCATAAAATAAAGTCTCAGCCGTCGCCTCTCAATTTCCCAATTGAGGGTCAATTTGAGGTCTATACTAAAGATCTGAGAGGGTTTCGTCAAAATTTTATCGTGAAATTTTCGCCAAACGACGAATAAAGATGGCAATTTTTAACAACAATTCTCGAAAACTTATTCAAATAGTCTCAAGTCAGAAAAGTGAATAAACTTACTCTATTGATCCTACGTGTTTCGCAGACGAAATTCCATATGTTCCGCTCCTACCCAACTAGATTTTTCGCTTTTAGAACGTTTAATATCCGGATTTACAAAACGACGAAAGTAAGATTTTCAACTTTTGCAACCTAACCACTACTTTCGCCGCCCGCTGTATAGAGAGACAAAATGACTTAACCACGAATCAAAACAAAACACTACTTGAGCCGATTTTACACTGGTAGAAAAACGTCGAAAGTAACTGTATGAAACGGCTAATCATTTTGTTATAATTATTTTTGTTGAAAATATTAGAAACTACCTAGATTTTGAACGCGATCTGATTGTATGCAAAATTTGAGCGATGTACACGGCAAAAAAGTTTTAAAAAGGTGATTCATTTTAAAACAGTTTTAGAAGACAGGTTGTGATTCTTCTCAATTAGTTTTCTCAAAACCGTATGAAAGTTACTTACGTCGATTTGAAAAAGTAATCGAGAATTTTTAATTTTTTTCATCAATTTCGAAAATTTCCATAAAATAAAGTCTCAGCCGTCGCCTCTCAATTTCCCAATTGAGGGTCAATTTGAGGTCTATACTAAAGATCTGAGAGGGTTTCGTCAAAATTTTATCGTGCAGTTTTTGCCAAACGACGAATAAAGATGGCAATTTTTAACAACCATATTTAATTTTTTTCATCAATTTTGAAAATTTCCATAAAATAAAGTCTCAGCCGTCGCCTCTCAATTTCCCAATTGAGGGTCAATTTGAGGTCTATACTAAAGATCTGAGAGGGTTTCGTCAAAATTTTATCGTGCAATTTTTGCCAAACGACGAATAAAGATGGTTATTATTAACAACCATTTTTAATTTTTTTCATCAATTTCGAAAATTTCCATAAAATAAAGTCTCAGCCGTCGCCTCTTAATTTCCCAATTGAGGGTCAATTTGAGGTCTATACTAAAGATCTGAGAGGGTTTCGTCAAAATTTTATCGTGCAATTTTTGCCAAACGACGAATAAAGATGGCAATTTTTAACAACAATTTTTATTTTTTTTCATCAATTTCGAAAATTTCCATAAAATAAAGTCTCAGCCGTCGCCTCTCAATTTCCCAATTGAGGGTCAATATACTAAAGATCTGAGAGGGTTTCGTCAAAATTTTATCGTGCAATTTTTGCCAAACGACGAATAAAGATGGCAATTTTTAACAACAATTTTTATTTTTTTTCATCAATTTCGAAAATTTCCATAAAATAAAGTCTCAACCGTCGCCTCTCAATTTCCCAATTGAGGGTCAATTTGAGGTCTATACTAAAGATCTGAGAGGGTTTCGTCAAAATTTTATCGTGCAGTTTTTGCCAAACGACGAATAAAGATGGTTATTTCAGATACTCCGGATTGAAAACGACAATCCGAAATGGCTATACTGTTTTACCCTTATGCTATCTTTTCCATGTATCGCGCCTAATCTTACCTGTTCGCCAATAAAAATAACTTTATAACATTTTTTCCCATTGGAAAATGTTATTCTGTACAAAGTCACTCCATTTTTTAGCACCGGTACAAAAACTGGGTGTTAGATTCCCACCAACACGGAAAATAAAAAAAAGGTGATGTAAAATGGGTGTTAGATTCACTGAACGGAATCCCCCGCCTTGAACTGAATGATTTTCGACTCATCCGAGCCCCATGCCTATTTTCAGACACATTCAGGATGATTTTCATCTCTGTTGGAATCATCTGTTTACAAATCACGCCGAATGAAAATCATCCGATTTTGGAACTATTTTCTCCTTTCAAAAAGATGTTCGAATTTGAATGATAATCATTCATGGATGTAAACAAACCACATTGCATGCTTGGTAATAAAACATCACAATAATTCCAATGGGATAAAAAATAACCAGACGTTGATAGTTCAATGCACTTCATTATTTATTTCCATTATTCACAAATATGAGTTTATCTCATGTCCACAGGCCCGTTGTGACTCCACCAAATCCTCGTCCAAAAACCTTAATTGCACAAAAATACATTATTGCACGAACTGTGTATAAACGGTCTCGATATATCCCTGAAAGTAAAACAGACGGTACTAGTTGCAACCTTGGTTGATGCCAATAAAGATTATTTAGGAGAATTCATTTTAAAATAACAATTACCTACAAAATCCATGATGGAAAAGTCAATACACCATGCTGCTGCCACCATATTTTTACAATGTTTTCAAGCATGATTTGACAGTTGGGATCATTAATTTGCTGTATGATATTTTAGATGGTAATTGAATGATTTTCGAATTAGGACATGGAAGGAAATAAAATCCTTCAGAAACTGTAGGTTATTCATTTGTGTTGACTTCATTCAATTATCTACTTATTGTCATACGGCTATATACAGCAAATCATTACTAAAATGGATGATTTTCGTTCTGTAGTCGGTGGAAGCATCATCTTCTTTCGTAGTCATTCAAAATAAGGAAAATGAAGTTTTGCGGCCATGTGAATTACGAATCATTCAATATAAAGAAGGTGCTTTCGTTCAGTGTTCACAGTAGTCAGAAAACATCGCATCTGAAAGTTTTTCAATGTTTTGCTAGATTTACTAGCTAATCCATATATTTTTCATTGGGTAAGGGTTCCACACGGAGAATCTTACATAACAAATGTTGCGGTTGAAATTACTATAGGGTCCTAAAGCCCTGTCCTAATTTTAGTGCCAAAAGCCTGATTCGCTGCTGACAAGTAATTTCTTGGCCTATCTTGATGCATGGGAAATTCCTGCAAGGAATCGATCAAGGAAGCGCTTTTTTCTTATCGCAGTACGCAGTTGAAAAAAGATGTCAGTTCAAACGGGAGTCGCTGTAGAAAATTTCTGCAAGGAATCGGCGAGAAATTTCTTTAGCGCGTCCTGTTCAGCAGCAAATCAGGCTAAACGCTTTAGTTTAGGCCAAAAACCAGGCCCATGTCACGGGACGAATTCTAGCGTAGTCAACATCTCCATGTGTTTACCCATTTTCTGGTAAATTGAATTGAGAGTGCAATCAGGATGCGAAGTTTTGTTTAATGTTTATGATCCGTAATCGAGCAAGTGTCGCAATAAAATAACTGATTGCTTGCTTGGAGGCTTGCAGGATGCCTTTCAATGTTTTCTCTCCTTCCAAAGCCATCGAAATGTTGAATGTGCTTCAACTTTTTGGCACATTATTAGCTGATTTAACAATTTCAAAAATTGATAATCAAACCATAACAAACAATTAAACAAAACAATGGTCTTTATTTTCACAGTTCTTACAACTGACAGTGGGCGATATTCACTTATCGCCCGGGACATTCTGGCTACGAAGAACACTGTGTATCGATATATGGTTGTCAGGGGCCTGCCAAAAACACATGTTTACTCAATTTTTCAATGTTTTTCGTTTGTTAAAACTATTGACTTCGCAGCACCAATCTGGAGTTCGCCGGTTGGACTTCCGAAGCGAAGTTTTGAACGAACTAACTGTCATTGCTCTGCCGGCTCGGCTTTTATCTCGACTGTTTTAAAAAACTGTCCAACATCACGTCGACGGAAGAAGTTTCACCACAACGGAGGATTTGTCAGTTCGAGCGCGCCAAAATATCCTTCCGATTGAAAATGTGTTGGCGGTGCTTAAGGTGCAACTGTTTGCTATCCATAAATGATGATCGATTTTGTAGTTTTGGGGATGTGATATCGGTTCTACCGGACATAGATGAACTGAAAGTGTATCAACATGCCTGTTGTTAGCAAGCATATGATCCGGATAGATCACCGAATGATCGATATGATATACACCAGAAATATTTTCTTTTCAACGATAGTTTGAACATAGATTGTTCATGGATGCCACGATGAGTCTATCGTGTGTTACCTTAAGTTCGTTGATAAAGAAGAGGAAAATGAGCGAAGTTCTTTTTCTGAATTTTATCGGGATGCACAATAAAAGCCCTGTGGTGCTTTTGTCGACTAAGCGAACGTCAAACATGATCAAAAGTGTCAAGGTTCATTAATGGACCAAAATTTTAAATTAAAGTTCAAATATGATATAACCGATATTTGAGCGGGAAAAATTGCTAAAGTAGTTGCAGTAACATGCTCTTTCGAGTTATTAAATATAAACAAGATTTTATTAAACATTTTAAGACCCTATTGTAGGGTAAATTATGTATTTTGAACAGGCTAAGGATATGTCTGGAAACGACGATTGATTAGCTGCATTAGATACTAATAATTTATTACGTAATGTTATTGCGCAGTTCCCACCTTATTGGACCCCGCACTTCAGAAGTGCGGGCGGGTTCATAAGTGCGGAAACGTCAAACCCTTTGTTTTCGCCGTTGGCGGGCAAGAAAAGGCAGTGAATCGGTTTCGCGCCAACTAAAATTGTTTATGTTTTATCAAAAGCATGTGCTCTCAGCAGGGTTGCTAGTTTGTTTGTTTCATTTGTTTCACGAAAACTTGCTTGTAAAACATTTGTGAAAGCATGTCTGCCATTTGAAATAGGCTTGTTCGATTATAATTAATTGTGACAATGATGCAGTCAAGTGCAAATCTGCATTTGGATAAAAAAAACCGTCGCGTAAATGTACATTTGAAGAACTTTGGGTATGGATCCATTTGCTAAAAAACATATTGGAACCACTGCTTGGTGACCTTCGAAGTGCGATACACAACTTTCCCAATAATCCATTTATCAAAGCAAAGCACAATACTTATATGGGCTTATTCACAAATTTCATAACGCTCAAGGGGGTGGGTGGATGTCCTCACGATGTTACGGCTCATACAAAATTTGTAGAATATTCATACAAAAAGCGTTACGAAGGGGTGGGTGGGTGTCTAAAATGGCCATTTTCAGCGTTATGAAATAAATGAATGAGCCCTATGCTTAATGTCACACTTTACTTTGAGTTTCTGGGAAGAAAAAGCTTACAAACTGTGGTATCAGTTTCCAAAATAGCGTTTTTTGGTGGCGTGTCTGTTATACATTTCGGACACCATTTATACATTTTGGACACCCTCATGTGAATACAATTTGGACAGGGGCGTTATCTCAAAATCCATACAATGGTTTCTTAAAGAGACGATCATATCATAAAACTTTAAGAGTTTGCATGTGCCTTATGCATTTTTTCGTTTATTGGATGTGTACATTAGTGATAATCAATAATTTCATTGAATGCAAGCAAATATCATCAGATCCACGAAAAACGCCTGCAAGTATGCATGCATGCGACATTCCAGTGTGTTTCATCAGATGGCCAAATTATATCAACTGGACAAAAACCATAATCTATTTTGGACATCACCTGATTTATGCCTAATATACTCTTGTTAAGATTTTAAATGAACTTAGCTGAAATTTTAGACATATTTTATCGTGTTGCCACTTTTAAACTTTTTATGAATATCAATTCTGAGCGCTATTATTGCATGTAATGTATGATCTTGAAATGCACATCCTCTTGCATTCGTAGGTTTCACAGATGTTCTGTTGATACAATTTACAATTTTGATATTTTTGAAGCCAATTTGTAATTGTTATGAAATTGGTCATCAATAATAAATAGCTTAGTGTATTAATAATGCAATACATAATTCCCCGTACATATATTCCTCACCATCTCATTGGAAATGAGCATAGAACTACCAGCCTGTCCAAATTATATGCATGTCCAAATTATATACGTTACCCTAGTCCTCTCCATCCGACATCTCACGCCCGTTCTCGTCGACTATATTCGAAAGACTACCACGAGTTTTCCGTCTGCTTTTGTCAAGACCCTTTTACCTCTCACTCGAGAGAAACTCTCCACAACGAGCATTTTTTTTTCTAAAATTTCGCTTCCCTAATATTCCGTTATAAAACCTATCATTTCAAAAGGTACTATTTATAAATGATGACATTATTAACGCTCCGTTAATATTGTGATTTTCACGAATGATTAGACTTTCATGACGAAATTGAGAAGCTTCCAATAATGTACTCATAGTACATTTTCAAACACCATTTACCTTTCGTCGTTGATTTCAGTCGCTACCAGCTGGATTTGACACGAGAACACAACCAGCTGGTTCATGAGAACAATGACGATGACTGTAAACATCGGAGGACCAGCTGGTTTTGTTGTGTAAACAAAGAGAAAATGGTGAACACTGAGCCGGCCGGAGAAAACTGTCATGAACATCAGGATAATTGCATGGGTGGCGGTGATCGAAAAGGGGCAACGAAATCGAAGGCGAAATCTGAGAAAGACGAAATTCAGATCACTAAAGTCTAAAGCCTGATTCGCTGCTGACAAGTAATTTCTCGGCCTATCGGCATGGGAAATTTCTGCAAGGAATCGATCAAGAATGCGCTTTTTTCTGATCGCAGTACGCAGTTGAAGAGAACTGTCACTTCAAATGGGAGTCGCTGTAGAAAATTTCTGCAAGGAATCGGCGAGAAATTTCTTTAGCGATTCCTTTTCAGTAGCAAATCAGGCTTAAAGCCTGATTCGCTGCTGACAAGTAATTTCTTGGCCTATCTTGATGCATGGGAAATTCCTGCAAAGAATCGTTCAAGGAAGCGCTTTTTTCTGATCGCAGTACGCAATTGAAAAGAGATGTCAGTTCAAACGAGAGTCGCTGTAGAAAATTTCTGCAAGGAATCGGCGAGAAATTTCCTTAGCGCTTCCTGTTCAGCAGCAAATCAGGCTTAAGTGGTGAAAAAAATCGCAACATACACACTCAGTTTTGATTAACGAAGTCGGTAATTTTTTACTGGGTTTTTGAACAGCAGAGTTAACTCGGTAATCTCTTTTAATACCGAACACTCCGCAAATGCAAAAGCTCCTGTCAATTTCAAAATGCCGATTTAGTCAGTAATCCTTATTTTCTCGTTTACTCGGTAATTTAAGTTTTTGTTTACTTTCGATTTACTGATCTTTTCAGTACTAGTAAAGATTCGGTTACTCCCTTATTATTGTTTCATAACCCCTACATATTCATACATATCTATCATTTTCCTTCAGTCCTTTTCCCATATCCATCATTTTCGATAATTGCATTTTGAATGTTTGGTGTGTTGTTGTCTTTAAAGGAAAGTTGAATATCTTTGACGCATTTTCTGTTCTCAGCCTTTTCAACTTGCACAGTAGGATCGGTCACCAATGTTGTTGTACTTGCTGTAGCTCCCCGAAAATCCGCAACATCAAGTGCATTTCCAACCTCCATCTGCTGTAGAAACCGCATCTCAACACAAAACAGCAGGTCGATCAAATTCCACAATATCTAAACCAGGAATTGTTCGTCGGAGGAAATACTTACTTATCAGCAACCGAAACGCAATTATTGAAAATGAAAAACGGATATTTTCTTCCAAATCACCATCTTTATGAAGGTCGAATGAAGAATATTTTCGTTTGACAGTTGACTCAATGCTTCTATCATGTTTTCTGGAAATCTCAGTAAAATATATTTATTACCGAAGATTCGGTGCTTAAGCGAAGTATGCACTTCTACAGAAAAGTAATCGCCTATCTCGATGCGTGGAAAATTTCTTGCAAGAAATGCTCAAGAAAAGCATTTTTCTTTGATCGCAGTACGCAGTTGAAAAGAAATGTCAATTCGAATGGAGCTCACTGTAGAAAATTTCTTGAAAATTTCTTCAGCAGAAATTTTTACTTTTCTTGAGCTGAACAGCATACTAAGCTTTACTCTTTACTGACTTTTAATTATTACTGAACTTTTAACGTAAATTTCAAATTTTGCAGTAAATCAGTACTTTCAATTACCGACTTCAGTTCAAACAAGACAACCATAATTGAACATCAGTAGTTTCGAATAAGTTAACTGAAATATCGGTATTTTTTGTTAGTTTGCGGTGTGAACTCCGTAATAAAAATTACCGAACAGAGAAACCGCGATTAAGTGTGTAGCTCAACATATTATAATGTTTTATTCATAATATAAGATAGGTATCTTTATTTGAAATATTTGCAGCTCGGGACTGGCTCATCTATCTTTAATTGATCATAATGCTGATTACTTTGCTTCTATACCACGCAGTAGAAAATTTCTGCAAGGAATCGGCAAAAATTTGTCTTTTGCAATTCCTTTCCAGCAGCAAATAGTGCTTAAAAATGCAGCGCCACACTAAAAAAACTGATTTCAAAATACGGCGAGTTGAAGAGCGGTGCGACAATATGGGCCTGTTCACAAATTTCATAACGCTTAATGGGAAGTATGCACTTCAACAGTAAAGTGAACGCCTCTCTCGATGCGTGGAAAATTTCTTTCAAGAAATGCTAAAAAAAAAGCATTTTTCTTTGATCGCATTACGCAGTTGAAAATAAATGTCAATTCAAATGGAGCTCACCCTAGAGGGCTCATTCATTTATTTCATAACGCTAAAATTGACCATTTTGGACACCCACCCACCCCCTTGTAACGCTTTTTGTATGAACATTATTCAGTTTTTGTATGGGCCGTAACATCCTTGGGACACCCACCCACCCCCTATAGCGTTATAAAATTTGTGAATGGGCCCTAGAAAATTTCTTGACCACTTCTTCCGCAGAATATTTTACTTTTTTTAAGCGGAACAGCATACTTATCTTAAGGGCTTATTCACAAATTTCATAACGCTGAAGGGGGTGGGTGGGTGTTCTGCTGGAGTTACGGCTCATACAAAATTTGTAGAATATTCATACAAAAAGCGTTACTAGCGGGGTGGGTGGGTATCAAAAATGTCAAATTCTAGCGTTATGAAATATGAGAATGAACCCTAAGGGCACAGACAAACAGACGTAACACTGACGAAATTTCCATCGACCACTCATTTAACGATCATTTCGAATTAGCTATGTTACAAATCTCACAACCAGAGGCGCGCGCATCGTTTTACTTCGCGTTTGACGTTTCACACTACCACCATCTGTCGGTCTTGTTGCACGAAACATCTTTTCGTGCAACATGCTCACCAGATGTTGATGGTGTAAACTGGGCGATGGATTTTGAAGATATTTGTTCAAAGTGTTACGTCTGTTTGTCTGTGCTAAGGGGGTGGGTGGGTGTCCTTAAAATGTTACAACTCATACAAAATTTATAAAACACTCGCACAAAAAGCGTTACAAGGGGGTGGGTGGGTATCAAAAATGCCCATTTTTGGTGTTATGAAATTTGTGAATGAACCCTACACGGTCGTTTGCGTTTACCCTTTAATGGGTAAAAATTCACCCATTTCCGCTAGAAGTTCCTCTCCACATTTAATGAGTAAATACGGTTTACTCTTTAAAGAGTAAAAGCGGTTTCTGTCAATGGATGGGTATTTTTTTACCCCTTGTAAAGATGTCGAAAGTTTTACAAAATGGGTAAAAATTTACCCTTTTTATCAAAAATATTTTGCTGGGCGTTTCAGTATAATGCAAACAAGGGAATTTCATCGTGTAAATTAAAAATATCAATAATAAACATTAATTCATTCCATTTTTATTATCATCTACCTTTGGTTACACATTTATTATTGTGAATGCTGCGTCCTGCTTTTTTTCAAGTTCGTAATTTTTTTTCGGTCGTAGATCTGGAAAAATGAAAGAAATTAGAAGTAATAAACATACAATTTCAATGTTTCTATATGAATATGGTATTCTCCAACAATATTGTACTTACTTGCGGGTACTTGGCGTCCTGAAAGATGATGATATTAATAATAATTTCAACTGATCAACAAGCGGCTCTTCCGTCAACTGATGGTGGTCGCGCAGGATTGATTTTTCGATTGCAACTAATTTTTCACCCATTAATGAGTAAAAATTTACCCGTTTTTACACTGTGTGCAAGTTTAAAAAAAGAGTATATTTTTACTCTTTTCATGATTGTGAAATTACCCATTTTATGACAGAAATGGTTGGTATTTGAAAATGGGTATTTTTTTACCCAAAGGGTATTCGCAAACCACCGTGTATGTAAATTAAAAGGCAGTTTTTACCGCACAACTTTTCAGCAAATAATTTAGAACCCTATTCATGAATGGATTCCGTTCAGAAACGAGCGAGAATCGAATCGTTTTTGCTCTGGGCCCATTTATTACCAACATGAGAAAACGAGAAATGCTGTCACACCGATGACAGTGCTTATTTCGCTGAAAAGTTTTGCAAACACGGCAGAGGCACAAGCTGAAATTGCAGTTATCAATTTTCGGTAAAATCCCAATTCTTATTTCTATTGTGTGCAAAATTGACATATTTCATCAAATTTTTCTAGATAAATAAGTTGCTTACCACAGTGTGAAAATGCCGATCGAAAACCTTGAGGAGCAGGGCTTGGAGAAGAACCCAAAATTGGAACTGGCACAAATCAAATTTTTGCTGAGTCTTCCGGAACATAACCAGGATAAAGCCCTATCGGAGAAGCTGATGACGGCTATCAAGGCGGACAATATGGCATCCTGGTACGAGATTGTGTGCAAGGATTTGAACTGGATGGTCGATCAGAAACTGCTGGCCGATATGAAGGAGGTCAATCAGAAAAAGCTACAGGAATTGGATGACGTGATTGACGATGCGGAGAAAAATCTTGGCGAAATGGAAGTAAGAGAGGCCAATTTGAAGAAGTCGGAGTTTTTGTGCCGCATTGGTGATAAGGAGGGAGCGATTTCCGCTTTCCGGAAGACGTACGATAAGACTGTTTCGTTGGGACATCGGCTCGATATTGTGTTCCACAACATTCGGATTGGGTTGTTCTATTTGGACCACGATTTGATTACCCGGAACATCGAAAAGGCCAAGACCCTAATTGAGGAAGGCGGAGATTGGGACCGGCGCAATCGGCTTAAGGTATATCAAGGAGCCTATTGTGTGGCGATTCGCGATTTCAAGGCTGCCGCAAACTTCTTTCTGGATACTGTAAGCACCTTCACAAGCTACGAATTGATGGATTACGCGTCTTTTGTTCGCTACACCGTTTATGTGAGCATGATAAGCCTTCCTCGGAACGAGCTTCGCGACAAAGTGGTCAAAGGCTCAGAAATTCAGGAAGTTTTGCATCAACTACCGGATGTTAAAGATTATCTATTTTCCCTATACAATTGTCATTATTCGGATTTCTTCAAAAATCTCGCACAAGTTGAATCTTTCCTCCGGCAAGATGTTCTGTTCCATCCTCATTACCGTTTCTACGTTCGAGAGATGAGAATTCAGGCCTATACTCAGTTGCTGGAGTCGTACCGCTCCCTCACCCTGCAGTACATGGCGGACGCTTTCGGAGTCTCTGTGGATTACATCGATTCCGAACTGTCCAGATTCATTGCCGCTGGTCGTCTCCATTGCAAGGTGGATCGCGTGGGAGGAATCGTGGAAACCAACCGTCCGGATAGCAAGAACTGGCAGTATCAAGCCACCATCAAACAGGGAGACATCCTGCTGAATCGTGTGCAGAAACTAAGCAGAGTCATCAACATTTAGAGTTGGCTACCATACATACATAGTAACAGATTGATTTGCGTATGCTTCACATTCAACAACATTTGAAATAAATATCATGTATTTGTCAGAAAAGGCTTTCATTTGTAGTGCTGCTAGCAGGTTTCTTCTTATAGACTTGGTCACTATATTAACGCATGTCTATGATGTCTGTGAGATTTTTTTTAGAGAAACAATACAAAAATCCATACGCCTGTTTTTCGATTAATATTCTTTCAGAATTTTCCGAGTGTTTGATACGTTGAACCCTGGGAGGGAGGCACCGATATTACATACGAAATATGACACAAAGTTATTTTGAATTGCAAGAAAACTCCAGCTTGCCAACGACAATCAAGGCAGACTTGATGAAAATCGCTAGTTTTCTTTTGTTGTGTTCCTTCGATCGTTCTGGACAAACATGGAAAAAGGGCCAAAGTTTTCTGAGCATTTAATTTTCGTTTTTATTGGAAAAAGTAAAATAATGCGTATTTGAACACTTTATATTCAATCAGGATAAAAGGTGCTATTGTGACATTACTTTTGAATAAGCATGAATAGCTTTTCAATCGATTTTTTGTCACATTTGATAAAATGCAAAAATTAGTTTTAATCAATTACGCGCTTTTATCATGTTTGTCCATTGTTTTAGATCTGGGCTCACAGTGACAGTTCGTGACAGCAGAATCTCGGCTCACCTTGACGTACATAAATTTCGTATTGGTTTCTCCCTCCCAGGTTGAACCTATTGTATGATCCTTTCGAGCGAGCATCAGTATCGTGTCCGGTTTGCGTAGTAAACGCACTATCAGTGTCGGTCATTCATGTATATGCTCACGTATTCATTTCGAATTATATATTTATCGTTTACCAAAACGAATCCTTTCCCATATCCAAACTCCCAGTGTTCTCTTGTGGAAGTGCAGAGGACTCCTCGGCTTCTGTAAAGCAAGTAACACGTCAACATTTCCCTCCCATTCCCAAATTGACATGCATTCGGACGCAGCCGGCGCCGGTATTGTTTATTATAATAATGAGAGCACCAGTACTTACACATTGATGATGCTACTGATCCCGAGTAGTGTCTGTTGGTTCCCTGTGTAAGTACAGCTGTTCTTGCAATAACGGAGTACCTAGCAACTGCGGGCGGTCAATCATGCTCATGCTCATATTCTTTCAGAATTTTCCATATGGATTACTTCAATTTTTCCGTGGTTTTTCCCAGGAATTGCTTCAAAAAATCTTCCAATAAATATTCGAAGGAAATCTATTATGATCTCCTTCAAGAATTATCGATTCATTTCATTCAAAACTTCCCACTATTTCATCCATGAATAACTTCTGCAGATTTTCCGAACGTTTCTCTAGTAGTTCCCCAAGCAACATCTTCATTGTTTCCAGTGCATTCAAGGTTTTAAACTGGTTTCTGTTCGATGTTCTTCAAAGAATTGCTTTAAAAAGTTTTGATTTAAATACATTTGACATTATGCAACGTGTTTGGCGTTCACTTAGTCGACATAAACGCGACAGGGGCTTTACTTTCCAACACTGGACTTAAATCAACGAAGAACATTTAAAAATTGAGTAAACATGTGTTTCTGACGGGTTTGGGGCATTTGGCATAACGCCGTTTAGTAGAAAGGACATTTGGCATAGACAAATTTCATCAAGAACAGGCATCCTGAGAAAGCCCTGGAGGTAAATGATGAAATAACTGGGTGATGTCTTGGAGAGGCTCTTTATGGAAGTCCTTGAAAAATCGAAGCATCATGACATGAATGCCTGGAGCTCTTAGGACTTTCATGCAAAAACAAATCTGAAAGAATCTTTGGAGGTGGAATCTCTGAGGCGATTATACTTGCAGGTTGAATTCTTGAAGATATCGGGAGCAACATTCTTGGAGTAATCAATCAATAAACTAAAGAAATCTTGGAGGCATATCTGATGTAGTTTCTGTTCAAGGCGAGAGAGATATTTTTTGCAATAAATTGAAAAAAAAAACAAATTATGTTTTGCAAGCTTAGCTTTTGAGAAATAAACAGAAAAATTAGAAGTTAAAGCATCTCCTACGTATTTTCCAACCATTTGAAAATTACTTCTTGCATTGCACCGTAAGTATATCACATGTTTCAGTTCTGGAATGAGTTATGGACACATGAGTAAAACTCTTGTCAGAATGGCCTGCAATTGATATTGAATAATCGCAATTAAATGCGCGAGCAACTGCGCGAGCAAGTTGTGCCGCTGCATTGCGCGAGCAAAATATTTATTTACAGCGCAAAATAGTTTCCTAAAATACCGTGCCGCTGGATTGTGTGAGCAAAACATGTAGTAGTCACGCTAAAAACTATATGTTCAGGCAATTAATAATGTCTTATTGAATTAATATGAATATTATTGATATTATGAAATAAGGTCGTTCATTATTAACGTCACGCATTAAAGCTTTTAGATGGACTCTAAAAGCAAGTTTTAAAAATATATAAATCATATTTTATGCGTTATTTCATGCAGAACATTCCACTTGTGATTTTTTCGATGATTATTTCAACTGGTTAGTTGAGAATTCACAATAAAAACGTCTTTCTACGACATTAACATCGTGACATCGAATGCGCACGGACGGTCATGTCACCTCTTTCAAACTACGAAGAAGTTAATATAAAAACAAATTTTGTGTTTCAAAAATTTAACATTTTAAATATGTAATATGTGAGAAAACCATTTTTTTTTATTTGTGTTACATATTGTGTTGAATATGTGATATATAAGAAAACCATTATTTTTTCTTAAATTGGTTCGTTTACACTAGGTAACTGTTTCATGGAATTTTGTTAGCGTACACGGGAGTGTATAGAAGCACTCACTTTGTACCGCTGTAATAGCATATTGAATGAGCATTAGCATAGCATACATTTCGGCGAAAATCCTTTTATTTCCTAATTATCTCAAATCTGCGCTAGCAAAAGCATTTTTTGCTCGGCAATAAAGATTTTTCAAAACTGGTTGTATGTTATGTAGTTTTAATTAATTTAGTAATCAAATATTGAAAAATGTTTAATAATTCGAATAATTTTAGGTCTAAAAAACGCCTACCACTGTCGCGACTTAGTTTTGCTCCAATATATGGGAATTTTCCCTACTATTGCTATTTCGAAAAAAAAAATGTTCGGCGAGTGAAAACTTACTATCGTCAAATTTTTCATAATGCTTCATTAGACATTGGGAAAGTACCCTGCGTACTTGGTTTTCCCCCTAGGCCGGCAATGTTTCTCGCTTCAATGTGTTAATTTTGATATTATGAATGATTAAAAATTATGTCAATCCGCCCACTCAGTGACATTCCAATTTACAGCTCGTCTCGAAGTAAAATTTGCCGAGGGTTGATTCAAAATTGACTTCCATACTAATTTTGAACATAAATTAAAAATAGTCACAGGTAACGGAAAATTGTAAAAATTTTTATTCTAATTCAATTTTAAACGTAGATTCAGAACATGTAAGAAACTGGATACTTCTAAAGAAGCCAATTGTAGGAGCCTATTAATAATATAGATATATAATAAACTTAATTATTAAAAGCGTAAGTTTCAACTCATTCTCATTTACAGTGCATTTTGAAAGATGGTTTGTTGAGCTCTAAGTAGACAGTAGACTCAAGCGTTACGGCTCTTACAAAAAAAAAAATACATTTTTAGTACAAAAAGCGTTACGGACGGGGAAGGGGGTCAACAAATTTAAATTTAAGCGTTGCGTAAATAATGGACGCTGCCTAACTGCAACATTCTAAAAAAAGGGTTTTGATCTTCTGCTCGAAAATATTGCATTTAAAGTACGATAATTTTCCGTTCTAAAAAAGGAAAGGTCACCCAATGCTATGATTATATTTTTGAGATCCTTCGTAAGTGCTTAGGAACTCACTTAGACCGAGAGAATTGCGCCAAAACAGAAAATTGTCAGGTCTAGTGCCACTGTGTAGGTTTGTGAATAACCTTTAAAGGGTAAGAAAGTACCCGTTTTAATAAAGCATGAAGCTCTGTCAGAAAACGGGTAAATTCAAAAATTTAAAATGAGTAAATAAATACCCATTTTAGTAAAGCAATTAAAGATCAAAAATGGGTACACCTCAACCTCTTTTTACGACCGTTATCGGGGGGTCGGAAAATAAATCGGCCGTAAAAAAATCAGGGTTATAAATATGTTTTTAAAAAATGCAACTTCTAGATGCGGGAATACTGATCCGAGATATTCGGCAAAGTTGAAGCATGGATTAAGAACTTTCCAAAATGGCCGTTCAAGTTTTCATATTTTGGTAAAAGATGGCAACAGTGCTCGATTGGTATCAAAAGAGACAATTTTATGGGGGTGTGATATGCAAATACCAAAAAATTTTAAAGATAACGATACCGAATGTTCACCAAAGTTGAAGGAAGTATTGCGTGCCATACAATCGGCCGAATCAAAAATGTTCATGTGGCTGGCAACACTGTTTAAGGAGAATACAGGGTGATTACTAATTCCTGTCAGTAAAGTAACTGATCGTAGATTAAAGATGTATGTATGAATTTTAATTTCCAGTGTACATCCTGTTTTGTACATCTATAAAGTTTGTATTGACAAATTAAAGATTAAATCATTTTTCATTTACCTTTGTTTTCAGTCATATGTGTTGTTTTAAAGGCATTTTACCTGGCACGCACGTCTTCCACAGACATGTATTTTTGACTAAATCCCGCTGAAAATTTGCCTGATTAAAACAGTATGTAACCGCAATCTTTCAGACTTACTAGGGAATAGAATAAGACTGATTATGGAAAATCTTAGAGAAAAAGATATATATTTTTTGGTTAAAATATCTGCTTTGTATAATGTGCGTGTTAACTGTAATGCTTCTGAAACAACGCATGTGGCTGGAAATTAAGGTAAAAAAATAAATATGTTATCTATGTACAGTGAAGACAAATGTTAAAGATGTCCAAAACTGGGTATGCACTGAGAATTGAAATTCATACAATCATCTTTTTTCTATGATTCCTTATTTTACTGACAGGAAATAGTAATCACCCTGTAAAGAAAAGATCAAAACCATAAAACTTGAGCGGAACAGAAAAATAGAATGCTTAGCAACATAGCAATACTCTTCAACTGTAATCCAGTTTTTCGTGAAGGGTTCAAAATTTTGTCGTAGCTGGCAACACTGTTTAAGTGAAATTGCGCCACCAGGCAGTACAAGTGTGCATGCAACTTTTGTTTTTTGGATATCTCAGGATCCTGATCACTTAGAAAGATGGCGTCTTCGGCAAAGTTGTTCAGTAGCTCAAGGACTATCATTATTCTAGCCAAGAGATTCGAGATTTTGCCACCAGGCGGTGCTAGTGAGCATGGAATTTTTGTTTTGCGAATAGCTCAGGCTCCTGACCACTTAGAAAAATAACGCCTTCGGCAAAGTTGTTCGGTAACTCAAGGGCTTTCATTATTCTAGTCAAGAGATACAAGGTTTTTCCACCAGGCAGCGCTAGTGAGCACGCTTTTTTTGTTTTGCGGATAGCTCAGGATCCTGACCACTTAGAAAGATGGGGTCTTCGGCGAAGCTGTTCGGTAGCTCAAGGGTTATTATTATTGTAATCAAAAGAATCGAGGTTTTTCCACCAGGCGGCGCTAGTGAACATGAAACTTTTGTTTTACGTATATCTTAGGATCCTGGCCACTTAGAAAGATGGCGTCCTCAGCAAAGTTGTTCAGTAGCTCAAGCGCTATCACTATAAAAGCTATGCGATTCAAAAATTTTCCACCAGGCGGCGCTAGTGAGAATGAAACTTTTGTTTTGCGGATATCTCAGGATTCTGACTACATAGAGATGGCGTCTTGGGCAAAGTTGAGCTACTCAACAAGTTTACCGAAGACGCCATCTTTCTTAGTGGTCAGGATCCGAAGCTAACCGCAAAACAAAAGTCCTATGCTCACTAACGCCGCCTGATGACAAAATAGTCGAATCTCATAGCTTTTATAATGATAGCGCTTGAGCTACCGAACAACTTTGCCGCAGGCGCCATCTTTCTAAGTGGCCAGAATCCTAAGATAACCGCAAATCAAATGTTTCATGCTCACTAGCGCCGCCTAGTGGCAACATTTTGAATCTCATAGCTTTTATAATGATAGCGCTTGAGCTAATGAACAACTTTGCCGAAGACGCCACATTCTAAACATCATTCTAAGTGGTCAGGATCCTGAGATATCCACAAAACAAAATTTCGATGCTGAAAATATAGTTTGCAATCATTTCGTAATCATCGAGTGCAGCTGTGCGCAGTTCTCAAGTCTTAACATTAATTAAAAATATTTCTATAGGTTTAACGCCTTTTTTGTTCAATTTATAGTCAAGTACATAGAAGCGGTGAATTGGCAACTCCAATACCATTATTCACATAAACTGATAATAATGGCAAAATATTTGGAATTTCCAGGTTGTCTTGTTCCTGCCACAGACATCTTTAGTGCCAACGACAGTCAAAATAAAGAAGCGATTTGTTGTAGGAAAAATATAAAAGTGAGCATAAAATATCTTTTTGCAATTCCGTTATATATTGGCCTACTTTTCATCAAGAAGATAGACTACATAACGGCTTACTTTTCTTAATCAAAGAAACAGTGCTGAAAAGTGCTACTTTTCAGCACTGTTATCGGTGCTGAAAAGTAGCACTTTTCAGTACTGTTTTGGTAATCCTCAACTAAATATCTAAGTGTCCGTGAAAACCATTCATCGAATTGCTCTGTTTTGTTCAACGATTGACATTTTATTTTACATCCGTTGAACGATCCAAATCCAACTCAAGTGACCGTTTCTGATTCGGAATAGGATCGTCTAGCAAAAGTAGATGAGGCAATTAATTAAGCTATTTTACCCCTAAAAAGTCCGGCGCTTATTGCGTCTAAACCAAAGCTTCCCAAACACGGTTTTCGTGGTGCACCAGTCGTTCGGAGGATCGCTTTTTCGCGCCGCAAAAACCGAGTTTGGGAAGCGCGGGTCTACATGGTTCAGGATACAGGTGTAAGCAATTTGGCAAATTAAGAATAACTTTATAATTTATCCGATATCTTACCTGGCTTCTCTCGAAGTTTTGGTCATTTTAGCTTCGATGGTGAAAATTTGTGACAGTCATGTAGAATGCATGAATCACAGCCTACCTGATTGGAAAATATTGAGTCTATACTATGCATGTACGTCCACATGGGTTTTCTTGAAGCATGTTTGTGATCCTATATTCAATCCGAATGAAACGGTATTTTTTCGTAATAGCAAAAAATGTTGTATGCAACTCGTTGCAAAACTCGATTTTTTCAGCACTCGTCGTATTTATCCAACTCGGCGAGCCTCGTTGGATAAATGTACAACTCGTGCTGAAAAAATCATCCTTTTGCACCTTGTTGCATAAATAACTATTATAGTGCATATGAGTCAATAAAACAATAAATGTCTGACTATAAACGTTTTTCATTCGTAACTTTCATTTTAAAGTTATGATTTGTTTTAAGGTTATAATTATCGATAAAAACCATTCGAAAAATGGGTAAATTTTTACCCTTTTATGTCGCGAGCGAGATTTACGAAATGGGTAAAAAATACCCATTTATTGACAGAAACCGCTTTTACCCTTTAAAGAGAAAACAGTGTTTACTTATTGAATGTGGAGAGGCACATTGATTCAGATAGAACTCCGTATCACACTTATTAATCTTGGTGGTTTTGTGTTTCAAAAATTTAACATTTTAAATATGTAATATGTGAGAAAACCATTTTTTTTTATTTGTGTTACATATTGTGTTGAATATGTGATATATAAGAAAACCATTATTTTTTCTTAAATTGGTTCGTTTACACTAGGTAACTGTTTCATGGAATTTTGTTAGCGTACACGGGAGTGTATAGAAGCACTCACTTTGTACCGCTGTAATAGCATATTGAATGAGCATTAGCATAGCATACATTTCGGCGAAAATCCTTTTATTTCCTAATTATCTCAAATCTGCGCTAGCAAAAGCATTTTTTGCTCGGCAATAAAGATTTTTCAAAACTGGTTGTATGTTATGTAGTTTTAATTAATTTAGTAATCAAATATTGAAAAATGTTTAATAATTCGAATAATTTTAGGTCTAAAAAACGCCTACCACTGTCGCGACTTAGTTTTGCTCCAATATATGGGAATTTTCCCTACTATTGCTATTTCGAAAAAAAAAATGTTCGGCGAGTGAAAACTTACTATCGTCAAATTTTTCATAATGCTTCATTAGACATTGGGAAAGTACCCTGCGTACTTGGTTTTCCCCCTAGGCCGGCAATGTTTCTCGCTTCAATGTGTTAATTTTGATATTATGAATGATTAAAAATTATGTCAATCCGCCCACTCAGTGACATTCCAATTTACAGCTCGTCTCGAAGTAAAATTTGCCGAGGGTTGATTCAAAATTGACTTCCATACTAATTTTGAACATAAATTAAAAATAGTCACAGGTAACGGAAAATTGTAAAAATTTTTATTCTAATTCAATTTTAAACGTAGATTCAGAACATGTAAGAAACTGGATACTTCTAAAGAAGCCAATTGTAGGAGCCTATTAATAATATAGATATATAATAAACTTAATTATTAAAAGCGTAAGTTTCAACTCATTCTCATTTACAGTGCATTTTGAAAGATGGTTTGTTGAGCTCTAAGTAGACAGTAGACTCAAGCGTTACGGCTCTTACAAAAAAAAAAATACATTTTTAGTACAAAAAGCGTTACGGACGGGGAAGGGGGTCAACAAATTTAAATTTAAGCGTTGCGTAAATAATGGACGCTGCCTAACTGCAACATTCTAAAAAAAGGGTTTTGATCTTCTGCTCGAAAATATTGCATTTAAAGTACGATAATTTTCCGTTCTAAAAAAGGAAAGGTCACCCAATGCTATGATTATATTTTTGAGATCCTTCGTAAGTGCTTAGGAACTCACTTAGACCGAGAGAATTGCGCCAAAACAGAAAATTGTCAGGTCTAGTGCCACTGTGTAGGTTTGTGAATAACCTTTAAAGGGTAAGAAAGTACCCGTTTTAATAAAGCATGAAGCTCTGTCAGAAAACGGGTAAATTCAAAAATTTAAAATGAGTAAATAAATACCCATTTTAGTAAAGCAATTAAAGATCAAAAATGGGTACACCTCAACCTCTTTTTACGACCGTTATCGGGGGGTCGGAAAATAAATCGGCCGTAAAAAAATCAGGGTTATAAATATGTTTTTAAAAAATGCAACTTCTAGATGCGGGAATACTGATCCGAGATATTCGGCAAAGTTGAAGCATGGATTAAGAACTTTCCAAAATGGCCGTTCAAGTTTTCATATTTTGGTAAAAGATGGCAACAGTGCTCGATTGGTATCAAAAGAGACAATTTTATGGGGGTGTGATATGCAAATACCAAAAAATTTTAAAGATAACGATACCGAATGTTCACCAAAGTTGAAGGAAGTATTGCGTGCCATACAATCGGCCGAATCAAAAATGTTCATGTGGCTGGCAACACTGTTTAAGGAGAATACAGGGTGATTACTAATTCCTGTCAGTAAAGTAACTGATCGTAGATTAAAGATGTATGTATGAATTTTAATTTCCAGTGTACATCCTGTTTTGTACATCTATAAAGTTTGTATTGACAAATTAAAGATTAAATCATTTTTCATTTACCTTTGTTTTCAGTCATATGTGTTGTTTTAAAGGCATTTTACCTGGCACGCACGTCTTCCACAGACATGTATTTTTGACTAAATCCCGCTGAAAATTTGCCTGATTAAAACAGTATGTAACCGCAATCTTTCAGACTTACTAGGGAATAGAATAAGACTGATTATGGAAAATCTTAGAGAAAAAGATATATATTTTTTGGTTAAAATATCTGCTTTGTATAATGTGCGTGTTAACTGTAATGCTTCTGAAACAACGCATGTGGCTGGAAATTAAGGTAAAAAAATAAATATGTTATCTATGTACAGTGAAGACAAATGTTAAAGATGTCCAAAACTGGGTATGCACTGAGAATTGAAATTCATACAATCATCTTTTTTCTATGATTCCTTATTTTACTGACAGGAAATAGTAATCACCCTGTAAAGAAAAGATCAAAACCATAAAACTTGAGCGGAACAGAAAAATAGAATGCTTAGCAACATAGCAATACTCTTCAACTGTAATCCAGTTTTTCGTGAAGGGTTCAAAATTTTGTCGTAGCTGGCAACACTGTTTAAGTGAAATTGCGCCACCAGGCAGTACAAGTGTGCATGCAACTTTTGTTTTTTGGATATCTCAGGATCCTGATCACTTAGAAAGATGGCGTCTTCGGCAAAGTTGTTCAGTAGCTCAAGGACTATCATTATTCTAGCCAAGAGATTCGAGATTTTGCCACCAGGCGGTGCTAGTGAGCATGGAATTTTTGTTTTGCGAATAGCTCAGGCTCCTGACCACTTAGAAAAATAACGCCTTCGGCAAAGTTGTTCGGTAACTCAAGGGCTTTCATTATTCTAGTCAAGAGATACAAGGTTTTTCCACCAGGCAGCGCTAGTGAGCACGCTTTTTTTGTTTTGCGGATAGCTCAGGATCCTGACCACTTAGAAAGATGGGGTCTTCGGCGAAGCTGTTCGGTAGCTCAAGGGTTATTATTATTGTAATCAAAAGAATCGAGGTTTTTCCACCAGGCGGCGCTAGTGAACATGAAACTTTTGTTTTACGTATATCTTAGGATCCTGGCCACTTAGAAAGATGGCGTCCTCAGCAAAGTTGTTCAGTAGCTCAAGCGCTATCACTATAAAAGCTATGCGATTCAAAAATTTTCCACCAGGCGGCGCTAGTGAGAATGAAACTTTTGTTTTGCGGATATCTCAGGATTCTGACTACATAGAGATGGCGTCTTGGGCAAAGTTGAGCTACTCAACAAGTTTACCGAAGACGCCATCTTTCTTAGTGGTCAGGATCCGAAGCTAACCGCAAAACAAAAGTCCTATGCTCACTAACGCCGCCTGATGACAAAATAGTCGAATCTCATAGCTTTTATAATGATAGCGCTTGAGCTACCGAACAACTTTGCCGCAGGCGCCATCTTTCTAAGTGGCCAGAATCCTAAGATAACCGCAAATCAAATGTTTCATGCTCACTAGCGCCGCCTAGTGGCAACATTTTGAATCTCATAGCTTTTATAATGATAGCGCTTGAGCTAATGAACAACTTTGCCGAAGACGCCACATTCTAAACATCATTCTAAGTGGTCAGGATCCTGAGATATCCACAAAACAAAATTTCGATGCTGAAAATATAGTTTGCAATCATTTCGTAATCATCGAGTGCAGCTGTGCGCAGTTCTCAAGTCTTAACATTAATTAAAAATATTTCTATAGGTTTAACGCCTTTTTTGTTCAATTTATAGTCAAGTACATAGAAGCGGTGAATTGGCAACTCCAATACCATTATTCACATAAACTGATAATAATGGCAAAATATTTGGAATTTCCAGGTTGTCTTGTTCCTGCCACAGACATCTTTAGTGCCAACGACAGTCAAAATAAAGAAGCGATTTGTTGTAGGAAAAATATAAAAGTGAGCATAAAATATCTTTTTGCAATTCCGTTATATATTGGCCTACTTTTCATCAAGAAGATAGACTACATAACGGCTTACTTTTCTTAATCAAAGAAACAGTGCTGAAAAGTGCTACTTTTCAGCACTGTTATCGGTGCTGAAAAGTAGCACTTTTCAGTACTGTTTTGGTAATCCTCAACTAAATATCTAAGTGTCCGTGAAAACCATTCATCGAATTGCTCTGTTTTGTTCAACGATTGACATTTTATTTTACATCCGTTGAACGATCCAAATCCAACTCAAGTGACCGTTTCTGATTCGGAATAGGATCGTCTAGCAAAAGTAGATGAGGCAATTAATTAAGCTATTTTACCCCTAAAAAGTCCGGCGCTTATTGCGTCTAAACCAAAGCTTCCCAAACACGGTTTTCGTGGTGCACCAGTCGTTCGGAGGATCGCTTTTTCGCGCCGCAAAAACCGAGTTTGGGAAGCGCGGGTCTACATGGTTCAGGATACAGGTGTAAGCAATTTGGCAAATTAAGAATAACTTTATAATTTATCCGATATCTTACCTGGCTTCTCTCGAAGTTTTGGTCATTTTAGCTTCGATGGTGAAAATTTGTGACAGTCATGTAGAATGCATGAATCACAGCCTACCTGATTGGAAAATATTGAGTCTATACTATGCATGTACGTCCACATGGGTTTTCTTGAAGCATGTTTGTGATCCTATATTCAATCCGAATGAAACGGTATTTTTTCGTAATAGCAAAAAATGTTGTATGCAACTCGTTGCAAAACTCGATTTTTTCAGCACTCGTCGTATTTATCCAACTCGGCGAGCCTCGTTGGATAAATGTACAACTCGTGCTGAAAAAATCATCCTTTTGCACCTTGTTGCATAAATAACTATTATAGTGCATATGAGTCAATAAAACAATAAATGTCTGACTATAAACGTTTTTCATTCGTAACTTTCATTTTAAAGTTATGATTTGTTTTAAGGTTATAATTATCGATAAAAACCATTCGAAAAATGGGTAAATTTTTACCCTTTTATGTCGCGAGCGAGATTTACGAAATGGGTAAAAAATACCCATTTATTGACAGAAACCGCTTTTACCCTTTAAAGAGAAAACAGTGTTTACTTATTGAATGTGGAGAGGCACATTGATTCAGATAGAACTCCGTATCACACTTATTAATCTTGGTGGTTTTCATCCTTTTGGGGACTTGCAGTTGCCACATTTTGATCCTCGTTTTATGTTGATGAAATTCCTCATTTTGCGTCCCGAACCTGCGACACCCGTATTGTTGAGTTGTTGAAATCCTGATCCTTTGCACCTTCGGCCACATAAGATCAATAGTATTGGAACGAAAAGTGACCAATTTAAACCATCACTTTTCCCCGTCATAAAAACTGCAAATGTAGTAGTGCGAAGATTTATGTTTGACTATCTCTTACCACTGTATGCAAACACAAAGCACGTGGTATATCTGTCAAAACACTGGATGGCATTTGAACATGCCCTGTATGCGAATTAAGAGCCAGTGCTTATTTAATGTCTGTATGTATCAGGCTTAGGGGCTGTCCATTAATTACGTAAGGGTTGACGGGGGGAGGGGGGTTTCAGATTTCTTACGCGTCATACAATTATTTTTTTATTTTCATACAAAAAATCTTACCATGGGGGGAGGGGGGGTTGAAAAATCGCGAAAATTGTCTTACGTAATTAATGGATCGCCCCTTAGAAGCATTAATGATGTAGTAATAGGGTTTCTATGCAGCGGAAGTGCATTTGTAGTGCTATTATAATGCATGTGCGCATCTATGATGCTGATTAAGGGCTTATTATTAGTGCTTATGGTTACTTGGGTAAAACAGGTGCGGCAAAATAAAATATTAATTTTTGAACATGATGACAATAAGTGTTAGTAGGTTTTTCGTTCCATAAAGTTTGTTTCATTTGTAAGCACAATGTTTCTGTAGTAAAATTTTTGATTTTTACGAAATTTTATATTTAATGTAACCCCAACTTGCCCGAAATTTAATTGAAAAACTGTTTTGAGAATTGCTCCGAATAGATAAATCCTTCTAAATACGGATCGACGTGCACGATGGAATTCTTCTAAAATTTAATAGAACTAATCCAATTTTAGAAGCATAAAGATGGGGTTCATGGCTTAGTAAATTGTTTTCTTTATTTTTTTTTCAAATCAAAATGAATTTCAGTATATTATTAGTATAACTTCGTTGAACCTATGTCCTACATTTACAATTCTGAAACTAATCCCTCCCTCTCCCATTTTTTCATGGTTTCCATAGTGGAAATGAAAAAAAACACACATAGAACTGACGCATCTATGCAGAACATACATAAACCCTTAACTATTTAGAAAATTTATGTTTTGTTTCCCTAATTTCTGGAGAATAATTTGATCAAATTTCCATTGTGGGGAATAAATTGAAGAATTTGTAAAACAATTTGTAGTTATCAGAACCACTACTATAAATGTTTTTGCAATTTCTCATCGTAATAGGCTGTTTTTCATCACGCCAATCTGTCAAGAAACGATGGTATTTTGGAGATTTATTTTTTGCATTTTTCGTGACATTACCACAAGTGTTACTTTTCGTATTACTGTATGCATTTTGTCATGATTTTCACTAGGAATTTCATCTGAATATAAATAAAATTTCCCAGTCCTTCTTCAGAGGATGTCGAGGAGTAACCGTAGGAGTGATTTTAAAGTAAACTTTGATAAAACTTTTGTTAATTCTAAGTAAACGTTATAATATTTGTATAAAGATTACTGAAAGTACTCCCATTTTATTATATTTATTGCTGGAGACATTCCAATTTTGTGGAGAAATTTCTGTAGACAAGATTCAAAAAGTTTTTTTTTTAATAATCTTTGGTGAAATTTATGGAGCAATCCCTAGGATTGTTTTTTTTTTCAGAAATTCGAATCAGGGTGCCTCGAAAAATAACAGAAATATTTGTAGTCGTAAAAATTTGTTCGAATTCCTTAACGAAATATTTGACATTTTACATCGTCCCTAGCTAAAGCAGGCTGCACAAACTGAACCATCGCTAACATGATGATTTTTTCGTTTGACGATATGTCTAAACGATTGATGATGCTAACCGAATGGCCACGAAGCCTCCTGTTTTTAACCCTACGGTATGAACCTTTGTGGATTTTCTTAGAAAAGTTCCTACAAGAGTTGGGATTTAGAAAGTAACTACTAGGAAATCCAGTGGAATAATTAGTGAAATCGTTTCTGAGAAAATTTTCAGAGCAATATTCATGGACATTCCTGGAGGTACATACTAGCATCGAGGTCAATGTTGGAGAGCTCAAAGCTTGGAGCAAATTTACAAGAAATTCATCTAAGTATTTTCAATATATCATTGAAAGAGTTTCTGGGAGAATTTGTAGATAAATGTCTTGAATATTTTTTGTTTTAGAGCAGGTACATCACACACCCTGCAGTGGAGATGGCTATGGTTAAGAATTGTAGGAGTAACGCTTAGCGAGTAAGATTGTAAATAATATTGTGATTGTAATAATATTGTTAGAGCAGAAGCCTTGTTGTTGTGTAGTTTTTATTTCCATTTTTTTTTTGCAAGAATCTCTATTGTTCCAGTTGAAATATTTGGAGATATTACAAGTATAATAACTGAAGAAAATCATCTGAATGATTTTTTTAAGTCTTTTAAATTTTTTCCACAGGCTCACAGTAAGCAAACTAAACTTAAAAGGGACAAAGAGATCATTTGCAGATCATTAAACTAAAGACTTTGTGACCTTCCATTAAAGACTATTTGGAGAACTGAATTAACATAAGGACTAAGTCTCTAAAAATAGAACAGCTGCCAGCCTTGCGTGACATACACACACCATTCCATTTTTGTGCATATGGAATACATTATATTATATATATATATAATATACGTACATGGAATACATTGTATCTATAATACAATGATATCTATAATACCAAGAGAATTTTAAAGGAATGTTTGTAAAACAATTAAGAAAAGCAAACATTTTGCCAGAATTTCCAGATGAATTTATTTTAAGTATTTATATCATTTGTAACACAAGAAATTCTTGAGTATCAACAGGACTAGTGCTGACTGATTTGGCAAGACAGCTGGAGAAATCTGCAAGGAAAATCCCTAAGGAAATGTTGGATAAATTTATAGAATTGAGTCCTTTAAGAATTCGTTTAAAGAATATCAATAAAAAAAATAGGGAACATGGATATTTTTTCAAAGGGCCTTCGTTAATGTTATGTATTACGCATTCCTTTCATCACAGGACTATCGTAGAAGTTTTTACAAGTGTGGTAACGTTAATAAAAGTGCGCAACTGCATCAAATCGGGTAGGTGTCTTCGGGGGACTTATTCTTCGCAAATCCAAGAAAAAGTGCTCTGAAACACCATTCCTATGCAATCCCGCATCTTTATTGACACTTTCGCAATTACGAGACCGCACTTTGCAGTACGATGGTGAAATAAATTCACAATATTACTCAAAAATTTCACATCATGCATTGACGACTTTAAAACAATTGCAGGAGGAATTCCACCAGGGACTCTTTTAAGAATTCTACCAGAGATGCTACCAACAGGATTTTTTTTTGGGATTTCTCCCATAATTTCACCATTATTCATTCACAAAGATTCCTTCTAAACCTATTTTTTAATTATATTAAGAACGCTTTCAGAGATTCCTCCATGCATTGTAAAAGGATTTGTTCCAGATATTTCTTTAGGATTTATTTAGGAATTTTCTCTCAGCCTCCTTCAGGATTTATTACAGAAATATTCCTCACGGAATTCCTTTGAAAGAATTCTCACATGGTTTCCTTCAGAGGATTCTCTAGAAATTCCCATGAGATTGTGTGAAACTTCGAAGGAGTCCTCATAAAACCTCTCCAGAGATGCCTTCATGAATTCTTCAAGAAATTTCTTTTGGAAATATTCCAGGGATTTTTCCAGATTTTGCTTCAGATATTCTTAGAAGATTTTTTTTTTTCAATTATTTCCTTTCCGATATTTATTCAGAAAGTCTGCCAAAGATTCCTCTGTTCTTTTAGGACGTACTCCAACAATTTCTTCAAGAAATCCTTGGATTATTACCCTGGTTGAAATCGGAGAAGAACTGAAGGAATTCTTCCAGGAATCCTAATAGGATTTTGGGGGAATCCCTTGAACAATTCCTAAAAAAATCAGGAGGAATCTGTAGACAACTCCTGGTAGAATTCTTGAAGAATTTTATGGCAAATACTGCAGGTGCACATATAGGACGTCATGTACGGATTCATGAGGGTTTTCTAGTAGAGTGATCCACATGAATCCTAGAAGGAAGTGATAGAGAAATATTTGGATTTTTTTTTAAATCGCTGGAGATTTATTCGACAATATTTTTTGTTTTGTTTTTTTTTTTTACTTTTTGAAAAATACCTGCAGGAGTCATGGAATTTATAAAAGTGGTATTACTGTAGAAACTCCTGGAGGAATCCCCACGAAAATTCCTAATTGATTGCCTGAAATGAAATTCAGGGCAATCTCTACCAACTTCCTGGATGAATTCCAAGATTCCTTTGAAGAAATGTTTGGATGAATCAATTTCGGAAGGAATCCATGAAGGAGTTTCTGAAGCAACCCCAAAAAAAAATGCTGGAATCTTAAATTTTCGTTTCATATTAAATTTCTAGAGACATCTACAGGGATAACACAGCTATAAATATTCCTGGATATCTCTATGGAAAAATCTTCGCAGTTTGATTCTGGAGCAGTTTTTGGATTTATCCATGGAGAAATCCATACAAGTATAATAAGCTAGGAATTCGTGTATAAATTGACGGGAGAATCATAAAATATTGGTTAAAAATTCTGGAGCAATTTCTGTAGCTCTATCTGTACGGATTCCATGAAACTAGTTATTAGTCGCAGGTTTTACGTATTTTTACTATTGGATAAAAAAATATAAATTTCGTTCTATCTTTGTGTTTTGTCATAAAATGAATGATTCGGATATAACCTATTTAATATTTGCTCTATGGTATGATGACCTTCTGAATGTGGATAAAAATCATAGATTTTGAGCTGTCGAATGATGGAACAAGAATATGATGCTCAGAAAATGTCCACACAAAGATCTATCAGAACCGATATCCCATGGTCAAAACCAATCGTCCATGACTTGATGCTCTTGTGAATCCGAATGAAAATATGAGCCATACACGCTTATGAAATTCTGACCATAGGTGTATACTTGCTTGTGTACAACATGACCAATTTTACAAAAAACTGTTCAGAACTCCATTCTAGAATCTCATACCTTTTCATTGGAGCGAAAAAAACTAAATTCGATTCAAAAATGGATTTTTGAGAGCGTTTAGAAGCATTTAGACCAGAGCAATCGAAGTTGCACAGGGATTTAGTGAATGGGGCTTGGGATTAGCTTACCATTCTTCAATGTGCACAAATCGAGAGCTCAAACTTTAGAAGTCAATAAGGGCGCCGGCCACGGACTTTTGCAGCATGGATTTGTTCATTCCTAAAGTAAGGAAATTTCAGAACTATCTCTTTTCAGTGGCAATGGCCAAAAATTAGCCTGAACTACAAAGGAAGCAAAAAAAATCTATCAGAATTTTTGATAAATTCATTGTGGGAGAATTTCAAAAAAGACCAAGAAAACGCTATAAGTGGAGGTAGGAATCTTTCCAGAGGTGAATAAAGAAAATTCAGCAGAACATTTTACGCTTCCCGCTGTCTAGTACAAAACATGGAAAGGTAATAAAAATTTGTAGCGTAGGCAATGAGATAATGACCACGGCCAATTAATTGAAAGTTTTTCAATTTGCTTATCATTCTGATACCTTTTTGAGATAAATAGTAAGATGATCAAAACATCGTTAATTTTTGTATAACACGTTACAAAACTATGCAGCGTGACTGTAATGAGGTTACATTTCATTACGAAACAATTCGACGTGGTGTTGTTTTTTTTTAATTTAACCGAACACATTATGTCTCGTCTCGTTAATGTAGCTGAAAGATCATAGGTATATGAAAAATCGTATAAACTGAAATTTGATATAAAAAAGCAGATGGAACTGACTTGCGATTCACGGTAGTAGAGGCCTATAGGACTGAGTTTATCACCGATGATCTTGGAAAACGACAAATGTAAATGTGTAAATGCACAGATAATATCAAAATGAATAACTGCTAGATCTATGAGCATATCCGTGATTTTATGATTGTTTGTGCAATAAAACAGTGTTTTTACAGGAAAACATCACCCGTAGTTTGAATTAGACTTTTTTTTTTGTCAAAAATCGACAAATAATCGAGTTTAGTTAATCGATTATCTCGATTACTGATTGAGCCAGGTATCGATGAAAAATTAATCGATTGATGAGTCGATTAATTTATTAATCGAAATAATCGATTAGTTTTGCGACAACCCTAGTACCACCAACTTACAAGGTAGCCGTGTTATTTTAGTGTTGCTGTTCATTGTCTTAACTATTTCGTTTAAATTGATTATTTATTTATTTTTTCTTGAATTTGGTGATCAGCTTATTGACCGATACCCAAGGGTAAGTACATTATTGTGTAAAATATAAAATCCAAAAACTTATTAAACTTATCCGAAAAATTGAAAAAACATGTTCGAGTAATTTTTTAGAACGTCTAATTATTCAAATTTTGTAAATGGCGTATCCAACGATGCACATTGTTAACGGAACGAAATTAAGTGGAAAAATTGAAAATACAAAAGACATTGTTTTGGTGTTTTCTGAATATTTGGTCGTCTGGTTAAGACACGTTATGTGCAAAAGTGTCCTAAGCGCCAAATTTCTTAGTTTTCGCAATTCATCATAAAACTTTTTTATTTTCAAAAGATAGCACAAATAAATGTTCTACAATATTGTAGATGATTGAAATGTTGAAAACTTTTTACAACATCATTTGTTTTCTATATCTAATAGTTTGGGAAATAAAGGTCACTTAAGAGTTTGATGGTCAAGAATCGTTTTCTATGCAAAATCTTAGTAAAAATTATGAAAAAAAAAATTTTAAACAAGTTTTTTCATACAATTTTGTGTACATTCTATTTAAAAATTGGTAACTCTTACAAGATTTTTTAAAAATTTCTTCTACGAAGTTGTTTAAACATCTTTAAAACGCGTGTTTTTTGCTGAACATCGTACCTCTTTTTCTATTAGAGGAAAATAATTATCGGTCGAAGTAGTTTTAAAAAGGCTTATAAGAGTTGCCTGCGCCATTTTGCGCCGAAGGCAGTTATGGAGACCCAAACTACCCCTCGAGAAAAGAGTAATTCAAAAATAACTTTGTTACTTCAAAAGATAGCGTGATGATAGGTTCAGCTAAAACATGGGGTTTCCATGACACTCAACTTTGTAGAAAACATTAAAAAATGTTAAAAAATCTTGGTAGAGAGTTATAAGATATGTCATAATATCTGGAAATGATATCTAAAATTAACAAAATTGTCATGCCATATCCAGCTTTTTACGCTAGCATGCTATAGATTTTGAATCACCCCTTTCTGGCATTTCTTGCTCACACTATATTTTTTTTATATCTGAATCAAAGTAAGCTTTGTTGAAAAAAAAAACCGTTATGTTGACATTGAAACGTGGAAAGTTTTCACTTTTTTGTTTTGGAAACGATCACAATTGAAAACCTATTTCCTATTTCATTCTAATTATTTGCTCTTCTAGGGTGATCAAAGTATTTTGGACAGACCGCTACGCGAATATAACTTGGCCATTTACGGCAAAATCAAATGGAGGTGGCCAAATAATATACGCGTAACGCTCTGTCCAAAATACATAAAACACCCTATATAGATGATATGCGAATATCAACGGAATAAAGGATCGGCATTGGATACGAATTAATAGGAATTATATTCAGTGCGCATCGTACCTTCGTGCTGTGCGTACACGAATTCTCTCTGCTCTTGGAAGTTTTCTTAAAAACTACCTAAAGCAATAAATCAGTACTTTTCAGTGCTACATAAACAGTACTTTTCAGTGCTAAAATTAAAAACGGTACTTTTCAGTGCTACTAAAACAGTACTTTTCAGTACTATTTTTTCTACTATTGATCCCTTTACGATCCTTGTTTGGACCCGTGCCTTCGATTTTTCGTTGGACCCGTTGGCGAAAGCTAGCGGTGGTAATCCTTCTTGGACACCGTCTTGGGAAAAAACCTTTCGTAGGTCACGTCTTCTTTCGTTTATTAATTAAACATGGTATCAACAACAAACAAACGGAAGGGTGAATCTCTGAATTCACTACTTCCTTCCAAAAAAGTGGGTTTTAAAACTGTCACTACACGTGGCAAGAATGGAAGAAAGGTCGCTTCCCCGGAATGCGAACTTTCTTCCAAGGGTGAAATGAATAATTGTATCGAAATGAGCAATCAGTTCGATGCTCTAGACAAATTTTCCGAACACCAAATCGAAGCAGCCTCTAGCCCAGGCTCTTTGATTCAAGTGAGGAAGCAAAGAGTGCCGCCTATCGTGGTCAGTTGTTCCGAATTTGGGGGATTTAGGCAGGAGATCTTGAACTCCATTAGGGGAATCAAGGTTTCCTTCCAAATCGCAAAGAAAGGAGACTGTCGCGTTTTGCCGGAAACTCTTAAAGATCGTGAGCTTCTTCTCAAACATCTTGAAGAGAAGAAGCACAAATTTTTTACTTATGACGACAAAACTGAACGTTTGTTCAAAGTTGTCTTGAAAGGTCTCTCAAGTGACTATAAATCACCTGAAGAGATCAAAAATGGAATAAATGATTTACTTGGATTTTCCCCAGTCCAAGTAATCATTATGAAAAAGAGAACCCAATCTGGCATTGTTCGGAAAGGGCTTTCTCAAGAATTTTATTTAGTTCACTTTAACAAAAAAGAACTAAATAATATTAAAGCTTTAGAAAAAGCAAAACTTTTGTTTGATGTCCGTGTGACATGGGAACATTTCCAGAAATCTGGAGGAAATTACCAGAACCCCACTCAGTGCCGTCGGTGCCAAAAGTGGGGTCATGGTACAAAAAATTGTCGCATGGATGCTAAATGCATGATTTGCGTAGGTTCTTCTCACGCCAAAGACGTCTGTCCAGTGAAGGAAGATACCACCAAATTCATATGTTGTAATTGCGGGGCTAACCATAAGTCCAATTTTTGGAATTGTCCTTCACGCAAAAAGGTCATTGAGGCTCGTGCCAGGCAGATGAAAGATAATATCCGTTACGACAACGGTCGTTTCCGGAATTTGCCTGGTAGAGTATCGAACAATGCTCATTTTTCAGTTAACGATCGCTTGATCATGAATCATACCCATCAGGAAGATCATAATCATGCTCATTCACAAACTAATTTTAATCCGTCGGGTAGCCATTCGAATCTTTCAATTTCGAATGTATCTACCCACGGTAAATCCTTTGCCGATATCGTAGCAGGAAATTTTAACTCCTCCCCTGTTCGATCCATGGGTACCCATTCTACTTGTTTCAAATCAAATGGAAAAAACCCTACCGCCACAGGTAACTCCGCTTCTTCGTCTACCGGAAATTCCAATGGGAAATCACATGACATGTCTGCCTCTGATTTCAATTTTCTAACTGAACAATTGAATCTAATGATTGATGCAATGTTCAAAGCCACCACTATGACTGAAGCAGTCCAAGTAGGTGTAAAATTTACAAATCAAATTGTTATTGGATTACGTTTTTCTAATGGATCCAAATAATAATTTAAATATTTTAAATTGGAATGCTCGTTCTTGAATGGTAAAGAGGACGAGCTGTTTAATTTTCTTACGGTTAATAACGTGCATATAGCAGTTATTACCGAAACGTATTTAAAACCTGGATCTAAACTCAAAAGAGATCCTAACTTTTTTGTTTATCGTAATGATCGACTTGATGGGGCATGTGGGGGAGTTGCAATCATCATTCATAGGCGTATAAAACATCAACTGTTTTCATCATTTGAAACTAAAGTTTTTGAAACTTTAGGTGTTTCTGTTGAAACACAGTTTGGTAAATATACTTTCATAGCTGCCTATTTGCCTTTTCAATGCTCTGGGCAGCAAGTTAATTTGCTCCAAACTGACTTGCGTAAATTGACTCGCAATAAGTCAAAATTTTTTGTCATTGGTGACTTTAATGCCAAACATCGGTCATGGAATAATTCTCAAAGTAATTCCAACGGCAGAATTTTATTTGATGAGTGCTCTTCAGGATATTTCTCAATTCAATACCCTGATAGCCCCACATGTTTTTCCTCTTCTAGAAATCCATCTACGATTGATTTGGTCTTAACCGACTCTAGTCATCTTTGTAGCCAACTGATTACTCATGCTGATTTTGATTCTGATCATGTCCCTGTTACATTTCAAATATCCCAAGAAGCGATTCTCAATCCTATCAGCTCCACTTTCAATTATTTACGAGCCGACTGGAATATATATAAAACGTATGTTGACTCCAATCTTGATGTTAACATTTCTTTAGAAACTAAACTTGATATTGACAATGCTCTTGAAACTTTAACAAATTCCATTGTTGAAGCCCGGAGCATTGCAATTCCAAAATGTGAAGTAAAATTTGAATCCGTGATTATAGACGATGATCTTAAACTCTTGATCCGTCTTAAAAACGTGAGGAGAAGGCAATTTCAACGCACTCGCGATCCTGCTATGAAAATTATATGGCAGGATTTGCAGAAAGAAATCAAGAAACGTTTTGCTCAATTAAGAAACAAAAATTTTGAAAATAAAATTTCTCAATTGGACCCTGGCTCTAAGCCCTTTTGGAAATTATCGAAAATCTTGAAAAAACCTCAGAAGCCAATACCGGCATTGAAAGAGGAAAACAAATTATTACTAACTAATTGCGAAAAAGCTCAAAAACTTGCTATGCAGTTTGAAAGTGCGCACAATTTTAATTTAGGACTTACTAGTCCAATTGAAAATGAAGTTACTCAGGAGTTCGAAAATATTCTCAATCAAGAGAACGTTTTCGAAAATGCCTGGGAGACTGATTTGGAAGAAGTGAGAACTATTATTAAAAAATTCAAAAATATGAAAGCTCCTGGCGATGATGGAATTTTCTACATCCTCATCAAGAAACTTCCAGAAAGTAGCTTATCATTTTTAGTTGATATATTTAACAAATGTTTTCAATTAGCATATTTTCCTGACAAATGGAAAAATGCTAAGGTTGTTCCAATTTTAAAACCAGACAAAAATCCTGCAGAAGCTTCTAGCTATCGTCCAATCAGTTTGCTTTCCTCCATCAGTAAACTTTTTGAAAAGGTTATTTTGAACAGAATGATGGCCCACATCAACGAAAATTCAATTTTTGCCAATGAACAGTTCGGATTCCGCCATGGACATTCGACCACTCATCAACTTTTACGTGTAACAAATTTGATCCGTTCCAACAAATCTGAAGGCTATTCTACTGGTCTTGCTCTTCTAGACATAGAAAAAGCATTCGACAGTGTTTGGCATGAAGGTTTGATTGTAAAATTAAAAAACTTTAATTTTCCAACATACATTGTTAGAATAATTCAAAGTTATCTGTCAAATCGTACACTTCAGGTTAATTATCAGAACTCCAGATCTGAAAGACTTCCTGTAAGAGCTGGTGTTCCTCAAGGCAGCATTTTGGGTCCAATATTATACAATATTTTCACATCTGACTTACCTGAGCTACCTCAGAGATGTCAAAAATCTTTGTTTGCGGATGACACAGGCCTCTCCGCCAAAGGACGAAGCCTGCGTGTCATCTGTAGTCGATTGCAAAAAAGTTTAGATATTTTTTCTTCATACTTGCAAAAATGGAAGATTTCTCCTAATGCTTCCAAAACTCAACTAATAATATTCCCACATAAACCAAAAGCTCTTTATTTGAAACCTTCAAGTAGACATGTTGTCACGATGAGAGGGGTTCCAATAAATTGGTCAGATGAAGTTAAGTATCTAGGGCTCATGCTAGATAAGAATTTAACTTTCAAAAATCACATTGAGGGTATTCAAGCCAAATGTAATAAATATGTAAAATGTCTCTATCCCCTTATTAATCGAAAATCGAAACTTTGTCTTAAGAACAAACTTTTGATATTCAAACAAATTTTCAGGCCAGCCATGTTGTATGCTGTACCAATATGGACTAGCTGTTGTAATACCAGGAAGAAAGCTCTGCAGAGAATTCAAAATAAAATTTTGAAAATGATTCTGAGGCTTTCTCCCTGGTATAGTACCAATGAGTTACATAGAATATCCAATGTTGAAACATTGGAACAAATGTCAAATACAATCATTAATAATTTCAGGCAAAAATCGTTACAATCTTCTATTGCCACGATTAATGCGTTATATGTTTAGGTTAAGTTAGGTTAAGTATATTAAAAACATTTTTTTTTCTCTTATAAGCAGGTGAAATCAACTCACCTGTAAAAAAACTGAACTGCTACGGCAAATGAAATGTAATATGTTGTTAACAAAATGTTAATAAAATCTTAAATTTGTTTTACCAAATTAGGATGATAGTGTTGTCAAATAACACAGAACACCTATCATGGTTGGAGACATACAAACATAATCCTGAAAAAATTGAATAGCAGAAGGAGGTGAACTTTTTCCGAGTGGTAGATTGTATTCAGAAATCTTATGTTGCCTGTGAGCTGCTATTTCCAATATATTTCCCGCTTGAATCCCTACTATATGGCTATTTTTGATAACTTCTTGTTAAATTGAACATGTGAACCAATCGTTTACCAATGGTTGCGCATTTTCTCTGTACTCAACATATGCACAGCACCATTTCTGTGCAACGCAACTAAAGGAAAAGCCCATGCCCGAAAACCCCCTAATTTGACATGGTAAAAGACACGTCGTATGAGGATAACCAATATGTGTCGCTGCTTACATTATAGGTGTGAATTGAACTGGACCAGCTTTGACCACACAATTGTGTATTTAGTGATTTTTCTATAGATTTTTTTACAATTCAATAACCTAATCTTCTTAATAATGCAATGGTTCCACCTGAGCCAATATTCTGGTTTGTATGCGACTTTTCAAAATTTATCGAGACAGCTGTCCGTTGAAGCAAATACTGTTGTTTAGTGGGGTTTTCTTTTGGTAAAATATTGTGCTTTTGCCTCTGCCATATTGATTCTTTCCACGAGCTTCGGGATGTTCTATGATGCCTAAAATTGTATAATAAAAGTAATTAATAAATATAAGGTGAATTTTTATGATTTTAAGTTCGAAGAAAACTGCTGCAAAACAAATGCTGTGGAAACACGAGTGAAAATTATTGACAGTTGAATCAACAGTCTGAATTTACAGTCTACTTTGATCAAACTATAAAATCAGAAGGCAGCAAATGTCAAACTCGATTAACCCCCTGTCGTTTTATAGCTATCGTAAAAAGCTGGATATAAGATATGACCAATGCGAGCTATTTATTAGATCTGCGAACATCAAATTTTTCATAGGTCCAGAAGTTCCAGGAACAATATTTTGATATTGTATTCAGATCTTATATCTCTTATGCCAATCAAGTCAATAACACGCTTTGTTTGTAAGTTTTTCGCTCCTACTTCGAATACTTGGCTGATTTTTTTTCCAAAATAATCCGATATTTCTGAAGGCTGACTATGTTTATTTTCTGAACAGCTATTTAAAAAGTTTTGAGAAAGCATAAGTTATGAGCTTTGGAATGCATACGGAACTCAACAAGAAGTTTGGATATTTTGTCCATTTTATGAAATTTAGCTATAGTGTGATCTCTTTTGCAAGGCTTATTTATTGCTGAACAATGTGTTTGTTAGTCGTTATTTTGGCCTCAATTGGATCAACTGTTCTTATAATATACTGAAGCTGAATTAGGGTTTCATAAAATACTTATTCAGCTCTTAATCATGTTTATGTTCAACATGAGGAAATAGCTGAAGTGCGAAGCAAATAAAACGTTAGTTCGTCTTCTGAATATCCCTTTATACGTATACATTTGTTTGGTGGAATACTGGCTTTTTAATTGGGGAAAACATGTCTTGTTCAGCTCATTAGTAAAAAAATCTTGACTAGTCGAATGAGAATCTTTGGAAACGTTTAATAAGTGGTGATTCAACTTTTGTTCCTTTCAATGCATAACGCTGAACAATGACCTAAGTTTGTATTTGAAAAGCATCTTCTCAGCTTGCTATAGGGCAACATTTTTATTCAACTGTCATTACCATTATTAAACAATAATTAAACATGCATACTTATTTGTGGCACTGAATTGTTAGTTGGGTATGGGCCCATTCACAAATTTCATAACGCTAGAGGGGGTGAGTGGGTGTCCTAGCGATGTTACGGCCCATACAAAAATTGAATAACATTCATACAAGGAAATCTGATGTTTAGTAGGTCAACTTGCTTGGATTTTACTTAAAATACCGATTTATCCACCTATTTAGTAGGATTGCGTCGGCCCACCCTATTAAATCGGGTGATATTCGGTTGATCCATGTGTTAATCTTCCATAAGCGTCGGTGCAACAATCTACCGTTTTTTCAACCAATTTAGTCGGCTATTGAACTGTCAAATGTTTAATGGGGCGGCTACAAAGCAAAGCCATGCTGTAGGTGTCTGTGTTCGATTCTCGGTCGATCCAGGATCTTTTCGTAATGGAAATTTCCTTGACTTCCCTGGGCATAGAGTATCATCGTACCTGCCACACGATATACGAATGCGAAAAATGGCAACTTTGGCAAAGGAAGCTTTCAGGTAATAACTATGGAAGTGCACAGAAGAACACTTAACTGAGAAGCAGGCTCTGTCCCAGTGAGGACGTCATACCAAAGAAGAAGAAGAATCCAGCTTTTTAAAAACGCGAACGGCTGCCGCTAATTAAGGGGCCTTCCTTAGCCGAGTGGTTAGAGTCCGCGACTACAAAGCAAAGCTATGCTGAAGGTGTCTGGGTTCGAATCCCAGTTGTTCCAGGATCTTTTCGTAATGGAAATAGGGTCCCAAAATGTTTAATGAAATCTTGTTTTCATTTCATAACACCAAAGAGCATGTTACTGCAACTAATTTAGCATTTTTCCCGCTCATATAACGGATATATCATATTAAAACTTTAATTTAAAAATTGGATACATAAATGAACCTTGACACTTGAGATCATGTTTGACGTTCGCTTAGTCGACAAAAATACCACAGGGGTTTTAGTTTTAACACTGGGGTTGTTCCTATCTGACATTTTGGAAGGGACATGGAAAACAAAATACACCCAAAATTTGAGTTTAAACCAAGGGGTGTGACAAAATCTATAAAAACTTTAAAAATTGTTTTTTTGTACTTAAACAAATGAAAAGCATTAAAAAATTGAGTAAACATGGGTTTTTGGCCAAAACTTAAGCGTTTGGTACTTAAATTGGGACAGGGCTTTAGGACCCTATGGGTTTATTCACATATTTCATAACGCTAAAAATGGTCATTTTTGACACCCACCCACCCCCTCGTAACACTTTTTGTATGGATGTTCTAAAAAATTTGTATGAGCCGTAACATCATGAGGACACCCACCCACCCCCTTCAGCGTTATGAAATTTGTGAATGAACCCTATTTCCTTGACTTCCCTGGGCATAGAGTATCATCGTACCTGCCACACGATATACGAAAGCGAAAATGGCAACTTTGGCAAAGAAAGCTCTCAGTTAATAATTCTCGAAAACTTGTTCATATAGACTCAAGTCAAAAAGTATACAAACTTACTTCATCGATCCTACGTGTTTCGCAGACGAAATTCTACACGTTTCGCTCTGAACCAACTCGATTTTCCACTCTTAGTACGTTTAATTTCCGAATTCACAAAACGACGAAAGTAAGATTTTCCACTTTTGCAACCTAAGGGCATATTCACAAATTTCATAACGCTAAAGGGGGTGGGTGGGTATCCTGAAAATGTTACAGCTCATACAAAATTTGAAAAATATTCATACAAAATGCGTTACGAGGGGGTGGGTGGATGTCGAAAATTACCATTTTTGGCGTTGTGAATTTGATGAATAAACCCTAACCACTACTTTCGCCGCCCCGCTGTATGGAGAGACAAAGTGACTTAACCACAAATCAAAACAAAACACAACTTGAGTCGATTTTACACTGGTGGAAAAACGTCGCAAGTAACTGAATAAAACGGCTTATCATTTTGTCATAAAATTCTTGTGTGAAATAATAGGAACTCCATAGGGTTCATTCATATATTTCATAACGCTAAAATGGTCATTTTTGATACCCACCCACCCCACGTTTTGTATGGATATTTTTAAAATTTTGTATGAGCTGTAACATCTCAAGGACACCCACCCACCCCTTTCAGCGTTATGAAATTTGTGAATGGGCCCATAGTTTTTGAACGCGAGCTCATTGTATGCAAAATTTAAGCAAAGTACACGTCGAAAACATGTTAAACAGGTGATTCATTTTAAAGCAGTTTTAGAAGACAGGTTGAGATTCTTCTGAATTAATTTTCTCAAAACCGTATGGAAGTTACTTACGTCTTTTTGAAAAAGTAATCGAGAATTGTGGAAGTGGTCATAAGAACACTACGCTGAGTAGCCGACTCTGTCCCAGTGGGGACGTTAATGCCAAGAAGAAGAAGAAGATGAGCGTATGGGCATTTTTATCTCGCAGAGGAAGTTTTTCTCTACAATAGGGTCCTAAAGCCCTGTCCTAATTTTAGTACCAAACGCTTAAGTTTAGGCCAAAAACACATGTTTACTCAATTTTTTAATGCTTTTCATTTGTTGAAGTACAAAAAAAAATTAAAGTTTTTATAGATTTTGTCACACCCCTCGGTTTAAACTCAAATGTTGGGTGTATTTTGATTTCCGTGTCCCTTCCGAAATGTCAGATAGGAACAACCCCAGTGTTAAAACTAAAACCCCTGTGGTATTTTTGTCGACTAAGCGAACGTCAAACATGATCTCAAGTGTCAAGGTTCATTTATGTATCCAATTTTTAAATTAAAGTTTTAATATGATATATCCGTTATTTGAGCGGGAAAAAATGCTAAAGTAGTTGCAGTAACATGCTCTTTGGTGTTATGAAATGAAAACAAGATTTCATTAAACATTTTAGGACCCTATTTTGCATGTTCCTTGACTTCCAAACTAACATTTAGTGCAAATATAAACATTCTCTTAGCTATCTTTATACGGTTTTATGCTGAGTAAAGGCGCTGTACATACGAACGAAAGCTTCTATGGGCCCATTCACAAATTTCATAACGCTAGAGGGGGTGAGTGGGTGTCCTAGCGATGTTACGGCCCATACAAAAATTGAATAACATTCATACAAAAAGCGTTACAAGGGGGTGGGTGGATGCCCGAAATGAGCAATTTCAGCGTTATGAAATAAATTAATGAACCCTATGCAATTTGGCGAATCTACTCAGCGGTGCGACAATTATGAGCCTGTTCAAAAATTTCATAACGCTTAATGGGAAGTATGCATCAGTAAAGTGAACGCCTCTCTCGATGCGTGGAAAATTTCTTTCAAGAAATGCTTAAGAAAAGCATTTTTCTTTGATCGCAGTACGCAGTTGAAAAGAAATGTCAATTCAAATGGAGCTCACTCTAGAAAATTTCTTGATCACTTCTTCCGCAGAATTTTTTACTTGTTTTGAGCGGAACAGCGGTTGGTTGGTGTCCTTAAAATGTTACAGCTCATACAAAATTTATAAAACATTCCCACAAAAAGCGTTACAAGGGGATGAGTGGGTATCAAAAATGCCCATTTTTGGCGTTAAGCCAAGTACGGACCTGAAACGTAAATCACTCAAGTAAAATTTCTCCTTTTTACCAAAGTAATTTTGACAACTGATTCAATATGAGCGAAATGTCACTTTTACTTGCGGAATAATTGAGCGGCACATTTTTCCGTTCGGAAAAGTGACAGCTCCCTTTGATTTGTACGGCAGGCGTTACCGACGTTATGAAATCAGCTCTACTTCTCAGCTGCGTACAGCTCAAGTAATTTCGGTAGCGGAATCATTCCTTGACCGTTTCTTGTCCTATCCTTTTGCACAGTACTTATGATCAGCGTACCGGCCATTATGAAATTTGTGAATGAATCCTTATGTAAATTAAATGGTAGTTTTTACCGCACAAATTTTCATCAGATAATTTAGGACCCTATTCATGGATGGATTCCGTTCAGAACCGAGAGAGAATCGAATCGTTTTTGCTCTGGGCCCATTTGTTACCAACATGAGAAAACGAGAAATGCTGTCACACCGATGACAGTGCTTATTTCGCTGAAAAGTTTTGCAAACACGGCAGAGGCACAAGCTGAAATTGCAGTTATCAATTTTCGGTAAAATACCAATTCTTATTTCTATTGTGTGCAAAATTGACATATTTCATCAAATTTTTCTAGATAAATAAGTTGCTTACCACAGTGTGAAAATGCCGATCGAAAACCTTGAGGAGCAGGGCTTGGAGAAGAACCCAAAATTGGAACTGGCACAAATCAAATTTTTGCTGAGTCTTCCGGAACATAACCAGGATAAAGCCCTATCGGAGAAGCTGATGACGGCTATCAAGGCGGACAATATGGCATCCTGGTACGAGATTGTGTGCAAGGATTTGAACTGGATGGTCGATCAGAAACTGCTGGCCGATATGAAGGAGGTCAATCAGAAAAAGCTACAGGAATTGGATGACGTGATTGACGATGCGGAGAAAAATCTTGGCGAAATGGAAGTAAGAGAGGCCAATTTGAAGAAGTCGGAGTTTTTGTGCCGCATTGGTGATAAGGAGGGAGCGATTTCCGCTTTCCGGAAGACGTACGATAAGACTGTTTCGTTGGGACATCGGCTCGATATTGTGTTCCACAACATTCGGATTGGGTTGTTCTATTTGGACCACGATTTGATTACCCGGAACATCGAAAAGGCCAAGACCCTAATTGAGGAAGGCGGAGATTGGGACCGGCGCAATCGGCTTAAGGTATATCAAGGAGCCTATTGTGTGGCGATTCGCGATTTCAAGGCTGCCGCAAACTTCTTTCTGGATACTGTAAGCACCTTCACAAGCTACGAATTGATGGATTACGCGTCTTTTGTTCGCTACACCGTTTATGTGAGCATGATAAGCCTTCCTCGGAACGAGCTTCGCGACAAAGTGGTCAAAGGCTCAGAAATTCAGGAAGTTTTGCATCAACTACCGGATGTTAAAGATTATCTATTTTCCCTATACAATTGTCATTATTCGGATTTCTTCAAAAATCTCGCACAAGTTGAATCTTTCCTCCGGCAAGATGTTCTGTTCCATCCTCATTACCGTTTCTACGTTCGAGAGATGAGAATTCAGGCCTATACTCAGTTGCTGGAGTCGTACCGCTCCCTCACCCTGCAGTACATGGCGGACGCTTTCGGAGTCTCTGTGGATTACATCGATTCCGAACTGTCCAGATTCATTGCCGCTGGTCGTCTCCATTGCAAGGTGGATCGCGTGGGAGGAATCGTGGAAACCAACCGTCCGGATAGCAAGAACTGGCAGTATCAAGCCACCATCAAACAGGGAGACATCCTGCTGAATCGTGTGCAGAAACTAAGCAGAGTCATCAACATTTAGAGTTGGCTACCATACATACTTAGTAACAGATTGATTTGCGTATGCTTCACATTCAACAACATTTGAAATAAATATCATGTATTTGTCAGAAAAGGCTTTCATTTGTAGTGCTGCTAGCAGGTTTCTTCTTATAGACTTGGTCACTATATTAACGCATGTCTATGATGTCTGTGAGATTTTTTTTAGAGAAACAATACAAAAATCCATACGCCTGTTTTTCGATTAATATTCTTTCAGAATTTTCCGAGTGTTTGATACGTTGAACCTATTGTATGATCCTTTCGAGCGAGCATCAGTATCGTGTCCGGTTTGCGTAGTAAACGCACTATCAGTGTCGGTCATTCATGTATATGCTCACGTATTCATTTCGAATTATATATTTATCGTTTACCAAAACGAATCCTTTCCCATATCCAAACTCCCAGTGTTCTCTTGTGGAAGTGCAGAGGACTCCTCGGCTTCTGTAAAGCAAGTAACACGTCAACATTTCCCTCTCATTCCCAAATTGACATGCATTCGGACGCAGCCGGCGCCGGTATTGTTTATTATAATAATGAGAGCACCAGTACTTACACATTGAGGATGCTACTGATCCCGAGTAGTGTCTGTTGGTTCCCTGTGTAAGTACAGCTGTTCTTGCAATAACGGAGTACCTAGCAACTGCGGGCGGTCAATCATGCTCATGCTCATATTCTTTCAGAATTTTCCATATGGATTACTTCAATTTTTCCGTGGTTTTTCCCAGGAATTGCTTCAAAAAATCTTCCAATAAATATTCGAAGGAAATCTATTATGATCTCCTTCAAGAATTATCGATTCATTTCATTCAAAACTTCCCACTATTTCATCCATGAATAACTTCTGCAGATTTTCCGAACGTTTCTCTAGTAGTTCCCCAAGCAACATCTTCATTGTTTCCAGTGCATTCAAGGTTTTAAACTGGTTTCTGTTCGATGTTCTTCAAAGAATTGCTTTAAAAAGTTTTGATTTAAATACATTTGACATTATGCAACGTGTTTTAGTTCCCCAAGCAACATCTTCATTGTTTCCAGTTCATTCAAGGTTTCAAACTGGTTTCCGTTCGATGTCCTTCGAATAATTGCTTTAAAAAGTTTCGGTTTAGATACATTTGACACTATGCAATGTGTTTGGCGTTCACTTAGTCGACATAAACGCGTCAGGGGCTTTACTTTTCAACACTGGACTTAAATCAACGAAGAACATTTAAAAATTTAGTAAACATGTGTTTCTGACGGGTCTGGGGCATTTGGCATAACGCCGTTTGGTAGAAAGGACATTTGGCATAGACAAATTTCATCAAGAACAGGCATCCTGAGAAAGCCCTGGGGGTAAATGATGAAATAACTGGGTGATGTCTTGGAGAGGCTCTTTATGGAAGTCCTTGAAAAATCGAAGCATCATGACATGAATGCCTGGAGCTCTTAGGACTTTCATGCAAAAACAAATCTGAAAGAATCTTTGGAGGTGGAATCTCTGAGGCGATTATAATTGCAGGTTGAATTCTTGAAGATATCGGGAGCAACATTCTTGGAGTAATCAATCAATAAACTAAAGAAATCTTGGAGGCATATCTGATGTAGTTTCTGTTCAAGGTGAGAGAGATATTTTTTGCAATAAATTGAAAAAAAAAAACAAATTATGTTTTGCAAGCTTAGCTTTTGAGAAATGAGAAACAGAAAGTTTAGAAGTTAAAGCATCTCCTACGTATTTTCCAACCCTTTGAAAATTACTTCTTGCATTGCACCGTAAGTATATCACATTTTTCAGTTCTGGAATGAGTTTAGACACATGAGAAATTGTCAGAATGGCCTGTACATTTTTTGCTGCAATTGATGATTGAATAGCAATTGCTGGTTTGCAACAACTAAGATTGATTTGATATTATTTGCCATCCAAGCTGTCCATATGTCGCTCGCAGACTGAAAACTCGGCAGTATTAAATTGATGCCAAGAATGATTTGTATAAAAACCACCAGGATATCGATGTGTAATAAATTAGTATAAATATTCGGTTATATTTTATTAGATTTCAACTTTACATGCTAATTTACTTCTTGCACTTGTCCTTAATAGTATATTTATCATAGACTTTTGTGGGATCGTATGGTTCCCAGCGAGATGCAGGGAAAATGTGCTTATTTCTTTCGTACCATGAACGCAACAACACCTTTCCGGCATGGGTTTCTTCTTTCTCGACACTGGCATCGCTGATCATACGAATGTCATCTTTGCTGCAAATTAAAAAAAGACCAGAGTAACAGCATCATTAGTGTTAGAATAATATAAACATTTTACACAAGAATCATAATTTTCTCTTAATATTACTTGAAACATCAATGATTGATCAATGCGAGACGTTTTCCGGGATCTAGTGGGGTAGTTTGACAACCATTAGGAGAAAAATGATAAAAATGCTGAAAATATTATGGAATGTTCCATTTTTTGCATTACTTCCAACAATACTCAGAATAAAACACTAGAAACACATGATTTCAGTTGTGTTAGGGGTCGTCCATAAATGACGTAGCTTTCTAGGGGGGAGGGGGGTCTTCACAAATTTGTGACGATGTGTGACGAGGGGAAGGGAGGACTCCTAGCTAGTGGACGTAGCATTTTGAATCACGTCGGTAAAATAAGAGGCGCTGAAAAAATGACGTGCAATTATTTTTTTTATCAAATTCTTTTTTCTTTGTTTGACTTATAAAGTTGGGTTCTAAAATGATGATTCAGCTTCAAAACATTTATGTGACAAGATTGAAAAAAATCTTAGAAATTTTTAATTTTCTGTAGTGCAATCAAACAGATTTTTTCAATGCTTTAAATAATTATGTGTACAATATATTCATGTATTAATCAATTATTTATAAATATATAAATTGAAAGATAAATAAATTAATTAAAAATCAAGGCTTTAACGACATGGAAAACATTGTTTCAGTTTTATATATATTTTCTGTTAGAGCTTATTTCTTTAAAAAACATATGGTCGCTATGGCAAATATTACATTAAAACAAGATATTCATTCCGTGAATTATGCTCTCAATGTTGCAGAAGATCTCCACCCAATCAACTCATCGATTTTTTTGTATATATCAATGCTCTTGATGGAATAGCCTGCATAAAACTTGATGAAAAGCCTGGACAACAGATTGAGTGTTATCGGAATTGTTCTATCGTTCAATTTTCTCAATAACTCGGTAATTTGAAGAAAGATTATTTTTAGTATTTAAATGTTTCGTTATAGGTTGTGTAAGATTACTTCAGTATGGGGAACGATAATGAAATTAAGCTGAAATATTAAAGAAGTTGAATAACTTGAATAATAATCGATAAGATTTTCTGAACATTCCAAATATTACATGTGTAATCTTTTATACATCTGGCACCTGATTGCTAAATGGATTTGAATTTGGATAATAATGACGAATAAATTTTCATTGAAATCTGTTTCCTAACAACCAATAATTAAAAAACAATCCTCTAACATAACTAAATGCCTTATCAACATATTATAAAATCTATTGTACCCTAACTCGTTACTGTTCGCTTCATCAATCCAATCAAAGATTTTTCCTTTTTTCTATATTTCCAGCTGTAAACTATTTTTCCATGGTAACAACAGCAAAAGTAATACAATTTAGCCAACAACTTAAACAGGAAAAAGTTAATTTAAATTGTTTTCCAAATTACTATTGAGCGCTACTGCAAATCAAACATTTATTCGTTTGATTTGCGTACGGTTCAGTCAGCAAATTATATATCAAAATCTGTATTGAACTTCTGAATTCCAATTTTTTGTTTCAACCCAATTGTTAAGGAAAACAAATAAAAAATTGAAGAGGGGGGGGGGGGGGGGTTGCTTGATATGCTACGTATTTTCCAAGGGGGGGGGGGGGGGTATCAGCATTTGTGACGAAATGCTACGAGGGGGGAGGGGGGTGTAAAAAATCAGTGAAAAAATGCTACGTCATTTATGGACGGTCCCTTATATAAGTGCTAATTGTGCGCGATAGGGTAATGGCTGTTCACATCGTTCTTAACCCACCGACAGTCAGCCGAAAAACACGTTGAAAATCTCTTCAAATTGATCCGGGTGTTGGTCCTATTCCAAGAACTACTCTTCTTTTTGCTTGTACAGAAGATATTTTTTTTAAATCAACGAAAAGTATCCGAAAACATCGTCATTACGCGTGTACTCAGTACACCAGTGCGACCGCTCGTGTAACTTTTTTTACCGGGCCCGTCGCAGAGCATTTTGATTATGGCTATAAGCCTGATTTGCTACTGAAAAGGAATAGCTAAAGAAATTTCTCGCCGATTCCTTGCAAAAATTTTCTACAGCGACTCCCATTTGAACTGACATTTCTTTTCAACTGCGTACTGCGATCAGAAAAAAGCGCATTCTTGATCGATACCTTGCAGAAATTTTCCATGCATCAAGATAGGCCGAGAAATTACTTGTCAGCTGCGAATCAGGCTTATAAATCTAAAACTAGGCAAGATAGAATATTGATGCCATTAGGAAAATTCCTTGGGTTCAACGGTACCAATTGGTCAGTGGACAAATGAAACTTTGAAAGCATCCTCACCTTCCAGTGGCCATCGGATTGTTCCCCGGAGGAACCGATGGAGTGGACATTTCGCAATGCAACATCTCGAACACAAATATCTCAGGATCTAGATGTTTTAGCAAAATGGTGTCTTCGGCAAAGTTGTTCAGTAGGTCAAGGACTAACATGTGATAGACCGCTTGTTTCGGAATTTCGCCACCAGTTGGCGCTAGCGAGCCTGTAATTTTTCAAACACAGATATCTCAGGATTCTGATTACCTAGAAAGATGACGTCTTCAACAAAGTTGTTTAGTAGATCAAGGACTAACATATTATAGGCCACCTAACTTGAAATTCTTCCATCAGATGGCGCTAGTGAGTTGAGTTGTTCTCTTACAATCCCGAATATCTCAGGATCCCGATTTTTTAGAAAGATGGTGTTTTCGGCAAAGTTGTTTAGTAGTTCAAGGACTAATATGTGATGATCTATTTAATACGGAATTCTTTCACCAGATGGCGCTAGTGAGCATGCTGCATTCTGATCGCGACAATCTCAGAATAGCGATATCATAGCAAGATGGTGTTTTCAGCAAAGCTGTTTAGTAGATCAAGCACTAAACATGTGATGTGTCGTTTGATTAGAAATTCTTCCACAACACGGTTTATGCATTTTTTTCGAAAGCAAATATTCCAGCATCCTGATTAGGAAAATAAAAATAGATTAGAAAGATGATGTCTTTGATGAAGTTGTCCTGTATATCACGGGCCAACGTGTGACGGGTAAAATATGCTGCTGCAAGATGAAAAAAAAAATAAAAGAGGGTAAATTAGGGTAAAATAGATGCTGCTAGATTTCAAATACTTCCATCAGGCTACACTATATGTCCTGATTTAAATTTTTCTAGTACAGTTCCTGATTATTTTAAAACTTGACGTCTTCGCCAAAGTTATTCGGTAAGTTTGCTGTTCTTTGGAGCTGACATGTTGTGGGCAATTATATTTGGAATTATGTAGGTATCATTTGGGCTATCAGTGCACGTTTTGTCAAATATTTAAATATTTCGCCAGTGAATTAATAGGTAAGCACAACATAAAATGAGAGATATAAGGTTCATTTTCGTTCAAATTGATCAATGTTTTTTTTTATATTTAGCCCATTAAACGAACTTCTGATGATTACATTGATTATGTATGAGTGAACAGACTTCGTAGAACCTCCCTCTGGGTTTTCTGGGTACGCCACATCGCCCTATTATCGACTCGCTCCCATTGGATTAACATCAAAAGTAATCATAAACGGTTAATAAACAACTTAAGTCGATTAAAAGTGGGAATAGGCCTACGTAGAGCCGTATTGAAGTTATAATTTATACCATTATCTCAAAATTTGTGGGACCTTTTCTAACTTTGAATGTGCTCATACAAGCTACTTATACACCGTATATAGGTATGTCTGATACGATTTACCCAGGTTTTCCCCGATGAGTTTGAATTCCCGTCTTTTTCCCTGGTTCGGTGGTCACCCTGATAGAAGAAAACTGTAAATTACTCACACATCAAAACTGAACAGCGGACCACTTTTTCCGCGGGCCTTCGTAACGATGAAATCGTAGAACGTGTAATGATGGGGAAGGATCAAATCTTCCTTCACGTACATCAGTTGGTCCGCCATCACCGTCTTTAGTTCGCTGAATTCTTTCCGAAGCATTTCCAGACATTTCTGCAAAAACTGATAAATGGAATTGCCTTTCTTCATCGTAACGCACTTTCTGTGTCCGGATCCGTCCCAGTAACTGAATGTGATGGGAATTTCTTGATCCTTAAGCGTGGCCTGTTTCATGGCCCATTCTTGGCGCAGTTCCTCCCTTAGCTTATTGTCCATTTCTTCGCGCTCCCTGTCCGGTAAGAAAGAAGTGTCTACGTCTGGATTTTTCTTAATCTTCTTAATTCTTGGCTCTGTGCATTCTTCCGTTTGCCATTTATGAGGTTTAATCTCCAACGGTTCCTCTTCATCTTCGTCATCGAAAGATTCCTCGTCCTCTTCTGGATTGAATGAAAGTGCTTGGATCTGCTTCCGCTGTCTATCCTTTTCCGCCTGTTTGGCTTCTAGTGCTTTAAGCTTCTCCCGATCCTTTTCCTCTTTCTTCTGAGCCAATTTCTTCTCGCGTTCCCGGACAATGTCCTCTTGCTTTTGTTTCATCTCATCCAGAGTGACCAAACCGATGGTCGAGGTTTTGAGCTGTTGTTCTACGGCATCGTAATGAGTGGCAAACTTACTTTCGATGTTGCTTACTTTTAAGTCCTCCTCGATCTTTTTCTTGCGGAATTCGATTTCCTGCTGGGCAATTTCTCGCTTTTTCATCAATTGCATGGCCCTTCCGCCTTCGCTTGCAGCTCCTTTGTAGTAAGCCATCGTGAGTTATTCTAGGGAAATGTTCTGCACTGCAGGCGTATAAAGTTACAAGCTATTAGGCACATTATGATTATCATAAAGAAGTAATGACTTACCCAATCAAATTTAGTAAAAATGGATGAGTATCTTGAAGAACAAACTATTTTTGATTTTGGTTCACACTCAAAATATCTAGCCTGTGAGTAACCAAGACTAACAATTCAAAAGGCATCATCTCCAAAAAGTAAACAATGAGAAAAATGCAATGTTGTTTTGTCAAACAATAAATCAAATTTAAATTATGAATTTAAGCATTTTATGTTATTTTATCGTCCAGAAAGTCGATGGATAAACTGATTTATAGCTATGAATATTCATTACTATCATTTTAGCAAAAAATCCTGCTAAAAAAAACGAGTCAAAGGAAATGAGGCTTTTATTTCACCAAAAGCTGTGCAGCCCTTTTCATTTGTGGCCATAGACGCCGGCCGATGCTGATGAGGCCTGTGAGTTCACGCCTTTGTTTACTCTAAAATGTGTTGAGGCCTTCTAGATGTGGCTTGTTTTTTCAACATCTTCAGATGTGGCCTTTTGAAAATCATTCAAAATTCATGATAAAATACGATAATTGAAGTGTAGAAGAGTGTTACGTGGTAAAGCAAGGTACATGGGATCTCTGCAGCAAGAGGAGATTCGTGCGGTCGATTGAATATGTGATTTATTCAATCATCGTCATCGATAAACATAATGGATGTGCTGAGCGAGAGTGTCGCCGAGCAATTATATGGAAATATTTGTTCAAATGAAGTAATATTTCAATTGAACGTTATGTTTCATGCAATTGTAACGAAATCGTGTTGTTATCAATAAGTCGTGAAGTACAGACATGCTGACACAGGTTGTTGTTGTTGTTGTTGTTTGAGAGGGACTTTAACCCGAAGGTCATTCGTCCCTAGCTGACACAGGTATTATTAGGTAGTATGATACAAAATACATCACTCCACAGGAACCCGACGGAAAATTTGATTATGTTCGCCGTTGAGACTATCGCTGTGTAAAATAATACATGGAGCGGAGCGGCTGAAGTATAACTTGTATCTGCTTAGTAAATTTGAAACATTTTTTCGTAATTTTAGTTGCAATTTTGATGTTTGTTTAACAGGCCTCAACTCGGTTTCAAGTAAATATAGAAATGGGGCCTTTTTGGGAAAAGGCCGCATTTGCGATTAATATCCTAATTATCGGGAAATGAGATGGGGCCTTTTGGAAAAATGATATTTTTTCAGCTTTCATGCATATTTTTGCATGACTATTGTATGTTACAGTAAGAATAGGCTCTTATACACTGAAATCAGCAGAAACCCGATTTGTTTACATTTTGGACTTGAGGCCTTTTCAATTGTTGGTCTTGAAATAGCAAACAAAATAGCTGTGATGTTAAAGTCACCAAAATAGCTTTGGTGAGCGAATTTGACGGATAGCGCCAACAATTTTTGTCGCATAGGATTCATCGAATGTAGCGCGGTTGTTGCACCATGGCCAGATTCATTTCCCGAGCGCGTGCACGGAAAGAAATAACAATTGTGATTAAAAAAAACAGAAGCGGAAAATCAACTGATGATCATTGTCGTTCTACTATTATCAAACATTTTAATAAAAATAAAATGCTTTTAGAAGTGCGCAGCAATGCTAAATCGGTCTGATGTATTCTGCGCAGTTCATATGTATTTCCCACACGTTCTCCTATAATTGTTTTTAATCCACTTCGATACCGTCTATCCGCCCCCAAACTGGATGGCGTACACTCAGCTTAAGGTGATTATTAAACGAAGCCAAACAAGGGCACAAGACTGGAGAATCTGACAACAGTTTGCGTTGAAAACCAATCAATCTGCTTGCTTGCTGGTGGTGACTAATGGGATAAATTTTCAACGGTGAGAGCTGTTTGGTTCTCAAGTCTTGTGCTTTTGAAAATTTGAGGTGTGGCTTTGTTCTATAATCACCTTAACGCAATTTATAATTAAGTATTGAGTTGTAAATATTGGTATATATTAGTTGTGTTGCTAGAGGACATCTTGAAAATTCACTGAGATTCTTTCAGAAACCCTTCTAAAATTATTATATGTAGTTATTTCTTTGATCGCTCTGATTTTTCCAATAACCTCCTTGGGACTTACTATTGGACTATCCCAGAAACCCATCTTGGGTTATTATGGAAATCCTTTCAGGATTCTGCTGTAAAATTCTGGAATTCTGCCGTAAAATTCTGGAATTCTGCCGAAAATGATTTAATGATTGTTTTCCAGTGTAATGGAATCTATTTTAAAAATCTGGGTTCGGGGATTCTCACAAAATTTCTCGGGATTTTTTCTGGAAATCCAATCGAAATTATTATTTAAATTCTGATATTTTCCTCGTAATTCTTCAGTATTTCTTCCGTGAAACTCTTTGAAAGTTCTTCAAAATCCCTTTGAGATTCTTTCCGAAAAATGTCTTAGATTATACCTATTATTCTAGAATACTCTCGGAAAGACGCCTGAGACAAAATCAAATAAATCTATTATTTCACTTCACTTTCTTCCGTGCAAATTCTTGGGATTCTTTCGGAAATTCCTCTGGAATTCTTTTGTAAATCCCAATGGAATTCTCCCAGAAATCCCTGTGGAATACTTCCGAAAATCCTGCTAAGAATCTTCCAGATGACAGGGATTTTTTAAAATCTTTATTTATGGCAATCATCCGAAAATTCCTCTGTAATTGTTTGTAAATCCTCCATATATTCTTACAGAAATCCTTCTTATATTCTTACAGATTTATTGCTATTGATTTTATTGTTTCTACCTGAGATAATTTTGTATATCCAGGATTGTTCCGAAAATTCCTTCGTGATTCTTTAGAATTTTTTTCTAAGATTTTTTGAGAAAAAAAAAACTGTGATTCTTCTGGAAATTCATAAGGAAGTGTTTTTGATTTTTTTCGTGATTTATCATTGATTTTCCTTGAAAATTTTCTTAAATCCTTGGCAGAATTTTCTGAAAATCCCTCTTGACTTCAAATGGAAATCCTCCAAGAAAACTACCGGACAGTCACTGGGACTTTAAAAAAAATACCTATGAGATTCTTTGATTACTGATTTCTTTTTCTGAGCATCTTTTGAAAGTGACTTTTAAATGGTTCTGGAAATTCCATTTGGAATTATTCCGTAAATCTTTCTGGAGCTCTTCTGGACATCGTAATTATTCTGGAAAATATTCATGAAATCGTCTGGATGTCTGTGACTTTTCATTGAATCTTCAGGGGTTCTTGCGAAATAACTTCTGGGATTCTTTTGGATATCACTGTAAAAAAAACATTCAAAATCCATTCGAAATTCTCCTGAGATTGTTTCAGGAATTTACGAGAATCCTTAAAATAATTCCTTTAGAAATCTCCCTGATAATATTTTAGTGATTTCTCTGTGGTTCTTCTGTAAATCGACCTGGGATTCTTCCGGAAATCCTCCTTTAATTCCAAAGCAATTTCCAGAAGAATTTTCAGAAGGATATTTTTAAGAATCCTGTATATTTTTCCCTAAGAATCTCAATGTATTTAAATAAAATACCAGGACAATTTACGGTTGAATCCCACAAAAACTTCCGGTGGAATTCTTGAATGCTTATCATTCAAGCAGAATTCCAGTCGTATTTCCGGATGAATTTCGGCAGGTTTTACGGAAGAATCCCAGCCGAATTTCTTGAAAAATTCCAGTAAAATTTCTGGAAGAATCTTTGAAAGATGTTTTGAAGTCCTCCAGCAGGATAACAGAAAGAAATCTGGGGGTATTATAGAAGAATTTCCGAAAGAATCCTAGAGAGATAGTCGAAATAATAACAGTTTTCTTGAAAAATTCAGGAAAGTCCTAGAGTCTAGAGGTAATTCGGGAAGAATTTCTGCAAGAATCCTTAACAGAAGGATTTGAAGGATCCTCAGAAAGATTTTCGAAAGTATCCCAGAAGGCTTCCCGAAATAATGCTAGAAAGATATCTGGAAGATTTCCTACAGGATTTTTGGAAGAGTCCCAGACAAATTTCAAGAATATGGACGTAAAAATCTCAGTGGCATTTCTAGAATAATTTCAGAAAGATTTTCGGAAGCATCCTCGAAAGTATTCTAAAGGGATTCCGAAAGCATCTCAGGTGATTTCCGGAAGAATACCAGAGGTATTCTCATAATAATCCCAGAAGTATTTCCGGAAAAAGGCCAGAGTTATTTTCGGAGGAATTCTAGACGAATTTGTAGTAGAGTCGTAGTACATTTTTTGGCAAAATCCTCTAAAAATATCCAGAAGAATTGCATCAGGATTTTTGTTAGAATCTTCCATTGAATTTCCGAAAGAATCTTCGAGAATTTCGATTCGAATTTGATTTCCAGGATTTCAAAAGTAATCCTTAAGGAGATAAACGCAAACTCACATACAGATTTATGCAAATATTCCAATAAGATGTCCAGAAGAATCACAAAGGATATCCGAAAGAATCTCAGATATAGTACCGGAATGCTAACGATGTTTTTTAGATGAGTTCAAAAGCGATATCTGTAAGTATTCTGTGATTTCCAGAGGAACTTAGAGAAAAATCAGAAATAATCTTTAGATTTCCAGAACAATCCCAGAGAGGTTTTGAAGGATTCATAAGTGATTTAAGGAAGAATCCCAGGAGGGAAATTCCATAGAATTCTGGAGTGATTTCTGGACCAATGTCTTTTTATATGCTGTATCAATATTTACAAGTAATTATAATAAACAAGTATTTATGGAACAATAACAATTTTAATTTATCGCCATAATTGAACGACAATTTTAATTAGAATGTGCATCCACCACATCATCCCTCTCAGAAGGAATGTGATTCTAAATATTTTTTTTTTTGCGGTGATTCAGGATTGTAATTACATACTGGTTTAATTGTATGTGGTGTCATTCAATATTTAAAATAAGATTCGTTAAGCCGAACATGTTGATCCTTCGACATGAACCAACGAGCATTGCTTGAAATAATGAGATTTTTTCGATTACTTTGATGACTGATTTCTTTTTCTGAGGATCTTCTAAAAGTTACTTTCAAATGATTCCGAAAATCCCGTTTGAAATTATTCCATGAATCTTTCTGCAGTTCATCTGGACATCGGAATTATTCTGGAAAATATTCATGAAATCTTCTGGATGTCTGTGAATATCCTTTAAATCTTTCAGGGATTCTGGCGAAATAACTTCTGGGATTCTTTTGAATACCACTGTAATTTGGATTTAGAATTCTCATGGAATTATTTCAGATATTAACGATAATCCTTCATACAGAAGTGATGTTTCTGTGAATCGCCTTGGAATTCTTCTGGAAATCCTTCTATAATCCCAAAACAATTCTCAGAAAATTTTTCAGAAGGATATTTTTAAGAATCTCAATGGAATTTCTGAAAAATACCAGAACGATTTACGGTTGAATCTCACGAAAACTTCCGGTGGAATTCTTGAATGATATCCGGAAGAATGACAGTCGTATTTTTGGATGAATCTTAGCAGGTTTTACAGCACAATCCCAGCAAAATTTATTGAAAAATTTAGAATAGAAAGATATCCGAAAAAAAAACTCCAACAGGATTTTTGTAAGAGTCCCAGGAGTATTTCAAAGATATTGTCGTAAAAATCTCAGTGGAATTTCTTGAAGAATTTCAGAAAGATTTCCGAAAGCATCTCAAGTCATTTTTGGAAGAATACCAGAGGCATTCTCATAAGAATACCAGAAGTATTTCCGGATAAAAATCTAGAGTTATTTTCGGAGGAATTCTCGAAGAATTTCTAGTAGAGTCGTACATTTTTTGATAAAATCCTCTTTAAATATCCAAATGGATTGCATCAGGATTTATGGTAAAATCTTCCATAGTATTTCGAAAACAATTTTCAAGAATTTCAAAGAATTTAATTTCCTGGATTTCAAAAGTAGGATACACGCAAAATCACATACAGAGTTCTGCAAAAAAATCCAAAAAGATGTCCAGAATAATCGCAATGGGATATCCGAAAGAATCTCAGAAGTAATACCGGAATGGTAACGTTATTTTTGGATGAATCCCAAAGCGATATCTGGAAGAAAATTCAGAAATAATCTCAAGATTTTCAGCAGAACAATCCCAGAGAGGATTTGAAGGATTCATGAATGATTTAAGGAAGAATCCCGGGAGACGCTCCCAAAGAATTCTAGAGTACTTTCTGGAACATTTTTTTTTCATATGATTTATGTATAAAAATACTTTGATTCAAATATATTTCTTGTGTAGCATTAAGTTTAACTACAGACATAGCTCGTAACATCAATAACAAATTAAATTTATAAATCTTTTAAACACATCCAAATTAAATAACAGTTCAAAGAGTAAAATACCATTCTCATGAGTTTTTGAGAATCATATGGTCGGTGTTTAGACAGACCAGACTAGATGAATTTTGGAGCTCTAAGGATACGTAAAGAACTCCATCAATTTTAAATCTTCCATGTTATTTTGATACAAATGTATCATCAAATAGATAAGTTCCATTATTACAGTAAATATCTATAATATTTTGATGTTTCACATGTTTGGGGTACATTTTTCTTACTCGATTGAAAAAAACACTTGGTTCAGTCTGTCTGAACACCGACCATATCTATGTTTGCTATTTGATATTTAAATACTTGAATTGTGCTGTATCAATATTTACAGGTAATTATAATAAATAAGTATGTATAGAACAATAACAATTTTAATTTATCCCCATAATTGAACGACAATATTAATTAGAATGAGCCTCCCCCACATCATCCCTCTCAGGAGAATTTTGATTCCCAATATTTTTTTTTGCGGTGGTTCAGAATTGAAAATATCAAAAGTCTATTGTAATCACATCCTTTTTGTTCAATTGCATGTGGTGTTATTCGATATTTAAAATAAGATTCGTTAAGCCGAACATGTTGATCCTTCCACAAGAACCAACAACAAGCATTGCTTATGTTAAGAGATTTTATCGTAATGCACAACCAGCCTAAACGTTCTTCCCCTTTTGTATATGTACTAATTATAATTTCAAATTATTTTAATTAAATCAGTTGTGTTGTCTACTATTGTACACGGCAATATGTTTCAAAATAAGTGGAGCTGCTTTTAAAACAAACTTTAACATCGATCAACCAAACCATAGAATATCCAATAGCGAAAAAATAATAATAATAACCGATCATTGCAAATCGAGCCGAACTGGCGCTCTTTCCGTGCGCACGCGCTCTTTCCGTGCGCACGCGCTCTGTCCGTGCGCACGCGCTTTCTGCAGAGCTGTCAAACAGACTTTTGTGCCTTCCTTCTTTCGCTCTCCTTCAACTCAACAACTCAGCACGATCCACCTCGCGGTGGATTGGTGAGCTGTCTGGTTGTTGCAGATGAACACTTATCGTGTAGCGTGACATCATCATTGACAGTAAGCGTGCAACTCACCAGACAAACGATAGGTGTAATTAACAACTGGACTAATGTTTGCATGTCAAAAATCGTGCGCGATCGCGAAACGTCTTACACGCTCGTTCAGATCTACTCAAAAGTGAGTAGATTTCGACTCACTTCGGAACAAAGTGGAACTGCTCAAAAGTGAGTAACACCATCGTTAAGCTATCAGTACACACTTTGCCAAATGTGCAAATATTTGCCAAATTTTGACAAATTTATTTGTCATATGTGTACTGACCAAATATATTTGCACAAACATTGATGTGCAAATATTTGTCTAACTTTGTAATAGCCAATACTTGAAGATATGAGGAAATATATATTGCAAAAGTATGCCAAAACAAGTTTTATTTGGTTAACTTTGCAACTCCGTTCAGTTCTCGAGTGGCAAACATGGACAAATAAGAGTTTGTCAAATGTTTGTCCACCGTGTACTGACCTTTGGCAAACAATAGGCAAACGGCAAACGTTAGGCAAACGTCTGAAACGTCAAATAGCCAAATATTTGCACACTTGACAAAGTGTGTACTGATCAACGTATTTTGACAGCTACTAAAGGTACGCTGCATTTTTGTTTATCTTACACGAAAATACTCACACAGATAAAATAGTTATGAAAATCCGCAAGATTTGTACTGAAATCGAAATATAAATTCAATTTATTCAATTGGCTTGTTTAGGGGTATCAAGTTTTTTACATATCATGATTTTACGTTAAAAGTTGAGCCAGAATCTAAAGTTTCATAGTTTTCCGTGCCCTGGAACTATTTTTAAAACACATTTGAAGTTAGTATGGGAATCGCTTTTGAAACATTGCTCGGCAAATGTTACTACGGGACGAGCTGTCATTATATAAATTGAAATGTCATTGAGTCTAAAGATTTAAATCTTCATTAATCATTTAATTATAATATTAAATTTATAACAAAATTAAGATATTGCAGCGCTATCAAATTGTATTATACTTAGAAAAATGTACTCTATCGATCAAGTAACGTAAACTTCTTCAGTGCCAGTTTTCACCGATTTGGAACTAGAAGAGTGCTTAAATTTCACCATCAGAATGTCGTGTCATGTTCCGACATGCTGGAGCAAATTATTTTCGAAGAAACCCTAAAACAGAAACATGTGAACCGGTTACGTTCCATAGTTTCCCAACGATCAATGTGCAGAGAAACCGATGGCTAACATTTTTGGTCTAAAACTTGAAAACAAATACCACGAATCTCCTAAGCACTTCCGAGAATCAGATAGCAGGACCATAGCGGAAGAAAATATAGAAAATCCTAATGTAAGTTTTGAACTGAACAATAAACAACAAGCAAATGCACCTTGTGTTATTTATTTTATTATACATACCTATCTAAAATATCGAAAGAGTCGATCGAAAATCTTCCAAAAACACTGTTGAAAAGCTTCAACATTATACTTAACTCAAAACCGACCTAATTGTCACTCTCACTCCTTGGTATGTGGGCCCCTCATGTGATCTAGACATTCAGTCAAATTTCCTGAATTATATCAGGTTCAATTCCTGCATTCCATACAATAAGGCTTTTTTATGTGCATATAGTGAATATATTCCTGTATATAAAATAAAACACAACTTGCACGGCTAGTTATTTCTGAGGGAGGTAATGCGTTGTGATGAGAAACATGAAAAATACTCCTCATAAATGCAACAAATGCATTAAATGACCTCCCAATCGGATACGTAACAAATTATTCTGCTAAAATATCGATATTTTGTTATCCTAAACACCTAAATTTACTTGAATTGCATTAAAATATAGCAAATGCCATATAAATCCGGAAAAAGTTCATAACTATCTACTAATACTAATGCACAGTCGTGAATAGCATACCTTCTATAGCTGTCAATATACTTAGTGTACTGATAGCTTTACTCACTTTAGAGTAACATTGTCAAATGTCAACATGGGAGTAACACTTACTCACTTCGTTTAATCTGAAATTTGCGAAAGTGAGTAGATGTCACTCACTTCAGGAAATAATATTTTTGGAAATAAATGTATTATGTTATTCATAAAATCAGAAGAAATATACAAAGAGCATAACATTTATTCATGATCTCTTACATAACTATATGAATATTACATGATAACAAGTAAAAAAAATGATAATTGTGTTGAAATTTTCGCTGCTCTGGAATGGATCCCCGGATGTTATAAATCTCTGGGGGATTGATGAAAGTCATGGAGGATGTAGTTTGACCGAGCCTTCCCACCCGCATAGAAAAATACATTTTGGCTTACATTGAAAACAGTACATTTCTTCTAACTGGTAAGGTTACTGTATCTCAAACCGTCACTTATATGTTGCACAATATAAAGCAAAAAGCTTTAGACTATGAAAAACGGTTTCACCAACTCATGTCAAATAGTGACAGTATGCCGTAATACTTAAATACTGTTTAATGATACAGGGATGAAAACCTGGAAGAAATGGTGGAAATATAACGCCACATTTTGTCAAATTGTTTGATAGTTGACATTTTTGCTACCTAACACACACATTGACATTTTACTATATGTTACATTTAATGAACTGTTCGGCAAAATGTTGAATGCATTGGTAGTTGTAAGCTATTTGCTTACCCATCGTATTCATGCACACGCATGAAAAAAGTGAAAAACTAGCTGTGCAAGTTCGATTTAAAAATCGATAATATCGCTCAATCGTTATTTTCCTCGTAGACTTGTACTCATGCATTTCATCAAAAAAGTAGACAAAACAAAACCAAAACCTCAAAAAAGTAGACAAAACAAAACCAAAAACCTCGATTTTCTTTGACCGATATGTGACTATACCAGGAAATAAACAAAAAAAAGTTTGTCTACCGCTGACTTTAAGCCCTGCAAAACCATGGTATTTTTTTTTAGTGTGCATATTGTTTATTTTGTGATAGCTCCTCTTGTGGAAAAATGTAGACGCAGTGCAAAACGAAAAAAAAAACCGTGCATCTGCCGCTGATTCTCAGTGGATCCCCCGGATGTATCTTCGAGGCATCGGTTGGAATCTTCGAGCATCGGCAACGCTGAAACTTCCCCCCAAGAATTCATCCATAGTACCCGAACGACAGATTTTGACCACCGATCAGATTTCAATTCAACCTGATGATGTCATCCGCGGGATAGTGCTGCTGTTGCTCGCGGTACAGCGGTACCAGACAAGGCAGGCATAGGAGGAGATTGCCTAACGGTGAGTGCATCAGGATCAGGATACATCGCTCTGGAAAAAGTGTTTTCCCGGAATGAATATCGCGTCTCCAGTTCAATGCTGGAATGATCGACACGCGAAAACCGATGTTTTTCTAATTCTATGCGTCCAACCTAACGTCGGTCATACTGCGCTGGACAGCTGATTTGGTGTGCTACACCGCGCACGTTGCCCGACATAACTCCAACGCATGGATTTGAGGATAATTTGTGTTTCGCGGGTCGAAAATTGCGAGTTTCAACTGTGTGACTGAAAATCTTTTGTATTATTCGAAAGTTATGCAACTAATTTTTAATGTATTTTTAATGATAACTAAAAATGTTGAAGTTTATGCGATTCATATAATAAAAGTGTTTTAGTGCATTAAAAAATAAATGTTTGTTCTGGATTTATCGTGTTTGAAAGAAAAACATGGAATCATTTTTGGGTCTATTTAAAAAAAAAAATCATATGGTATGAACACAACAAAACAATAAAGCAAAGCGTTAAAATACCATTAGGCAAAATAAAACAATAGTTCTACATACAGTGGACATTTTTATTTCTCAGTTATTGTTAAACAGTTTTTGAACTGTTCGCATTATAGTGAATTGGGAGAAAAATGGATAGTATATTGACCAAATAGCAAATTGTAAGTCGCAGAATTTGTTCGGGAAAATCGCCAAATTTGAATGGTTACATAACTTAACCGCCTATTCCCCACATTGTAATTTGTTCAATTAACGTTTACCAAACTGTAAAAACAGTTTGTGGTACAGCAGACATATTGTTATTTTTTACGTTGCACGAAATCATTTCAATATTGTCATAAATGGTTGTGGATGGTATATGGAACAGTACTAGTATGGTTCGTATTTATGCGGGCAGTTAGACTGTAAAGAATTGATAATTAGTCCAATAAAAAGTACGGCGGTAAAACTTACTGTTTATATTTTATTTTTGCGGTTGTTCGATCAAAACCAGGACTTGGTCATTTTCACTCCAACCTCACTTCACTTGATATCAGGATTATTGACTTCGCAGCACTAATCTGGAATTCGCCGGTTGGACTTGCGAACAATGTTGCCACATTTATATCTGTACCGAAGGCTCAAAAATCTTTTTTATCTGTTCCAGAGATTCTGTAAATCTGTAACCAAAATCTGTACCACATCCAACATAAATTGATGAAAAAACCCTTCAAATCCTAATTAATATGGATATTTACCATGGTTTTTATTGTAATAATTTCTTTTATAACATAAAAAATATTATTAAATTCTATGAAAACAGTATTTTTCAATAATAATTTTGTATGGTTAAAGCGTCTATAATTAAAAAATATATATATAATTTTGTGGGAATTTTCCGCATCCTTTAGATTTTGTGTTACAAAAATCGCCATTTCCAAAAATCTGTACCAATCTGTACTTTTTCGTGAAAATCTGTAATCTGTACCGTACAGAATCTGTACCAAAATTTATCAGAAAATCTGTACCTTTTCAGATAAATCTGTACTTGTGGCAACACTGCTTGCGAAGCGAAGTTTCAAGCAAACTAACTGTCATTGCTCTGCCGGCTAGGCTTTCGTCTCGATTGTTTTTGAAAACAGACCGACATCACCGACGGAAGAAATTTCACCACAACGGAGGATTTGTCAGTTCGAGCGCGCGAAATTTTCACACACGCTCGTTCAGATCTACTCAAAAGTGAGTAGATTTCGACTCACTTCGGAACAAAGTGGAACTGCTCAAATGTGAGTAACACCATCGTTACTCACTTTAGAGTAACATTGTCAAATGTCAATTTGCGAGTAACACTTACTCACTTCGTTTAATCTGAAATTTGCGAAAGTGAGTAGATGTCACTCACTTCAGGAAATAATATATTTGGAAATAAATGTATTATGTTATTCATAAAATCAGAAGAAATATACAAAGAGCATAACATTTATTCATTATCTCTTACATAACTATATGAATAATACATGATAACAAGTAAAAAAAATGATGTTTATTTGTGTTGAAATTTCCGCTGCTCTGGAATGGATCCCCGGATGTTATAAATCTCTGGGGGATTGATGAAAGTCATGGAGGATGTAGTTTGACCGGGCCAGTAGCCTTCCCAGTTAAGCCTGATTCGCTGCTGACAAGTAATTTCTTGGCCTATCTTGATGCATGGAAAATTCCTGCAAGGAATCGATCAAGGAAGCGTTTTTTTCTGATCGCAGTACGCAGTTGAAAAGAGATGTCAGTTCAAACGGGAGTCGCTGTAGAAAATTTCTGCAAGGAATCGGTGAGAAATTTCTTTAGAGATTTCCTGTTCAGCAGCAAATCAGGCTTTAGACTGTAAAGAATTGATAATTAGTCCAATGAAAAGTACGACGGTAAAACCTAGGGTAAAACTTACTGTTTATATTTTTTTTCTTGCGTTTGTTCGATCAAAACCAGGACTTGGTCATTTTCACTCCGACTTCGCTTCACTTGATATCAGGATTATTGACTTCGCAGCACTAATCTGGAATCCGCCGGTTGGGCTTCCGAAGTGAAGTTTCAAGCAAACTAACTGTCATTACTCTGCCGGCTCGGCTTTTGTCTCGACTGTTTTTGAAAACAGTCCGACATCACGTCGACGGAAGAAATTTCACCACAACGGAGGATTTGTCAGTTCGAGCGCGCGAAATTTTCACATGTCTTTGACGTTTACAAAGTGAGTCAAATATGTTTGTGTTTACTCAAAAGTGAGTAAGGTCGTTTTCTTTCATGGTTGAGTAAAAAGTTACTCACTTTGATAAAAAAAAGTTACTCACTTTTGACAGCTAACTTGAAACTTCGAAAGTGAGTCAAAGTTACTCTCTTTTGAGTAGATTTGAACGAGCGTGCAAGTCTTTGACGTTTACAAAGTGAGTCAAATATGTTTGTGTTTACTCAAAAGTGAGTAAGGTCGTTTTCTTTCATGGTTGAGTAAAAAGTACCTCACTTTGACAAAATGAAGTTACTCACTTTTGACAGCTAACTTGAAAGTTCATAAGTGAGTCAAAGTTACTCTCTTTTGAGTAGATTTGAACGAGCGTGTTCATCCCAGTGGGTTTGTAAGTAGTCGATTGAACCTTGAACTACGTATACACAGAAAACATATTCCAGTCAACATTTGAGTTTTAATTTTTAAAGGTGTAACAACGATGATTATTGTAATAAATAAATATCAATGGATCATTAAAATAACCAAAACGGCCGCTATGAAAAGCATAGATAGCGCTACCGTAGCCTTGTGTGTTTGACAGAACAGCAATGCTGTCACAATGTTAAATCCCATATACAGTGGCGCCTTTGTTTTGATGCGGTGAGCACTGGCAAAAACTACCTTTAATGATCCATTAATATATTGCGGGGAAATTTAAAAATTTGGATTGCTTCACTCAAAATAATCCAAACGTCATTGTTACGTGGAAACATACGTGGTTTTTTTCCATCGCACTTTCCACGTAGCTATTACGGGGATCGTAGGTGACGATGAATGAATCATGAATGAATGAATGAACCAAAGAACTTGTTTCACTTCATCGGAGAACCGCGTAATAGCTACGTGTTTTTGTTCGTATATTTCACCAAATAGCTTGATGGAACTCAAGGTGCATTTCCAGTGAATTTTACTAGGATTCGGTATAGCTGCAAATAGTTTTGCTTGTATTTTTGGTATTCTTTTCAATTTAATGATATAAAATAAATAATGACTTTTGTTCAACCGTCATTGTCATTGTATTTATTCAACATTAGATACCGACACAATTTAATTTAAGTTGTTAACGAAATCGCCTGGTTCTAATATAATTCGGGCTCGAATCTTCCGCCAAGTGGTCGCAGACGATGCTCCTGTGCCAGAGGGAGAATGTCACAAATATGACTATTTTTTCACCATATAATAAGTTTACTTACGCTCAATTTTCATTAAAAGAAGAACAGTTTGGCCAGCACCGTCTCTTCCGGAACCGTTTGCAAATCTGATTCACATTGCAAACTCTATTTGATGCCCCGTTTGACGCCTTCCAAAAATATGGTCCAATGATTGTTTTAATAATAGAATTCAAATTAATATGAGAAAAACTTAATAAAAATATACTTTTGAATTTAGCAGATAAACGAACAAAATCAATCTACTAACTCTTAAAGTTTATTTACAACCGACGCCATCTTTGAATTGATCACAACACAAAATGAATCATGAAGTGAACACGGTCGAAATGAAGTGGAGCGTGTACGTTGTTTTCACGTAAGAGCGATAGGTTGATACTGTGAAAATGACCAGAGCAACATATTGTGTTTATCTATGGCTCGGTAACTGTTACCTTAGTCAGGTAAAGTCAGAAAAAGTTCATTATTTAGGATCTACGTGATTTTTCACGTAGTAATGACGTTGGGATTATTTTGAGTGTTCGCGGAAATTACGCGCAGCGAGCAATCTCCGCATAGAACAAATGAAGGTGAAGATGAATCGAAGCCAAACCTCAAATTTTCAAGAGCACGGATCTGGAGAACCGAACACCCGTTTGAGCTGAAAACTTTATCGATTGGTCACCACCAGCGAGTGACCAATCGATTAAGTTTTCAGCTTAAACGTATGTTTGGTTCTACAGATCCGTGCTCTTGAAAATTTGAGGTTTGGCGTCGATTAATCTTCACCTTAAACGAAAGATAAGAATAACGCAGCGGCATTAAAAAACTATTGTCATGCTGCTTACTGTCATCAAATTCAATCCACTCTCCTATTACTGAGTTGCAGTTCTTGCTTTGGTTCAGGTAAAGATGAATCGAAGCCAAACCTCAAATTTTCAAGAGCACGGATCTGGAGAACCAAACATACGTTTAAGCTGAAAACTTAATCGATTGGTCACTCGCTGGTGGTGACCAATCGATTAAGTTTTCAGCTCAAACGGGTGTTCGGTTCTCCAGATCCGTGCTCTTGAAAATTTGTGGTTTGGCTTCGATTCATCTTCACCTTGTTACTGTTTCTTAAATGGGGTATGATGTGACAATCAGCAGATAAACCTAATCAGTCCATGACTTTTCAAAGCCAAAGACTTAGAAAATAGACCTTGCAATCCGACGATGTGGTCACGAACCGTTTAATTGATACATCATTGAAGTGCATAAGCGACCCGGGCTCTTTTGCTAGCTATCGAGAAACGGAACACTCATTGAGCATTTTCTTCTACGATTCAGAGAGGAATACATAAATTGCTCCTTCCCTAACCTATCAATGATGGGCCACTTGATTCATTCAAAAGCTCCGGATTAGAGAATCTAAATACACAGGTTCTCTAACTCAGAACACTGGCTATCTCTAATCAGAATTATCATATAAAAATCAACATAATCCATTTGGTGTAGCGGTTCATAGCTCAATATTTGAGGTCGCGGGTGACTATGATTAATATGGTAGAAAATTTTCCAACAGATTTTTCTTGCAACGCGTAATAGTAGGAAATTAAAATATAATAAATAAATAAATAAATAAATAAATAAATAAATAAATAAATAAATAAATAAATAAATAAATAAATAAATAAATAAATAAATAAATAAATAAATAAATAAATAAATAAATAAATAAATAAATAAATAAATAAATAAATAAATAAATAAATAAATAAATAAATAAATAAATAAATAAATAAATAAATAAATAAATAAATAAATAAATAAATAAATAAATAAATAAATAAATAAATAAATAAATAAATAAATAAATAAATAAATAAATAAATAAATAAATAAATAAATAAATAAATAAATAAATAAATAAATAAATAAATAAATAAATAAATAAATAAATAAATAAATAAATAAATAAATAAATAAATAAATAAATAAATAAATAAATAAATAAATAAATAAATAAATAAATAAATAAATAAATAAATAAATAAATAAATAAATAAATAAATAAATAAATAAATAAATAAATAAATAAATAAATAAATAAATAAATAAATAAATAAATAAATAAATAAATAAATAAATAAATAAATAAATAAATAAATAAATAAATAAATAAATAAATAAATAAATAAATAAATAAATAAATAAATAAATAAATAAATAAATAAATAAATAAATAATAAATAAATAAATAAATAAATAAATAAATAAATAAATAAATAAATAAATAAATAAATAAATAAATAAATAAATAATAAATAAATAAATAAATAAATAAATAAATAAATAAATTAATAAATTAATAAATTAATAAATTAATAAATAAATAAATAAATAAATAAATAAATAAATAAATAAATAAATAAATAAAAGTCATACCTTCTCTCTCACACCTTCATAAAATTAGTAAACAACAAGACCAGTAAACGATAAACTGCCATACTAAATCATATCAGTGCAGAGCCCCATTAGTATCTTTTCAAACATTACATTCATTTCTTATATCTAGGTGTTCTGTGTTATTAAACAACACTATCATCCTAATTTGGTAAAACAAATCTAAGATTTTATTAACATTTAGTTAACAACATATTACATTTCATTTGCCGTAGCAGTTCAGATTTTTTACATGTGAGTTGATTCCACCTGCTTATTAGAGAAAAAAACGCTTTGGATGTACTTAACCTAACTTAACCTAAACATATAACGCATTAATCGTGGCAATAGAAGATTGTAACGATTTTTGCCTGAAATTATTAATTATTTTATTTGACATTTGTTCCAATGTTTCAATGTTGGATATTCTATGTAACTCATTGGTACTATACCAGAGAGGAGCCTTCAGAATCATTTTCAAAATTTTATTTTGAATTCTCTGCAGAGCTTTCTTCCTGGTATTACAACAGCTAGTCCATATTGGTACAGAATACAACATGACTGGCCTGAAAATTTGTTTGAATATCAAAAGCTTGTTCTTAAGACAAAGTTTTGATTTTCTATTAATAAGGGGATAGAGACATTTTACATATTTATTACATTTGGCTTGAATGCCCTAAATGTGATTCTTGAAAGTTAAATTCTTATCTAGCATGAGCCCTAGATACTTAACTTCATCTGACCAATTTATTGGAACCCCTTTCATCGTGACAACATGTCTACTTGAAGGTTTCAAATGAAGAGCGTTTGGTTTATGTGGGAATATTATTAGTTGAGTTTTGGAAGCATTAGGAGAAATCTTCCATTTTTGCAAGTATGAAAAAAAAAAATATCCAAACTTTTTTGCAATCGACTACAGATGACACGCAGGCTTCGTCCTTTGGCGGAGAGGCCTGTGTCATCCGCAAACAAGGATTTTTGACATCCCTGAGGTAACTCAGGTAAGTCAGATGTGAAAATATTGTATAATATTGGTCCCAAAATGCTGCCTTGAGGAACACCAGCTCTTACAGGAAGTCTTTCAGATCTGGAGTTCTGATAATTAACCTGAAGTGTACGATTTGACAGATAACTTTGAATTATTCTAACAATGTATGTTTCAAAATTAAAGTTTTTTAATTTTACGATCAAACCTTTATGCTAAACACTGTCGAATGCTTTTTCTATGTCTAGAAGAGCAAGACCAGTAGAATAGCCTTCAGATTTGTTGGAACGGATCAAATTTGTTACACGTAAAAGTTGAGGAGTGGCACGCTATGTCTGAACCAGACGATTATAAAAATCGAATGTACATCGGATTTTTTCTCGCTAGAGATCAGTATTTGGTCTATATTTTCATAATCGGAAGGTTTTAAAATACTCTATCGGTGAAATTTTTTCCATACATTTTGTATGGGCTGAAATGCGTCGAAAAACGGGATTTTCATGGGTTTTCGTATGAAAAATAGCTAAAAAGTGGAAAAAAATCAAAATTTCACCGATGGAATATTATTAAACTTTACGATTTTGAAAATAAAACCTAAATACTTAACCCTAGTGAGAAAAAACCCGATGTACATTCAATTTTTATAATCATCTGGTCCAGACATAGCGTGAGTGGTCGAATGGCGAAGTCCATGGCGAAATCCGAATTGTTCATTGGTAAAAATTGAATTTTCGTTGATGTGGGCCATCATTCTGTTCAAAATGACCTTTTCAAACTTTTCAAAAAGTTTACTGATGAAGGAAAGCAAACTGATTGGACGATAGCTAGAAGCTTCTGCAGGATTTTTGTCTGGTTTTAATATTGAAACAACATTAGCATTTTTCCATTTGTCAGGAAAATATGCTAATTGAAAACATTTGTTAAATATATCAACTAAAAAGATAAGCTACTTTCTGGAAGTTTCTTGATGAGGATGTAGAAAATTCCATCATCGCCAGGAGCTTTCATATTTTTGATTTTTTTTAATAATAGTTCTCACTTCTTCCAAATCAGTCTCACAGCCATTTTCGAAAACATTCTCTTAATTTAGAATATTTTCGAAGTCCTGAGTAACTTCATTTTCAATTGGACTAGTAAGTCGTAAATTAAAATTGTGCGAACTTTCAAACTGCATAGCAAGTTTTTGAGCTTTTTCACAATTAGTAATAATTTGTTTTCCTCTTTCAATGCCGGTATTGGCTTCTGAGGTTTTTTCAAAATTTTAGATAATTTCCAAAAGGGCTTAGAGCCAGGGTCCAATTGAGAAATCTTATATTCAAAATTTTTGTTTCTTAATTGTGCAAAACGTTTCTTGATTTCTTTTTGCAAATCCTGCCATATAATTTCAAGAATGTAAATTTCCCTTAGGAAATTGCCTACCTTTAGGCGTATTCCGTGGTTTGAGGTGTTTTTAATTTTAAAATAACTCAAAAAGTAACTGACTTGTAAATGTTTGGAGTTCATATTCGGCTTCAGGGGCCATGATTCAAGTAAGTAACGACATTTTCAATATTACCGAACGTTGTTTACATAAGTGATCAATGTTACCCCATATCAGTTAAATAAAAAAATCACTTAAAACATTTGTTTAAATATGCTTAAATCTTCCATAAAACAAAATACAGTATATAGTCACGAGCTATGGGTGGCAGTACTAGTTTTAAAAATAAAAAAATTGCAACATTTTCATTTGCAAACGAAATATTTAAGAAATTTTCAAAAAAAAAAAAAGATCAATGTTACCCCGGATTACGGTACCCTGGAAAATTGTCATATTATCAACAATAGGTCCCTTGAGGGGCCTTCCTTAGCCGAGTGGTTAGAGTCCGCGGTTACAAAGCAAAGCCATGCTGAAGGTGTCTGGGTTCGATTCCCGGTCGGTCCAGGATCTTTTCGTAACGGAAATTTCTTTGACTTCCCTGGACATAGAGTATCATCGTACCTGCCACACGATATACGAATGCGAAAATGGCAACTTTGGCAAAGAATGCTCTCAGTTAATAACTGTGGTAGTGCTAATGAGAACACTAAGCTGAGAAGTAGGCTCTGTACCAGTGAGGACGTAAATGCCAAGCAAGAAGAAGAAGGTCCCTTGAGCCTATGCTTAACTTGGCAGAAGGGGTGATTCCCTTATCGTTGCAGCAAAGTTATGCACCATTCATATAAAAAAGAAAAAAAATGTGATTCACTGTAGAATTTATAAATACTGGTAATTTTGATTACGGACATGCCAATCGCAAGAATCGGCCAATGGCCAATGTAACAAAAAATATGCTGGTGATGATAGACCAAATAATCACAAATTCAGATAGACAGCTTCTGCAAGCTTCCCACTACTGCGAGCATTTCCTTTTCTTTTCGGCCATGGAATTCCTATAGATTTTGACTTAATGATTATGATTGGACATCTGGTGAATATTACACGAATCATTCTTTCACCAACTGTATCGGAGGATATGCTTTTGTGGCTTGACGAAGATTGCGCGCCTTTCGTTAGACTATTTTGGTAGAAGAATAAATAAAATTCATAACCTTCAACATTATGCTGAATGCATAAGGCAAAACGGTAGTGCAAAGCAGTTTAATTACCTGCCATTTGAGCAAAAAAAAAACTAACCTGGAAATAAATCAAGCTTCAGTATGTCGAAATTTTAAAAACATGGCCAAGTAAAAGGTAGGCTAGACGGCAATACTTTGCAATGGAAATTGATTTGCTGGAGATAAATAAAACCGAATTGAGCACTAAACTATTTAATTCTACTATAGTTTGTATCCTTTGACAGCTACGCGTATCTCGACCTCAAGCCGTCTTCATTGTCATGTTGGGTGCTTTATGTATTTTGGACAGAGCATTACGCGTATTCAACCCAAGATCGGTCGCATGCGTGTACTGAGTACACATGATGATTGTCATTGTGCTGTGAGAGGTCTTCTGAAAATGAAGCATTTGTTTTTTTTTTACTGTGCTTATAATACGACGTGAAGACTTAAAAAGCAAATCTATGAAGGCGTAGGTTATTTTTCATATTAATACTATATTATTATTTCCATTAGGATGTACTTTATGTCTTAAAATTCTACTCATATAAATTCCATTTAAATTCAAAATATTTTTCTCTAAAAAAATCAATAAAAATGATTTTTGCCCCTGAGGGCAGTTTTCATGTCCATGGAAGCGAAAATTTGTAAAACTGAATTTGGGGGGCGAAAAAGCCAGAAACGGGGGTGAAAGTGCTAATATATGAGAAATTGAAAACAATAACTCAAAACATTTGAAGAAGACACTTATTTTAATGGATGATTATACTCCTATGCATTTGAAGAAATAAAAATTACACACCTGTCTTTGCTTATACCTCTCAGCATGTCCTTTTTCAAATCATTTTAGACAAAACTTGACGATTGCCACAAAAAAAATATCTGTGTAATGCATTCATTTTATTTTTAGTACCTAATATGAATTTTAAAGCATGAATCAGCAACTCAATCTAAACCTTAAGGCAAAGAAGAGCTGAATATGTTTTTGTCACAGAAATTTTTGCAATGTTAAAATTATATGCTGAACAAAACGAAATATTATATATTTCCTTGACTTCCCTCGGCATTGAGTATCATTTTACCTGCCACACGATACACGAATGCGAAAATGGCAACTTTGGAAAAGACAGCTCTAAGTGTGGGAATGCTCATAAGAACAATACGCTGAGAAGCAGGCACTGTCCCAGTGAGGACGCAAATGCCAAGAAGAAGAGGAAAATAAATATTTCGATGAATTTCTTGTAGGGACATTTTAGGATTATGCAACTGATGCTTTTATTATTAGAATACGGTTTTTCGTACAATTTTATCAACAGTACTGATTTTGTTTTTTTTTTTTTAAGGTGAAGATGAATCGAAGCCAAACCTCAAATTTTCAAGAGCACAAATCTAGAGAACCGACCATCCGTTTAAGCTGAAAATTTAATCGATTGGTCACCACCAGCTAGTGACAAATCGATTAACTTTTTAGCTTGAACGAATGTTTGGTTATCCAGATTCGTGCTCTTGAAAATTTTGGGTTTGGCTTCGATTCATCTTCACTTTAAGGAAGGAAAAATATTAGTTCTTCTGAATTTTTGAAAAGTATTAGCTTTGCAATGTTGCAGTGAAATAGAAGTGAAAAATAAGTTTTGGAATAGATGAAAAAACGTCTTCAGGATCGTCAAACGTATATTCAAAATTTGTGGATTTTTTCTATCAACGATTTCAGAAATAACAAGTGTTTTAAAATGAAACTTGAACGAATCAATATAAGGAACAAAAGTCAGTTAAGACATGGGCACAGTTGTGTAAAAACTGATACAGAAACCATAAATGAACACAATTCAATTGAACATTTGCAATTATAAGTTATTAACCAGTTTATCATTTTAATAATGATCGATTATTGTCATTTGAAAAGATATAAAGATAATAAAGTTTTCTTGATGATAGGAAACAAATAAAAACGATTTTTGGTAATACTGAGAAGTTATTCCATGACTGTTTTATGGACGCTAGACCGGACTAAGTGTTTCTTGATGATTTCAGGAAAACGTACTCTAGGCATTCATAACCAGAAGATAATTGCATTACTTCCTGTTGAATTCGAACTCACCTATTTGATAACACATCTGTATCACATAAGCCTCAAAAGATCAGAATTTATGGAGTACTTACCTTATTTTTACAAGGCCAAAATACCACCTAGTCTAATCTGTCTGAACACTGACCATATATGCTTGACAAACAACAAAAATTTCTGTGACAAAAACATATTCAGCTCTTCTTTGCCTTGAGGTTTAGATTGAGTTGCTGATTCATACTTTAAAATTCACATTAGGTGGGGTCGATGTACCAATAGCCGCATAGTTAGTAAACACATATTGATTTCTCATTGAATTATATAATTATATGACAAATTATCACTTTTTAAATGATTTTTCTCACTACGTTATCTTTCATTACAAATCGGAAAATTTAAAACTCCGTGCAAAATTTCATTAAAAATATTGATATCGTCACGTGTCTTTGTGCCTACAGTAGCACTAATGTTCCTATAGTCGCACTAATGTGTTCCTATAGTAGCACTAGTCGACGTACTTCAAATTTATTTAAATTACCGTCAATAAAATATTAAGGTACAAGTGATATTCGATTCTTCTTCTTCTTTTTAGCATTACGTCCTCACTGGGACAGAGCATGCTTCTCAACTTAGTGTGCACTGCCACAATGCAATGAGCATTTCCACAGTTCTTCTTCTTCTTTTTTCTGGCGTTACGTCCCCACTGGGACAGAGCCGAGAAGCAGTTTAGTGTTCTAATGAGCACTTCCACAGTTATTAACTGAGAGCTTACTATGCCAATGACCATTTTTGCATGTGTATATCGTGTGGCAGGTACGAAGATACTCTATGCCCTGGGAAGTCGAGAAAATTTCCAACCCGAAAAGATCCTCGACCGGTGGGATTCGAACCCACGACCCTCAGCTTGGTCTTGCTGAATAGCTGCGCGTTTACCGCTGCGGCTATCTGGGCCCCAACGGACCTGGGGAGACCCTTATTATGGATATGGATCAATTCGACTCATATTGTGGATCAGAACACTATAACAGCAATTTATCTGCGAGGTGAATGAAAGGTGTGTTAATGAAAGCATGCGTTTTGGCGTTTTTTTTTCGGAATAGTCTTACATACCGTAAAACGGGGTAACTTTGATAGTTTTTTCGAAGAAAACTTGAATAGTTGCGCATGCTGTTTCGAAGATTTTTGATTTTTATTTTTAAAACAAGTACTGGCATCCTAGCTATCGATTGCAGTTGATAGATTGCCGAAAGATTTATTTTGAATGGATGTATAATTTTTCATAAAATCGAAAGTCGGTTTTCTGTTTTGGGGTAACTTTGATAATGGAGCATAAATCAAACAAAATTGAATGAATTACGAACATTTATAGGGCGTTGCATACCTCTAGGCGTTTAACGTTATATGGAAATTTCTGGCTTAGAATACAAAAATGGTCCCAGTTTGTAAAAATGCTATTCGCTAAGAGATATGATACCATATTCAAGTTCTATGATAACTAGGCTGTCAAAGATAAGTGACCAACTATTCAAAACTACATCAAATAGTGATCGTAGAACAGATTGTTTGTAGGCATTTCGAAAATGCTAAAATCGTAGTAATTTTGAATATTCATATAAAAAGCCTCAAATATTCTCGATACAAATGAAAACAGCTCTTACATGTAGTGTCATAATAATATTTTTTAGTTTTGCATTCGTTTTGCTTAACCGATTAACAGAATTTATGATATTTCGTTAAGTATGTGGTGGGTAACGCACTATCAAAGTTACCCGCATTATCAAAGTTACCCCGTTTTACGGTACCTTTGATTCTTAACTGTGGTATGGTTTTCAACGCGCCACAATAATGAATCAAGGATGATGTTTTATTTCCTAAGCCTAATGTTTTCTGCACATTCTGATGAAATATTCTCGATCAATCCAAATCTGGTCCATATCTGTGTGCTATCCGTAACTGTGGGGCGAATGTATTTATCGATTTATGTGACTAATGTACATGACGAAAAGTTCAACAATTAGCATTTATTGTAACACAAAATAATCGAAATAATTTCCTCTAATAGTCACGGCGAATGAAACCCCTTTCGTATAGCTTTGATTTCCTTTGAATTTGTGGATTTATACCATCAAAAGATCGTAACTTCAAAAATGACTTAACGATTTTTTTTAAATTGTTGTAGCTTAACCGAAGAAAACGATTGGTGAGCACAGATTTAATGGAGATTTTTTTCTGATAATAATATGCATATTGTAAACCTAATATTTTCCAGATGCATATTGAATATTTCAGCCGACAGTGTAACACAGTGACAAAATTCTGTCTGTGGGCATACGCTATTGCTCACTAGAGACAAAAATATAGCCAAAAGCCAAAGTACACTAAGGCAGCTCAGTAATAGGCTATGGCTCTGTGGTTATTATTGCCTGTAAAGGTGTTCAGCATCAGGCCACAACTTCTCAGACTCAGTCTCACCGCTGCGTTCGTTACAATCAGGTGTGCTTTTCCCATCAGCTCGCGTTTCAGTTGCCTTTGGTTGCATTTGTTGCTTAGTTACACGTTCCTTGCAAAGCGCGCGTGCTACGCTTACTTGGATTCGTTGGCGTAAGGCTGCAGTTTGAATCTTGTGTGCTGCCATCATCATTTTGTGGGTGCCAGTACTGGACTGTGGACCGTAAGAAGAAAAATATTACTAACGGTCGCGATTGGTGGTATTTATTGACGAAATCAAACAGTTTTCAAAATATTTTTATTAGTGATTGCAAAACGTGGTGAAGAGTAGCAATCTTGAAAAATGTGCACATGAACGGTTTATGTTGAGCGGATTATTATGAAGAAAAAAAGTGTTGATCGTAAAACTCATTATTTTTGAACCAACGAGCCCAACGTGCTAAATTGATATTTTATTTTATCGTAAGATCAATTACATAATAATTGTTCAATTTATAAGAAATTGTGTTAGTGGTGTGAAACTGCAAAAGTGAGAAAACGTATTTGTCAATCAAGCTTTAGTTTCTGTGACTTGATTAGATACCTTTTAGACAGGCACACATACTGAAAATTTGAAGAGCTAGTGTTGGTTGCACAGCATTTTGGATACACCCATTTAGCACCTTGGTTTACACCATCACCGTTGTCGCCGTTAGGGAATTTGTTCCACTCAGCACATTTGGTTCCTTTTGTGAATTGCACTCGACGACAGGCCTCATAAAGTAGAACCACCGCCAATTAGTAAGTTATTATATTACAATTCTTGATATCTACCATATGGTTGGGGTCTTGTTGAGATGACTAATCTAGCAATAAGTAGATATGCGTGTGAAAGGTGAATGAATCCAATCATGTTGCCCCAACTCTTTTACATGTTCTCGGAGTCTACTATGACTGTGGCCTGCTATGACTGCTGATCCGAAACTGGACGGCCTTGCGATGTGATGCAACAGCAGTCAGCAGCCAAGCAGACACACCGCAGTAGGCGAATAAGGTTGGAAGATAAAATGAAGTTTTCTGAAAGTGTTGTTCAAGGTGGAATTTCGAAGATGTAAGAGAGACAATCGAGAAGGAATAGAGAAAAAACGGTTTTGCTTTTGTTTGATGGCCCAAGGAGTAAACTTCGTAGATTGCAGCAAACAAAAACTAGTTTTGGCGAGAGTCTTTGGCGATTTGGAGACAAACGAAAATATTGCGCTCCGCGTTGCGAAAAGGAAAAGGGGGGCACATTCTTTATGCTCTGTGTTGCAGTTGAGTTGTGTAAAGGTCAGCCAACTGTTTTTGTGTTCTGCAAAGTTGTACTTGTTAAAGCTCTTTTTTAATTTGCGCTACCGTGACAAATTGCCTGGCACGAGTTTTGAATGCGCTTTGGTAGATGTCTGGTTCTACAAACTTTTTTTTTTACTCGGTGGGCTACCAGGTTTTAATAGTAGCAATTATTTTATTTAGGGTAACATGTATTTTCGATGACTATGTTCTGTTCATCATGGGAGGTTTTCTGAAATGTAGTAGATAGATGTAATAATGCATAACAGTCAGCTTTAATCTTATACGAACATTTCAAAGCTCAATCTAATGGAGTACTAATAATCAACAAAAGATTATTTTTTTAAGTATAGGTGCTTACTAGCAAGAGATCGGCTTCGTTGAGTTAAATAACTTTTTTTCATATTAGTGTCCTTGAAAATTTATGTTGGTGTACACGTTTGCCTTTGTAGCTCTTTTTCACGATGTCTTCATTGTTTAGCACTGTTTCATGTAGTTTATTTTATTTGCCATTTTTCGTGCCTACATGTAGCAATGCAAAAGTTTATTGCAGTTTAAAATCTTACTTTTCACTGACATATGTGTACATGGGCGTAAATAGAATGCAGACTTTGTGAGGACTAAAACCCTGGCCTAATGGAGATACAGTTGACTCTCCACATCTCGATGTTCTACATCTCGATTTATCTCCCTATGTCGATGATTTCCTCGGTCCCTTCATTCTGCATACATTTTCACTTTCCACATCTCGATATCCTCGTTAGGGATAGTACACAAATTATGTCACGCTAAATTTCGATTTTTTAGACCCCCTTCCCCCCCTTTGTCACGTTTTTTTTGTATAAGTCCTTCGAAAATTTTGTAAGGCTTGTCACGCTTGGCTTGACCCCCTCCCCCCCTTGGAGCGTGACGTAGTTTGTGCATGACCCCTTATCTCAATATCTCTCTATCTCGATGTGATTTACGTTCTTGATTTTCTTTCGTGGGCCTTCCTTAGCCGAGTGGTTAGAGTCCGCGGCTACAAAGCAAATCCATGCTGAAGGTGTCTGGGTTCGAATCCCGGTCGGTCCAGGATCTTTTCGTAAAGGAATTTTCCTTGACTTCACTGGGCATAATCGTACCTGCCACACGATATACGAATGCGAAAATGGCAACTTTGGAAAAGAAAGCTCTCAGTTAATAACTGTGGAAGTGCTCATAGGAACACTAAGCTGAGAAGCAGGCTCTGTCCCAGTGAGGACGTTAATGCCAAGTAGAAGAAGAAGATTTACTCTCCGTATGTCATTATCAAAAGTTACTAGACTCGAGTCCATGGATTCAGAACAGTAAGGTAACTCGAATTGACGTCTGTTTGTTTATTATTTTCCTGGCAACAGAGTGGTTTTCAATCTAGTATTCAATAAGAATGTGTTCTTTCTCTCGATCTCTCCCTATCTCGATAGTCCCTTCAATACCGAGATGTGGAGAGTCAACACTCTTATAGGACTAACATAAGTTTTCTGCAAGGACGGGATGTTGCTTTTATTTGTGACATGTATCAAATAATGATATTGATTATAATATTATAATATTAGTTGATCCATTAATGTTAGTTTTCAAAAATATATTATATTTTTATCCAGTGAAGTTGAGCAGTTGTGAGTTGAAAGACTATCACATCAAAGATGTTCATTACTCCCTGATAGTTTTTTTGTCTCAGTACTGCGGCTACAAGATACTCGCCCAGCTTTTGACAGCAAAATTGTATTTTTGTTACCCTTGATCATAACTTTGATATTTGTGAACTCGCCTAAGGTGAAAAGCTACTAGAATAACAATATTCATTATATTTTGAACTCCCAACATCTGCTCGGACATGGTTCAAGTTCAAAGAAAATCAAAACTCCAAAACTTCTCTATAAATACACTCGGAAAAACATTTCTTTGAGAGTTTCGAGGAACCTTTTTTGGCCTTTTTTTTTTAATTTCTAGACAAGAACTCAAGGAAAGCCTTGTTTTTTCAATAAGAATAGATTCAAAGTTAAATATAGTCTATAGATATCTTGTTCTTGAGTTTTCGTTAGGGTAGAGTAAAATAGCTGAAAAGCTTCTGAACAAACTTCAATTGCATTTTACTACCATTTCTTTACAAAAAAAAAACGGAAAAATAAATGTGAAATGTTTACAAAGCAGCCACAATCATATGCTACTTTTAAGGTAGCTTATACTTTGAAATACAAGTTTGTTGAATATTAACTTTGAATGATATTGCCATGAAAAATAGGTAAATTATGATAAGCAGTGAAAGTTCGTAATTTTCGTTACCATTATCTAAACAATTCCTACTTGAGAATCACATGAGGTTCAATAATAAAAACTACAACGTTTATTAAACTTTTGAAGAAGATTTTCAAGACAGATATTTGCACGTCTGTTGCAAATCGAATTGCAGTTCAACGAACTGTGTTTCATTTTAAACCGTCAAAGAACAATATTTGGAAGCAAAATGATGGATTTTTGGATTTAACAGTTTGCGAAAAATGTATAACAAGCTGAACCATTTCAACGAAAAGTCTGAATCTAATTACTTCTTCCTTCATAGACTAAAACATGCATGAATTACCGTTTATCCGATATTCAAAATTTAAGCTCATTTCGATGACAGGCCCTTGAAGGGCTTGAAGTTTGCATGGGAATTACTACGTTATAACCAAGTAATTCATTTAATCTGTCATAATTTTTGCCCATTGATATTGCTGATACTGTTAGGATTCATTAATCAGCAACAACGCTGTCGAAGACCATTTTCACATCGTTTGGCTCAGTAATTAGATATTAATTCTTATCTGAATTGAACATCTTTGGCTAGAATAATTAAGCTACTTGACTAGCTTCATTAGATATATGCAGAGAAACGTAGTGTGTAATATTTTTCGCTCCAGATGTAACAATGTTGCATGTTTGGAGAATGAATTAACACTGTTGAAAGTTTTCCGTCCTGGTAGAATCGTTAACTAATTAAGTAAATGTCCGATTTGAAAACCGTCTTTGGCAGAGTTTTATCTGATAAGTGTATCTAATAGTACCAGCATAGTATTACCTATGCCCGGTTGTATTTATAACTTGAATTTTCTATATTTATTTAATATTCATATAAACCAGTTTCCATACAAAATGAACTCAAATATAGGGAGTACACTGAGAATCTAATTTAGAACTGAATTAGCGGTGTGGAGCGAAAACAGTTTTTCGAACCACCTTATGTAATACAGCAATCGTTTATATCTTCCAAGGCATTGTGCTTGTTACAATATACTCTTCTGGAGAAATGATTAGTTTACAAAGAAAACTCCCAGTTAATAGCTGTGGAAGTGCTCACAGAATACTAAGCTGTGAAGTAGGCTGAATGTTGTAGAAATATTTCTTGAAGTATTATTTTTGTGAATGACGTCTGTGGTGGAAAACATTATTCAAAAATATGTCCTTTTTGGCATAAAGATTTCATCCTGGAGTATCAGAGGAAATAGGACAGACCTAGGGGTTCATTCAAATACTACGTAACTCAAAATTTGTCAATTTTAGACCCCCTCCCACCCCCACATAACAGCTTTTGTATGGATAATTTTGAATTTTTGTATGGACCGTAACACTATGTAAGACCCCCTCCCTCCCCCTGTTGCGTTACGTAATATTTGAACGGCCCCTAGGGGGTGCGGAATAGAACATTTAGATTTTCAAATTGAACACAAACTTTTCCACGAGTGCTAACCATTGTTTGTTTGGTTGTCTAGCAGGAAACGACAGTTAAAGGGCACCCTTAAATACTTCACACAAATCTTCAACATTTCGGTGTAGGCAATTAATCCAATAAATATACTAAATCAGAAAGTTGCCAGCCGTATGTTAGTTAGAAACATATTTTAGAAAAGTTGGAAAATACTCATGCATAATTTAGACCAAGTACAACTTTTCTTAACAGTTGGTGGTATTTGTGTTATATATATTAGGTATATAACATTTTTTAGCATGACGAAATCATGACCGTGCATTTCTAGGCACACTCAGATCATTTTTACGAAAATTTAAGATTGACAGCAGCCTGGCTGCTTGTTGATTTCCAATTTGCATCCCCCAGGGACAGACAAAAACATAATACTGTAGCCTTCGAATGCACGATCTTATCTTAGATATTTAATAATAATTAATCTATGATCATATGTAACACAGTCCGTAAACGTCACGTGAATTATTGATATATAATGTACATATAAGAGCAGTTTGTTTCATGAATTATAAGAATCATAACGTCTTTTGGGTAATACTAAACCAGGTTTCACTTTTAGATCAACACATAGTGGTAATATTTTGATTAATATCTCATTTTGACATAAGCTCTATATTTGCACTCCCGTACACAAGTTTGAATTCTCCCCATAAAACATATGGGAACTGGGGGTAATTTGCCCATAGGGGACAAAACGCGCCATCCTCGATTTGGAAGAACGATGTGTTTTAGAATGTTTTTTTTTCATCCTAGGGTACAGAAATTGCATAAAAATGCGTCTCTTAATATATGTTTATGTTTTTTTCTCAAGAAAATCGTAAAAAACGTATGATAACGTTTTCCGCTGTTTTCGTTGCAATTTTGTGCGATTTTCAAGGCCATTTAAAATATGGGTGCTAAATATGTAAGTAATGCTTTGTCCTTGAAACCTTGTCAAAACTTAGAAAAATGAATTTATAATTAGTATGTTTCCCTTTCTTTGGAAAATTTCCGTTTATAGACAATGGTTATGTTCTCAAAAATTTGAAATTCAATTCAATTTCTTCCTTTCTTGCTAAAAACCTGCTATATCCCAATGATCCCGATTTCACATTCTACCTTATCTGAGCTATAGCCTATATATTTTTACGATAGGCCAGAGGGATTAGCTCCAAATTTGATTGTGAAGTAATTTGCGCAAAAAAAAAATCACAGACGTTCAATGCTTTCTAGTAGTTTTCAAAAAAGTTACCTTTGCCAATAATGTTTGTAAGCTTGCGTACTAACTATGAGGATTTTTTTTTTCTATCTTTATTAACGAGATTTTTAGCCCTGGGCTAGTTCATCTCGGGACCAACGGCTTTACTTCCCTTCCGAAGGAAGTCGTCACTGAAATTTTCAGTGACTATCTCGGGGATGGGATTCGATCCCAGGTCCTCGGCGTGAGAGGCGTGTGTTCTAACCCCTACACCAGGTCCGTCCCCAACTATGAGGATTTCAAATTTAAAAGTTGAAGCTTAAGAAACATCGATTTTTGTGTTCATCACTTGCGTCCATAGATGTTGAATTACATTGCGGTAATAATGTGATTATGTGGTTATTATGTGATCGATCGTTGTTTCATATATCATTACAATTGTTTGAACGTAATTTTACACCTCATTCACAGCGTGAGTGATATACAATACGCAACATATGGGATTGTCACAGGAAGTGGCATATTTCAAGAAATATCGTGCAGCGTTGTGCGATATTAGGTAAAATTGCATTCCAACTTTTGTATTAATATATATGAAACGACACAAACCAACCAAACACTTAATAATTATTATTTGCACAGGTTTAATAGAGGCTTTCACACACAAAAAATGTTGCGGCTAAAATTTTCATATCAAGGCATTAAATTAACTACGGTATACGTAGTATATCCGTAGAATATGAAACGAGATAACTGTAGTACAAAATATGTGTTTATTTTGTCGGTCTGGAAACCAATCACAGAAAACAATCAACCGAACGAAAGTCTGGAAATACTTCCCGAATAAAATACTGGGAATCTCTTATATAGTGTAGGAAAACTATAAACACATTATATACCTACGAAATCGATTTTTATACATGTACTTGTTCAAACATCGTGAAAAAAGTTGCTTATTTTTTTTTGTGCGCTGAGAACGAACAACAATTGCCAGAACCGCCATGTTTGATAGCAACACGCTCTATGGCATGAACATTAGTACTGCCAGCAATGTTACATAATGTCACAGTTCATGCAAATAATCCCAAGTAACCAAATAGCACTATAATTCGCCCTGCGTGACAATATAGGGCTAATACAGCAAGCATGCCCTATATTAGCCGTATAATGGCCCTATAAGGCCAAAAAGGCGAATTAGTGGGCTAGTGGTTACTTGGGATATTTCTCTCCATGTGGTAATATCTCAACAAATTTCATCGTTTTAAACAGAATGATACGTCTGAAAGAGCGTAATTTGATGTGTATTCTTTGAAATTGATTTTGATTCAATTGAATGTGTGTTGGCATGTAATAAAACATGTGCTAACGCATCAAGTTGATGTTATTTTGCGATAGTATTACAAGGAAATATTGAGCATCTTTCGAAAAAAATCGTTAGGGCATATTAAGTTGTTTTTTTTTGCTGTGTGATTTAAAATTTTTTGTTTTGTATTTTTTAAACAAGCACTGATATCTTAGTTATCAATTTCAATTGAAAGATTGCGTAATGATTCATTTTGAATTCACCTACAATTTTTCATACATCGAAATAGTTGTTTATACAACAAGTTGCAAAATGATGATTTTTTCAGCAGGATTCTTACATTTATCCAACGAGGCTCGCCGACAAGTGCTGACAAAACGAGTTTTACAACGAGTTGCATACAACATTTTTTGCAATAATGAAGAAAAGTTGGATTAGTTTTTGGAGATATTTCAAGAAATCCACATGGACATCCATGCGTAGCAGCAACACAGTATTTCTCAATCAAGTAGGCTGTGGAAAGACTGTCACAAATTTTCACACAGTCATTGCTGATTATTCTTTCAAAGACAGACCAAGTAAGACGCCATAAACGATAGGAAATTGCTAGTTTCTACCATATTGTAAGTTATTCATGTACTAAATTGCCTACACATAAGTAAGCACTAATAGACTGATGCTCCCGTTTTTTTTATGTTAGTGAACTCACAAATTCTACTGCTGCCTCTACATCCGCACGACTCAGAATCCGGTCGGTAAACTAGTTTCTGATTCTCCGATCCGAATCCGACTTGATTCGGTTCGTCAAATAAATGTAGAATCAGAATTACGTTAACTAACTCATTGAGAAATTCTGAGCACTTCAATAAATGACGTACGGAGGTAATCTGACGTCGATTCGATAGCTCCCAAAACAGAACTGAAAAGTGCTACTTTTCGATACTGTTATTAGTGCTGAAAAGTAACACTAGAAGTATCGGTAGAAAAAGTAGGCCTTTATGTTGGTCATTTCCCTAATTAAAAGTAGGCCGACACTTGGAAATTCACCGTCTATGGAAATATGTATTTAATTTTTGTATAGACATCGATTGATTATCATGTTAGTACAATAGTTACAGTACAATCACCTAAACAAATGTTTTAAGTTGAAACAAATATAGCCAATACCGGCTATAAAAATATTGTATTTCTGTAAAGAAATAAAAATGTAAAAATGCTCTTCGCTTAGAGATTTAAGACTGAATTTAAGTTCTACTATAACTAGACTGTCAAAGGTAAGTGACGAACTCTTTAAAACATCTTCAAATTGTGATCGTAGAACAGATTGTTTGTAAGCGTTTCCAAATTGCTGAAGACTTATCGAAGTTCTCATTTCATCGAATATAGCTCTGAAATGAAGTGCGATAATAATACTCTTTACCTTTGCATTAGTTTTGCTGAACTGATTAACAGAAATTATGTTATTTTGTTATTATGTTATTTATTTTCGTTAAGTTCCTTGTTGATCCTACAGTATCAAAGTTACCCGCAGTGAATTCGATTTCAGCTCAATAATCACGTGGTCTTTTTTCGCAAAGTGCACCTCTTTCGGAAGAATTAGATGCCCATCCAAACACAACGCTTTCTATTCATATCCAATGCCTAGCCCGAGAGCGCATTATTTTTTAGGTATGGAAATAGCACACTACACTAGCCAGCAACTGTGCTGGCCGAGGTTTTTATTGTGTGTGCTTCCAATGGGTCGCGACGTTCTCAAACGCCCGGTTACGGAATATAAGTCCGTTGCTCGATAAATACTTGTTTTTAGTTATGAATCGTAGGTTACGGCTAACCAGCCGAGTGGAAGTTTAACAACTACCGAAAAGCTAAACATTACATATAAATCAGGTTAACTTCTGCGTTCATGAGTCCTCTCATGGCGTAACGCGCCCCAACTAGAGATCAGGGAGTCGTGAGTTCGATTTTCACTGAGAAGACGTGTAACTTTTTCGCAAATCTTCACATCAATTTGTCCATCTGATCCAATTGCAAATTATATGTAATGTTTAGCTTTTCGGAAGTTGTTAAACTTCCACTCGGCTGGTTAGCCGTAAACTACGATTCATAATTAAAAACAAGTAGCAATATAATTTAATAAATTTTATTTTCCTAGCTTATATTGTTTGCTGAACTCATGTGAAACATGAATCCATAACCCATAATTATCGAAATCATTGTTTCAAAAAGTTGACAAATATTCTCATGAACTAAACGCAATTTTTGTAAAAACATTATGAACTCAAAACTCATGAATATGAGAAAAAGAAGTACCATTCATGCTTTGAAAATAATCCATCTATAAATGCTGATTCGATCTTTTTACGAAATAAAAAGAAAAAATATATAAATAATTCCGATCAATGTTACCCCCGCTGATCAATGCTTCACCGGATTACGGTACTGTACTAAACTTCTGAACAAAAATAGTCAGTTAAAATTTGCCAGTATAACACGCTTGGGATTACCGTAAACATGATAAGGAGAGCGTTAAAATTAATTTAAGACATATTGACAGTAACGCTAGTAATGTTACTAGAAAAATGTTGTTTTTACGGAACAAAACCACCATTTACAGCACTGCAAAAATTTGTGAATATTAAGCAGCACGCAATTTGGACATTGACGGACAATTGTGGCAGACATTTGAAAATTACAAGCGTTAGCCAACAGCTGAAGCAAATATGACCATCTGTCAACCAATCAGGGCCCTTCCAACTATATTTCAGTTAAATCCGCTAGAAATTTACATGAATCTGCCACAAAACAAACCCAGCCACGCTCAACAATCACGCGACCGTGAGAATGCTCCGCATTGTTGACTGCTCTTTCAATCACTTCTCGATAAAACCGCCAACCGTCGAAGCGATTCTGTAACTCATTTTACGCAGAAGCTGTTCAACTTTCGTCAACCACCTTCTAAGAAGGTGAGACAGCCGAGAAAGCTCCGGCGTGTAGCTGTCGCTCCAGAGGTCGCGAGTTCAGATCCCGTTTAGGACTTTTTTTTTGTATATACTACTAGTTTGGTAGCTAATTATAGCTCATTTTCAAACCAGCAGCAATGTAATTTTAAGATCGCACATAAATATCTATCATATATGATGGAGTCCTTTTGTTACATCCGACTCGCTATAATTTTACAGGTTTCGTTCGTACTGTGAGGGGATAGGCAAAATGATTGAGCTAGGCAGAATTTTGCCCAAATTCAAATGCTTATAACTTTATGAAAAATGGATGAAATTGGATGCATCTGGAAGCAGTCGACGGCAAATTTGGTCCAGTTTTGAGAACTTCCTTGGCCATGCATATTGGCCACTGGACACCGGAGATGTTCCGGATTTTCTGAGGTCATGTCCAAATGTCATTTTTTCTGTCGCTTGTATTTTTGTGCGGTGTAAAGTTAGATAGATGTTTGCAATTTTCTTAGAAACTAGAACTAATAGGAAGTTGAATGCCACCGGACGCATTAAGATTGGTTGGAAATCTTCAGAAATATGACCATTTCCGTAAAACTGGTTCCGAAAAGCATTATCAGTCATGTTTGTATTTCCAATCATGTAAATATTATCCGGAGCTATATCCAAGTGGACATCAACCTTAAAAATGATGTTTCCTGCAGCGTATTCAAAACTATTAGATGCACAGACCAGTCTATAGAAGGTTCCAGGTGCCCTGGGGGAAGTGGTCAATTAGGAACATATCCGGAACCATATCAATATGGGCATGAAACTTCATAATTTTCAAAGGTTATGTTTTCCGAAGCATTTCCAGCATCACCGGCTGCCATGACCACTTTATAGTAGATTCCAGGTGCCCCGGCCAATATGCATGGCCAAGGATGTTCCTAAAACTGGACCAAATTTGCCGTCGACTGCTTCCAGATGCATCCAATTTCATCCATTTTTCATAAAGTTATAAGCATTTGAATTTGGGCAAAATTTTGCCTATCTCAATCATTTTGCCTATCCCCTGTATATAACTACAAAATACAGTAAGAATTTGAAAGGGAGCATATTATTCATATCTACAATTTGTTTCATCTGAATAAATATATTTTTATTCTTAGCATAATGAAGCAAAGTAAATTTGAACACTGTTTTCCATCCATATGCACCTTTCGATCAATTTCTGTGTAGATATTCATATACGATTTCCAGCAAATATGGCTACCTCAGTTGGCACCAAGATAAGGGTTCGTTCAAATATTACGTAACGCAGCAGAGGGAGGGAGGGGGTCTGCCATAGTGTTACGGTCCATACAAAATTTTTAAATTTGCCATACAAAAGCTGTTACGTGGGGGAGGGAGGGGGTCTTAAAATGACAAAATTTGCGTTACGTAATATTTGAATAATTCCTAACACCCCTACTTTTGATAGTGGAAGTGTACTCTAATAATAACTAATTAGGCGCTAATTTTTCCCTAACCCATTGGCGATCATATTGTTCGTTTTCTCGCTTCTACAGGCAAGTAGGTATACTAATTTATTATTGCAAATCAACATCACCAGAAGTAAGAGAAAACATTCCTTTGTATGAGAATGTCTTATCTACATTCACATCTATGGATGTGACGAATCTTGCCTTAAATTACCATGACCATTACCAAGTAACTTTCCGCGAGAGTTAGAGAGAAAGATCGATTAAGGCTAAGTTCGCCGTAGTCCAACTAAACGTTCCAAAACGAGCTTAAATTTCGTCAATCCCATGCGTCTGCGTGGTTGGTTCACATACCCTCGGGGGTTGAGAAAAAAAAATGCGCCAGTACTGACGAATAATTGCCGGGGGAGTTGTCGCGAGCACTGGACCACCATGATGATGACTTTGGAAAGATCATTTGAGTCTGATCTCGATTGCGTCTCCGGTACGCAGAGCAAGTTTTGCAGTTGCGACCTTGGCGATTCGAATGATTGGAATAATTTGTGAAACACATCTATGTACAAATAAAACTAGTTTTATTTCTGTCTGATGCCGCTTTTTTTCTTTTTCGTCATGTTTGTCTAATGATTATCCGATGGAATTAAATTGATGTTCGGTCAGCTTCATGTGCGAAGTTTTTTTTTAAGTAGGTACGTTGCTAATGGTTGGTGGCGCATATGCGTATCACGCATATAGGCGTGCACATACATCATTATCTGAGGGACAAGAGACTTGATCTGTTTCCCAGATATTTAGCATTAATAATCAGATCTAGTATGTATCTAAATATCTAGTATCTAGAATGCGTTCAATAAAAGCAAACCAACAATTTATTTCCCCATAGAGATAAAATATATTAATACTGACACAGACAAACAGATGTAGCTCTCAGTGGAAATCCATAGGAAGTATATACACATATTATAACTTTAAGTGAAACACTGTAATCAGTGCAGTGTGCAATATCATCTAGTTGCAGAAATGTGCGAAACACTATCGCCCACTATGAATTTTGAGCAAACGTTAAGGTGAAACAGTTTGGAATCAACTTATAACATTGCACTTAAACTTCAAAGGCACAAATCTCACGAAGATAGCATCCAACAACAGTGTACTTTTTATTTTGGCTTTGTGCACTAGCAGGAAGCCTAAAGTAAGAAGATCAGAAACGTTTGCCAACCATTTCTCCAGTTTACTGCCTTTTAAAAACGCGAATAGGGTCACAAGTCGCCCATTTTTGGATTTAGATATGTTTCACCTTAAGGGGCCTCTGCAATGCATTTACAAACCCCAGACGGACCCATACCCGATTTATTTAATTCTTTCAACCCTGGACCCGACAAAAACCCGCAAAAATTTTGATGTTCAAACCCGAACATTATATGTAACAAAAAACCGAGTTTCTGATAAATAAAGAAGCTTTCAGATTGTTGCTCTGATCACAATATTTACGAAACTCGACCCAAGCCTAATTGAACCCGGCTTTTTTCAAACCCGAACCTGTCGGAGCTTGTCATTGATCATTAACCCGAGATATCTAGGAACCGCTTGGATTCTATGGAGCAACCACCTACTGAGAGCGCTCTTGGCTCAGACATGAGGTTATTGGCCATAGACCACTGATTTCATCGACGAAGCCAACAATATTACCACCCATCAGAACGGACAGCCGTAGTATCGAACATCTCATTCCGTAACACCGGGCCCAGGATTGATCCTTGAGAGACTTCTGCGGCAATTCGAATGCTTTTCTGCATTTCCTAGATGTCTTGTAAAAATAGAGCTAGAAAACTATAGAGGACGAATGTCGCTGGTGTTCCCTTTGTTCTCGCTCAGTGTCAAACTGCATACATTTTCGCGTTGACATTATATCCCCGCCTATCTCCGTCAGCGAAACATGTTTCAACAGCGACGCCAGCGACATTCTTCTTCTATGGTTTATTATTTCTATTCTTGTAAATAATAGAATCCTATTATGAAGAAGCCAGTGCTGTAAACATTCGACACTTTTCGCGACGTTCGTCTCGTTGCCATGGTCAGCAGCCACAACACGAGCGTTAGAATGAACGTCGACAAACCCAAAAAAGTGACAATTGAATGTCGTCCGACACAATGACATTTTCATAAGTCATAAGATTTGCATAGAATTCAGACATCCGATCATAAACAACATGAATAGTTTGATCTTGTCTGTTATGTTGAATGTGACGCACATACAGTGAAAGCAGAACAGAAACAAATAAAACCGTAACGTTTCCTAGCAAAGCTATCGTGGTCAGTGGCATTCAATTGACATTTTTCTTTCCGACATCCGTTTGATCGCTCGTGTTGTGAATGTTTAAGGGAAGCGTTGCTGAATATCAGCGAAAACGTGTCGACTACCATGAATGCTTACAACACTGGAAGAAGCTTTTTATAAGCTAACACTACTGTAACGGAGAGGAGTGTGTCGCATATCGCCCCCAGCTTGCGGTGTTGTACACATTCTTGACATCCAGTATGACAATCGTTTCTTTTATGCTAGATTGCCTCCTCGGCTGCTTGAACGACAGACTGAATGATCTTTACTGTCCACACTTTCTGTATACGCAAATGTTGTATATTAATATAGACAAATAGATTGGTGTTTTCTTCCGCCTTGGGTAACAGCACCAATTTCTGCCGCTTCCATATATCTGACCAGATTTCCCAATCTACTGCATCGTAATTCTTAAAAAAAAATCAGACACCATTCGGAATACCATCGAGCCCCGGTGCGTTATTTAACGTGAATAATCTTACCACCTCGTAGGCTTCATCTCACAAACTCGTATTGATACTCTGGCATAGGCTGTCGAAGAATGCTCGATTGATTGATTTCCTTTTCGAGAGCTAGCTTTGTATATTATGTTCTTTTTTTGTACTTCAGTGCTTGCCCTTTGCAATTTACGCAAAGCACTGAGGCGGCAAATCACTCATAGATTTAAGACTTAGACTTATTTGACACCACCAGCACTTCCCATGACCGATAACAATGTTTCTGATATCTAACCGTATGTTAACCTATAGGTAACATATACACAGTTAAACCAAATCACCAAATTCGGTAATCTCATTAGCGAAATCTCAATAACTGAACGATTGGTAATCAATTCGGTAAACGATTAGATTACTGACCTTTCGGTAATTTGCGTATCGCACCTCAGCTATCAAAACTACAAACCAAATTTTCAGTTTGTCTTCCAGCAATTTCGTTTGCTGAAACCAATTCAGCAATACATCATTTTAATGATTTGCAGCACTTCTGAAATTGTTTAGTGAAATTCAGCAATCTGACTTGCTCAATAGTTAATTAGTGTTAATCAACACAATCAGATTTACTGATTTTCAGTAACTTGTCATGACAGATAACCAGCAATAGATTTGAAATTTTGCCGTAAACCAGTAAACATAATTACTGAACTCCAGCAAAAGTTGTACTTGTCAACCGAGAAACTTAAAACGAGAAAAATTTTCTCCCACCATTTTCCAGCTTGGAGGTTTATGGGAAATGTAACCTGTTAGTCGTACTATATGAGTCGAATATATGAGTAAGTACTGTATTAAGTGGAATACCTAATATTAAAACATAATTCTAGTGTTTATTTCTAGGATGGTAACAAATCCACAACGGCAAATGGTGCTTTCCCCTACAAGTGCAGAAAACATTGTTTGATTTGTTATTATGAAAATAAATGTTTATGTCATGAAATGGAGTAGCATTTTTATAATTTTCTTGACGACTTTTACCTAAACTTTTCATCAACCAGGACCTGGTGACCCAATATTGCTGAAAAGCAGCAAAAAATCCCATTAGAGGAATAAATAACCAAGTAATGATTATTCAGCAAGTGGAAATGTACTTTGCTGCATGGTCAATAAATCAGCTGTCATTTATATGCGAATTTGCTATGCTGAATGATCCAGCAAATTTCATATTGCTGGATCCATTGCTGAATTTACAGCACAAAAAAAAATCATCAAAAATTTGCTGGTTTACAACAATAAAATTTTGGTGTGACCGAGTTTTCGGTAAACGTTTACCGAAGATCTGTAAATACGGCACACGGGTTTGTTCTTCCGGATAACTAAATTCTTATTAGTAAATAGTAAAACGTAAACGTATACTTCACATTTTCCACCTATACTTTACACATGATTGGATAACCAAATATCTACCTGCATAAATCTATCCATGAATCAATTTTGCGAAGACCGGAGAATAGCGGAAAAGCAGCGGTCGTTGCAATCCTGCCATAAATAATACCATATGTCTATATAAAACCATGTGTAAGCTATTTTTACTCACCTCTATCGTATTTCAGTATTGAATAACTCTTTAGAATAAACTTTAAATTGATAGATCTTGGGCAAGCAAAAAATTTCACCACGACGTGACGACGAAAAATTTGCCGAATTACCGATTTCGGTGATCTATCCCTTAGTCTACCGAAACTTCAGTAAAATATTTTACCGGTGGTTCGGTGATTTTTTTGACAGCTCAACAGTAGATTACCGGAGATCGTTAATTTCACTTCTGACATACTGTCAAAAACTCACCGATTACCGAAGCTTCGGTATTTCGGTGAATTATAGATATGTTTCGGTAAATTTATTTACCGAACTCTCAAACTCTATTCACACTAACCTCAAATCACCGAAGTCGGTAATTCGTTTACCGAAATCTCAACAGCTGAACGGTCGGTAATCAGTTCGGAAAATGAACCGATTACCGAAATTTCGGTAATTTGTTTTTTCAGCGCAGCTGTTAAAACTACCGAATGTTCGGTATTTTTTACCGAAAAAATCTAGTAAAAAGTAATCCACGACCGCCAGTTGTTTTTTACCCCCGGAAGCTCACCAGCAACATAAAAATAGATAAAAAAAAACACATAATCATTTTCATATTTTTTATTTCATCGTCATGGTTTTTCAATTGTATATGTTCGTTCGGGTTTAAGCTTCATTACGACACGGATAAGTAAAGAAACAAGCCAGTCTGAAGATGTGGCCGTCGTTGTTTTTAAGGAAAGCTACCTGCGTTGATACCAATATGAGACGAACAAAACGGCTAGAAGCCGTACTGCAAATAATTTTGATTGTTACTTTATAAAACATTTGAAAACTATTATGCCTCCCTTCATCGTAATAGTTTTTACACGAAATGTTTACAGCTTCCAAAGACTCACCAGAAAAAAACAAACAAACATGACAGCATAGCGTCGATTTCGGTAAACTAACAAATTGATTACCGAAACATCGGTTGAACATTTCACCGTTATCGGTAATGCTGGCAAATTACAGACGCCTCAGTAAAAATGATGATAGATTCACGTCAATGTATCGAAACTTAGTAGTTTTGTTGTCAAAAACTGCTTGATTACCGAAACATCTGTAGTTTAGTAAGTTATAAATCAGATTCGGTGATTTTATTTACCGAACTCTCACACTCTATTTGAGTGTGTATACAGGTATCCATCCAGCACACAAACAAAACTCAAAATGATGAGTTTTCACCATTTTTGGCACATTGCTTCTGTTTTAAATCCACTGGAATCGTATGGATGGCTAGTTGCATTGGATTGGAGATTCATGCCAATTAGTTTGGTAAATGTGACAAAAAAGAGGTTAGGATAATTTACTTGATCTGTTCCAATTACCCAATGGAATAAATGTGACCGGAACCATTTTCAAAAATCCCAAAAAAGGTCCTAATCATAGATATCCACAGGATTGCACGGAGCTGAAAAAGGCAGAAAATTATCAAAATATCGGCATTTTGAATTTTTGTTTGTTTGTTGGGTGCATATCTACGGCTTAGTGGTAACATCCGTGACTACCAAACCGGTCAAAGATGCATTTTTAATCGCCAATATCTTAATAGCCTGACGTGGTATGTTAGTACTTCAGACAAAAAAATGTTCCGCGGTTTTTTAGACGAAAGCTCTAGAAACATACGATAGACGGGGTTGGTGGTCTAATGGCTACCAATTCTGCTTCAATCCCAGGCCCGTCCCTTCCCACGAACTTTGTAGTTGTATCTTTCACTTGCTTCTATCTACCTCTCTTAATATATCACAGTTGATGTATCTATCACAGTTCATAGCATTTGTTAGAACCCGAGACGGACAGAAATAAACCGTTTCCCTACGCTTCCATTCGTTCATCATTATTGCCTTCCTTTACGCCTGATGCATAGGCAGTCTGCTAACCAAACCAGCAAGCCTCTCTGCCATAAAAATTACCCCACCCTTTCACCCTTCCTGCATGAACTGGCGTTGACGCAGTGGTATATACGGCCAATGCATCATCAATTCCTTCCCCTTCCTCTCATTGGTCTGCATTCTGACGTGGCAGGCACCATTGTTGCCTAAAAATAGAAGATCACCAGCACTTATACACTGAGGGTGCCTGTTAATCCCAAGCAGTCATCTGGTTGTTTCCTTGTGTAAGTGTAGCTGATCTGGCAATACTGGAGTAGCAACCACGGGCGGCCAATCAAGCTCAAGCTCAAGAGAGCTCTAGAAACATGCGATAATTTATTAATCTTCAACATCAGTCGTGCCCCTCCTCATGCACGCCAATGCTAAAACAAACTACAAAGCGAAGCAGCATCAAAAGACGGTTCGATGACAAGAGAGCGTAGCAGCATGGGAGCTGGCCGTACCTTTACCAGCTACCATATGGGAACAACCAATCAAAAGCCCAAACCAAACCACTTGGCGCGAGGAGAGCATTGGAAAACCGGCTGCATCGGCGTCGTGTTGAAGTTTGAATCCAATGTTGTTAACCTACTTTTACTGTGTCATGAACTAGCGACTAAAATCGAGTCACTTGACCTTCAAAAAATGCATAGCAAATTATTCCGTGAGGAATGCGTTAAAGGAACAGCGGCGCTCGTTCGCCAGTTATATTAGGAGCATGAAAACGGAGAGGAAATCTTGGTTAGCTTGTTTCTATTACTTCTGAGCAAAATCCATATAAAAATTTTAAATGCAAAATCAGACTGGCTCTATTTTATTCCATAAATGAATTTTAAAACAATTAAACAATCTGTCTTCAATTCCAGATCATAGTTTAGAGCATCATCTTTCATTTGATCCTTCTGTAAATGACTGATTTTTTTTCTGGATGTAAAGTACTATCATTGATAAAGTAAGCTTTTAATTAATAATGCGAGGCTGTTGCTCCATTTCTGACTTCTCCAAATTGTTCCTCTCTTTTTCTAATAACTTCGCCAAAACAAATCGATCAGCGATGTTTCTTACTTTCGAAACCAGATTTGATGATCCTTTGTTGTGCAACACTAAAATAAGTTTCGAAAAGTGTATCAGTAGTGTGTATTAATGCTAAAATAGCAATGGTGGAGAAAAATCGATCATTATAAAATATCATTGTCGAATTGTAAAAGTGTTCCTAGAATACTTACTGAGATACAAGATTTGTGCCATTGGGGATCCCGCATAAAAAATTACAGTTAGTTTAATAGTAGAACTTATTCAAACTCCAAACGACCTATGATGTACAATAGAGGTATGATTTATTTATTATTAAGTGTTTCAGCAAGGTTGAAAGATTTATTGTTTTTGTTTATAATTCAAAATAGTTTTCATTGTATAAATGTATTATATTATAATAACCTATAAGTAGATTTGGTGTAGTACTAAATTCGGTTTTTTCATCTACGTATTTTATTATGTTTATAATGTTTTTCAGAACTTTTCATTTTTTCGGTGGAACTACAGTTAACTTAGAATATAATACAATATAGGTAATTGCGTTTACTCCATACATCGCGATGTGTCCATCCATAAAAAAGTGTTTCTAACAAAAACCTTTCCTTGTCTTAAATATGTTTTTAAGCGTTTCATTTTCAAACAAATCTAAACAAGCGAAAATCACAATCATCTCAGAATTCAACGAAGCTCTATAAGCGAGTCAATTTAGTCTAATTAGTTGACTTTAAATTATGGAGAATTTCATATGAAATGGTCTTATTCGTGGCCTACACTAAAAAAAATATTTTAAAAATTTCAAAGAAATCGAAAACAAACATTCAAACAAAGTCTATTTAAAACATATATTTTTTTATTTGGATGAAATTTTGTCTCAAGATAAGTACCGTAATCCGGGAACAAATTGATCACTTTTTCAAAACTTTTTGTTATGTCATCCTTTGGTATTCAAATATTATTAAATTACTTTCGACATTGATGAAATTTTTTTTTTCTCCCACATATTATAACATTTTCTATCGGTACTAGACAAAATAATGAAGAAATAATATTTTCGATAAGGTCTCGTATCCAGTTTTGTTTTGTATTTATTCTAAGAGTGTGCTGCCTATTCGGAATATGGCTATCCATTAATCAAGTAAGAGAATATTGATATTTTTGGACCCTTTTATTTTGTATATTTTGTATGAAAATTTCAAATAATTGGTGCGTAATAAACCACAAACCCCTACTTCCCCTAACCCTTACGTGATTAATGGACAATGTGGTGAGAACGCGCCATGAGCCCTTTTTATATAGAATTCTTGATAATTTAAAGTTAACTCATTAGACAAAGTTGACTTGCATATTGAGCTTCATTAAATTCAGAGATTATTGTGACTTTCACTTGTTTAGTTTTGTTTGCAAATGACACGTTAAAAATTTTATTAAAGGCAAGAAACAGTTGTTGTTGGATTTTTTTTTGCATATCTCGCAATGTATCGTCGGTTGGTAGTAAACACAATTACCTATCTTGCAAAAAATTTCATCCAAATAAATCGACTTAAAATTTTGAAAACCATTTTTGCCGGTGTAGACCACAGGTAAGATTTTGTCAGTATGTTTATTATAAAATTTAGACAATTATCTACAACTCATCCGAACAACACTTGTTTGTAGGAGTTGCCATTTTTCGATTACATTATTTAAAAAAACGGATTGAAAAAGTTTGGCCAGATGGGTCTATGGAATTGTTGGAATAAAGCGTATTGTATTTGATAGTGTTGTAATAAACGATATGATCTATTGAGTACAAAAAGTCACTGTTTGGTAATTGGTTCATATACCAGAAAAATATATGAAAAATGAAATATGTGTATAACGTTTAGCTTACACATTTTAGAATGTTTCAGAACATTTGAATGCTACTACACGCCCTGCTGATTTTTATTATCACATTCTCATCGTAGTGAATCCATTAGATGGAACGATCACGATAAAGGCAATGAGCCGGCCCAATGGTCCCAAATTCTGCACATGAACCATGAAGTCAGTATCAACGAAGCCCGTCGGGAGTTGATTACTTAATTATAGCTAATGGTGATGCGAGGGCCGGGTTAAGCCGCAGTTTTTGGTGACAGCGACCAAAGCAAAGTCTAGTTAATTGGCCATAGACCGCATTGCGTGGTTCCTCGATTGCGATGGCCCTGAAAATGAAACTTCAATTGCGTATACGTGCATCTTATATAAGGTGTCGTGATTGCAAACAACAAATCTCAAACGATTGGATTCGAAAGATATACGTGAGTATGCGGGATAGCAAATGCGATTCATAGGCTATCAGATACTTGAGACGTTAATTGAAAGATGTGCGACCATGTAATGTCAATGGTTTCAGAATAGGAAGCACACATAGCCGCTAGACGAAAAAAACGAATGTCTTCTATGATCATGTTAAATATAGAATGATCTCGTATTGGAGATGAGAACTGTCGTGTCCCTGAAATTTATTGAGGTTTTTTGTGCGAATAAATGGAAAATTAATTATTTCACATAAATTAAAAACATGTTAACTTTATGCTGTTGTTGTATAAGTCCTCCAATTACTTAATATGTACCCGGAATTCCTCAATTGCTCCATCCGATCCATACTAGTTGTCCTATGAAGCAACCTTTTTCAACTAGATACGTGTAATGGTGGAACATCTAGCTTGAAAGATTACGAAAATTCACTCGTAAGCTTTTCAATAAAGCGAAACATTGCTCAGATTGTGCTAAATACAGGTAAGTTGTTACTGAATATAACAAAGAAAAAAGAAATGCTAAAAGAAGATTGATTCCGTCTTTTATAAAATGTTTTGTATGTATTGCGAATATTTTCCAAAGTTTTATTTTCGTCGAGTTAATTGCACGCCGGTCAGTTACGCGCAGCCTGGTTCCATTGTGTGTGGTCAATGAAAATTTGGACAAATGTCAAAACTGGTCTACCAGTTGGTTGTAGTTTGTATGCTACCGTTAAAGGCAGATTTGCTCTGTCCATGACAAAAGATTCATCCTGACGCATAACTGATTGACAGTCACAGAAAAGTGAAAAACTAAAATATATCTCAAAAAGCGTAATAATAGACGATCTTCTTAAAAGCGGAAGAAAATGGTTTCAAGTTTGTAAATTTTGCGGTTAATATACAATCCCGCGCAAAAGTTGGAATCACCCCCTAAATAACGAACAAAGGTTTTGCTCGTATCTCAGTGATTATACGTCCAATTAAAACTGTATATGTCTCATTTTTAATAGTTTTCGTAATTTTTCCGTCATATTGTTGCAATTGTTCAACAATGACCATTAGATTACGGTTCTAATGCCGTACTGGTTTGAAATTTTGATCGATTAAATTCTGAGAAAATTAGCCATGGTTTAATAGTGAAATTTTGAAAAATGTTACAACTTCTAGTAAAAATCTGTTAAAAAACTAAAATATTGTCAAAATATTTACGAAGTAAGTTTAAGTCATTGACTTTCGAATGATCGATAGAAAGTTTCAATATAGGCAAACAATTTTGTATATTTTTAGAGGTAGATCCCACACTTTTGCACGGGAGTGTAGTCATTATTGTGAGAAAAAAGCTTGACACTATTATTTAAGAATGAATGCAACTGCTCCTAAATTTTACCAAAAAAAGGTCTTAAAATAAATCCTTCAGAAGTTTTTCCATTAGAAAACGAAAACTTTTAAGCTTGAAGTGGTCAAAAGCAAAACAATCCGCAGCAAACCGTAAATATCAGAACTAGTTGCCATTCATTTACTAAGCTTTATGAATTTGCACATTTAGAAGCAAAGAAGAGCCTAACCCAGGCCTGCCCAACCTTTTTGACTCTTTTTCGACATAAATTGTTGGTGCGTTCGCAAGAATAGACCGATATGAACAAAATTAGTCTCAAATGAAAGCTTGGTAGTATATCTGTCTAATCCATACTGAAAATTTAAAATTTATATCATACTCTTCGTTAGTCATGCAAGCAAAGGTAAAAATCAGTCCGGCCCGCGGGCCGGATCATTTTTTGTACTTGATTGCGTCGGTAGCGAAGAGGTTGATACAAATTTTAAATTTTCAGCATGGATTACTCAAATATACTTGCTTTCATTTGAGACTAATTTTGTTCATATCGGTCTATTCTTGCGAACACACCAACCATTTATGTCCAAAAAGAGCCAAAAAGGTTGGGCAGGCCTGGCCTGGCCTGATCAAATGAGATGACCTTCTTGGACACTTGAATACAACACATTCTATGTTGGCCAGTTATGACTATGCATGAGGATTGAATGAAAACTTCGGACAACTGCTTCTTGTAACCCTTACCATATATGCAACACGACACGTGCGGATTGGAATTTCGCAGGTCCCAATGTTTCGGGGCCTGTGTTCGGAATATGATCCTATTTGGGTTTCGCGATAAAACGGTATGTTTATTATGTTTGCCCCAATCAGAGATATTTATTCACTATCAAAGTATGCTTGTTTTTCAAGTAAAACATCTCTGCACAAAAATCTCCCTTTGTCTTTCACTCTTAAGCTCTCAGTACCGTAATCCGGGGTAACATTGATCATGTTTTGGGGTATTTCTAAAAATTTTCATTTGAAAATGCAAATGTCGCAATTTTTATATTTTTAAAACAAGTACTGGCACCCACCGCTCGTGACTATATACTGTATTTTGGTTTTCAACAAATTTAAGTATGTTTAAACAAATGTTTCAAGTGATTTTTTGATTTAGCTGATATGGGGTAACATTGATCACCCATGTAAACAATGTTCGATAATACAAGCCATTTTACGAGACAGTCGGTTGACGTTTTCTGGCGGGCCGCTCATTGTTATTGTTTCAAAAACTAGCATGATATGTGAATGGCGCTGGTAACGTTTTTGTTGGTGATGACATTTTCGTCTTTTTCTGGCTATTTTTCTACGCGGTTAGGGATCGTTCAAATATTACTTAACGCAACAGGGGGAGGGAGGGAGTCTCACATAGTGTTACGGTCCATACAAAAAATTTAAATTTTCCATACAAAAGCTGTTACGTAGGGGAGGGAGGGGGTCTAAAATTGCCAAATTTTGCGTTACGTAATATTTGAATGAACCCTTACATGTCTGATGTTACCAGTAAGGGTTCATTCAAATATTACGTAACGAAAAATTTGTCAATTTTAAACCCCCTCCCACCCCCACGTAACAGCTTTTGTATGCACAATTTTAATCTTTTGTATGGACCGTATCACTACGTAAGACCCCCTCCCTCCCCCTGTTGCGTTATGTAATATTTGAACGGTCGCTAAATAAAATAAATTCTTCCCTGCCTGCTGATTTAAATTTTACTGGGGAAGATTGAAAAGCTCGTTTCGCGCCATTAATGAATGAGCTCCTCCCAAATGTGGCGCTAGAAGAAACGTAAATAAATGGGCCCGCCAGCAAGTTTCAAAGCTGGTAAACAAGCAAAAAACATATGATTCGAAACGTCTCATAAAATGGCTTACTGTAAATGTCGTTACTAACTTAATTCATGACTCCTGAAGCCGAATATGAAGACCAAAGTCTTGCAAGTCATTTACTTTTCGAGTTATTTGAAAAATAAAAACCCGAATTTAGTACTATACCATTTAATTCCACTAGAGTTTGTATCCTTTGACAGATACGCGTATTTCGACCTCAACTGTAAGGCCGTCTTCAGTGTCGACTTGTTGTCGAGTCTAGTACACGACACTGAAGACGGTCTTACAGTTGAGGTCGAAATACGCGTATCTGTCAAAGGATACAAACTCTAGCGGAATTAAATGGTATAGTACTAAATTCGCTTTTTCATCTACTTATAAGTATTCTACTAAACAGCTCGAAGATTTATTATAATAAAAACCCTTTGAACCGCGGATTACGCCTCAAGGTAGGCAATTTCCTAAGGAAATTCTGTATTCTTGATAGTAGTTCGTTAAGGCTGCTTAATTTAATAAACTTGTGAAAGATTTGACAAAGGAATCGTTTTTGACGATGCCATTTTTAGCAATAAACACATTTTCCTTGCTCTTACAATTTGCAGAACTCATGTGAGCCATGAATCTTTGGTAGTGTCATCCATAATGATGAAAATCATTAATCCAAAAAGTTGATAAATTTAGGCATGAACCAAATTCAATTTTCACACAAACCTCAATTTTTATTAGCTAATGCATGTAAGATAGAGCGACATCATTTATGCTTTGTAAATGTTCCATCAATAAATGGTGATTCCAACTTTTTACGAGAAGGGTCATACCGATCAATCTTGCTCCGCTGATCAATGTTACCCCGGATTACGGTACACATTTTGCCATATAAGAAAATGACGAACTGTAATTCTGGGGCAAATTGATCACTTTTTATTGAAAAAGTAAAATAATTTGAAATTTAGTTGTTTTTCTTTCAAAAACATTTTTAAAACATGTACTGATACGTATTTGACAAAACCTAGACATTTTTTTTCAAAATTCAAGTACAGGTCGGACTCGATTATCCGGAGACTCGATTATCCGGTGACTCGATTATCCGGGATTCGATTATCCGGAATTTCAGACTCGTTAATCCGGAATTTGTTTTTAGATGTTCTTGTTTTTCAATTTTTATGCATAAATCTGAGATAATTTGGTATTGCAATATATAATATGAATGGTTTTTTCAGTTTTGAACTTATTTAAGAAAAAGAAGGTTTGAAAAAGTGATTTTTTGTGTATGCTGATCAGTTTTTTTTTCTTGTAAAGACCCCTACTGTTCCTTGAAATATTTTCTGTCTACGTCACCACATCATATAAATAAAACAACGAAAAAAGATAATATTTAATTTCTTTTATCGACGATTTCAATTTTTTCTTAGTGATTCGATTATCCGGAGTGAAAAAAAATCGATACTCCGGATAATCGAGTCCGACCTGTATACGTTATTAGCTAACTATTTTTGAATAATAATCTTGAATAATAACATTGGGGTGAAATTGATCAATAGAATATTTGATATAAAACGTCTGTTGTAGTCATATTTTTTGCTATCCAGAACACTGTAGAGCGTTTAAAAATTACAGAACGATGCATAGCTGGGATGAACCTTATCAGGCGCCGTCCATAAATTACGTAACGCTTTAGAAGGAGAGAGAAGTAGGCTCAAGTTTTACGACTTGTCAATAAATTTGAAAATTTTCATACAAGAAGCGTTACAAGGGGGGGGGGTGAGGTGCACAAGCTGTCAAAAATTATAAATATAAACGTTACGTAATAAATGGACACTGCCTAAGACGCGCTTATGATATTGTGCAAGACGAAAATAAACCTCGGGTGTCGTACTCCACATCAGCGTAATTGTTGGTAAATCGTGCGACAGCTGGAATGTTATTTTACCTTGATGCTAAAAATATAGGGATGATTTTAATATTTTCCATGGTCATTTTTGTGAAAATAAAACGAATAAGTAGCATTCAGTCATTTTTTTTATTTATCCAATTCCATGTTTTTAGAAAAAAAAACGAAATGAATCAATTAACTTTGTGTTTTCGCTTACAAAGCAAATTCATGAGATATTTGAAGCGTAACTTTCAAACAAAATATAAAAAGGTTCAACAACAATATGAATCAATTAACGAATGGGCTTCTTGCGATTCATAACTTTGCCCGATTTGCAAACTCTCTTCGACGCTTTACACTTGTTATGATTGTCCCCCTTTTCAACTGCCTTGTTCTTCTCTTTTTCATTTCTCGCGAGCACCTTCTTTTTCTCTTCTTTTGTGACCTTCTTTTTCTTTCCGGGGGCGGTGTTCTCCGTGTTCTCATGATCATTATCAGCGGGATCCATTTTCTCAATCCTCGACGATATCTTTGCCACGTAGCTGTAACGCTCTTACCTGGTTGAATGTCTACCAGCCGTCTTCTTTTCGGTATAACGCGTTCAGTTTGAGATCCAAACCGCTCTTCCTTAAGTAGCGTGACCAGTTGCTCCGAAAATGAGTTTCCTTGCTTCACATGTGTCTTTGATTTTGAATCTTCTGGAGAATGCAACAGGGCACCTCCTGGCATTTTCTTCGAAACCGAATATGTATTCAGGGGACAAATTCCTGAGGTCCTGAAGCTAGACATCATATTCTTGGAGATCTGGGGATCAATGCAAATCAAAGGCTTCTTAAGGTTTCATGTTCCACGTGCTTTTGGCCTTATTTTACAATTATTTTTGTAGACTCGGGGTCATCGGTGAAATTGGTCTCATCGTAGCTGGAATGCCGTCAACTGTTACAGACAGTTTGTTGAAAAAAGTTTTCAAGTCTTCGGGGCTAACTTTCGCACAGTTTCGTTTGATGTTCTGGGACATCCGTGGAGCATGTCGTGAATGCATTCTGGCCATAAATCCGTTCATCCTGTCTTCGCCGGGATAGTTGTTGACGAATCTGGTGTTCAATTTTTTGTCGTCTAAATGAGCCTATTCATGCTATGAAACGTTTGACTTTTACTGTGCGCTCTGTTTTCAAGTTGCCCGTGAGAGAGAGCGAGACAGCACCAACACACGGTGCACAGTAAAAGTCAAAAGAACAAAAGAATTTATGGCACGTACAGAGGCTCATAGCAGTAGAAGCATTAGCCTTAGAATGCTAATGTCGCGACTGTTCGTGTGACCAACATCTAGTATGCCTATTTCAGAAGTGGTACTCAAAGTGTCAAATTTTCTTCATTTCAATGATAGTAACTTTGTTTTCAAAACCAAAATATCATTCTGTCACAGTTGTTGTTATCGCAAATGAAATTCTCTGTTCTTCTGAAACACCAAATCGGTGTTGCCAAACAGGTAATTATTAATATTAATGCACAATACACGAAACATGATCGAATTGATTTTAATTCCAGGTTCACATAGATTGAGTGGGTCATCGATGGCGACCCAAGTAACCACGAAGCTATATATGAATACTTTATGTTTGCTCTATAGTGTGCTATCAGATTTTGTTTTAAAGTGACATAACCTTTAAGAGCTTTATAAAGCATAATTAAAGTGGGAAAGGGCCCCACAACAACCAAATTAATGCAATACTTGGTAAAGCAGTTTTAATGCACAAGCCCTACTAAAGCTTAAAATAATGTATGTTTAGGGCTTGCGTTAAAAATAAACAAAACAATGAATCCATTGACTACCTTTCAATGGTTTTCTTTACCAGATTTTTTTTTGTTGGAATCAGGATTCGAACCCACAATTAGGATGATGGTGTGCTGGATGCCTGGCGCGTTGGTGTCCTGTGCTAAAGCTGCTGATGTAATAAGGTAAGATAAAAGTTCCTTATAAACGAAGCCACCGTGTGTGTTAACATTACTATTCGCCCAGTTATTACGAATAGAAAGAATTCTCTTCGGCGATTGATTTCCTTTCCTCACCAAATGAAAAATCAATAGAAAGAATTTGATCACCATTCTTTCTCGTAGAGGAAATAACTGAACTTATCCCACTAAACAAAGCCCTAGCGCATTAAATAGATTTCAGGGGAGAGAAATTGATCGATATTTCCTCTCGCTTCTTATGAATAAAAGAGTCTCATAGATAAAATACAAAAAAAAATGAATGAATACATATATCCTTAGATCATGAAATGGGGGTTCGAGATGAAAGAAAGTTATTTCATTATTCTTCCATATCCCACAAAACGCAATAAGCGAGTGCGAACGTGCTCGATCGTCTTACTTATTAATTACAGATTCGAGTGCGTTTAATGAGGTTATGTGATCTTGTATGACAGCATAACTGTATATTCACTCTAAACGCTTAGTATAATGCTATATTAAAATAATGCTACAAAGCATTTACAATTTTAATCAAATGCATCATTGCTGGACAGTTATTGAATAAATGCATGATAACATTATTAATGCAAAAAATGTTGACTTTCGACCAAATTAATGCAATGGTATAATGCTTGTGGTTACTTGGGGATAAGCTGTTTGCTGCCCGCTCTTTGCATCTGCTGCTAGAAAAAAGATTCTTACTGTCACTATTTGACCACTTGTGAAGAACTAATGCGTGTACCAAAAGAAATGGATTAAACTTATTATTTTTTGATTGGCTTCCGAATGTTTAAGCAGTTCCCGTTTAGGTTTTTTCCTCACGTAATGATACCAAAACTACAAAACAAAACAATCGATTTGACACTTTGAGTACCAGTGCATTTTGTGCATGGAAATTCAAGGCCACTGTGGTTAATTCATTCCCATCACAACCATTGTATGGATGTAACAGCGCCTCTAGCGTTCTAATTCTAATATTTCTATTCTCATAGCCCTTGATCAACTGCTTTATGTTGGATGCCTTCAACGGGAATCCCCACTCACCAGTGAACTGTACGATGGCACAAAGTTCGTCTTCTTCCGACGGACTCAAGACTGTTTGGCCACCGTTGTTGCGGGTGTCTTATCCGTTCATTTTGTTGCAAAGAGTGCCGTATGGAACACGGAACCAGTGAGCTGCTTCTCAGATTGAAATTCCATTATCTCGAATAGCCAGCACTGCCTCACGTACTGTTTCGGAAGTGTAGTTGATATAGGTTCTTGAACCTAACTCTTTTTTGTACTTACGCACCGTTTTGCTGAGATTTTAGAAGCAATTTACGCTAAATACACTATTTTTTCTAATTCACGAACTGGGTCAAATGAAAATAAACAACGTGACCATGACGACAAATGATGGTTGAGCTGAATCTGAGTAGTCTTGATCGAGATTTAGGTTGTCTTGTCCAATGTGTTAATAAAAGTTTTACTCGCCCGTTTTCATATTTTTTTACGTTTTTCATATTTTAGCGCATATTTTACAAAGAAATCATTTGTATTTTTCAGTTAAGTAATATAGACGAGTATTTGGATAAAATCTAAACGTGATTAAAAAGTGTTTGTTTGTAGACTACAGAAGTAGAGTTATATATGAATCAACAGGAAATTAAATTATTTTCTTCGTTTAAATCGCATTTTTGGTATAAGTAATACTCCAAACACCACTGAAAGTATTGTCCGAGCTACTACTGTGCAATAATGATATAAATATATTGATAAATTCAATTAAAATACGATTACATTATCGGTACTCCATTTGATCAATTTCACACCGGTGATCAATTTGCCCCCGGATGACGGGGGCCGATTATTTATTTATTTATCTCGTCAAACATATGTAGGCTACATACAATAATTACAATAATTTCTCACATACAATGGATTGCTTCTATTGTCCTTTAGTTGTTTTTTAAGCTGCTCTTTGGACATAGTAATGCCAATGCATTCGAAATGCGCATTATATTGACGCATCATACGGTTAATTGGTCCGTTTTGAGCATAATTCGTTCTGTAAGATTTTTCTGCAAATAATTTTCTTGTTCTTAAATGTCGAGAGGGTGTGTAGAAGTTTAATTGAGAAAGAAGTGTACGTGAGTCTACACGGTTCGACATAATGTTGTTGATGAAGAGAATCATTGCGTATTCCCGGCTTTGCTTAAGTGCTTCCAAGTTGATGAGCATGCAGCGTGCTTCATATGACGGAAGTGGCAGTACAGTTCGATTAAATTTCCGAAGGGCGTATAAAAGGAATTGCTTCGGTACTGATTCTATGCGTTCTTCGTGTACGACATGGTACGGGTTCCATACTATGTGACGGTATTCCAGAATTGGTCTTACATATGTAATATACAATAGTTTAATGCTATATTTGCCTTGAAAATTGTAACTGAACCTCTTAATGAAGCCAAGCATGCTGTTTTCTTTGTTTATTATGGAATTATAATGTTCGCCCAAATTCCTAACAATTTTACGCTTCTGTACTACTTGATTTTCGAAAAAAACTTCAATTGGATGTGCCGCATGTTTTTGACTAAATGCTATTGAATTACATTTTTAACATTGAGTTGGAGTAGACTTTTCCTGCACCAAGTGAAGAATAAGTTAATTTCACTCTGGAATTCTTCTGCTTCGCTAGAATTACTTACTTCCATGAAGAGCTTCATGTCGTCTGCATATATAAGAAATTTTATTTTTCTAAGTATGAAGGAAACGTCGTTTACATACACAATAAAAATAAATGGGCCTAATTGAGAATCTTGGGGTACTCCAGACGTTACAGAAATGTTTGACAGTTTGAAGATCAATAATGGTATGTCGATTCGAACGAATGGCTTACTGAAGTCATTATAGAGGGCTTCTACGTGCTTGCCCTTGTCCATTGCGTTTAGAATGAACGATACAAATTCTAGCAGATTGGAGGTTATCGAGCGGCCTTTAAAAAGCCATGCTGTGTTAGTAATTTGGCTTTTTACTTGCTGGAAAATTTTGTCGTTCACGAGAGATTCGAACCTAACCACTCAGCTAAGGAAGGCATCTACTCAGTGAACATATTTTTATCGAATAATTTTTAGTTTGGAGCGGAAAAACTTCTTTTGAAGTTTCGATGATGACGATGACGGAGCGTTGAACGTTAACGTCAAAATTGAATACAAATTCAAAACAGTGCAGAGCCGTGTTACTCCCAAACGGAAATAGATAACTAGTTCCTTAATACGTGAAGTTTTTTTTTAAAGCTCTAAAAGTAATTTATATACGACTTCGATAAGATACTAACATTGAAAACGCTGGAGCCAAACAACCAGTTTTCTATGAAATACCCTATAACTGCAGATGCACCGAAGCCAAATTTCAAATTTTCAAGAGCACAAATGTAGAGAACCAGATGTCGTTGTTTTGGGCCTGAAATCATGATGGATTGGTCACCACCAGTGAGTTGAAAAGTCGATCAATCTTAACCTTAACATTAGAAAAAAGCTCTTAATCGGTTAATTCATAAACTACAAAAAAAAAACTTTTTCGGCAATGTTTTTTATAATTTAATGCTCTACGTCATACAAAAAAAAAGTTGATTATTAAATTTCTTTGAAAATGTGGGCCAACCAAATTTTGAAAAACACCAAGCAAACCTATCTAATACAAACAACTTTGTATAAGACAGTTTTTGCCCAAAGTTGCATTGAAAATTTTAAATGTATCTCTCCGCGTAAATCAAATAGCCGACAAGCCGATGAAGCCTTGTGTCATACATATCTAGGTCATGATATCAAGCCAAGCCATAATACACGAATTCAATTGTGAAACTTTTGACTAAACATATTCCAGTTAATAACAGTGGGGGTGTTCATAGTACATGCTGAGAAGCAGGATTTATAACAGTGAGACGGAATGTCAACAAAAATAAGAATAGTCCCTTCCCCTCTCCACTCGAGCTTAACTTAATTTATACAGTAATGGCAGTGAATATTCAGTTTCGCCATTGTTCATAGGCTTACTCTACCTATAAGCCAGTAGTCTCCAGATTGCTTGAATATGCGGGCCACATCAATGCCTTGGAAACATAGCGTGTTTCGCAAAACATGTAATGATTCGTTATACCGGCTTACAATGTGAACACGGAGATGAGATTTTCGGGTCATTCAGGTCAACAAAAATAGGAAGCTCTACACAGGTTAAATATATTGATTAACATAAATTTCAGAGGAATTAAGGAATTTTCAATGTTGTTAAAAGTAAAAGTAACAAAATCAAAAAATAGAACGTGTGGAAAAATTTCGCCTGTCTTTTGTACATGATCCGGTAATCTGCTTTTATTCTAAGCCAGACCGGGATATCTACATGTATTTTAAAAAGGCAAAAGCCATCATTAATTCGAATATTCAAATTTATTCTTATAAAAATGTGGCCATCATATTTTCGTTTTAGCTTGAAACACACAGAATATATTTTTATCATAACATTTTTGCATAGAAAATTTCATCATAATCGCTAATGGAAAGGTTGTTGTGCAAGTTTGTGCAAATTGTGCAATTTTTTGCATTATTATTGGATTCCAGAAATCTACGCCTTTGGTTGCACCAACAAATAAATATAACCGTCATCACAAAATTACAACTTGCGTCGGATCGGCGGACTACAGTTTGGCAATCACTGCTATAAGTAATTGTACTGATTGATACCTCAGAATCTTGTTTAGCTGCTGTTTTGAATTTTCCCGCCTGCATTGGCATATCGTATCACAAAACTCGCTGGGCAAAAGATGTAATCTGGTTAAAGTCATTAGCTTACAAAATGTACGTGATTCACGCACTGAGGAAATATATGTAGGAAGTTGGCAGGGTGGTGTGTACCGTGAAATGAAGTATGTTTTGTAATGCGCGTAACTGTGTTGTTCGCATACCAGATTTGCGCGTGAGATTGAGTGATTGATCACAAGCAGAATAATATGGCAAATGTGTGGTATATTTTATTATTAGATTAGAGTATTAGAATGCTATAGAATGCTCTCCATCTGTAAAATCGTACACTTCATGCTGTACATAACTAAAATATCTAAGCTTAAAATCTGAGAGACTTCCTGTAAGAGCTAGTGTTACTCAATGAAACCATATGGGGCTAATATTGTACCGTTTTCGCACATCTGTCTTACCTGAATCACCTCAGGTATCTTTTTTTATTTGCTATGTCGTCCGTTTTGCGCACGGCTCGTTCCTATACAGATAGATCTCAGGGATATTATTACGTTAAAAAGGATTCCAAAAAATTTGTCTGATGTAGTTAAGTATCAAAAACTCATGGTGGATTAAAATTTAACTTTCGAAAATCATATGGATGCCATTATAGTTAAATGTAACAAATATATAAAATGTATATATCCCCTTATTAATTCAGATTTCCTCCGAGGATTCTGGGATATACTGGATTCATTGAAGCATTTCTCTCAAAATTCATTCAGAGCCACTTATAAAAACCTTCTAAAAATATTTAAAATTCTTAATTTTTATCTAGTACACAACATCCAAATCATCCGACAAAAAATAAAATAAAAATCTGTTGGAAATTTTATGGGGCAATTCATAAAATAAATAACTAAGAATTTTCGAAGGAAACTTTGTGGAAATTGTCTTCGTCTATACGAAAGACAATGTCAGCTCTGGAGATCATTCAGATGGTAAGGTATGGCCCACTTAGAATTGGAACAAACCTCTTTGGTTCTTGTAAAGACTCTAGTGGTCCAATTTAGAAGCTGAACCGTCCATGTATGCTCTATAAAAATAATACCATCACATATTTTTATTCGCAGCTTAATTCGAACGCACTTCTGAGAAATTCAACGTGGAAGAAGAGAGAAGGGAAATCATTGCAAAAAAAAATTGAAAAAAAAAAACGTCTTGATCAGGATCAGACATTGCAAAAGTGTTAGGTTTTTAAATGAATACTGTGTGGCTCGTAATGAATAAGTACGAAGTAACTATTTTGACAGATCGCAGGCCACAAAGGAAGCGTCGGGTAGTTTCTGTGCACCGTCAGCTGTGGAGCAAAATCAGGACCATTGATTCAAATCCAAACATTTTAAACCGCGATTTGGCTAAAAAGCTCGGTGCTGCCGTGCAGTACCGTGTAATGGTTTCGACTTCGGGTATTGAAGCCTCCGATCATACCATGCCTGCAGACAACCAAATAGGGAACAAAATTTTAGAAATGTGGCCAAATTCCGTACCATGAAGTTGTTTGATCAAGTGTTGACGGAATTTTAGGATTTTTTCATGATAGTTGATACCCACCTAATTGACTCCAACGCAGCCCAATTAAGAGATTTTGGGCTATTATGAAGCGGAAGCTAAGAGCGAATGAAAGTATCGATAAAACATCGACGAGCTGTGAACTATATGGGATGAACTTGTAAAAAATGTGGATGAAAATAGTGTGCGCAAATAAATTAACCGTATTCCGGGAAAAGTCCGACAATTTCTTGTAAAAGGGGATGAATATTTTTTTTAATATTTTTTCTTTGAAGGTTACAAGCAATGCAACATTTGAGTTAAAATAGAATTCATTTTTGTTGAATTATATCCAAATTATTCCGATTTGTGTATGTTCCAATTCTAAATGGGCCACACCTTATATAGAATAAAGTTTTAGGAACAATTTTTTAGAATTAACTCAAATTAAATTCAACAGAGATCTTAAGGGATTAATTTTCCCAAATTCAAAAAATGTATTTACTAGCATACTTTGGCCTTTCTCATATTTTTGAATGGGCCCCCTTAAATTTCAAAAGAATATATATATTTTTCCGATTTCAGTTACTCTTACATTGGCACACGTGTTTTAAGGAGAGTCAAGTGTCACCATACTTTTTTTTCTTTATTAGTATCATTCCAAACATTACATTCATTTCTTATATCTAGGTGTTCTGTGTTATTAGACAACACTATCATCCTAATTTGGTAAAACAAATTTAAGATTTTATTAACATTTTGTTAACAACATATTACATTTCATTTGCCGTAGCAGTTCAGATTTTTTACAGGTGAGTTGATTTCACCTGCTTATAAGAGAAAAAAACGCTTTAAATATACTTAACCTAACTTAACCTAAACATATAACGCATTAATCGTGGCAATAGAAGATTGTAACGATTTTTGCCTGAAATTATTGATTATTTTTTTTTACATTTGTTCTAATGTTTCAACATTGGATATTCTATGTAACTCATTGGTACTATACCAGGGAGGAAGCCTCAGAATCATTTTCAAAATTTTATTTTGAATTCTCTGCAGAGCTTTCTTTCTGGTATTACAACAGCTAGTCCATATTGGTACAGCATACAACATGGCTGGCCTGAAAATTTGTTTGAATATCAAAAGCTTGTTCTTAAGACAAAGTTTTGATTTTCTATTAATAAGGGGATAAAGACATTTTACATATTTATTACATTTGGCTTGAATGCCCTCAATGTGATTTTTGAAAGTTAAATTCTTATCTAGCATGAGCCCTAGATACTTAACATCATCTGACCAATTTATTGGAATCCCTCTCATCGTGACAACATGTCTACTTGAAGGTTTCAAATAAAGAGCTTTTGGTTTATGTGGGAATATTATTAGTTGAGTTTTTGAAGCATTAGGAGAAATCTTCCATTTTTGCAAGTATGAAGAAAAAATATCCAAACTTTTTTGCAATCGACTACAGATGACACGCAGGCTTCGACCTTTGGCGGAGAGGCCTGTGTCATCCGCAAACAAAGATTTTTGACATCCCTGAGGTAACTCAGGTAAGTCAGATGTGAAAATATTATATAATATTGGTCTCAAAATGCTGCCTTGAGGAACACCAGCTCTTACAGGAAGTCTTTCAGATCTGGAGTTCTGATAATTAACCTGAAGTGTACGATTTGACAGATAACTTTGAATTATTCTAACAATGTATGTTGGAAAATTAAAGTTTTTCAATTTTACGATCAAACCTTCATGCCAAACACTGTCGAATGCTTTTTCTATGTCTAGAAGAGCAAGACCAGTAGAATAGCCTTCAGTTTTGTTGGAACGGATCAAATTTGTTACACGTAAGAGTTGATGAGTGGTCGAATGTCCATGGCGGAATCAACTAAAAATGATAAGCTACTTTCTGGAAGTTTCTTGATGAGCTTTCATATTTTTGAATTTTTTAATAATAGTTCTCACTTCTTCCAAATCAGTGTCCCAGGCATTTTGGAAAACGTTCTCCTGATTGAGAATATTTTTGAAGTCCTGAGTAACTTGATTTTCAATTGGACTAGTAAGTCCTAAATTAAAATTGTGCGCACTTTCAAACTGCATAGCAAGTTTTTGAGCTTTTTCGCAAATAGTTAGTAATAATTTGTTTTCCTCTTTCAATGCCGGTATAGGCTTCTGAGGTTTTTTCAAGATTTTAGATAATTTCCAAAAGGGCTTAGAGCCAGGGTCCAATTGAGAAATTTTTGTTTCTTAATTGAGCAAAACGCTTTTTGATTTCTTTCTGCAAATCCTGCCATATAATTTTTATAGCAGGATCGCGAGTGCGTTAAAATTGCCTTCTCCTCACGTTTTTAAGACGGATCTAGAGTTTAAGATCATCGTCTATAATCACGGATTCAAATTTTACTTCACATTTTGGAATTGCAATGCTTCTGGCTTCAACAATGGAATTTGTTAAAGTTTCAAGAGCATTGTCAATATCAAGTTTAGTTTCTAAAGAAATGTTAACATCAAGATTAGAGTCAACATACGTTTCATATATATTCCAGTCGGCTCGTAAATAATTGAAAGTGGAGCTGATAGGATTTAGAATCGCTTCTTGAGATATATGAAACGTAACAGGGACATGATCAGAATCAAAATCAGCATGAGTAACTAATTGGCTACAAAGATGACTAGAGCTTGAGCTTGAGCTTGAGCTTGATTGGCCGCCCGTGGATGCTACTCCAGTATCGACAGATCAGCTGCACTTACACAAGGAACCAACCGAATGACTGCTTGGGACTAACAGGCATCCTCAGTGTATAAGTGCTGGTGATCTTCTATTTTTAGCGACAATGGTGCCTGCCACGTCAGAATGCAGACCAATGAGGGGAAGGGGGAGGAATTGATGATGCATTGAACTGGCTCCCACGTAGACCGTATATACCACTGCATCCACGCCAGTTCATGCGGGAGTGTATGGATTGGGGGAAAGGCATGGCAGAAAGGTTTGCTTTTGTGGTTAGCAGACTGCCTATGTATCAGGCGTGAGAAAGGCGTGCGCGTGGAAGTAAGAAGCGTTAGGGAAACGGTTTCTTGTCCGTCTCTGGTTCTAGCGTTTGCTATGAACGAATAGTTTGAGTGTGATAGATTAAGAATGAATAGAAGCAAGTGAGAGATATACAACTATGAAGTACGAGGAAAGGGACGGGCCTGGGATTGAACCCATGACCTTCTGCATATGAAGCAGAAGCGGTAGCCATCAGACCACCAACCCCGGCAATTGGCTACAAAGATGACTAGAGTCGAGACCAAGTCAATCGTAGATGGGTTTCTAGAAGAGGAAAAACATGTAGGGCTATCAGGGTATTGAATTGAGAAATATCCTGAAGAGCTTTATAATAAAATTCTGCCGTTGGAATTACTTTGAGAATTATTCCATGACCGATGTTTGGCATTAAAGTCACCAATGACAAAAATTTTTGACTTATTGCGAGTCAATTTTCGCAAGTCAGTTTGGAGCAAATTAACTTGCTGTCCAGAGCATTGAAAAGGCAAATAGGCAGCTTTGAAAGTATATTTACCAAACTGTGTTTCAACAGAAACACCTAAAGTTTCAAAAACTTTAGTTTCAAATGACGAAAACAGTTGATGTTTTATACGCCTATGAATGATGATTGCAACTCCCCCACATGCCCCATCAAGTCGATCATTACGATAAACAAAAAAGTTAGAATCTCTTTTGAGTTTAGATCCAGGTTTTAAATACGTTTCGGTAATAACTGCTATATGCACGTTATTAACCGTAAGAAAATTAAACAGCTCGTCCTCTTTACCATTCAGAGAACGAGCATTCCAATTCAAAATATTTAAATTATTATTTGGATCCATTAGAAAAACGTAATCCAATAACAATTTGATTTGTAAATTTCACACCTACTTGGACTGCTTCAGTCATAGTGGTGGCTTTGAACATTGCATCAATCATTAGATTCAATTGTTCAGTTAGAAAATTAAAATCAGAGGCAGACATGACATGTGATTTCCCATTAGAATTTCCGGTAGACGAAGAAGCGGAATTACCTGTGGCGGTAGGGTTTTTTTTCCATTTGATTTGAAACAAGTAGAATGGGTATCCATGGATCGAACAGGGGAGGAGTTCAAATTTCCTGCTACGATATCGGCAAAGGATTTACCGTGGGTAGATACATTCGAAATTGAAAGATTCGAACGGCTAACCGACGGATTAAAATTAGTTTGTGAATGAGCATGATTATGATCTTCCTGATGGGTATGATTCATGATCAAGCGATCGTTAACTGAAAAATGAGCACTGTTCGATACTCTACCAGGCAAATTGCGGAAACGACCGTTATCGTAATGGATATTATCTTTCATCTGCCTGGCACGAGCCTCAATGACCCTTTTTCGTGAAGGGCATTCCCAAAAGTTAGCTTTATGAGGGTCCTTGCAATTGGCGCATTCAAACTTTCTGGTATCTTCTTTCACAGGACAGACTTCCTTAGCGTGAGAAGAACCTCCGCAAATCATGCATTTAGCATCCATGCGACAATTTTTTGTACCATGACCCCACTTTTGGCACCGACGGCACTGAGTGGGGTTCTGGTAATTTCCTCCAGGTTTCTGAAAATGTTCCCATGTCACACGGACATCGAACATAAGTCTTGCTTTTTCTAAAGCTTTAATATTATTTAGTTCTTTTTTGTTAAAGTGAACTAAATAATATTCTTGAGAAAGCCCTTTCCGAACAATGCCAGATTGGGTTCTCTTTTTCATAATGATTACTTGGACTGGGGAAAATCCAAGTAAATCATTTATTCCATTTTTGATCTCCTCAGGTGACTTATAGTCACTTGAGAGACCTTTCAAGACAACTTTGAACAAACGTTCAGTTTTGTCGTCATAAGTAAAAAATTTGTGCTTCTTCTCTTCAAGATGTCTGAGAAGAAGTTCACAATCTTTAAGAGTTTCCGGCAAAACGCGACAGTCTCCTTTCTTTGCGATTTGGAAGGAAACCTTGATTCCCCTAATGGAGTTCAAGATCTCCTGCCTAAATCCCCCAAATTCGGAACAACTGACCACGATAGGCGGCACTCTTTGCTTCCTCGCTTGAATCAAAGAGCCTGGGCTAGAGGCTGCTTCGATTTGGTGTTCGGAAAATTTGTCTAGAGCATCGAACTGATTGCTCATTTCGATACAATTATTCATTTCACCCTTGGAAGAAAGTTCGCATTCCGGGGAAGCGTCCTTTCTTCCATTCTTGCCACGTGTAGTGACAGTTTTAAAACCCACTTTTTTGGAAGGAAGTAGTGAATTCAGAGATTCACCCTTCCTTTTGTTAGTTGTTGATACCATGTTTAGTTAATAAACGAAAGTAGACGTGACCTTCGAGAGGTTTTTTTCCCAAGACGGTGTCCAAGAAGGATTACCACCGCTAGCTTTCGCCAACGGGTCCAACGAAAAATCGAAGGCACGGGTCCAAACAAGGATCGTAAAGGGATCAATAGTAGAAAAAAATAGTACTGAAAAGTACTGTTTTAGTAGCACTGAAAAGTACCGTTTTTAATTTTAGCACTGAAAAGTACTGTTTATGTAGCACTGAAAAGTACTGATTTATTGCTTCAGGTAGTTTTTAAGAAAACTTCCAAGAGCAGAGAGAATTCGTGTACGCACATCACGAAGGTACGATGCGCACTGTGTGTCACCATACTTTTTAAAAGCTTCATAAGGCAGTTTACATTAAATAGATGTCTCAATATTGAAATAACTTCATTTTGAGCAGTTTTGAACTATTTCATAATGTATGTTCTTGAAAAACACGTTTAAGTCTGAGAATTGAGCCCAAAAATTGACAGTTGATCAAAATAAATTCATTGACTAATTAGAAACTATGTAATAAATAAATTAAAAAAATATTAACTAGAGCAGAATATGGTACTTTTGATAATAATTAAAAAGTGGATTAGTTAAAAGGAGTGCGTCGAGAAGCCCGAGAAGACGTCAGATTTTTTCCCTCTCGGGTTTGCTGGTGGAAGCTCAAGCATTCGTGTTTTTGTTTTGTGCCATCAGAGCGATTTTTTGCATGAAAAGCAAAAGTGTTGTTTTTCTTGCGTTCTCTGAGTTATTTCTTTCTCAGTTGGTATGTATGCGTTAAATGAAGATGAGCACTATAAGTGTAGATTTGCAAAAGGTTCACTTTATTCTACAAACTTTAAATGGTTCGCCACTGTAAGTGTCGTCATAAGAGTGTTCCATTTGTTTGTTTATTTGGAGCAGGGAAAAGTCCATTTGACCCAGTAATATTGAGCTCTTTCTCAAATAGGCACAAAACCTCCTCTTCTTTTCTGTTCTGTGATGGTCCAGCCAATCAATTTTTTTTCTTCTTTTTATGAATAAAGCCTGTTTGCTGTTCAAAAGGAATTTCTAAAGAAAATTCTTACCGATTCCTTGCAGAAATTTTCTACAGCGACTTCCGTCTGAATTTACATTACTTTTTAACTGCGTACTGCGATAAACGATTTCTTGATCGATTCCTTGCAGAAATTTCCCATGCATCAAAATCGGCCAAGAAATTACTTATCAGCAGCGAATCAGACTTAAAATATGATACCAAGGGAAAAGCACTAATTTTCGACCTACAAAAGGACCTAAAAAGTAGGACAAAAACGTATGAATGGGTCGAAAATTAGTGCTGAATCGAAAATTGTGCGTTTCCCCCACATGGTTCCGTCCTGACAGCTGTAGGAATGTTGCGTTTAGCTATTTGTTTTACAAACTTTGAATGGTTCGTCACTTCAAGTTTCGACATTTTTTTATTCTACTTGGAAATTTCTCATATCATTTGAATATATTATATTTACCGTTTTGATTCATATTACGGACACTTAAGGCCTCAGTGAAGTAAAACTCATCATAAAGCATATAAAATAAATTATTCTGTAAGATTCCTCCGCGTTATCGAGCCTTCGAAACACTTAACTTTCGATTGGTGGGTGACGATTTTGATTCCGCAACATGAATAATTTAAAATAAATAGAAATGTGTGGACTTTTCATGATTCTTATTCCGAACGTCACCTCACTTTTGACTTATATTCCGTACACTTTGATTCGAATTCCAGACAGCTCAAATAAAACATATATAGAAAAGCCAAATGATCAATTGAACTCCTCAAACCACTAAAGAGTGTCTAAGGCAGTTGGGCATTATAAATTTCAATAGATATGGAAAATGCTTATTAAAACATGCCTTGAAAGTCAGAACTTTTGATCGGTAAAAATTGAAACATTTCGTGTGAAATGTTTCCCATACAAAGTAGAGTGTCCGGAATTTGAAGGTGTCCGTAATATGAATCAAAACGGTATAAACATGTTTATATCTCATAAATAATTATTTATCATGATCTAATCTTTGATCAAAGTGAATCCTGTGACCCAACGATCTTCCACCATTAGACTGGCCCAGCTGAGTAAGGGAGAAAAATAAGGTTGTATGAATCCACGGGGCACTCCCCCCCAGGGTTATTCCTTGTGAAGTATTTCTGAAAAAAAAAATCAGCTCAATTGATCGTTCCATGAGCTAGCGCATTTGAAATGAAGTTAATATGGAATTTTCAGCTCAAACATATGAGATACAGTACATCATCTACTGTTTGTATCAGGAAAATTGTTGATCGCGTTCAATTGGACCCAGAATCTCAAAAACAATACTTGATATAATTGCGAACAATATTGTACAAGGTTGTATTATTATTAAAATTGATAAAGTTGGTGTTTTAACCATCTGAAGTAGATCTAAGCGCATCATAGCCACCTATACCACTGGGCGAGCTGCTGCACAAGGCGCATGCATATAAATAATTACACGCGAGTAATTAAAATGAGATTAAATTTAGATACAATATTCTGGAATTATTTGCATTAGGATATCAACTAGTGTATTTGTCATTCTGGGCTCAATTGAACACGATCAACTAGTATAAGGAACGAAAAAGTGACATAAGCAAAAAGGGTTAAGCAAAAATAATACAAACTTCAAATTGAATGCGCCAGCTGGTGGAGCAACCAATTGAGTTGAAATTTCGAGAGAGGATTTTTCTTACCCTAAGGCTCATATCTAGGGGGTGTCCCGTTGAGTTTTACAACTTCTTTGTTTAAGGGCCAGTCTACTCCCCATTAACAATCATACCTCCCAGTAACCTTTGTAGAGATGCAAAGGTAAACACGGTCTCCAAATAGCAAAGGTTGCTAACATTCCTTCCCCTAATCCCACCTGACTGCAAGAACATGGCAGGCGCCGTTATTGACATTGTATAAATAAAGGCACTGAATTATGCACACTGAAGAAGATGATGGCCAATCCCAGCCAAACTTCTAGTTGATTATTTGTGCATCTACCGAAGTTAGGCCGAAGTTAGGTCAATCACGGAATAGCAACCATTGATATGCGTAGTCTGTCTAAGCTAAGCTAATCTAATTAATAAGTGGATTAGTTAAACGTATCTATTTAAATCCCACTTTGCGAAAACAATATTTTGACTGATAGATGAAGTTAACAAACAAAAAAAAAAGCTCAAGTCAGTGTGATTATAAATAACTAAGAACCGATGAATAATATAAAATATCTTGATAATAGTTACACGTTTACAATTTTGGTCTATTTACATAAACATATGATCGTTTATACGCAAAGCAAACCACAGGGAATATGCTTTTTTTGTCTTTGGCTTGACTGTATACCGAAATATTTAAATTAATTCTCGTCGTTTTTTATCGTTACGTCCGTACTGGGGCAGAGACTACTTTTCAGCTTTTGTTCTTATAAACACTTCCACAGAGTTATTAACTGAAGGTTTTCTTTGCCAATTGAACATTTCTGATTGTGCATATCGTGTTGCAAACAGAAAGATACTATATGCACTGAGAAATCGAGGAAGTTTTCAACCCAAAAAGATCCTCGACAGGCGAGTTTCGAACCCTTCAGCATAGTTTTACAGAATAGCTGTGCATTGATCGCTACGGAAACACGTTTCAAAACACCGCATCCTAAGAAATATGTGGGAATGTAATAATAATGATGTTTATGGATTATTAGGGGCCTTCCTGAGCCGAGCGGTTGGAGTCCGCGGCTACAAAGCAAAGCCATGCTGAAGGTGTCTGGGTTCGATTCCCGGTCGGTCCAGGATTTTTTCGTAATGAAAATTTCCTTGACTTTCTTGTTCATAAAGTATCATCGTAAATGATACTTTATGAACAAGAAAATGGTAGCTTTGGCAAAGAAAGCTCTCAGTTAATAACTGTAGAAGTGCTCAAAACAACACTAAACTGAGAAGCAGGCTCTATCCCAGTGAGGATGTAATGCCAAGAAGTAGAAGATTTTGGATTATGGAGCGCTTGTCATTATATTCAGTATTTGGCACTGCTTTCAAATATCTTGAATTAGTTTTACTGACCCTGATTTACAAAGTTTCAATTGACCTCCAGAATTACTTCAATACGACCGTTTTAATTGTTTTAAACAATTTAGCTTATATAGACCATGATATTATAAAACACTTAACCATACTTTAACCCCTCAACCAGCGGCTTCAATTTTTTATCATAAAAGATTGTTCAAATCGCTATAACTTTTTTGTTTCTCAATATTTTTGCACCATTTTTCCACAAGTTCTCAAAAAACTCTTCTATTTTAATAATCTGCGTCGATATTGATCATTGGTCATCTGCGTTTGAAAATATTTCGATGTTCCTTGGGGACCGACATTCCCCATTTAAAGTTTATATGGTCGCCATTTTGTTTTTAGTCAATTCATGAAAAAATAGCCCATGTTGCCCATAATGCAAGGTAATAAAGAGTTTCTCAAAAAAAAAAAAAAATCATACCATTCGGTTGAGTTATCTCCGATGAATCTTAAAATTACAATATGATGTTTTTTTTAAGCTTTCAAGATCCTCCTACAGTTAGAGTGGAACCACAAACATACATGCTCATATCTCAAAAACGGTTGCACCAAATCGCTTCATTTTTTCACAACACAACAGACTCTCATTAAAGTATTGTTTCGAAGTGAATAACCGAACATGAGAAAAAATCTGTAGCCTGAGAAATTTGCGTGGGTTGTGGCAACGCGTAGGTCCCCCAAAGAATTTCGGAATATCCAGACGACCGATGAATCAAATCGAAACAGATTTTAAAAGTAGAAGAGTTGGAAATCTTGTGAAAAAATGGTGCAAAAACATTGAAAAACCAAAAATTTATCGCGATGTAAATATTTATTGTTGTAAACAGATGATGGTGCTAGTAGTTGAGAGTTAAGCAAAAAATCATATATTTATCATATTAGGGATGTTTAAAATAAAAAAAAATATATTTGAAAATCCAATCTGCCATATCTTATCATCCTTACCCAAAAAATAGGCTTCTGTGCAATTTTCAGCTTTCTAAGTGGTGATTTAAAGGTGACCCAAAGACGATCTAGGTTTATATGGAAATTACTATAAACAAATTTTGAAAAATGTCCCAAACACGTTAGTACTGTTATGCAAATAAAAAATTATCATCCCATAATGAAAACTTATTCTTTAAACTTCAATGAAAGATGTTGCTGCAGAAACAAATCGTTTATGAGATAATTTTGTTTGTGATTTTTGTAGATGTTTGCAGGGCTATTAACCCATATGAAGCTAAATAATAGCAAACACACTCATGAATATCTCTTCACCTATACGTCTGATTGAAGTGCTCTTCAATCAGACGTATAGGTGAAGAGATATTAATGAGTGTGTTTGCTATTATTTCTTTATTATTGTTTGAAGAATGAGTTTTCACTATGGGATGATAAATTTGTACTTACATTCCAATACTAACGTGTTTGGAACATTTTTCAAAACTTCTCCATAGTAATTTCCTTTGGGCCACCTTCAAATCACCACCTAGAAAGCTGAACATTTTACAGCACACTATTTTTATGATAAGGATGGTAAGGAAGATATGGGAGATTGGATTTTCAAACTTTTCCATGTTATTATATATATCATAATATATTTATCGTTGGTTTGAACTTACTAAGCTTATTAGTTTTAAAAGATGCTTATAACAAACATTATTTTCACTCATAAACGTGAATTTTTACCTTAGAAATCTTCAACTTCAATATCCAATCGACAATGTCTTTGGAGGTAAAGATTAAAGTAAATATTTTAATGGCAAAAGGGTGTAAGTAACACGAACAAAAAAAAATTGGATGTGCAAAGAAGGTTATTTTTAATGCGCATTTACAAGGAGTTATAATTTAGCTTTGTAAGCGGATGGTCGTGGGTTCGAATCCCAGCCCCCCACAAAAACTTCGGCCAGCCACCAAAAGAAACCGCAAGGAGGACTGTGCATTGAAGAGTACATCCACCCACCCTTCGTCAGTATCGGATGGTAGCTGAGCAGGGTTACCAGTACATTTTGGAAAATGTTTCGCCAGACATTTTCCAAAGTGTACTGGCGAAACAAAATAATAATACAATATACTAACATGCATTTATAGTTGATAATAAATCACTAAAATTGATGTTTTTAAATTCATCATGAAAATTATATAAAAGACAATTTACACCGTCTTCGGCACATATAGGCTGCACAGACTTAACGATCACTAACATTAGGCAACGGACAACACGAAACACCCAGCAGTCCAGTGACGATTTTTTCGTTCGACGAAAAGTTTTCATCGACTGAAGCGGGAATCGAACCCACACATCGTGGCACAATACGCCCAAGCGACTGACGCCACTAACCGCAAGTCCACGAAGCCAACAATGCCCATAATGCCCACAAATATAACTTCGTCTTGCCATTGCCATCAAGTAGGCTGTAGTAAAACGTCTGTTTTGTTTAGAATTTTAGTCTTCCAGATATCTGTAAACTCTGCTTTAAAATTCGCATAACTTCCAAAAACTATTCCAAGAAGGAGTTATTCCAATATCTACTATAAGTTTTCGTAGGATTCTCTAAAGGAGCTACTGGAAGTTTCCTTGCAGCAAAACCTGGAGGATACATTGTTACACTCTCCGAATATGGTTCGATTGGCTTATTCGGATCAAAATCCAAACACTGGTGACGAACTACAAATTACCTCAATTTTTGATAACTATTGAAAAAGTTGTGTGAAAACTATTGGTTTAAAAGTTACAGATAGGTTGAATTTTGACATAAAAAATGCACCAAGACGAACTATGCGTCGTATCCTTTCGGTGTCTTCAGCGCATTTGGTCCTTGTCACTCAATGAACAAATGCGCTGAAGACACCAAGATGCTACGACGCTTAGTTATTGTGCTACATCACTTTGAGTCTTGGTGAATTTTTATATCAAAATTTAACCTATCTTCTTCTTCTTTCTGGCGTTACGTCCCAACTGGGACAAAGTCTGCTTCTCAGTTAGTGTTCTTATGAGCACTTCCACAGTTATTAACTGAGAGCTTTCTTTGCCGATTGACCATTTTTGCATGCGTATATCGTTTGGCAGGTACGAAGATACTCTATGTCCAGGGAATCCAGAAAATTTCCTTTACGAAAAGATCCTCGACCAGCGGGATTCGAATTCACGACCCTCAGCATGGTCACGCTGAATAGCTGCGCGTTTACCGCTACGGCTATCTGGGCCCCTATCTGTAACTTTTGAATCAATAGTATTCACACAGCTTTTACAATACTTTTCGAAAATTGAGGTGATTTGTAGTTCGTCACAGAAAAATGAGAAGAGTCGGTTGAGAAACGGCAGAGATATAGTTCTCTGCAGTTGGCCATTTTGTATGGGAAAACGGCTTTGGTGCATTTTATATGTCCGATACTGTATTTGCAGTACATCTCGGACCTTCCATATATTTAACAAAAAATTTTAAAGGGCTGGCTAAAACCTGTGCCTCTACCCTAGTATAGTGCATAAATATGCCGACGAATAAGGGAAACATTTGGGGCTACAGTTGTGTTCAGAATAATAGTAGTGAAAGCCGATTTTCATACAAAATGCTAAACTTTGGCATGCTGTAACTTTGTTTTCATACGAGAAATCGGCATGAAATTTTGGCAGTGAACTACAAATATACTCAATTTCATTATCACAAAATTTTAAAATTTTCACACTACCGGCTGAAAAGTTAAACACCAGGTGAAATCGCTCAAAATAATAGTAGTTTTTCTTTTGTAAATTTTTGTTCAGCAACAATTTTGTAAAAAATTGGCTTGTTTATACATTTAAAGCTTGGGTGGAAATGGTTGAAACGATGAGTAAAGAAAAATTCAAATACTCAAAATACAGCAGGTATTTAAATTATTAAAGCTACTATTATTTTGAGCGATTTCACCTGGTGCTTAACTTATTAGCCGGTAGTGTGAAAATTTTCAAATCTTTTTATTATGAAATTGAGTATATTTGTAGTTCACTGCCAAAATTTCATGCCGATTGCCCATATGGAAACAAAGTTACAGCATGCCAAAGTTGAGCATTTTGTATGAAAATCGGCATTCACTACTATTATTCTGAACACAACTGTACATATGTTGCAATAGTGTCGTGTTCGCCCTTTGGTAAACCGTTAGGAATAATTTTGTTGTACAAGAAAAATCAACTTGTATTGCTACCATAATTGCGTTCGTTACTAATCAATCACGCATACCATTTTCTATCCTTCAACTGAATGCAGATTTCTGAATCTGAAATTGGCTTTCAAGGATTGGCACCAACAAATGCATTCGCGGTGCTTGTGCATGAACTATCAATGCACTCCTTAGCTGCAGAAACTAAGCGTCCTTCGAATGTCCACATATGATCTTGAAAAGTTCATTCGCATGATCAGGTTTATATCAATAGCGTGGCCACCACGTGAAAATGAATCTACTCAGAACAGTCTATATGTGAAAAGTTGTTTCCACTCTGATGAAAGAACCAAACAGCCTCAACTGAAGCCGGCCATACATTACGCTGATGCCAAATGGTATGAAATTGTTAGAGTTATACCTACCAACCACACTGCAGCAGATATTTCAGTGCGGGTTTGCACGATGTGACGCTCTGGCTATTTGACATTGGCAGCAAATATCAACTTTGCGAACGAATGCTAAACTGCATGCAGAGCCATAATTAGCCGTTCGCCGATGGAAACGTTATGGCTGTTTTCATTTCGCAATATTTTCCGCTGAAAGGCTCAGGTCAGTTTTCAACGCTAGACAAGAATCTTTTAAGTGCTGCCAATAAACTGTGCCGCAATATCCTTCCTTAGAAGTTAAAGCTGTTCGTTTGCTTCGAATGAAACTGCCAAGGCAAAAGTCAACAAACTGTGATATGTATATTGTTTTTAATTATTGAGAGATTGGTCATGCGATCGCATTCGATATTTAAAAATTTTCTCATTTGCATTGTTATGGAAACAAATGCCGGTTACAGAAATATCTTACCTTAGTACACTGATTGGTACCGTGAACCAGGGGCAAGTTGATCACTTTTTACAACTTTTCATTATATTATCCTTATAAATTCAAACATTGTCAAACTAGTTTCGATACAATTACCGTGGTGAATCAAAATCCGGACGGTACCAATATCCGGACACTCTCGTAATTTTCATCGATTAATGGTAAAATTCAATGAATACACGTTCATTTTAGTTTATATTTTCTACTATGAACATAACTGAACATTGTACATTCATTTGTAATCTAGTTGCAAAATAGGGAATAATAACGAAAACAGAAAATTGCTTCAGTCAAATTTCTTGTCTCTGCTGTGCAAGTGATTTTGAAGGTAGCGTCGACGAACGAACCACAACATGTAGTGAACGATAATATTTGATAATTTTACTAACAATGCTAATGTTTCTAACATATTTTGTTCACGAAGTGATAGTTAAACAGTTCCGTGGTATCATATTCCTGAAATATGCAGTAAATATCTGCCAAAATTAAAGAAAAGTGCTGTCCGGTTTTGGAGCCAAGTAGATTTAAATCCGGACATTGAATATAAACCATATATTTTAATGGTGTAAAAAAATTATCTACAATACAAACGAAAAGAAAACATCAAAAAACTATCAATATTTAGGGAATGAGTGTTCAGACCAATGCGATGCACCGTTTTGTGTAGAAAAATTGTAGAAATCAGTGATGGTTGCAACTCGAATCACAGGCGTTTCATTCAGGTAACCAAATCAAAAATTATTACTACATTTTAATAGCTTTAACTAATACAGGATAAATGCATTTCATAAACTTTAATACACAATTAAAATTCAAGAGAATTACGTGATTAATTTGAATAATTCCATGTTAATATGCAGCTGTCCGGATTCTTATTCAAAAGTGTCCGGATTTATAGACATGATTTGCTACAGGTGTCCGGATTTAAGGACAAGACAACTTTAATTGTTTTAAATATTTTCATGATAAAATCTCAACTTTTATTGGAAATGTTATCAATTGTACTTAGATCTGGCATAAAACCGTTCACTGAATAAAAAGATTTTAATTTAAAATGAAAAACACTTAGCAAAAACGGAGGTTGAAGATTTGTGCCTTCTTAAGCGTCCGGCTATTGATGCACCACGGTAGTACTTCGTTGATCTATGCCAGTCCTCATAATTGATTGTTTGTAAAACAGCATATAAAAACAGAAATAAAATATTCAAAAATTGTAATTTTAAATGACACTTTGCCAAATCAAGCCTCCCAAAAAGCCTATTTCTCTTAGCGCAGAACAAATAATCTGATTTAAGAATATTTTAGCCAGTGAATGACTTTGCCCAAAGGTTTTTAAGGTCAAAAGCTCTCATGAATGATTATATTGTTCAGAATAATCACCAATTAATCTTAAAAACCATCGCAGACAAGACCAGCATGATTTAATCGGACGATTCATAATTGCAATATGCGTGGAAAATTTCAATTTATGATAGAGATTAGCATGAAATCATTCTGAAAATGGAATAGAATAAAATACTAGGTAGGCAATTATGATGCCGTAATTGTGGCGGGTTGGGGTTAATCGAAAATTGTTCTGTCATTTCACAGTATTTTTATTGGCATGAATTTCACGCGATTGTAAGAATATTGATTGCCGCGCAAAAAAATGATTATTTTCATTTATCATTATGAGTGGGCACTGAGCAGACATCAAAAGATCACATATTACTAGTTTTACTCAATAAGACTATACATTAGCTCTTATGTATGTTTTATATTACACTAAAAGGGTGGATGTATACATACGATACAAACCTACGAAGTTTAGGAACGGTTCTAAGGTATTGTCTTAACAACTTCCTGTAGTGTGGGCCACTTCGGGTTTAATGGAGTTTATAATAGTTTGTAGTTAATGAAAATATTAAAAATAATACTTGGGGAGTTTTTGACAAAAAAAAAATCATATTTGTATCAGTCTAATGAAGAAAGTTTTGGTAAATTACCAGTGTTATCCTAATTGAAATATAAAGACAGTAATACAAAAAAAGAAGAAGAAAGAATTTTCCAAATATATACAGTGAGGCTTGTTTAAAAACTACACACTTATAATTTTTTTTCGGATTTTCGCAATTTCTTACTACTTTTTATCGAAACTGGATCCGCCAAGCTCCTAGATATACATTTTATGATGAGATCTTCAGAGCCGTAGCGTGGTCTCCTGGCGCCCTTGGCGGACCGTCATTTGAGCGCCCCTCATTAAAATTTTCTAGAACATTTTCTGTAAGTATTGTCCATCGAAATTTAAAAATAGTGTCATGATAAAGCTAAAGCAATACTAAAACATTAGACTTGTACAAGAAGGCATACAAACTGTTTCAAGCCTCCCTGAAGTTCTTGAAAATTAAAAAAAACTATAAGTAAAATTACTGTTTATATGGCCAGGGATGTATTCAAAGAAACTACTTGATTTACAATCCAGAACTTCGCGTCAAGTTTTATATCTGCTTTTGTTAAGATTTCTGATAAATTTATGCTCCTGGAAAGATTATTGTAGACATTGCTGGTTGATTCATTTCTCTATAATAGAGACTACGCACCTGGTCAACAAAATCATATTTTTTTGATCGCAGTACGCAGTTGAGAAGAAATATCATTTCAAATGGAGCACGCTGTAGAAAATTTCTTAACCATTTCTGTCAAAGAAATTATAACTTTTCTTGAGCGAAACGGCATACTTAGCTTAAGTTGTTAATACATTTGTCCAATTTAAAAAATCAGTAAATCTCGGTAATGCCATTCATTAGTCATATTTTGTTGACATACAAGCGAGCGTCAATTGCAGAACATATTCAAAGCATTTGTGAGCTTCGTAGCTGTGCGGTTAGTGTTACCAAGCATTTGGCCACATCGAGTCATGGAGTGTGGGTTCGATTCTCGCTTCAGTCCGGAAAACTTTTCGTCAGGAACGTATTTCGACTGTGCCACTGAGCGTTGCATGCTAGTCCGTTGTCCAGTGTGGTGCTTATATCAAAAAACGTCCACTGGAAGCATTGACATGTCGGTGTCTTTTTTAAAGCATTTCTCAATCCATTATTTAAATAATCGAGAATTTGTCAAATATATTTTTCTTGTTTTTAATTATGAATCGTGGTTTACGGCTAACCAGCCGAGTGGAAGTTTAACAACTACCGGAAAGCTAAACATTACATATAATTTGCAATTGGATTAAATGGACAAATTGATGTGAAGATTTGCGAAAATATTACACGTCTTCTCAGTGAGAATCGAACTCACGACTGATCTCTAGTTAGGGCGCGTTACCCCTACGCCATGAGACGACTCATGAACGCAGAAGTTAACCTGAATTCGATTTCAGCTCAATAATCACGTGGTCCTTTTTCGCAAAGTGCACCTCTTTCGGAAGAACCAAGAATATTTTTCTTGTATCATAGAAGCATCATTTTTAAGAATTTGAGGAAATGTAGCGCAATGAAAGCGTGCGAAATAGTTTGAAGTTTAGACAATGAATCTGTGTAAAAATGTTGAAGTTTTGTTGTCATAAAATAGTTAAAGATATATAAAGAAGATTTCTAAGGATATCTTACCAAATATCCTCTAGAAGTTTCATTAAAAAGCAATGACAAAAAAGAATTAAACAGCAAATGTTGTCAATCAATAAAATAATTGCTACGAAAAGTTCTGCATGTTTATCAGTCAGTTTAGAATATTGTTTTAGAGAAACTTTCTTTATTGCAGAATTAAACTTTGTAAATCTACATAAAACGCCTAAATGTATGCAATTTCCCTTGAAATAAGCACGTTAGTCGACAATAAACGGTTTTATGAGCAAAAAAAACTAATTTTGTAATGCTGTACGATTTCAAATGTGAGTTCAGCAGTTCACACTAGAACTTACACAACATTTTTAACACTCAAAGTTTACATGCTGGCTTAGCACCAACGGATTGTTTAGTACCGACATTTCCAACAGTATTGCTAACACCTTCAAAAACTGTGAATATTTCTATGCAAAACTGACCCTAATAAAAACGAAATAGCTTAAAATCATCATTAGACATCTATAAACTAGAAAACATGGAATGTCTGTGATGGCAACGAAGCATTAAGTATCCTTGAAAGGAAATGCTATTCGGTACCGACCTGATCAAATTCACCCCAGTGATCAATTTCCCCCCGGATTACGGTAATTCATTATAAGTCATAAGATTTTTTTTGTGAAAATTATGTTCTGAGTTGTGTGATAATCCTTTGAACACTTCTGTTGAATCCCACTATTTTAACTACCAGTTCATAGAATCTACATATTCGTTTTGTAGATGCTCTTACATAGGTACCGCGCATAAGCTGGTTTATCATTGCTATGGAGAACTATTTTTGTTATGATTGAATGAATTTTTATTGATAAGTCCGTACCTCAAGTGTTTTCTATCGACAATTATTTCAACACCTTTTTTGATGCTTCAAACATGTTTTGTTGAAATCGTTTCAGAAAAAGTTTAGTCTGCAATGTTTATTAATAGAGCTAATCAATTATATAGGAAGAAAAACACGACATTCGTCATGTGTAGTGTTTTATTGCTCTTAGTTTATGTCTATGATTGTTTTTTTTGGATATTATGACTTCAAAAACGCCCTTACTATCTCCAGCTCCCAAAAATTCCCGTTACTAAACATAAATCTCCAAAAATTTCCCATTTTGGCGCCCCCTGAAGCCTGGCGCCCTTGGCGGGTGCCAACCTGGCCAACCGCACGCTACGGCACTGGAGATCTTATCCGGCATTATGTTCATTTGCTGAGAAGTTTCAGAGGGTAGTTTACGAAAGATTTTGGATTCGACTGTTGAGTAATCATATATGTTGACTGTTGAGTAATCATGACACAGAACTCCTAGGTTTATTCTCTAAAAACTTTATAGACAGGTTACTAGAAATTCCAGAAAAAAGTCAACGGATTTTATGCGTATATTTCTTGCTAATTTACTGATGGAATTTCAAACAATGTTCCATATAAATCTCAAAAGTTTTATTCTGGTTGATTTATTGGCACAACAATTAAGTGTAGATTTTTGAATTATTTTTTTAGCGAAATGATTGATTTTATTTCAACGCTTGTTTAAGGTTTGGAAAATTTTTTGCTTGAAAAATTGAACGGTAGGTTTGTAGTTTTAGGTTTCAACACTTAACAATCAATTGAAAATATATTTCGACTGTATTGAGTAATGTTGTATGATTTAAAACACAACATTTTAAAAACCTAGTGTTTGCATCTGAGCTTAGTACATGCAAATTTTTAGTAATGATTTTTTAAGCAGTAAGGCATACATTTTTTCTGTTTGTTATGGTGAAAAATAAAGGACCGGTTTGAAACAAACATACACTCCCGTGCATAAGTTTGGGTTCACCCCTTAAAAAACATGCAAAAAAGTTCAGTCCATATCTCTGTGATTGCACGTCCAATTGAAACTCCCTAAGCCGCATTCGAAAAGCAAAGAGTTATTCTTACTTCGTATGTATTTTTCCAAAAACATTTTTTAAATTTTGTATACTAAATTTGTACTTAAAGTTGTGACATTTTTCAAAAAACACACTGAAAAAACATAGCTAATTTCCTCAGCATTGGATCGACCAAAATTTTAAAACAAGGTGTCTTTAGAATCGTAATCCTATATTCTTTGAAGAGCACTCATGATTTTTTTGTGGAAAAACCTGAAAAGTATTCAATATCAATGAAACAGTCATTCAAGTCATCGTGCAAAAGTTTGGGTTCACCCCTAAGTATAGTGTATCGTGCAAAAGTTTGGGTTCACCTGAACTTACTTAAATCTGTGAAATCTCAAACCAATCATGTACCGTTTTGACTCATATTCCGAACAGTTAAGGCCGACAGGGACTTCAAATGCATCTGATTGGCATAAATTAGCTGATATTTGTGTAAATTTTAATATCTTCGCAAAATCTTACTGTTAGCTGTTGGGTGTACCAATAATAATGTTGATTTTATTAGTTTCAGTATAGTTTTTACGTGAAAGTATGGAACAACATTTTGATTCAAATGCCGAACACTGTGTTCATTCTGTCTCATATTCCGAACGCCTTGATTCAAATTCCGAACAACACGAATAAATCGTATTCAAATAAATATTTTGGCAAATAAATTAATCTGAGCTTGTTCTACTGGTCTCAAACTAGAGAATCATCACTACTCCTGCGGTATAAATTATATTGGAGACGTTCAAATTGAATTGCAATTTTCTGCCATATCCTTGTTATTTGGTGACATATTTCAGCGAAACATTTCAACCCAATCGCCATACAAAAACCGAGTGTTCGGAATATGAGTCTGTTCGGAATTTGAGACAAAACGGTACGCGCCATTATTTGCGCTCAAATAAGCTTTAAACTATTAAAATCGGTTGGAAAATGACAGAGATATTGACAAAAATGATGTGCGTGCAGCTCAGGTGAACCCAAACTTTTGCAAGATTTGCATCATACTGAGGGGTGAACCCAAACTTTTGCACGATGACTTGACTGACTGTTTCATTGATTTTGAATACTTTCCAGATTTATCCGCCAAAATTTCGTGGGGTCTCTTCAAAGAATATAAGATTAGGATTCTAATGACACATTGATTTAAAATTTTGGTCGACCCAATGCTGAGGAAATTAGATATGATTTTTCACCGTGTTTTTTGAAAAATGTCACTACTTTAAGTAAAAATTTAGTATACAAAATTTATTTGTTTATTTGTTTATTTGGAGCAGGGAAAAAAAATTAAGAAGAATAACTCTTTGCCTTTCGAATGCGGCTTAAAGAGTTTCAATTGGACGTGTAATCACAGAGATATGGCCAGAACACTTTTGTATGTTTTTCAGGGGGTGAACTCAAACTTTTGCACGGGAGTGTATATATTTTAATTGAAGCAAACGTGTTTGATATTAGAAATAAAGTGCTTTTATAGGTTGCTTTCAGCTGCTTCTACTAGAAACAAGCATTAGTATTTTTGTCTCTGATAAAATTCTGTGAATGAAAGTATTTCTTTTGATTTTATTTTGCTTTTTTGTTTATAATACAGTGGATGTACTCAACTGCCACTGCGGGTTTCACTTGGTATTATAAGGACTGTCATTAATGTTGTTCTTCAAAAACGGAATAGATTTTGAGGAAAACGTTCAATTTTGGGTACACATTTATTGTCCTCCTGCACTTCGTATTTCTTATTTATATTTCGTCAGCACACCTTCGAACAACTTTCCAGTGGTGCATTAACAAACAATTGAACTTCTTTTTCTACATCTATAGTTTTTATTTTTACATCTTGTCCGTTTGAAGAATTAATCTTTCTTTTTTTGTTTTAAATGAACAGAATTTATATCCGGGTGTCGGTGTAGATGATTTTTTTTATGTTTATGACGTAAAACTAATACAACATTTTTATTTTTTTCATTTACAGACGACGCAGTGAAGTGTGTTCAACTACCATAGAGCAAAGTAATAAAAAAGCTTTCACCATGCTCGTTATCAACTATTAGCAGCACACTAGAGGAAAAATATAAATACCGGAAGTATTTTTCTAGCAACATATTGTAAGTACAACCTGATGGAAGAGCTATCCTCACTTTTATTTGACAGTTTTGAAAATTTGCATGTTTTTTTTTGATACTTTGGAAAATTTGTGTCTTTTACCATATTAGTAAAATAATTGACAACATTTATGCTGAAATACTAACCATATCGTTTCAAATGATATTTTAGCAACCCACGGTGGTACATTAAAAAAAATACAATTAAAATTGTTGTAATACAGTCAACTCCCCATAACTCGATATTGAAGGGACCATTGAGTTAGGGAGGTATCGAGTTACATCGAGTTACAGAACACAAAACTAGTGCAACTGCGCTCTAAGGGACCATCGAGGTGGCCATAAAAATTAACTTTTACTATAGTTCTCTTACTCGATATCGAGATACGAAATATCGAGGAAGGGAAAGTTGACTGTACTAGTTAAGGTGAAGATGAAACGAAGCCAAGCTTAAAATTTTTAAGAGCACTTAATCGATTGGTCACTAGCTGATGGTGGTGAAAATTTGAACTTTGGCTTCGATTCATCTTCACCTTAAATGTAATAAATAATGGTACTCTCATTGGTCTGAAAATTTCATTGAAATCCAGAAATTATGAACTTTAGAGTTTTTGCATATGGGGATTTTATTTTTTTGTTTTCCTCTGACACTACTTACTTTGAAAAATCATAACTCAAGAACGAAGCATCGTAGAAACAAAGTTTTTTTTTTATGAAAATGAAGCAAATTTTCTCAGGAATAAAAAAAAAATATTAACTGGAAAAAGTTTTCTACACAGTTTTCCACCGTTGAGAAAATTTGTAAAGAAAAGCCGGAAAAACTATGCTCCAACTCGTGGAAAATTTTCAAAAAAATGTTTTTGAGAAGATAATTTCATAAGCTTTAATCGCTGAAATTTTCGAAATGTATTTTTTTTCGTTTTTGAGTTATGGCCAATTTTGTAAAAAATGTGCAAATGTGCCATTTTGAGCCTTTTCATAACTCAAGAAAGAAGCATCCTAGAAACAAAGTTTTTTTTATGAAAATGAAAGCAAATTTTCTCAGGAGTAAAAAAATATATTAACTGGAAACAGTGTTCCACAAAAATTTCCACCGTTGAGAAAATTCGTAAAGAAAAGCCGGAAAAAATATGTTCCAATTAGTGGAAAACTTTCAAAAATATATTTTTGAGAAGGTAATTTCATAAGCTTTAATCGCTGAAATTTTTGAAATGTACTTTTTTTCGTTTTTAAGTTATGGCCAATTTTGTAAAAAATGTGCAAATGAGCCATTTTGAGCCTTTTCTTTGAAAAATCATAGCTCAAGAAAGAAGCATCGTAGAAACAAAGTTTTTTTTTATGAAAATGAAAGCAAATTAAAGCTTATGAAATTACCTTCTCAAAAATATTTTTTTTGAAAATTTTCCACGAGTTGGAGCATGGAAAAACTATGAACGATGTCCAACTCTCAGGTCCAAAACATATTATTGTTTTTGCCAACATTTTTACTGTATAACAGTTTTACGCTTTCGGAGAAGTTGTAGAGGAAATACAGTTTGATAAGGCAAACAAGTTTACAGAATTACATTTGGCAGTAGAACTGACTGTTTTTTCCAAATTAAACTAATACTTTTTTTTTTGCAAAATGAAAGATATGGGTTTTTTTTTTTAATTTCCGTACGGGTTTGGGCCGAAGGGTCTCAGATTTTCATGAAACTTTTTCCACAGGCAGGGCTCATCAATATATGAATAAAAAAATTGAGAAAAATTCAGGGTCGCCTATTTTCCCGGAAAACTCAGTTGGAATTTCTTTGTTTTCCTCTGACACTACTTACTTTGAAAAATCATAACTCAAGAACGAAGCATCGTAGAAACAAAGTTTTTTTTTATGAAAAATGAAAGCAAATTTTCTCAGGAATAAAAAAAAAATATTAACTGGAAAAAGTTTTCCACAAAATTTTCCACCGTTGAGAAAATTCGTAAAGAAAAGCCGGAAAAACTATGCTCCAACTCGTGGAAAATTTTCAAAAAAATATTTTTGAGAAGATAATTTCATAAGCTTCAATCGCTGAAATTTTTGAAATGTATTATTTTTTCGTTTCTAAGTTATGGCCAATTTTGTAAAAAATGTGCAAATGTGCCATTTTGAGCCTTTTCTTTGAAAAATCATAACTCAAGAAAGGAGCATCGTAGAAACAAAGTTTTTTATGAAAATGAAAGCAAATTTTCTCAGGAATAAAAAAAATATTAACTGGAAAAAGTTTTCCGTAAAATTTTCCACCGTTGAGAAAATTCGTAAAGAAAAGCCGGAAAAGCTATGTTCCAATTAGTGGAAAACTTTCAAAAATATATTTTTGAGAAGGTAATTTCATAAGCTTTAATCGCTGAAATTTTTGATATGTACTTCTTTTTCGTTTTTGAGTTATGGCCAATTTTGTGGAAAATTACCATATGAGCCTTTTCTTTGAAAACCCATATTTCAATCGAAACATCGGAAAAACAAAGATTTTTTATCAAAGCAATTGCCAATTTTCAAAACATCTGAAAAAAAGATATGGGATTGGTTTTAATGAAGTATAAGTCGGAATGGATGATATTTTCATGAATAATTACACCGCTAAGAATAACTGAAAAAAAACTGTTTCTGCTCAATTTTTCATTACACTGAAAAGGGATTCTTTCTTTTCTATGGAACAAATAAGATTATTAACATTTTTTTAATTTTATTTATTCAATTATTCAGTATATAACTTACATTTTCATCTTAATACTATCTATTTTTTCAACCGGGAAGATTGTCTTTGGTTGCTAACACCAGAAGATTTTCGTTTCTTTGTATTATGAAGAACAAAGCATGCTGTATTTTCTTGGTTTTCATGTGCATCTGAGAATTCACTAGCAAAAATGCTTCGTTCGTCTTTTGGTATAAATGAATGATATTTTTTTGTTCCAGGAATTGGAAATTTTTCAGCCTCTGAATAGTCATTTTCAGTTGCATAGATAAATTCCCAATCTTTTTTAAATTGGTCTTTCACCTTTTGCGACACAGACCAGTCGAAAAATTGTTTGGCGTTATTAATTTCTGCTGACTTTCTAATACTAGCATCTCTAGCCATTCGCTTAATGTTGCCACCGATACCATCACAAGGACCTTTTCCATGTGAGGTTGGGAAAAAGTGCCATTCTGCTTTAATTTCAAAATCATTTTCATGGTTGCATACATTTTTGAAATTTGATTTATTTTTGTATTGCTCTCCGCAACCATCAGAAAGATAAATGATTTTTTCAAGCTCGTTCAGATTTTGCAAGTTTTCAATCAAATCATTTACATTTTCCTCTTTGTTGATAATTTCACAACGAGGAGAAATAATCCAAAAACAATACTTAACTTCATCAACGTTATTTTCATCTAAACGATTGGCAACAAAATCTAATTTCTTTAATTTACAATCCTCACAGGACCTCAAGTAACAATCATCTGTACTGTTTGGACAAATAATTTGACTAGTCAAAAAGGTGTTAAGTTTCTTATCTGTATTATGAACTTCAAAGCAATTAGTTTTTTTCAATGCATCAACCATGAATTTCATATTCTCATGTAGCATGCAAACACATACATTCATGGCCGATGAATCCTTTGTATAAACACATTGTTTTGGTTTAAGTTTCCAGAAAGATGTGAATGAGACAGATTCCTGTTCACTCTTACAGGATTCCAAATATTGTTTATATAAAGTATCCAAAGGGTCAAGCAAAAGGCGTTTTTGGAAATTTTGGCGCACTCCGTTGGGTAACTTAACGGATATGGTATCTTTCAAGCCAGGAAATGGCCGACTGATATCATCCCTTAGGTAAAAATTTGAAACTTTATCTTGGACATTCGATCCATGCGAGGGTCGTCCTACTTTTGAAAGTGGTTGAATCCCTAAATTGTATTTTTTTGATTCAGTTATAACGTGTTGAGACACGTCAAAATAAGCTCTAACTTTGGCATATGACCAATTCCTAGGAAGTAATTTTAGAAGTTCAATTTGCTTTTCAGGTTCGGCTTTTGAAACAGCTGAGTTTACATTTAATAAAACGGAATTAAAATCCTCTGTAACATCGACAATATTAGGCGGAAACCAAGTCTTTATTTTACTCAAAATTTGATTGAACATTTCGTCCATGGTAGCATTGCGATAGTTACTACTAGAAGCATCTAATCGTGAAGATTTTACTTGAAAAGTAATTTCCAAGAATTTAGCAAGCTCTTGTATTTTTTGTATATTATATGTAGAACCTACTGACTCACCCAAGGAAGGAGTTTCCTTTGACGATGCCAACGAAGATAGTGGTGAAACTTGTTCCTCAAACACCATTCCTTCTGCAAGATCCGTTACGGGAGCCTTCTGGATTCATGCAGATTTTCATCTTTTCCGTAATCCACCGAACTCCATTCGAATGAAACTTGGTCATGAGACCATGGCTAATCGAGCGTAAATTTGTCCTTACTGATTTGTGGCCGTCCAGTCCGAAGGGATTACAGCATAGCGAATAGTATTCGTAGTATTGAACTTTGTCCATTTCAACAGCTTCGGTAATAACGAGTAATATACAGCTGACAACACTTGCACTTTCTCACTGCTCTTTGTTAGTTTTTTGGTAAACTTATGATTCTCAAGCCATTTCAACGTTTTAAACCAGAATTGGTAAATACCTAATTGCCATATTGTCTACCCATTGATTTAACTGTCAATTTTGTAGTTACCTAACAGGTAGCTGGAAAAAAATGCCTACATTATGATTGAAGAAATCTTTGTTTCTATGCTGTTTCGTTCTTAAGTAGTTTTGTTTATAAACTTATAAATTTGAAAATAAGCTTTATAAACTTATAAATGTATAAAATTGTAAACAGCTCATCTTGGCAATATTTGATCATGTTTTAGGAACGAAAAATGAGCGTATTTAAAAAAATGTTTAGGATTGGATCTTATTGATCGCTCTTTTCAAATATACTTTGTTTGTAAGCTGGAATAGCTAATCGGGTTATCATTACTTATTTTCCTCAACGGTGAAAAATGTCCTGGAAAACTTATTCCATTTCAAAAAATCTCAAAGTTTTGAGAAAATTTGATTCCGATTTGCCAAAAAAATGTTTCTGTGACGCTTTTATCTTCAGTTATAATTTTTGAACGAAAAGACTTGTACAAGAAATCTGGGCATTTTTCACAAAACTATGACCAAACGCAGGAATTAAAAAGAATACATCTTAAAAATTTCAGTGATTGAAATTTATAAAATTCTGTTCTCAAAAATATTTCTTTGAAAATCTTACACGAGTTGGAACATAGTTTTCCTGGCTTTTCTTTACGAATTTTCTCAACGGTGGAAAATTTTGTGGAAAACTTTTTCCAGTTAACATTTTTTCTATTCCTGAGAAAATTTGCTTTCATTTTCATAAAAAAAAACTTTGTTTCTATGATGCTTCTTTCTTGAGCTATGATTTTTCAAAGAAAAGGCTCAAAATGGCACATTTGCACATTTTTTACAAAATTGGCCATAACTCAAAAACGAAAAAAATACCATTTCAAAAATTTCAGCGATTAAAGCTTATGAAATTACCTTCTCAAAACTATTTTTATGAAAATTTTCCACGAGTTGGAGCATAGTTTTTCCGGCTTTTCTTTACGAATTTTCTCAACGGTGAAAAATTTTGTGGAAAACTTTTTCCAGTTATTTTTTTTTATTGCTGAGAAAATTTGCTTTCATTTTTATAAAAAAAACTTTGTTTCTATGATGCTTCGTTCTTGAGTTATGATTTTTCAAAGTAAGTAGTGCCAGGGGAAAACAAAAAATTTCCTACTAAGTTTTCAGGGAAAATAGGCGACCCTGAATTTTTCTCATTTTTTTGGAAAAAGTTTCATGAAAATCTTAAACCTTTCGGCCCAAACCCGTACGGAAATAAAAAAAAAATCCCAGTTGCGAGATATGGGTGCCAGTACTTGTTTTAAACAAATAAAACTTGCAACATTCGCATTTTCGAATGAAATTTTTAAGAAATATCGAAAATTAACTTATCAATATTACCCTCAATTACGGTACTCTGATCTGAAATATATTCTAAGAACAGTACAATGAGAAGTTTGTTATCAGGAAAGTGCAAACTAGTTTGTGGTATGCTTGTACGCCGCTAAGACAAGATGTAACAACTGAATTCTTTCTATAGCACTATAGTTTTCTTCTACTTTTTTATGATCTTTGTGAAGCTATAAATCTAATATGCATAGATGAAAATTGAAAAGGAAAACAGAACACAGATGGTTCAGATGTTAAGTAACATATTAAATATTATAATTTATAATTGTAATAAGTATTCATTGCTGGCAACGCCATTTTGCGGACCAATCAGGGGTTGACCCGATTTGGCTTCGAAATGTAAACATATTATCGAGTCTGTCTCAGGTACGCTGTAAATATATTCATAATAACACAGCGTTACAAAAATGACATTTTTGCGTGTCTTAAGGATCAAATTATGTGTTTCTAGTAGAGCTTCTGTATCTGATGCCGTTTCTAGTAGCCTTCTGTATCTGATGGCGTTCTTAGAAATGTTAAAGCACGTCACAATTTTTAGCCACAGGTCACCAAAGTTGTACAAAACACTGTTTTCATTGATGTTTACATGAAATTTAAGGTATGATTTATCAAACTTTGTTGTGATCTAATCAGCTTTGCATGCAAAATATGGTTTGAACATACATTTCAGATATAATTTGGTTGAAAATATACGATTAAATTTAGGTAAAATCGATTTTCCTAACATGCTTGCAGTCTTCATACAAAATACTTCATTTCTCTTATATGGCAAAAGACGATACTTTTCGAAACCATCAAAAAATAACTTTTACGCATCGAAGATGTTATGAACTCTGTTGATAATAATTGTTGTACACATAAAGTTTGAATGTTGTGGCAAATTAAGCGAATAAATTGTCATGCAAACTGGCAAACATGTAATTTGCTCATCAGACTTTCCATTCCAGGTTTTCATTAAGATTATCGGACAATACTTTTGAAGCAGTTAAGCTTTCGTTTCGTTAATAATTAATTACACGCACTGCTACAGCGCTACCTCCTAGCTCAATGCGAACATACCTACTTATCAAAAGACTTGAATGGGCCTGCAGCGATGAGTCTCGAACAAGCTTCCGGAGAGCAACACAGGGGCGGCCCGGAGGGGCCCAGATAGCCGTAGCGGTAAACGCGCAGCTATTCAGCATGACCATGCTGAGGGTTGTGGGTTCGAATCCCACTGGTTGAGGATCTTTTCGTAATGGAAATTTTCTCGATTCCCAGGGCATAGAGTATCATCGTACCTGCCACACGATATACACATGCAAAAATGGTCAATCGGCAAAGAAAGCTCTCAGTTAATAACAGTGGAAGTGCTCATAAGAACACTAATCTGAGAAGCAGGCTTTGTCCCAGTTGGGACGTAACGCCAGAAAGAAGAAGAAGAAGAAGAGCAACACAGAAACTTGCAATGGGTAGATCAGATATGTACATACTTGTCGCTGAGAGTGGCGAGCCAGAACCTTGGACGCATCGAAGAAGAATAGCTATGAAAGTTTAAGGCCATCTTCTATTGAGATGGACAGTATAAGAGAAAAAGAATTACTTTGACACGAAGATAATGACAAACTGTGATGAATCACTGCTTCACGATTTTCATTTATGATTATGCGTAGAGGAAGTTAGTCAACCGGAAGATAGTCTTTGTGTAGTGATGTTTTTATATAGGTATAGGTATATAACCAAGAATGATAAGCTACTTTCTGTCAGTTTCTTGATGAGGATGTAAAAATGCCTTCATTGCAAGATGCTTTCATATTTTTGATTTTACCCAAAATCCGTACCAAAAACATCGCTCATGGGGGTGAATAGTTTTTGAACATGATATGGTAATAGAATGGTAATTATTATTTGTCCGATTCGAATTGTAGAATTTTGAATCAATATATCGAGAATTACATAACTATTACAATACAGGTTTGTTTGGTGCGACTTTGAAAGTTGATTTGAAGCTTTCGCGCGGATATGAACTGTTAAATTTCAATCAGATTATCCAAATTATAATCAATAATTCGAATAACTAAACAGTTTTAATTGATTATGTAGAACATATGTTATGTCTAACAAGAATAGTATTCGTTTTCCTTCAAGCGTCGGATGCCTTTCGAATTTCATAGGCAAGGATATAGTGGTTTGGTAGAGAATTAGAAAAAGGGTTTCGTTGATTACTAAATTCTTTAATATATTTTAAATAGTGGTGAACGCAAACAGGACTTCGATTATTGGGGAATCTAATGAATACATTTCGAGATAGATCATTTTTTTAGCTTTTAACTGTCTATCACGTTTAAAATATTAAATGTTATTTTTAAAGTACGGAGCGCTTATTGATTCTCGGCAGAAGACCTAACTCAATACTTTGTAAACAACAGCTAAAACCATGCTCATTTTATTATTTAAAATAAAGAACTTGCTTTGAGTTTGATAAAATAGATTTCGTTGTAATCCTTTTATCAATAAACTTTTTATTTGTAAGTCATTTATTTAATCCTACTAGAAATATAACAAGTTTATGTTTTATTAGAGCTGGTTTACTGCAAAAAAGTGATCGCTTGTCTCGATGCGTGTGAAATTTCTTGGAAATCAAGGAAATGATTTATCTTTAATCGCAGTACGTAGTTGAGCAGAAATATAATTTGAAATGGAGCTCTTTGTTGGAAATATCATGATCCTTTCGGTCAAGTATTTGTTTACTTTTCTTGAACGTAGCATCGCACTTCCCTTTGAACTACTTTGAAGTTAACAATAAAGCAATTGTATGATTTTTGTGCCTCTTCCAGTAGGTCCAACTGCATACTTATTGTTCCGTAATATTTGTTTTACATATATTAGTCCATGCCTAAAGTCTAATTTGCAACTAAAAAAACGCTATGAGATCTCTCTTCGATTTCTGGCAGAAATTTTCTACAGCGAATCCCTTTCGGATTTACCATTATGTTTTCTTTTGCGTACAGAAAAATCGTTTTGAAATCACTCACAACACTTCTGCCTCAATTTCCCACAAATAAAAATAGGCCAATAGATTACTTTGAGGCGGGAAACCGAGCCTAAACATATTGTTCTACTTTCTAAAATAACAAAAATATAAGATTTGTTAATTAAAAAGCAAAAAAAAAAAAATGCTGTTTTGAGCTTATTTCATTTTACGTGACAACTCTTCACCACCGCAAACGGCGGTGTAAAGTTTCCACTTCAAGTAGAGTGTCCATCCCGGGACATCCCGACAAAAAATCCCGGGATTTGATAAGTTTCGGGATATCCCGTTAACCGGGATTTTTGTTCTGACATCCCGGGAATCCCGGGATTCCCGAAATGTACGTATAGTTTGATGAAAACCACGAATTTTCAATGAAAAACAATAACATTTTCCCTCACTATCAAGCCTTATTTCATAAAATAGAAAAGCATTATGAAAAGAGAATAAACGAGTACCTAATTATTTTCATGAAAACACCCATTCACCAAGTAAAAAACACATTTTTTTTGTCTAGTTGCAAAGTTTCAATGCTTTTCTTTTCAACATTAGCCAGGGTTATAAGCCTCAAGCAAATTTGAAAATACACCTCAACTTCATCAAATAATTGTCAGTAATTAACATTTTGTATGATCTTCTACAATATCTTCAATGATCTGTAATCGATTCATTATTATTTCTCAATCACTTTATTCTAAAATCATAATATTAAATCAATTTGCTTCAAACATTTCGAAAGTCATCAAATGTTTGAAGCAAATTGATTTAATATTATGACTAAAATTTATACCATACTTTCATGCATAAGTGTTGTAGAGAATTTGAAAAATATCTTGCGAACCCGTTATTCGTCAAGCTAAGTTTTGATTTTTGTCAAGTTACTTCATCAGAATACATTAAATGTGATTTGTTATAATTAACACATTATCTTGGAAAGTTACATTATCTTTTTTTCTAACATTAAAAAAAGTTTTTATTGTCGAATTTGTACTTTTACTACAACCAAAATACTAGTTTTATTGAAAATTTGAGGAATTTCCCGAGATAAGCGCAGATTTTTGTCCCGAATCCCGGGACGAGCAGAATGGCCGGGAAATGGACACTCTAACTTCAAGTGATTGCTTTTCTCGATCTTCGCCGGGTAGCGTGCCATTCGTAATAGCTCGTGTTCATGCGCGCGATCGCTTGCGATGAACTTCTCCACATTTTCTCACTTAGGTGATATCTGTAATAGGAAAGTGATCACTTCACCGTTTTGTCACCGTGAGTGAAATCCGTAATAGGGCCCTTGATAAAGCCCAAGCAACAGGTGAAGCTGCATCGAAGCCAAGCCTCAAATTTTCGGGAGCACAAGTTTGGAGAGCCGGACAGCGGATCGGTCTGAGAGTTTGATCAAATGGTCAATCGCTGGTGACCAATCGATCAGATTTTCAGCTTGAGCTATCACTAGTTTCAGTTATCTGGTACTCTAGATCTGTGCTCTTGAGAGTTTGATTTTCGACTTCGTTTCATCTTCACCAGGAAAATCGTTTTTTTTGGCATCGTCGCATTGTCGAAGTTTTTTTTCTCGTTTTAGTTCGCACGCGTTCTAGTGCAATCGAGTTCAGGTTTTCGCGTCGCCGTAGTGATATTTGATAGTGTCGACATAGACTCGTACATTGACATTAAAATCCCATACCTTTCTTTTTACCTGAATTATATCATTATAAAAAATTACCTTTGAATGGTTCGACGCTAAAAGTGTCGATTAATCATATGTTGACGTTGTCTTTAGAGTACTAATAGGTGATTTTATGAGCGAAGGTTGCATGAATCGAATCATTTACCAAGGTGAATCCTGATCATGCAGCTATTATCCCTCATCACTAACGAAACTCTTTCCCTTGACAACCATTATCAGGTATCAGAAGGCCTCTGGAGCCAGCCCCCCGCCATTTGGGAGATTTGTGCCATCGCCATATTTAGCCTATTTCATCATCTACCCGATGGGAGAGGAAAAGGAGGGGAAAGATGGGAGGAAATAGGAGTGGGATCCCTTGAAGAGGGAAAATCGCTTAAGTGAAATGAGAGCATGTAGCTCCATATCACAATGGGTTCGAACAGCGTCCTTAAAAGGGCACTGCAAAACGCATGAGCGTAAAGAGAGCCTGTAGGACATTACCACAGCGGGTTAAGAATTACAGGAGGACCTGAATATTCAGGTGTCTGAAATCAGTTTCACTTAATAAGTGTTTACCAAGTATTTGGAATCGCAATTACGTGAAAACTGGACAGTTACATATCAGGTGATAAGAAGTTCCATAATCGGAGTCACAACTATCACACACAAATGTATCAGCACGCTGAATATTTGCAATGTGATAGTTGAGTCGGCAGTGGCCAGTCAAGTTTGTAGCCAAGAGACTGCAATTCTGCTTTGACAGATTTGTTAAATACTTAGCCACCTTTGGGGATGGCTCAGTAATGTCCAATTTTGATTGACGACATGACTCAAAATTATTCCAATATTACTTGTGCTAAGTTGCCGCCCAAGAATTTCTGAAGCTTCACCCAGCACTTCGAAATTGGAATAGCTGGCTCAGGACCAATGAATTCATGCGATGCTCCATTGCGAGCTAATTCATTCCCAGCAATGGAAGAATAGTCAGGTATCCGTACAAGGTTTACGGAATTCACTGAATTCAGTTCCTCAAATTGAGTTTGACATGCGATAACAAGCTTAGACCCTGAGTTGACAGAAGTAAGAGCTTTTAAAGCAGGCTGATTATCAGACATAATCCTTTACAAATAGCCAGATGTCCACTCTTCACGTGAAGGGAGTTATTCGGCAAATTTGCTATAAGGAAATTGATAAGCAACTGTGAGTTCACTCGGAGTAAGAGCAATTGTGTCCCAATTCACCAGAAGTGGAAACATCCAAATCACGAGGATTTCCAATGGACGGAGAGAATCCATGGAATTTGGTCACAATCAATTCTCAGTTTGTGGAGTATGAAAATATGCAAAGTCTACGAATTTAGATTCATATGTTCATAGAAGATGTAGAGATGATCAGATAATGATTCATCATCTGATACATGCCAATTCGACAAATCGTGGCTGATTCTGTTCGAGCAGCCGTTGGGGATGGTTCATCATGTGGTAAATACACCACAAAACGAAAGACGTATTACCTATTTAGACACCAATAGAAATATCCTGGGAGGGAGGCACCGATACTACACACAAAATTTGAAACATTTTTTTTTTTCAAACTGCAAGATAACTCCAGTTTGCTAACGACAATCAAGGCAGGCTTGGGGAAAATCGCTAATTTTCATTTGCTGTGTGCCTTCGATCTTTCTGGACAAACATTGAAAAAGGGCCACAGTTTTCCATGCGTTCAATTTTCAGTTTTATTGAAAACAGTAAAAAGAGCCTCATTCCAATACGTTATATTTAATTAGAATAAACGGTGCTCTCGTGACGTTACTTTTGAATGTGCATGAATTGATTCTAATTCGATTTTTGCTACTTTTGATTAAATGCAAAAATATGCATTGGCTAATTACGCGCTTTTTTCATGTTTGTCCATTGTTTAAGATCCGGGCTCACAGTGACAGTTCGTGACAGCAAAATCTCGGCTCACTGTGACGTAGAGAAATTTTGTATTGGTTTCTCCCTCCCAGGAAATATCAATTGTGACAGCACATACATCTCTTGTTGTTAACTAGAAATGAGTGTAGCAACGATAGCGCTAGTCAGTGCGCATCGTACCCTCGTGCTGTGCGTACACGAATTCTCTCTGCTCTTGGAAGTTTTTTTAAAAACTACCTAAAGCAATAAAACAGTAATTTTCAGTGCTACAAAAACAGTACTTTTCAGTGCTAAAATTAAAAACGGTACTTTTCAGTGCTACTAGAACAGTACTTTTCAGTACTATTTTTTCTACTACAGTGGGATTCCGTTTTTGGCAACAAAGTCGAAATTTTCAGTTGCCAAAAACGGAACCGTGCTAAAATCGGAACCCAATTTTTAAATTTTATTTTTGATTTTAAAAACATCATGAGAATGTTATTACAGCATCCTTATGGAACCATATGACATCCAGACTTCGGAACAGTCCACTTTGAAGCAGATTCCTTTAGGATTGGACTCTGCTATGAAGCTATAGCCACGTATTGTTAATTGTGACATACGTTCTACATACTTTTAATCGTTTTAATGTCTTCAATAATTGTTTATAAGTTTAATGTACACTGTTTATAGTTGTGGGCCATGTGAAATAAATAAACGCATAAGTGACCTTTATCCATATTAAAAAAAAAAACAAATTTATTACTGTATTTTTTACGTCTTTGTAAGAATAAAAATTAACTGGATATTACAAAACTGTATGAGTGTTCATTAAGATAAAAATCAGTTTGAGTTTTAGGCGTAAAATTTAAAAAAAATCTACAAGTTAAGAATGACTCCTGTAATTTATCTTTCTGACAAAGTAAAGCATCTCATAACAAATAATTAACTGCAATCAATAGGGCAAACTTGAACAACTACAACATGCTATCCTTTTTACGTAGAATAAGTAAACGTGCTTCTTATCAAACGTGTGAGATAGTTGATGTGTTGTAACCAACGATAAGTTCCGGCCCATGTGATTCGGATGACGGGATTCCGCATCTGCGACAACAATTTTGCAGATGTTGCAGGCAAATTGGTGAGTTTGTTCCGTTTTACAATGGCAAAAGTTCCGCAGATCGTTTTTTCGTGTTTTTCGATTACGGAATGCATTTAAATGGTCGAAATTCATTTTTATTCGATTTAAACGCGTTTCAGCTGGACGGTTGAAAAACTTCGGTGGTGTGCAATGTCATTCGATTATGTTGCTCGCTCTTACGGGAGGGCGAGAGCCGGAATCGTGATCAATCGTGTTCGTTTTTTTTTGCGTTGTATGGTTACGAAAAAGCATGTAATGTTTATCACTTTATTCTGTTGCTTGCCCCTAAGGGGACGGGAGACGGATTCAATGATCAATCAGTCGTTTGTCGCAAAGTTGGCCATGCGTAGTGGTATTTTTTTTCTCGGTTTATGCGTCGTGGACAGTCTCTCGTTTCGTGTAGTGCAGACAGCATTTTTCTTTTCTTTTTTTGTAAGCATTAAACCGATGACCCTGGAGGGATCGGATCTGCTTTTTCGGAGCAGAATGTCACTTCCGTCGAACGCGCGACCATTCCCTTTTTTTCACGGGAAACAATATTGTTCATACTATAAATAAAGCATTGTTCCATTCTTTTGAATGCCGGCATTCAAAAGATTAAATTTAAAACAACTAAACATCAAACGCTCTGTGTCTATCGCCATCTTCTCAGGTGAATCCTGACCAAATACCTTTCCCAACCCCCAACTCCGTAGCACTTATGAGGGCGTCGCTGAGTCGGTGGCCTCTCATTAAATAAGTGTTACATCAACATTTCCTCTCCCTTTCCCAAGTTACGGTAAAGATGGGCGTGGCCGGGAATAGCGATATTCATGGTTTTGGTTTTCTTGTTAAGGATTGGATCAAGGTTCACTCCCTAGCCCTGCTCCTGAAAGCAATCTAGATGAGATTATCAAAATAAAAAAACATGAATGTTGCTAGTATTCAATCTACGAAGTATACCGTAACTACGCTAACGCTAATAAGCAAATGAGCTTCTTATCGTTTTTATTCGAAATGAGCTTCAGTTGTGTTTTCGAAGTTGAGCTCGATATATGTTATAAACCTATGAAAATTTACAGGACTCTAAGTTATTGCTAGGAATCTACAAGTCTCGCTTAGGATTCTGGTAGAATTTGACATCTTAATATTCGACTGCGATTATGCTGAAAATTGTCAAGTCTCCGATGAACATTTTCATATATTTATTATTTCAAGGCTACCACTAAAACTCAACAAAATTCACTGAAAATCTTTTAAAAATCCCCAAGATTTTGCCAGAAATACTCAAAATACCACAAGAAATCTACATTATCACGCTTGGAATTTACAGGATGCCGTAGAAGTTCTAAGAGTTTATTAGGAGTCACCAGATTTCGCACAGCATTCTCAATAACCAATTACACAATCATTACAGTATCCACTAGGAATCTCCAGACATACTACAGAATCCTTTGAAATTTCTAAAAAAAACCCGTAAAATCTATGAAACCCCTGAGGGTTCTCCAAGAAACACATAGACTCAGCTAGTAAGGAACATTTTGATAATTTTATGGGACCCGTATCTTTGATTACAAATTTTGTATAGAATGTAGGATCATCTAAAAAAAAATACGATTGTCGTACAGAACACAATAAATTGCGTTTGTGAACTGCATAATCATTAAAGCAATTTATTTTATGAAATTCTTTAAGATACACGATGTTTTGCTTTATGTATAATTCTTTAAAAAATAAGAACATCGAGCTAAAAAAGTGGGTCATAATTGATTGAAACTCTGTGTGAGTCATGCACTTTTTGTTGATCTTGTGTCAGGGCTTGTGCTTTGTTAAAACGAGCAGTTTCCAAATCTGAAGGAAAGTGGTTATTATTAAATACTGGCAGACTCAAGTGGGCTGGTTACATAGTATGAATGCCTGAAAAAGAAGTTGGTCTCTGGTTAAGATCTGGAGAATAATGAACCCATGACACGTTTCGAATGCCTGTCTAATGATTCCGAAGTAAATAAGCGCGTATGCGAGTCCGTAGTAGTTGATGGGATTTGAGAATATCGGAAAGGAAGGAGTTCTGGAACATAGTCGATTTGTAGCTGACTTGTTCTTTAAATGACTTAAGCATAATACACGATAATACTTACAAAAAATTACATATATTAGTGCTATTCAAAAATGTTGCCAAAAACGGATCCATTTTGTTGCCAAAATCGGGGGGTGCCAAAAACGGAGCATGCCAAAAATGGAGCATGCCAAAAACGGAATCCCACTGTATTGATCCCTTTACGATCTTTGTTTGGACCCGTGCCTTCGATTTTTCGTTGGACTCTTTGGCGAAAGCTAGCGGTGCTAATCCTTCTTAGACACCGTCTTGGGAAAAAACCTCTCGAAGGTCACGTCTTCTTATTCACTAAATATGATTACAACAACACATAAAAGGAAGGGTGAATCTCTGAATTCACAACTTCCTTCCAAAAAAGTGGGATTTAAAACTGTCACTAAACGTGGCAAGAATGGAAGAAAGAACGTTTCTCCGGAATGCAAACTTTCTTCCAAGGGTGAAATGAATAATAATGATAATTGTATCGAAATGAGCAATCAGTTCGATGCTCTAGACAAATTTTCCGAACACCAAATCGAAGCAGCCTCTAACCCAGGCTCTTTGATTCAAGTGAGAAGCAAAGAGTGCCACCAATCGTGGTCAGTTGTTCCGAATTTGGGGGATTTAGGCAGGAGACTCCATTAGGGGAATCAAGGTTTCCTCCAAAATCGCAAGAAAGGAGACTGTCGCGTTTTGCCGGAAACTCTTAAAGATCGTGAACTTCTTCTCAAACATCTTGAAGAGAAGAAGCACAATTTTTTTACTTATGACGTCAAAACTGAACGTTAGTTCAAAGTTGTCTTGAAAAGTCTCTCAAGTGACTATAAGTCATCTGAAGAGATCAAAAATGGAATAAATGATTTACTTGGATTTTCCCCAGTCCAAGTAATCATTATGAAAAAGAGAACCCAATCTGGCATTGTTCGGAAAGCTCAAGGCTTTCTCAAGAATTTTATTTAGTTCACTATAGCAAAAAAGAACTAAATAATATTAAAGCTTTAGAAAAAGCAAAACTTATGTTCGATGTCCGTGTGACGTGGGAACATTTCCAGAATCCTGGAGGAAATTACCAGAACCCCTTTCAGTGCCGTCGGTGCCAAAAGTGGGGTCATGGTACAAAAAATTGTCGCATGGATGCTAAATGCATGATTTGCGGAGGTTCTTCTCACGCCAAGGACGTCTGTCCAGTGAAGGAAGATACCACCAAGTTTATATGCTCTAATTGCGGGAACAATCATAAGTCCAATTTTTGGAATAGCCCTTCACGCAAGAGAGTCATTGAGGCTCGTGCCAGGCAGATGAAAGATAATATCCGTTACGATAACGGTCGTTTCCGGAATTTGCCTGGTAGAGTATCGAACAATGCTCATTTTTCAGTTAACGATCGCTTGATCATGAATCATACCCATCAGGAAGATCATAATCATGCTCATTCACAAACTAATTTCAATCCGTCGGGTAGCCGTTCGAATCCTTCAATTTCGAATGCATCTACCCACGGTAAATCCTTTGCCGATATCGTAGCAGGTAATTTGAACTCCTCCCCTATTCATACTATGAGTACCCATTCTACTTGTTTCAAATGAAATGAAAAAAAACCCTACCGCCACAGGTAACTCCTACTCCACTTCTTCGTCTACCGAAAATTCTAATGGGAAATTATCAGATAATGTACCCACTTCAAGTAATATGTCTGCCTCTGATTTTATTTTTTTAACTGAACAATTGAATCTAATGATTGATGCAATGTTCAAAGCCACCACTATGACTGAAGCTGTCCAAGTTGGTGTAAAATTTACAAATCAAATTGTTATTGGATTACGTTTTTCTAATGGATCCAAATAATAATTTAAATATTTTAAATTGGAATGCTCGTTCTTTGAATGGTAAAGAGGACGAGCTGTTTCATTTTCTTATAGTTAATAACGTGCATATATCACTTATTACCGAAACGTATTTAAAACCTGGATCTAAACTCAAAAGAAATCCTAACTTTTTTGAAACTAAAGTTTTTAAAACTTTAGGTGTTCCAGTTGAAACACAACTTGGCAAATATACTTTCATAGCTACCTATTTGTCTTTTCAATGCTCTGGACAGCAAGTTAATTTGCTCCAAACTGACTTGCGAAAATTGGTTCGCAATAATTCATTTTTTTTGTCATTGGTGACTTTAATGCCAAACATCGGTCATGGAATAATTCTCAAAGTAATTCCAACGGCAGAATTTTATTTGATGAGTGCTCTTCAGGATATTTCTCAATTAAATACCCTGATAGCCCTACATGTTTTTCCTCTTCTAGAAATCCATCTACGATTGATTTGGTCTTAACCGACTCTAGTCATCTTTGTAGCCAATTAGTTACTCATGCTGATTTTGATTCTGATCATGTCCCTGTTACATTTCAAATATCACATGAAGCGATTCTCAATCCTATCAGCTCCACTTTCAATTATTTACGAGCCGACTGGAATATATATGAAACGTATATTGACTCTAATCTTGATGTTAATATTTCATTACAAACTAAACTTGATATTGACAATGCTCTTGAAACTTTAACAAATTCCATTGTTGAAGCCAGGAGCATTTCAATTCCAAAATGTGAAGTAAAATTTGAATCCGTGATTATAGACGATGATCTTAAACTCTTGATCCGTCTTAAAAACGTGAGGAGAAGGCAATTTTAACGCACTCGCGATCCTGCTATGAAAAAAGGAATTGCAAAAAGAAATCAAGAAACGTTTTGCACAATTAAGAAACAAAAATTTTGAAAATAAGATTTCTCAATTGGACATTGGCTCTAAGCCCTTTTGGAAATTATCTAAAATTTTGAAAAACCCTCTGAAGCCAATACCGGCATTGAAAGAGGAAAACAAATTATTACTAACTAATTGCGAAAAAGCTCAAAAACTAGCTATGCAGTTTGAAAGCGCGCACAATTTTAATTTAGGACTTACTAGTCCAATTGAAAATCAAGTTACTCAGGACTTCAAAAATATTCTCAATCAAGAGAACGTTTTCGAAAATGCCTGTGAGACTGATTTGGAAGAAGTGAGAACTATAATTAAACAATTCAAAATTATGAAAGCTCCTGGCGATGATGGAATTTTCTACATCCCCATCAAGAAACTTCCAGAAAGTAGCTTATCATTTTTAATTGACATATTTAACAAATGTTTCCAATTAGCATATTTTTCTGACAAATGAAAAAATGCTAAGGTTGTTCCAATTTTAAAACCAGAAAAAAATCCTGCAGAAACTTCTAGCTATCATCCAATCAGTTTGCTTTCCTCCATCAGTAAGCTTTTTGAAAAGGTCATTTTGAACAGAATGATGGTCCACATCAACGAAAATTCAATTTTTGCCAATGAACAGTTCGGATTACGCCATGGACATTCGACCACTCATCAACTTTTACGTGTAACAAATTTGATCCGTTCCAGCAAATCTGAAGGCTATTCTACTGGTCTTGCTCTTCTATACATAGAAAAAGCATTCGACAGTGTTTGGCATGAAAGTTTGATTGTAAAATTAAAAAACTTTAATTTTCCAACATACATTGTTAGAATAATTCAAAGTTATCTGTCAAATCGTACACTTCAGGTTAATTATCAGAACTCCAGATCTAAAAGACTTCCTGTAAGAGCTGGTGTTCCTCAAGGCAGCATTTTGGGACCAATATTATACAATATTTTCACATTGGACTTACCTGAGTTACCTCAGAGATGTCAAAAATCTTTGTTTGCGGATGACACAGGCCTCTCCGCCAAAGGACGAAGCCTGCGTGTCATCTGTAGCCGATTGCAAAAAAATTGATTATTTTTTCTTTATACTTGCAAAAATTGAAGATTTCTCCTAATGCTTCCAAAACTCAACTCATAATTTTCCCACATAAACCAAAAGCTCTTTATTTGAAACCTTCATGTAGACATGTTGTCACGATGAGAGGGGTTCCAATAAATTGGTCAGATGAAGTTAAGTATCTAGGGCTCATGCTAGATAAGAATTTAACTTTCAAAATCAAATTGAGGGCATTCAAGCCAAATGTAATAAATATGTAAAATGTCTCTATCCCCTTATTAATAGAAAATCAAAACTTTGTCTTAACAACAAGCTTTTGATATTCAAACAAATTTTCTGGCCAGTCATGTTGTATGCTGTACCAATATGGACTAGCTGTTGTAATACCAGGAAAAAAGCTCTGCAGAGAATTCAAAATAAAATTTTGAAAATGATTCTGAGGCTTACTCCCTGGTATAGTACCAATGAATTACATAGAATATCCAATGTTGAAACATTGGAACAAATGTTAAATAAAATCATTAATAATTTCTGGAAAAAATCGTTGCAATCTTCTATTGCCATGATTAATGCGTTATATGTTTAGGTTAAGTTAGGTTTTTTTTCCTCTTATAAGCAGGTGAAATCAACTCACCTGTAAAAAATATGAACTGCTACGGCAAATGAAATGTAATATGTTGTTAACAAAATGTTAATAAAATCTTAAATTTGTTTTACCAAATTAGGATGATAGTGTTTTCTAATATCACAGAACACCTAGATATAGGAAATGAATGTAATGTTTGAAATGATACTAATAAAGAAATTAAAAAAAAAAAACTATAGCGCTATTTACGAGCACGCATGCACGAAGCCTGGCACGCAAGTTTGCCTAGATAGAAGTTTACGAAAGTTTTTGAACTAACGCCACTTGAGCTGTACCATTGCTGATCGTTGCTGATCTGTTATGCTGCATATTGATCTAAGCTATAAACCTAACCGTAGCCTCTACCCAAACTAGGCAGGATTAGGCCTTTTGCAATTTCAGCACGAAAAAGACCAGCAGCGAAAAAAAACAGATCGGTATCTATTGAAAGTCGCTAAAGACAAAAAGCACAAAATACACTGTGTAAAACGCATAATGCGAAACTATAGAGGTGAAAATTTAAACAAAATAACAACGTATTAATAATCCCACCCTTATTTAGCCTCAGGCTTGAGACTGAAGAAGGGCAGCCGATTATCTCGGAGAAACACAAGGTCACCTGTACCATTGCTCCGGGTAGCACAGAAAGGACATAATACTGTAGAGGGCGTCCTGGTACTCCACAGTAGACTGGCCCAGCTCACTATGGGAGAAAAATAAAGTTGTATAATTCCACGGTGCACCCCTTAGAATTATTCTTTAGGGTTAGAGGAAGACTCCCTGGAATTTCCAATTCATTCTGTCGTTCCATGAGCTGGCGCAATTGAATTGAAATTCATATGGGATTTTCAGCTCAAACATATGAGAAACAGCACATCATTTCCTGTTTTGGTCAGGAAAATTGTAGATCGCGTTCAATTGAACCCATAATGTCAAAAACACTACTTGATACCATAGCGAACAATATTCTAGAAGGTTGTATGACGATTAAAATGGAGAAAGTTGGTGTTGTAGTGGATTTGCAATACTGCTTAGTATTTCTTCAACATAGATGAATGGTAGCCACTAAGCGCATCATAGCCACCTATGACGCTGGGCGAGCTGCGATACAAGGTACATGCATATATGTGATTGTACGGAAGTGCTGATCTAAGCCTAACTTTCAACAAAAGTTAATGAAAACGAGCTTGAATCCAGATACAACCTTCTGCAACTATGTTCATTAGGGTATCAACTAGTGAATATGTCATTCTGGGCCCAATTGAACGCGAATTACTAGTATACGGAACGAAACAGTGACGAAGGGTCAATTTCAATATATTTGAAACGAATATTCCATGCAAATTTCGAATTGAATGCGCCAGCTGGGGAAGCATCCAAATGAGTTGAAATTTGGAGAGAGCTTTCTAGGGGGTGCCCCGTTGAGTCTTACAACTTTTTTGTTTAAGGGCCAGTCTACTCCACAGGCTTCGTTTGTGATTAGGTTTTATTTAAACCCCCTAACCATTCATTCTTAGGCACGGTAAGCTCAAAGCCGCATGAATTAGGGGTCGCCTGTGAGGTGGACTATTACCACCGGAACAGGCAGTCCGTTGTGTTATTTCTTAGCCAATTGAAACAACTGCTACCGACACTACGCGACTATCTAGGCTGTTCGGGAAAAGGAAGTTAACATTGATGATTAACTCCTGACGTGTCCAAACAGCCCCAAAGTTCGAGTTCAGGTTTTCGCGTCGCCGGAGTGATATTTGATAGTGTCGACATAGACTCGTGTACATTGACATTAAAAATCCCATACCTTTCTTTTTACCTGATTTTTATCATTATAAAAAATAACCTTTAAATGGTTCGACACTAATAGTGTCGACTTACCATATGTTCACGTTGTCTTTAGAGGTGATTTTTTGAGCGAAAGTAGCATGAATCGCATCACTTACCAAGGTGAATCCTGATCATGCAGCTATCACTAACAAAACTCCTTCCCATGGACCATGGACCATGGAGATGCAAAGGTGATCTCGGTCTCTGATAACAATGAATGTCACACTAACGTCATTTATTGCTTCCTTTCCCGATGACCGTAAGGACGTGGCCGGCACCGTTATTGACTTTTTAATGTTAATGTCTATAGGAGTTATCGATTTGTGCACATTGAAGATGGCAAGCTACTACCAAGCTGCATTTCTTGGTTCCTTGTGCAACTTCGATTACTCTGGTCAATCACGGAGTAGCAACTACGAATTGTACAGTCATAAATGCTTATGCTTATGCTTATGCAACTGCAGTCGATAGCTAGTACTTGATTTAAATGTATAAAATAAAAATCTTTGAAACAGAGAACAAAAGAGTTACAAAAGATCAATAACATTTTAATCTAACTCAAAACATTTTTTAATATGTTTCTGACCTTCAAAATGCAACTTTGTTTAGTAACAGTTTTTGTGAATCTGCAGTTGTTTGAAAAATATTAGACTTGCAATATTTCCTTCAAGGAATAAAATATTTTTCTCAGTATCAATATCAGATCAATGTTTCATCTGAAAAAAATGTAACATTTTAACTTTACTTTTTAAACAATTTATGATATTTTTTAAAATTTATTGATTCCTTATATGGCTTAAACTTGAGCATCGAACCCAATCAAATGTAAGAAAACGTCACACAATTTGACTCAGCGTGATGGTTCATGCGTAAGAAAAAAATAAACTTTTTGTTATGGTCTTAGAAAAAAATAATTAGTTCAAAATTAGGATGATAGTGTTGTCTAACACAGAACACCTAGATATAAGAAATGGATGTAATGTTTGTAATAATTTAGTAGAGAATTAAAAAAATAGAAATCTTGATGGTGTATTAGAAGAAAAGGAACGTATTGTGGAGAGTAATGTTTTCGTAAATAGAATAACACATCCTTGAAACATACATGCCTTAAAAAAAGTTGAAATGTTTGAAAATCGTTAAAATGTTCACGTTTCGCCCTTAAGTTTCAGCATTTTCAACGAGTTGGCTAAGTCACTTATGACATAACATGTAACCTTTCACAGAAGGTTCCAATAATTGTACCCGTCGATCAACCAATAGAATTCACTTCTTTTGTAAAGAGTTTTTTTGTAAATAGTTTTTGTATATACCTTTTTTAATTTGTTAGTTGTTAGAATCCCTTTTGTTGAAATATATTGAATTTGTGGTCATGAAATAAAATAAAGAATATAAATAAAATGAATTAGAAAATGAAATAAATAAATCTAGTGTAAAATTCCCTATCCTTTCCTACCCCTTTTTCCTTGGTGTCAGATGCCCTTTACAACCCTATTTTAATTTGAATTCAAAAACCAAATCCAATATCCCCCCTGACACCAAAGACCGTGTGCACCAACCATATTGTACGTTGTAACCATATTGTACACGTCATCGCAATATGAATCCCAGATCCAGAACATCATCTGGAATAAAAACCCCATGCATCGATGGATCGATCTCTTATTCGGTAACAAAATTTCAAAGATCAAGTAGTCCGTGATTTTATTCCGGTTTTAATTTCATCTCACAGTGTAACAGACAGTTTAGTAAAGCTAGTGAGTGCTATACGAACCAACCCAGCATTGAAGCCCTATGAGCCCGTCAGTGAAGTGCCGAGTTAGCTCAACGTTTGTGCCACGTCTAACCCAGTCGACAAAGTTAGTGGGTGCGATTACCGAAGGCATCGAGCGAGCGTCCCGACGACAACCCGTTGAGTGCGTCGTAGTCGACAGGCGGCAGAAATTGCGCCAACCGGAGCCCGCATCCAACATTGAGGCTCGGCGTCGTATCTTCAACGAGCGCCGAAGATCGCCGTTACCCGAACAAAAAGGTGTGTTAATTCCAATTTCCTAATTACATCCGTCCTATTTGAATTAAAAGACTGAATTAAAAGACATTGTTGAATTAGAATATATAATATTATTTTATGACCACATTCTCCCTTTTCCGCCATCTTCAACTCATTGTTCGACTGGTGCAAAAAGCTTGGGAAGTGAGTCCGCTTAAACTTCAATTTCTCCCGGATAGACCCTGAGGAGCAAGTGGCAAAGTAATAGAATAACCAATTTAAAATCTCTAGAATAAACTAATTAAATTCCCCAAAATCAAACAATAAACTAACAATTGGCGCCCAACGATAAAAGTAAAAAAAAAATGTTTCTAATTTAAAAATTAAATTAGAACCATTTTTAGATGTGCTCCGGGAGGAATTGAAATTTGTAAAAATTCAATTAAATTAATTCTTTTCAATCACATTTCTGAATTTCCGCTTTCCATTATCCTGTATATATTTCCTTTTCTTTAGGTTCTAAGTTATTTAAATTAAGAAGTGATAGTGAAGTGCTATATTATGGTGAATTTGATGGTAATTAATAGTGCAAAGTAATTTCTTTTCGGGTGATGATAAGCAGTTCTTACGCTTTTGTCAACCGCGTGTTAAGGTAAATTAGGATCTTTTGTTAATTAAAACAATACATCAAACTTAGGCTCTTTATCAAATTTCTTCGTCGTTTTCTCAACGCTTTGTTTCAACTAGAATAATAAATTTTGTGACCGCGTGGATTCCTTTGACGATGGCGCAATCGAAAATCAACTTCGATCAAGCCGTCGGAATGATGCTAGGGTGGTACCACCACATGCGCGTGGATCACTTATCGGAAGATGAGCTCCTTTTTGAATTGGAAATGCGATCAATTGTCATTCGTGACGATCCAACGTTTTCTCGAAGGCGAAGAAGCTTGAGAGAACATTTGAAAGTAGAAAGAGATGAAAAGAAAGTTTTAGAAGTTCCATTAGATGCCGAAAAAGTTGAGGAGATTGAGCTATGCGACCGGAAATATGAGCAGATTTGTGAAATTTTAAGGCGAGGTGAAATTAGTTCGAAGGACAAATGTAAGGCTAGGTTATTGCATCTTAGTCACAGATTATTCCAAATGGAGAAAAATTGTGACAAAACTGTCGAGCTGGCTGAAAAATTGCGTACTCCAATGGTGAAATGTGTCGTTTTATTGCAAGATTGGTTTTACACCCAGTCTAGTGCACCTGCTGAGGGAGACGAGGAAATAGCTTTCCCCTCATTGGGAGATCTTTTTGCGATCAAACCCGCACAGCTTCAAATCGATGGCTTGCAAAACGAACGAGGTGATAATTTTAACAATGCCAAAAATGACAATGCAAACGATCGAGAAATGATGCTCGCTTTGCATGCACGTATACGACGGCTTGAAGATGAGTTGGCTTTGCGAGATAGTCAAAAAGAAATGTTTGCGCAAGCTGCTCCCGTAGGCGACGGTGTACAAAGCAATCGAGAAGCATTTGTACCTCAGGTGGGGGGAAATGAAATTGTTAACGAGCAAACCACAAGCTCAAAATCGCACGGTGCGCTTAACAGTGGTGTCCCAAATTTAGCAAACCCTTTCCCCGCATACACATCGCAACTCGGTTCATTTAATCATCTTCATCCTCAAGTAAACGGTGTGTTTAATGCTTTCCAAAATTCTACTCAACCTACGCCAAGCTGGCAACACCCAATGCTACAAAACTTTCCACCTTTGGGTATTAATTACTCATTACCGAATGCCGCTTTTTCGTCTGTTAATCCTGGCAATTTGAACCCTGGACCTGCTCCCAACCCTCTTCGAACTCCCTTCAATTCGGGCCAATCTTCACATCGCACTTTGGCAGTGTCCCGATGGACTTTGACAAAATATGATGGAGAAGATCAGGGCCTAAAATTGAACGAATTCTTAGAGGTTGTGCAAGCATTGTCCTTAGCAGAACATGTGTCTGAAGCTGAACTTTTTGAATCAGCCGTTCATCTTTTCACTGGCCATGCACTCAAATGGTATATGACTATGCGTACAACGGGACGACTACTAAATTGGCAACATTTAGTAATGGAACTCAGACGCACTTTTATGCATCCTGATTTGGATCCATTAATTAAAATGAAAATTTACCAGCGACGGCAACAGCGAAACGAATCATTTAATGAATTTTATTATGAAATGGAGCGTTTATTTCGCACCATGAGTAATCAAATTCCCGATTATGAAAAGATGCAAATATTGATGCAAAATATGCGCATCGACTATAAAAAGCAGCTTACTTTTCTGCCTATCACCGATTTAGCTACACTCGTGGCTGCGGGACAAAAGGTAGACGCATTAAATTTCTCCGCATACAATAAAGTTTTCGGATCGGAGAAACAAGCAAACGCCGTCACTGTTAGCGAATCAAATCCCAAAGCCAAGAAAACAGAACAGCAAAGTAATCAAACCCAACTATCCCTACCGAACAATAGGGGACGGAACAAAACCCAAACGCAATGCTCTGCACCATTTGCGCCTAACGCAACGCGCGCGCAACACCAGGCAGCAGCTTCATTCAACAACCAAACGAATCGCCTACCTACTCTAACAGCTTTGATTGATTCTTATCGCCCGCCACCGCCTAACTATTGCTTCAATTGTGGCATGCATGGGCATGGCATGAATGCATGCAGGCTGCCCAGAGGTGTACTATGCGAAAACTGTGGCTTCCGCGGGTATCCTACCAATAATTGCCCATATTGTATAAAAAACGCGATGTCAGCGAGCGAAAACCGCGGCTCGCTGCACCATTAAACGCGTACAATTCAAAGCAAAACTTCACGACATTCTTCGAACCGGCCAGTAATGAAATTTACACACCCGCACCAACCACATGCTTAGTGTCATACCCATATCCAAACGATAATCGACCGTACACAACAGTGAGTTTGTACGGACATAAATTAAGGGCTTTATTAGACAGTGGTAGTAATTTAACTTTAATTAGCGACTCAATTTACGCTAAAATCAAACCACGTAAACTCTCTACCGTTCGTAGTTCAATTGTATTGCGTACGGCCAGCGGGGAGCAGTTAGATGTTTTAGGTCAATTATATTTACCCTTCTGCTTTAATGGTGTAGTGAAAATCATTCCCACGTTAGTTGTTCCAAAATTAGCAATTGACTGCATATGCTGTATGGATTTTTGGAGAAAATTCCACATCCAACCGACAATCCAGCAATGTGCTACAATCGAAGACTCTAACATGGAATTGTTTAGTAGCCAACCATCGTCGTCTTCCTCTGTATCAGCTGAGGAACGACAAATTCTCGACCAGATCAAACAGCTGTTCCTTCCCGCTCGCCCAGGGCAATTAACATTAACTCCGCTCGCGGTTCATAGAATTGAGATTCAGGAAGAATGGAAGCACAAGGCCCCGGTGAGACAGTTTCCATATGTAATGTCCCCAAAAACCCAAGGATTGGTTGCCGTGGAATTACAACGGTTGCTGGACACCGGTATTATTGAGCCTAGCAATTCAGACTGGTCTCTAAATTGTGTCCGCACTGTACGTGATGCATACCCCTTGCCGCACCCTTGCAGAATCCTTGGTCAGCTTCCAAAGGCCAAATATTTGTCTACTATCGACCTTTCGGAAGCATTTTTACAAATTCCATTAGATCCCTCTTCCAGGAAATACACTGCATTCTGTGTGCAAGGCAAGGGGTTGTTCCAATACACCCGGATGCCATTTGGCCTCGTAAATAGTCCAGCCACACTGGCCCGTCTGATGGACAAGGTACTTGGCCACGGTGTATTGGAACCCTATGTCTTCGTGTACCTCGACGACATCGTCGTGGTCACGGAGACATTCGAGCAGCACGTACAGTTGCTTCGCGAAATTGCGCGCCGACTGCTCGAAGCCAACTTGAGTATCAATCTCGAGAAATCCAAGTTTGGAGTATCCGAGATTCCGTTCTTAGGGTACCTTTTAAACACGGATGATCTTCGTACCAACCCCGAGAAAATTCGGCCCATTATAGACTACGAAAGGCCAACCACTGTTACCAAACTTAGGAGGTTCTTGGGGATGGCTAACTATTATCGTCGGTTCATCCCCAATTTCAGTGGAATCACTGCAGGCCTCACAGACCTCCTCAAAACCAAAACGAAAGTAATTCGTTGGACCGATGAAGCAGAGAAGTCCTTCTGCGATATAAAGGAGCGTCTAATATCTTCTCCAATTTTGGGAAGTCCCGACTTCTCCAAAGAATTCACCATTCAAACTGATGCCAGTGATGTGGCTGTTGCTGGCATCTTAACACAGCAACAAGAAGAAGGAGAGAAGATAATTTCATACTACAGCCACAAATTAACCACCCCTCAAAAAAATTACCACGCGGCCGAAAAAGAAGCCCTGGCAGCCCTTATGGCCATAGATGCATTCCGTGGTTACATAGAGGGATACCATTTTACTCTAATCACAGACTCATCTGCCCTGACCCACATTTTACACACCAAGTGGAAGGTAGGCTCTCGTTGCAGCAGATGGAGCTTGGACCTACAGCAGTACGACATGACCGTCGTACACCGAAAGGGCCGGGACAATGTTATTCCTGACGCCTTGTCACGAAGTACTGCTATGGTCCAAGGAACTTCAACTGCAACCTGGCATTCATCCCTGATGCAGAAAGTGTTGGACAAGCCAGATGAATATGTAGATTTTAAGGTGGATGATGGCAAGCTCTTCAAATTTGTGACTGCAAGGAACGATCCTTTCCATAGTCGTTTCGAATGGAAACGAGTTCCTCAGTCTGAAGAAATTCCCGAAATTTTGAAGGAGAACCATGACGACTGTTTCCATTTAGGCTACGATAAAACGTTGGCCCGCATCCGCAAACGTTTTTATTGGCCTAAGATGGGACCTGACATACGCAAATATGTCCAATCCTGCCAAACGTGCAAAGAGGTGAAAGCCCCTTTTGTACCGGTGGTCCCTGAAATGGGAAAAATGCGTATAGCTACTCGACCGTGGCAGATAATCTCTATAGATTTCGTGGGACCCCTCCCACGAAGTCGAAAGGGCAACCAACACATACTGGTCATCGCCGATCTGTTTTCAAAGTGGGTCATGATCCACCCTGTGAGAAAACTGGACAGCTCAGCAATGTGTAAGATCCTTAAAGATCAGTGGTTCTACAGGAACTCCGTTCCCGAAGTAGTAATTTCCGACAACGGTAGCACTTTTACTTCGAAGGAATTCAAGAACCTACTCGATCAATTCGGAGTTACACATTGGCTAAACTCCCGGTACCACTCACAGGCCAACCCGGTCGAACGCGTGAACCGTACCATTAATGCGGCCATACGCACATATGCGAAAGATGATCAGCGATCTTGGGACCTCAAAATCCCCGACATCGAGGTCATACTTAACACCACCATCCATTCATCCACCGGGTTTACACCCTACTACATCACACATGGTCAAGAATTGTCTGAAAAGGGTTCCGATCACCATCTCTATCGGCATGATGAATCTCTGTCTGAAGCTGAGCAAGTGGAACGACGTAAGCAAAGATTCGTCAAAATTTACGAAATCGTACAGCAGAATCTGTCCAAAGCACACGAAGCCTCCCAAAAACACTACAATTTGCGCCACCGTCGATTTGCAAAATCATTCACTACGGGACAGCTTGTGTACCGCCGGAACATGAAACCGTCAAGTGCGGCAGACCACTATAACGCAAAATATGCCTCTCAATATCTCCCCTGCAAAGTCAAAGCGAAAGTCGGCACTTCATCCTACGATCTGGAAGATTTGTCCGGAAAACCCCTCGGTATTTGGCCGGCATCGCATTTGAAACCAGGGTAAAGTAATAACATCACTTCGGTATATATTTCCTTTATTTTCCATTTGAATTACATTGGATTCCGTCGTCGTAAGATCTAATCGTCCTTCGTAATTCACCAACCTGAAAAGAAAACAAAAACAAACAGCAGAAAAAAAAAAACAACAAAAATAGACACATTTACCCACCTTTTCAGCCGACGCCGATATTGTTTTGTTCCAGCCCATTCTGATTAATTGATTGACCTTGTCCTTGATCGATGATGTGATCGCGAAAGCTATTTTTAGCAGTGTCTTCCATCCGATCACTAGCTCGTCGTCCTTACACTAAGCGTAATAAGTAAACAATGTTGACATTTCTCGCGGTTTGACAGTCGACATTCAGCCCTGTGGTGATGTCGGTCGTGAACCGACAGCCCAGGTGGTTGATTTCCTAGGTATTTAACAAATTTAGAATAACTTTTCAAAAGATCCCCTCGCTGCTATTCGGTTGAATATGCTTCGGAGAAATCGTTTTTGAATCAACATGTTTCAATAAATCGAACCCAGCCGCTCTCTGGATTAGAGCTGTCTAGGTGTTCGAGGAAACAACTTTAGTAATAGGGCGCCCTAGCATAATAAATCAAATGGATCTGAGTTGGAAAACCAACGTGTTACAAATTAGGATATACAATTAAATTTAATGAAAGCGGTTGAGATAAAGATGTAGAAATTCTAGTCTTTCTTATTCTCAAGTTTAGGTAAATTTTCAAATTATACATTTGGTCAATCAAAGTTGACGATGAAATAATCAATTAAATTCTAGTTTGTCTTGGTATACGTGAGGAAGACAAAATGTAAAAAGGACAAAATGCGACTTATTCTGACGAAAAATGATATTACACCAATAGCACCCTACCATCAAATACGTAATTATCCCTTCAACTATCACAAAGCGTGTAAATTTGAATAATTTAGACTCTAAATGCTGTTCAGATTGGCTGGATCGGAAACCGAAGATCATGGATTCCCAGGCTCACTCTTCCAAATCCACGTGATTTGGTGGAAAAGATTCCCTCGGAAAGTAATCATTCCACTAAATCAAATTGGATTTCGAAGAGAAGAGTGGTTTCGATGATCAACCTTTGAGATTCAGAAAACAATCTGAACTAGTACTTAATCCTTTCAAGCATCCTCTATTAACATTTACCGTATTATGATTGAGTGAATCAAGAAGATCCAGGCTCACTTATTTAAATCCATGTAATTTACCGGAAAAGATTCCCATGGGAAGTAATCATTCCGTTAAATTTATCAGGATTTCGATAAGAAGAGTGATCTTTCCGATACGCCTTTCACTCGCGGTAAAATGTTAATACGACGATCTTATGACCTTCGAGACAAGGTAGTTAAGAATACCGTGATCACTAAAACCCAGGCTCACTTTTCCAAACTCAAGTGATCTTGCGAGAAAGATTCCCTCGGGAAGTAATCATCTCTCAAAATCAAAACTGAGTTTCGAAAAGCAGAGTGGTTTTACTGATTATTACTTCCTACTTACTTTGTATCTCAACTTCCAAATCAAACCAACTTAGATTGAATTATAAGTTGAAGAAGATTCGACAGTTAGGGGATCCTAGGTTCACTCTTCTAAATTCACATAATTTGATGAGAAAGATTCCCTCGGGAAGTAATCATTTCATCAAATTAGATTGAATTTGCAAGAGAAGAAAGTTCTTAACTAGTTGATCCTTCTAAATTTATTAATTTCAAGTCCTTCCCAATCCTAAAATCTTCCATGAAGAATGGTTGGAGACGATCACCGTAGACCGGTATGTTCCAGGTTCACTCTTTTAAATTCACGTGATTTGGTGGGAAAGATTCCCTCGGGAAGTAATCATTCCACTAAATCAAATTGAATTTGAAAGAGAAGAATGCTCTCATCAGTCAATTAGGTTGTTTTCAAACGTATTTGTGTAGAAAGATTTACCCATCCTGCGGAAAGTCAATATACTTATTTACTGGCTCTAGAAAGCTAAACAAACCAGGGGCCAGGTTCACTCTCCCTAATTCAAGTAAATTCGTGGAAAAGATTCCCTCGGGAAGTAATCATTCCACTAATTTGAAATGAATTACGAAGAGAAGAAGGCACTGGATAAGTTTGTCATTCAGAATCAGTAAATGTGTATAATTGTCTTTCGTGTCACAGAAACTTGAGAAAAAAAATTAATTTCATTAATTTTTTTATCCGGACCCCGGGATAATTGTAACCTTTCACAGAAGGTTCCAATAATTGTACCCGTCGATCAACCAATAGAATTCACTTCTTTTGTAAAGAGTTTTTTTGTAAATAGTTTTTGTATATACCTTTTTTAATTTGTTAGTTGTTAGAATCCCTTTTGTTGAAATATATTGAATTTGTGGTCATGAAATAAAATAAAGAATATAAATAAAATGAATTAGAAAATGAAATAAATAAATCTAGTGTAAAATTCCCTATCCTTTCCTACCCCTTTTTCCTTGGTGTCAGATGCCCTTTACAACCCTATTTTAATTTGAATTCAAAAACCAAATCCAATATCCCCCCTGACACCAAAGACCGTGTGCACCAACCATATTGTACGTTGTAACCATATTGTACACGTCATCGCAATATGAATCCCAGATCCAGAACATCATCTGGAATAAAAACCCCATGCATCGATGGATCGATCTCTTATTCGGTAACAAAATTTCAAAGATCAAGTAGTCCGTGATTTTATTCCGGTTTTAATTTCATCTCACAGTGTAACAGACAGTTTAGTAAAGCTAGTGAGTGCTATACGAACCAACCCAGCATTGAAGCCCTATGAGCCCGTCAGTGAAGTGCCGAGTTAGCTCAACGTTTGTGCCACGTGTAACCCAGTCGACAAAGTTAGTGGGTGCGATTACCGAAGGCATCGAGCGAGCGTCCCGACGACAACCCGTTGAGTGCGTCGTAGTCGACAGGCGGCAGAAATTGCGCCAACCGGAGCCCGCATCCAACATTGAGGCTCGGCGTCGTATCTTCAACGAGCGCCGAAGATCGCCGTTACCCGAACAAAAAGGTGTGTTAATTCCAATTTCCTAATTACATCCGTCCTATTTGAATTAGAAGACTGAATTAAAAGACATTGTTGAATTAGAATATATAATATTATTTTATGACCACATTCTCCCTTTTCCGCCATCTTCAACTCATTGTTCGACTGGTGCAAAAAGCTTGGGAAGTGAGTCCGCTTAAACTTCAATTTCTCCCGGATAGACCCTGAGGAGCAAGTGGCAAAGTAATAGAATAACCAATTTAAAATCTCTAGAATAAACTAATTAATTTACCCAAAAATTATCATACCTTTCAAAAAAACTATCAAACAATCTTCTCTCTTTTTGCAGTGGCCGTGTACCAACCCTTCTTAGTTTCGTTTGCCATTTCCCAACTTAAAGTGAAGAACTACAGCTGCACATTTATTATTGACATGGAGGGGTTTGGCAGTACATTTGACTGAAACACACTTTTTTTTACGAAGAATCTTGTTAACTATTTCAATACTCATATCTTTTGGAAACCTCCCATGACGAAGTGAATCAAAAGATACGTCTCTCTAAATAGATTTATTTTGGGTCTATCACGCGTTGCAGTAGGCATGACTAACAGCACGCGCGCTCACGATGGGCAGTGTAGGGACTAATCTACTGGTCTAATAGTGAGCGGAATTCTCAGATCCCGTTATACAACTTGGGTTATTTCGTTTCGTTGATTCAGATGTGCAAGATGTTTCGAAACATTGCATCATGCATGCAGATGTTTTGGATTTCACGGAAGAGATGAAATCTGTAAGGGAGACAGCATAGAGTAGACCTCTTTTTTATTTTATAAACATGTCATATACTTTTATGCTATAATATTTTGAACTCTATAAGAAAGTAAGATTGAATAGTCCAAAAAGTTGTATTATTTACTTTCACAGTAAATGTTTACAGTAGTAATACATATTTACGCGATATAACAGGACAAATGAATTGTTTTGACCAATAATTCTCTATAATTACCGTAATCCGGGGTATCATTGATCAGCGGGGTAACATTGATCGGAATGACTCATCTCATCAGAAGTTCGTATTATCATCTATTGATGAAACATTTCCAAATCATGAATGGTGCTTGGCATTCTTATATTCATCAGCTAATAAAAGTTAATATTTTTGCGAAAATTGCGTTTACCTTATGTGTAAATTTGTTAATTTTTCGAAATAATGATTTTAATTGTTAAGGATGACACTACCGAAGATTCATGTCTCACACAAGTTCTGCAAACGATATAAGCAAGGAAAATGTGGTTCTTACTAAAAATAGCATCGCCGAAAACGATTCCGTTGTCAAAACTTTTATAAGTATGCTCAATTAGGCAACATTACCGAATTATGGTTAAGAATGTAAAATTCCCTTAGGAAATTGCCTACCTTTAGGCGTATTCCGTGGTTCGAAGTGTTTTTAATTTTGAAATAACTCAAAAAGTAAATTACTTGTAAGCGTTTGGCGTTCATATTCGGCTTCAGGGGCCATGATTTATGTAAGTAACGACATTTTCAATATTACCGAGCGTTGTTTACATAGGTGATCAATGTTACCCCGTATCAGCTAAATCAAAAAGTCACTTAAAACATTTTATTAAACATGCTTAAATATTTCAAAAAACAAAATACAGTATATAGTCACGAGCTATGGGTGGTAGTACTTGTTTTAAAAATACAAAATTTGCAACATTTGCATTTTCAAACGAAATATCAAGGAAACATTCAGAAAAATGATCAATGTTACCCCGGATTACGGTATACAAAATTGTTTTACCCGTTCAGTCGTCGCGCGGTTTGCCACCGTCAGAACCACCACGCTGATGCTGTGTACGATAAGCGAGGTTTTTAAACCACTGTTGTACAAAATACAACGGCGCGACGACTGAAGTGTTAAAACCGCTTTCAAAGGTTTTAGAGGCGGAAGCCATATGTTTTTGACGCATTAATGTTCAAGTAAATCATTGTAAGGTTTAAGGTTACTCTACGTAATTTTGAAACACTTTATACGGATACAATTTTTTTTCGACTGTGAGAAATGCATAATGTATATATAGATAAAATACACGTTGCATTATATATTATTATTATTATTATTGTGGCTAGAAGAATGAATTTTTACTATGGGATGATTAGTTCGTACTTACATTCCAGTACTAACGTGTTTGGAACATTTTTACAAATTTCTCCATAGTAATTTCCATATAAACCAACATCGTCTTTGGGCCTCCTTTAAACCACCACCTTAAAGCTGAAAATTTCTCAGAACACTATTTTTATGGTAAGAATGGTAAGGAAGATATGGGAGATCGGATTTTCATTTAAATGTTGTACCGCCCTAATGTACACACTCAGTTGAGCTAGACTAATTTTCATTCTTTTACCGAGATCCGCATAGCCGAGCGGACAGCAACTGATATGTTAGCAAAATATCAAGTTTGTTTTAGGTGCCGCTGAAGTCAAACGTCACTTTTGCTGAGATGTCAGCAAACGAACTTTAACCGAGAATTGCACAGCTGAGATCGGCATTTTGATTTAAGGGTGTTCCTCTTCAAAAATATGCCACTGTACATTTGGCCCCATAATCCCCTAATTGTCCATCTTTTTATCAAGTTCTCTGTAAAACAATGTTGAATGGACTAGGAATTATGAAATTCATGAAAATCATTCTCCACAATAAAACACACAAACACAAATAAACAAAACAACATGAAAATCTAGTCTTTCCAAGGAATCGGGGCAAACGGGCACTATAGCTTATCCCATAGCTGTCCCACGTACATGAAACTATCACCAATCAATTCCTAAGAAAATTTCCTTTCGAAAGAGCTATAAAACTTATTTTTAATCTTTCTGTTGTGAAAGTTATCAATTTTTTTCCACCTTTGATTGATCATCATATCACAATGCAGGTTTTATATTATATAATACTAAATGTGGCTCTCCTGAATCTAAAAATACTTCCTATCAAGATTGTCTCAAGTTGTATATTTGATCATTTTATTGCAAAATTGAATTTTGTAAATTTGCTTAATACGCCTAAATGTAGGCTATGTTTAGTATTGACGTTTCCAACAGTTCTGCTTACACCTTCAAAAACTGTAAATATATCTATGCAAAACAGACCTGAATGACGTATTAGTCCTCCATGGAATATTGGCATGTCTTCGGACCCATTGATTAAAATCGGCACAGATTTTGAAAGTAGAAGAGCTAGAGAACTTGCGAAAAATATTGTGCAAAACTATCAAAACATAAAAAACGGATCTAGTGGGTCACCGAATTCCGTGAAAATTTGCTATTTTGTTCCTTATCCGAAATAAGGATACACGTGTTTTTGGATTTTTTGATTAGGGTGACCATTTCCGAAATAGGGTGACCAGAAAAATCGCGATTTTGCTTAATTTTTATTTAAAAAAAAATATTACTTTTGAACCGTTCGACCGATTTTCAATCTTTTTAGACGAAATGAAAGCTAAAGATTTTGACTTTTCAGGAAAAATATTAAGTTTTACAAAAATTGTTTTTTTTTACATTAAAAAAAATCAATAAATTCCATTTTTTCGTGTTTTGAAGGCCTCGGGACCAAAGGGGCTATTGCTGTTCTCATTTTTTCTCGAGGAAAGGGAAGGGAAAGGGAAAAAAATCATTACTTTTGAACAGCTCAATCAATTTCCAAGCTTAAGATTTCAACTTTTCAGACAAAATTAAAAAATCTGAAAAAACAATTTTTTTTACATGAAAAATTTTAAAAATTTATTTTAATGTAAAAAAATATTTTCTCAAAGTTTTATATTTTTTCTGAAAAGTTGAATCGGTTGAGCTGTTCAAAACTTATGATTTAAAAAAAAATCTAATGCGCTGGGACCTACAGTGTGTGCCGATAAAAAATGACTGATATTTTATTTTCAAAAAAATATATCTAAAAAACTAAAAAACATACATCGCTGAAAATTTGACAGTGAACGTAACTTTTTTTGAATTTTTAAGAAAAAATGAGAACAGCAATAGCCCCTTTGGTCTCTAGGCCTTCAAAACACGAAACAACGGAAATTATGGTTTTTTTCATGTTAAAAAAAATTGTGGAATTCTATATTTGTCCCGAAAAGTCAAATTCTTTAGCTCTCATTTCGTCCAAAAAGATTGAAAATCGGTCGAACGGTTCAAAAGTTATAATTTTAAAAATAAAAATTAAGCAAAATCGCGGATTTTTCTGGACATCCTATTTCGGAAATGGTCACCCTAATCAAAAAATCCAAAAACACGTGTATCCTTATTTTGGATAAGGAACAAAATAGAAAATTTTCACGGATATCGGTGACCCACTAGATCGGTTTTTCATGGAATGGCTGAAAAATTAAAAAAAAATATATCGCGATTGTATTTTTCGTTGTTGAAAAAAACAAACGATGATGACAGTAGAAGAGTTAAATTAGTGTGACATCGCACACAAATTACGTAACGCATCTTGGGGTGGGGGAGTTATGCTTTCGTTTACTATTTTTTTTATAACAAGGGGGGGGGGAGTTATGTTCTATGATTGTCGTTACGTAATAAATTTTCTAGATTGAAAAACTCGATTTTTTGCGTTCGGTAGTTTGTGTGTCTTGAATAAACCTCAATTATCACACGTGTTGTATTGTTAAACCAAGAAAACCCCCTTATAACAACGATCCTGAAAGTATTCATGTGATAGGCTTTTCCACGCTGGGCGTGAACACGACACATGCATATAATAGCTCGAATTGGGTGTATTTCAACCTTAGCATAATTAGCTTGCCTCGCTATCAACCAATCTAGACATTTCATACAAACTTTCCATCACACGATAAAATGAACGGCACGTAGCAACATGGGATTCACTTTGAACATGATCATTGTGTTCAACCTCCTGGAAATGATTGGGACTATCCCGAAAGTCAAGGTCAGTCAATCTGTTCACGTTGGCGTGCCTTGGAAAGTACCGATCTGCTACGCATATTGCTTCATTCGTTCGCACCTTTTTGTTGTGCAAATGTTTACGGTAAACTTGAAGTCGCTCTATGATTCTGCTATTATTACTCATTTAGCTCTCTTGTTGGGGTGCAAACCTTACGGCAACAGACTGTGGGTAAACAGAGGTGGAAAAAATTGCGCTGACATAATGTAGATTTTCGCAAACTTGGCAATCATTTTAGAAGAAAAAATGACAATGACGAGCACACTGTGCTGACCTTATTTAGGCTCAGCTGAAGAGGTAAGATACACCAGAGAACTGGACATAAGAATGAATAGTACAACGTCAATCTGGTGTAGGATTGGTATAATGATTTGGGTTTCATTTAGTTAATGTGTTGGCTACATATTCGAGAACAGTCTGCACGAAATCGTCATTGTGTTGTTTCTGCTTGCATCGTTTGAGCATAAAAACATATTATCGTGGATCCATAAATTGACCGTCTTAATGATTTTGCATTTGATAAGGGAGCAGGGGGAGCCTCAAATTTTATTAAATTGTATTATTGGGGGAGAAACCTTCTCCTTTCTGGTGTTACGTTCCTACTGGGACAAAACCTGCTTCTCAGGTGGAAGTGGTCTTATGAGCACTTCCACAGTTATTAACTGAGAGTTTTCTTTGCCATCTCTGCTAATCTCTGATCACGTCTTCCTTCAGGAGGGAAACTTGTCCCATGTCCATGATTCACTTTGAAATTCGGAAGGAGGATGAAATTATATGCGAAGCTAAGAATTGAATCCCTTCTTTAGCCGAGTGGTTAGAGTCCGCCGCTACAAAGCAGAGCCATATGCTGAAGGTGTCTGGGTTCGATTCCCGGTCGGTCCAGGATCTCATCGTAATGGAAATTTCCTTGACTTACCTGTCATCGAACCTGCCACATTATATACGAATGCGAAAATGGCAACTATGGCATAGGAAACTCTCAGGAAATCGAGTAATATCGGGAATCCACGGCGTGATTATATCATGGATCGCATCAACATTATCACCATCTTATCCCTAACCAACCCAATATCTTTCCCATTACAACTATAGAGATGCAGAGGTATATTTGGTCTCTAGCAACATCTTGAATCCTTTTAGGTTCTCCAGAAAGTTCCAAGAATTTCTCCTTAATTGTATCCTAAAACCTAGATTCCTTCATAATTTTTAGCAATAATAATATGATAAATAATCAACAAATATTTTTGAAACATTTCAGGATACAAACTTAGCTCATTCATTTTATGTTTTTTTTTTAATTACTCAATAGTTAACTAGTTTGGTACTTGAATATACCGTGGTTTATTAAAATTCAACTGAGTTCAATGAGTTTTCAAAGGGAGCTATAAAAGTGTACCGTACTCCACTGATTTGTTCTGCTGTTGAATTCTCAATCTGAATCTGTAAAATAAGCATAGCGTGTAATTTGTTCCATTCATATCCATCAAGATATTTCTCAGATTCACTTTAGCAAATCTCTTAAGTATTCTTATTCTGCTGTTTCAGATATAAAAGAAAACAAGAAGGAAACTTTTCCAGACGATCATTGAATCATTTTTTGGATTTATCCAGGAATTTCCTCAAATACTCGTCCCTTACTCGTACTAAAAAGAACAGTGAAGTTTGTAAGTGAATTTTCCAAGGTTTTGTTTCCAGTTCCAATTCATAAAAAAGTATTTTACACACAAAGGTATCGACCGTGATGATTTTATTTTGAAATTGTTTATCGGCATATCGGTCTATTTTGCTCGAAGTAAGAGGGAGCATGGAGAAGAAAGCAATGAATACTAGATGGATAGGTACCGTAAGGGAACGGCGAGAGAAATTGGATTAGATGTTGAAGTGGGCATACCATATGAAACCGTATTACTTGAAACGTCACTTCCTTGTGGCTAACGTCCCCTATGGGAACGGCTTGGGTGTGTTTTGAGAATGACACTATCAAGACAGCCTATCTTGACAGGCTGTCTTGGTAGTGTCATTCTCAAAACACACCCAAGCCGTTCCCATAGGGGACGTTAGCCACAAGGAAGTGACGTTTCAAGTAATACTGTTTCATATGGTATGCCCTCTTCAACATCTAATCCAATTTCTCTCGCCGTTCCCTTACGGTACCTATCCATCTAGTATTCATTGCTTTCTTCTCCATGCTCCCTCTTACTTCGAGCAAAATAGACCGATATGCCGATAAACAATATCAAGATAAAAAAGTATTTTCTTATGAATTTACTAGTAAATTATACCCGCCAATGTCAAAGATTTTCTTCAGTAAAACTCGTTCTCAATGTTCTCAAACGACTTTTTCGCAAATCTTCACATCAATTTGTCCATCTAATTCAATTGCAAATTATATGTAATGTTTAGCTTTTCGGTAGTTGTTAAACTTCCACTCGGCTGGTTAGCCGTAAACCACGATTCATAATTAAAAACAAGTATTTATCGAGCAACGGACTCATGTTCCGTAACCGGTCGTTTGAGAACGTCGCGACCCATTGGAAGCCCACACTAGACCTGTGCGCCGCCGCGTCACGCCGCCGCGTCACGCCGCCGAGCCACGCCGCCGCCGCCGATACATTTTACGTCACGCCGACGCCGATTGACGTATCGGCGGCGCGCCATACGCCGATTAGCGTCCCGCCGCCGATTTTGTATTTTCACGCCGATCAATATTTCAGCTCGAAAAATATACAGTGGGGATTCGCTCGTTAGGGGTCCGCTATATGGAATGACTCGATGGTTGGATGTTCGCTGGTTGGAAAATATGCCAACTAAAAAGCACTCAAATGTCAACAGAAAATGTCAAACTGACTTTGACGTCTGAGTACCGTCGTATTGAAGTCTCCATATATAGAACAAATGCGTATGTATATGTGCGTTTCGTGACGATTTGCTCTCCAGATGCGTTAGTGTGGATCATTTTCAGCAGCTGTCAGTCGTTCCAACTAACGAGTCGGATTCGCTAGATGGAAGGCAGTCATGTTCCAACCAGCGAATCCCCGCTGTAATAGTATTTGTAAAATGCCTTAAGCCTGATTTGCTACTGAAAAGGAATCGCTAAAGAAATTTCTAGCCGATTCCTTGCAGAAATTTCCTACAGCGACTCCCATTTGAACTGACAGTTCTTTTCAACTGCGTACTGCGATCAGAAAAAAGCGCATTCTTGATCGATTCCTTTCAGAAATTTCCCATGCATCAAGATAGGCCGAGAAATTACTTGTCAGCAGCGAATCAGGCTTTAGGAAATATTAAGCAATGTGCACATTGAATATTAAGGCATTGCTTTAGGAATTTTTACAGGGCACTGTACATATAATGTGTCAAGGGATTTCTTCAAGAAGTTCTTAACACTTCAGTCGTCGCGCTGTTGTATTTTGTACAACACCGCTGAGAAAACCTCGCTTTTCGTTCACAACAGCAGCGTGGGGGTTCTGACGGTGGTAAACCGCGCGACGACTGGAAGGTTAAGGGAATTATTCATTGTGTTCTCCAGGAATTGTAATGCGGATAATACCTTTTGAGGTTTCTTGAGAAATTCTTCAATGGATGTGAATTTATTCAGAATTGCTTCCAGGATTTTATTCTATAGACTTTTTTTTAATTATAAAGTTAAGTTTATGTCCATAAACTTCTGTATAAGTTACACTAGGAATTCCTCCAAGAACACCTCCGAGTTTATATTCAGGAACTTATTTCAAGAAATCTCTTCAATGATTTTTCCGATATATTTTTTATTAATTCCTCCAGTGACTTCTAAGATTTTGAAGGATTCCACTGTGAATTTTTTAATGAACTCATTGAAGGATTGTTTCAAATTCTTCTGGACTACTAGCATTTTTTTTATTCGAAAATTCTTCAAGGATTATATTTGATATTCATGAATTATTTTGAAAACGTTCCAAAAAATATTCCTAGAATTTGTCCATGCATTTCACAAAAAAATATCTAAGCATTCTTCAAAAAACTTTCCAAAGATTTGTTGAGATTCAATATCGGACAAATAAAATTCACCAAAGCCGTTTTACCATACAAAATGGTCAACTCCCACCGTTTCTTCCGATTCTTTTCATTCAACCGATCCGATTCTTTTCGTTCAACCGATCTTTTCATTTTTTCTGTGACGAACTACAAATTACCTCAATTTTCGAAAACTATTGAAATAGCTGTGTGAAAAATATTGATAAAGTTACAGATAGGTTGAATTTTGACATAAAAAAATGCACCAAGGCTTAATCTTAATCTTGGTGTCTTAACGTTCAACGCTCCGTCATCGCAATCATCGTCATCATCGAAACTTCAAAAGCATTTTCCCGTTCAAAACCAAAAAGTATTCGATTCAAATGTGTTCACTGTGTTTCGGTTGGAGAATAGAATACAGTGAACATATTTTCCTGTAAATTTTCTTGATTTTGACCTTAAAAACTGCTTTTGAAATTTCCGAAATTGATTACGGATCCTGCCACCTTAAGCGTATTGGTTCATTGATCAATATGAACCAAATGCGCTGAAGACACCGAAAGGATTCGATGCATAGTCTGATGCACCACTTTTATCTTAGTGCATTTTTTATGTCGAAATTCAACCTATCTGGAACTTTTAAACCAATTGTTTTCACACAAACTTTGCAATTTTTATCGAAAATTGAGGTAATTTGTAGTTCCTCACAGAAAAAAATAAAATAATCGGTTGAGAAACGGCGGAGGTATAGCTTTCTGAAGTAGACCATTTTGTATGGGAAAACGGCTTTGGTGCATTTTATATGTCCGATACTGTATATCTTTTTAAATTTCTGCATGCAATCAACCAAAAACACATGCATTTAACTCCTAGATATCTTCTAACTATTACGCCATACGTGCCTCTAGTGATACATCTAAAATCAGTGATTCTGCCAAAAGTTTTCCATTGTTTTTTTTAATATTTTCTCAAGATATTCTTCCAAATATAACTTGAATGAAGGATGCTTTAATGTCTTCAAAGAATTTATGTGAAAATAAGATACCTCTTGGAGTCTTCAGAAAGTTAAAACAAATCATCCTGGAGTTTTTTAAAGGATTCTAACAAATATTTCTTCAGCAATTTCTATAAATAAAATGTTCAAGTATTCGTTTACAGATATCTCCTCGAATTCTATCTAGGATTCCTCATTGGCCCTCAAAGGTGGTTCCAGAATTGATTATTGGATCGCTCTAATGATTTCTTCATAAATAGTCTTAGAATTCCGCTGGTAATTTCTTCAGGGATTGTTTCGAGAAGCTACCCGATTTTTTTAAGAATATTATTATAAATTAGATTCCTCCAGAAATTTATTCAAATATCCGTTTTACCTACCAAATACGTGAGAAAATATCGTTTGTGGGCACCTGAAGTGAATCATCTTTGGATTTGGAGGGTAAGCACTTCAATGCAACGCATATTATAGCAAAATGTGTTCATAGGAGGTTTGATGCCGAAGTAAATCAAAAGTGTCAAGATTCTGTAAAATTGCCTAAAGATGAACATTGAACTTTGAGGACTCCTAAATTACTTCATATTGATTTTTTCAAAAAATTCTGAAAAATTTCTTCTATATACTTTTTATATTTTATATATTTCTATATATTTTTTAAATTCTCTAAGTAAGTCTCTAAAATATTTCTTGAGGAATCCTGCCAATGATTCTTTCTGGATTTTTTAAGAGATTAGTTCACGTATCACTTCAGGAATTCCTCATCAAATTCCCCTATGCGTTTTCCTATGGATATTTCAACACATTTCGGGGGTTCCATGCGGATTTTATTTTCGAACATTCCTGCAAGAACACATTTAGGGGTTCCAAAAAAATCTAAATTACCAGTTATTCCCTATGAAAATTCTTTAGTAAATCATTCAGGGGTTGCTTACCAGATTCCACCAAATATTCCAGTGATTATTTGTTCAGGTTTTTCCATGTATCTTTTCAGAAAATATTTCTAGACTTTATCCGGAGTTATCTAGAGTTTTTCCAAAGATTCATGCAAGAATTTCTCCGACAGACAATCCTTCAGCATAGTCTTCAGGCATCCTCCCAGAATAAAAAAAAATGCGACAGGCATTTTATCAGCAACTTTGCCGAATATTCTTTCAGAATTGGTTTTGAGATTTTATTTGGAAATCTCAATCAATTTCATCAGGGATTGATACAAATAAACAAATATAGGGCAACAATTTCAATTGCTCAATTTTTTGAAGAACACTCGCCCTACAGTTATTAAAAGCCCACAAATATGGAACAATGTTTGATGAAATACATAAATATTCATCATTTATTTTGAGGACTGGGCAAGATTCATAAATGCTTACTCATTTGTTTTTTTTTTTTTTCAAATAACGTTAAAAACATGTTTCTAAGTTATAATAAATTATTAGTTGTACCAACAAACATTCGTTTCTTTTTCTCGTTATCCGGCCCAGTAAAGTCAACATTACGTAGGAAAAATCATCCTGTCCTCTCGAAACTGTGATTCATAACTGGCATTATGAACGAATAAAAGATTTGGCGACTCTAAAAGAAACGCCAAATGCTATCTATAAAAAAAAATCCTGAAAACTTCTACCAAAACGAAAATCCTTAACATAATTTGCACAAAATATAATTATTCATTCAGCAGCTCTGCTCATAAAAGCTTGAGTATTAAGGGTAGCGTAATATTTTTTTTTCTTTAAATATAACATACCTAGCTGAAGATTCATTATAAAGAAGTTTTGAAGGCCACCATTGATTTCTTTCCAAAATGTCCGAAAATTTGAAAAACTCTATTTCATAAAGATATGGGAATGGATTTTTCAAAGTTTTTTTGTTCGACCCATATAATTTTTTTATGTTCATTTTCCCCCACGCCGATGTACGCCGCCGCCGCCGCCGAAAATGGTCAACGGCGTGACGCCGATGACGCCGCCGCCGCCGGTGCAAAAATGCCCTGACGCCGCCGCCGATTAAAAATATTTCGGCGCACAGGTCTAGCCCACACAATAGAAACCTCAGCCAGTACAGTTGCTGGCTAGTGTTGTGTGCTATTTCATTACCTAAAAATAATGCGCTCTCGGGCTAGGCATTGGATATAAATAGAAAGCGTTGTGTTTGGATGGGCATCTAATTCTTCCGAAAGAGGTGCACTTTGCGAAAAAGGACCACGTGATTATTGAGCTGAAATCGAATTCAGGTTAACTTCTGCGTTCATGAGTCCTCTCATGGCGTAGGGGTAACGCGCCCTAACTAGAGATCAGGGAGTCGTGAGTTCGATTATCACTGAGAAGACGTGTAATTTTATCGCAAATCTTCACATCAATTTGTCCATCTAATCCAATTGCAAATTATATGTAATATTTAGCTTTTCGGTAGTTGTTAAACTTCCACTCGGCTGGTTAGCCGTAAACCACGATTCATAATTAAAACAAGTGTTTAATTTTAGTCTTTTTTTTGTTTGTAGATTCCCTACAAAGATAAAAATATTTAAATTTCAATGTAGCGTAAGCAGAAGAGTATAGTAAAAGTAAACCAAATTCATAAATTGTTACAGCATCACGTTTAATTTTCAACTAAAGATGCTTGAATGTTACAGTGTCATGTAAATTTGAAGTGCATTTTAGATTAAAAAATAAGCGATTTGTCGTTGACATTTCAGTTTATTTTGATGCTCCAAATATGTGCATGAAAATAAACTGAAATTTACAACATATTTTTAGCTGTGTATACATTATTGTTTGATCGTACACAAAATTCTTGATTTAATTATCAATAAACCAAATGTCTCATTGACAAAAAAGTGATAATTAGAATAGACAAAATTGAATTCATATCAAATGTATTTAACCCCTCTACCGGCAGCTTAATTTTTACCGCCAAAAAAATATTCAAATCGCCATAACTTATTTGTTTCTCGATATGTTTGCACCATTTTTTCACAAGATCTCAAAAAACTCTTCTAGTTTGAGAATCCGTGTCGATATTAATAATTGGTTGTCTGGTTTTGAAGATATTCCGATGTTCCTTGGGGGATTTGAATGTTTTATTAGCGGTAAAAAATGAAGCTTCCGGCAGAGGGGTTAATGATATTAAATCATATCAAAATTTCTGATCATTAAATTTATACCTAAAAATATAGAGAATATTAGAGGAATACCTAGAGGCAGATCAATAGCTAATACAAGTTTAGACAGGATTCTCAAAAAATATCACAGCATTATTCTCACAAAATTGTCACAGAATCCGAGGTAGAATTTCACACAATCCTTATCATCACCGAATATGAGACACTGTCATGGAAGCGGTTTGCACACCAACTATAAAGAGTTTCATACGGGGCAAACTTCTATTGGATTTTGAAATAAGTCTTGGTTGGGTTCTAACAGAATCCTGAGGACAAGTTTGAAAAAATCCTGCGCATAATTCTCCGGGACTTAATTCTAAGAAAACCCTGGAAATGGTTTCTAAAAAAAATACTACAGTCGCCTCTCCACATCTCGATATCGAAGGGACCATCGAGATAGGGAGAGATCGAGACAAAGAACAAATTTTTGATGAATACTAGATTGAAAAACACCCCGTTGCCAAGAAAATAACACACACGTTCCCAATTTGTTTTCAATCCCAAAATTTTGGTCTAGTAACCTTCGATATTGGTCATATCGACATACGGAGAGAAATTTGAGAACGAAAAATCAACAGAAACACATCGAGACATGGAGATATCGAGATAAGGAGGATATCGAGATATGGAGAGTGAAAATGTATGCAGACTGAAGGGACTTATGAAATCATCGACATAGGGAGAGATATCGAGATGTAGAACATCGAGATGTGGAGAGTCGACTGTAGAAGTGATTTTGACAAAAACGTATGAAAATTATCGACAGAATGAAATGGCTAAGAAATGGCAATCATGGACAACTTACTCACAGGGTTTTTGGGAGAATTTATAAAAGAATCCAAAATCTGAATTCTTACTAACTTATGAGCAAAATTTACACAAAAGATTATAAGTTTAAAAGAGAAGTAAATATCTATTGTCAAACCCTCCAAAAGAGTTTTGTTTATCGAATTCATTGAATTTTACCCAAAATTGCTATACTAAAATAAATGGCCTGACACATAATATTGTATCTGAGTTTCGGCCCATGATCGATAAAGGTTGGCAAGTCTGCCCCCTAAGGAATTACAGGGATCTTCTTATTCCCCACGAAGATTTTTTAGAACTCCTTGGAAGAAATATTTTTTTCAGGATTAATCAATTTTTATGGACCATTCTTTAAAAATTCTCTCTGAATGTCAGAAACTGCTCCAGCTATTCCTCGATGAATTTCTATAAATTTAATTCATGATATTTCTTATAGAAGTTCTGCTGAAAATCTCACAAGATTTTTTTGTCACGTTTACTTCGGTTCTACTTAAAAATGTTTCGTTCTGGGTGCTTGATTTTTACCTGTATCTGCTGGTGGTTTAGGTCGGTACTACGCCATCCGGTCAGTGTTTTTTTTTTCGTATGTGATAAGTGTGATTCCGCATTCTGGCATTTCCCAGTTCAGCTTGTGCTTTGGAACGATTCATACACAGTTCGAACGAAACGTGTAAATTTCTGAGACATATAATGCACATAACTGGAGCGTGGAATATCATGGATATTTACATGATATGTCATGTAAACTTCAATTATATGTCATGTAATCAAGCAGGATCCTGTGAGATTACATGACATATAACACATTACTACATGATTTCAGCCTTAAATTTACATGACATCATGTTTACATGGCATAAATGAAGTTAACATGACGTGTAATGTTCATTATTTTTAACAGTGTAGTTAGTAAAATTATACGAAAAAATCGGTAGTTAGTAATCACATAGTGTAAAATATGTGCATCGGAAAAAGTTGAAAAAATGTCCTGACAATACCTGACGTGACGTGTTGTCGGTTGTGACCATTTCCCGCATAACTAAAAGGGGATGACGGAAACGCAGTAGAAGCTTACATGCTGATGACAGCACCACGGCCGCCTTCTAGGAACTTGGTGAGATTGTTCTGATTCTTTTTATTTTTTAAAGTTAGGGGCGGTGCATTTATTACGTAAGGCAATTTTTGGGATTTTCAATCCCCCTCTCCCCATGATAAGATTTTTTATATGGAAATAAAAAATAAATTTAATGACGCGTAAGAAATCTCAACAATAATGGAACGGTTGTTATGGTAGTCCCGTTTCTTCCATCACAATATTTAAAACTCTCCCGTCTATCATGTTATTAATCCGTGAATAATCTGATCGTCGGATTTTTTTGAATTATCTTCAAAATCCAAGTCTGCACAGTGGACCTAGCCTGTTTGATGTTTGTATCAAATCATTAATACTTACTTACTTACTTGATGGGCTACAATCCGCTATGTTGAATCTACGCCGAATGGATAATTCTTCTCCACTGGGCTCGGTCCTGATCCAATCGCTTCCAGTCACCCTGAACGTTAAGTGCCCTTAAGTCCTCCTCAACTGCAAAAAGCCAGCGTGTGCGCGGCCTACCACGAAGCCGACGGCCTCGTCCGGGTTCTCTACATTTTTGCTTGTCGTTCTTCCGGCATTCGTACCACGTGACCAGCCCAACGCAGCCTGCCGTGTTTTATGAGCTTGATAATATCCACTTCTTTATATACTTGGTACAACTCATGATTCATGCGACGCCGCCAGATGCCATTTTCTTGTTTACCGCCGAGTATTGTTCGCAGCACTTTACGCTCAAAAACTCCAAACGCTTTCCGGTCGACCTCTTTTAACGTCCAGGATTCATGGCCGTATAGAGCAACCGGAAGAATAAGTGTCTTATATAGCGCGAATTTTGTTTTCGTCTGCAGGCTACGGGACTTAAGCTGGTTACGGAGCCCGTAAAAAGCCCTATTCGCAGCTGCAAGACGCCTTTTCACCTCGCGGGTAACATCATTATCGCACGTCACTAAAGTACCAAGATACACAAATTCTTCCACTACTTCAAATTTTTCACTACCCAGCACCACTTTACTACCAACGTTACGATTGGAACCACGCTGTCTACCAGCGATCATGTACTTCGTTTTGCTGGTGTTGACGGTAAGTCCAATCCTCGCTGTCTCCCTTTGAAAAGGCACGAATGCCTCTTCTACGGCTCGACGATCAATTCCGATTATATCGATATCGTCCGCAAAACCCAGGAGCATATGCGACCGAGTGACGATGGTACCGCTTCTTTGCACGCCCGCTCTCCTTATAGCTCCTTCGAGAGCAATGTTGAACAAAAGGTTCGAAAGCGCATCTCCTTGCTTCAATCCATCTAAGGTTACGAGGGAGGTTGAAGTCTCATCCGCAACCCGAACACTTGATTTCGACCTATCCAACGTTGCACGAATCAGTCTAATCAGTTTCGCCGGAAAACCGTGTTCTACCATTATCTGCCATAACTCATTTCTCTTTACTGAATCGTACGCCGCCTTGAAATCAATGAACAGATGGTGAGTCTGCAAGTTGTATTCCCGGAACTTATCAAGGAAACATTTGATCCGTCGTTGATCGGCCCTCACGAAAACCAGCTTGGTATTCGCCGACGAAGGACTCCTCCAGCGGTCTCAATCTGTTGAACAGAACACGCGACATTATTTTGTACGCCGAATTGAGGAGCGTTATTCCTCGGTAATTGGTGCACTCCAATCTGTGGCCCTTCTTATACAGAGAGCAGATGAGGCCCTCCAGCCAGCTAGCAGGCAATTCTTCTTCCTCCCATATCCTCAACAGAGTACGGTGCAGTATTTCGTACAGCTGCTCACTACCGTGCTTGAAAAGTTCGGCCGGGAGCTCGTCTTTTCCAGCAGCCTTACAGTTCTTCAACTCCTTTATCGCTCTTCTAACCTCATCTAGCGTCGGGGGCTCCACAGCTTGTCCATCGTTGCTGATAATTAATCTGTTCTCAGACGCGCTCGTGTTCTCTCCATTCAACAATTGCTCGAAGTGTTCTTTCCACCTGGCAGCCACCAAGATCTTGTCTGTCAGCAAGTTACCTTCGCGGTCATTGCACATGACGGGAGACGGCGCAGTTTTTCTCCATACGCCATTGACAGTTTCGTAAAATCTCCGCATATCGTTTTGTTCGATGCTGTTTTGCGCCTCAGTAATGATGTCTTCTTCATACTGCCTTTTCTTGCTGCGGTGAATTCGTTTCTCGGCTGCTCTAGCTTCCTTGTACCGCTCTCTATTCTGCCGGGTACCAGACACTAACATCCGGCTTCTGGCAACATTCTTCTCATCCGTCACATTCTGGCACTCCTCATCAAACCAGCCGTTTCTGGGTCGTCTCTGAGCAGTACCTATCACCTCTCGCGTTGCTGTGCTCATCGCACCGTGGATAGACTCCCACAGATTGTTGAGGTTGTCGCCTACGTTGTGTCCCCTTATCCGCTCATCAAGCTTCCGGCGGTACTCGTCTGCTACACCTTCTGTTGATAAGCGCTGGATATTGAAACGCAACGGTCGCTGTGTTCTTGTGTTCGCTACGGTAGACAACCGTGCACGAATTTTACAAACAACGAGATAGTGATCAGAGTCGATGTTTGGGCCTCTAAAGGTCCTCACATCGATGACATCCGAGAAATGCCGACCGTCCACCAAAACGTGGTCTATTTGGTTGCAGAGCTCGCCATTTGGGTGCATCCAGGTGTGCTTTCGGATGTCTTTGCGTGCAAAGTAGGTGCTGCTGATGGCCATCCCTCTAGCTGCAGCAAAAGTTATTAGCCTTAGGCCTTTGTCATTGGTGGCGGAGTGAAGGCTCTCCGTACCAATTATTGGGCGGAAAAAATCCTCTCTTCCGACCTGAGCGTTGGCATCCCCGATAACAACTTTTACGTCATGTTTTGGGCACTCTCCGTAGGTCTTGTCGTGACAATCATAAAACGCATCCTTCGTGTCGTCGGGTTTCTCGTTTGTTGGCGCATAGATGTTGATCAGACTGTAGTTGAAGAATTTGCCCCGTATCCTCAATACGCAGATTCGTTCATTAATCGGTTTCCACCTCATAACACGCTTCATCTGCTTCCCGATCACTATGAATCCGACACCATGCTCTGCCTTATCGCTGCCACTATGGTAGATGTTGTATTTGAAAGCTATGTTGGCGACGGGATCCACCGCCCTGAATTCACGTTCTCCAGTTCTAGGCCATCTTACTTCCTGAATAGCAGCCACGCTCACTCCAACCTTCTGCAATTCACGAGCCAAAAGGCTCACTCGTCCGGGTTCATTTAACGTCCTGACATTCCAGGTACCGAGTTTCCAATCATAGTCCTTATTTCGTTGCCAGGTCGGTTGCCGAAAATATCGTTCGTTATTTCTCCTTTCTCCATTTTTCGTGGTAGGTAAGAAATTCGGTATGCTACCTTACCAGGGTCGCGATACCTACATCAGGATGGTGGGGCTGCCACCTTAGGTGTAGCTGACGTGATACAGCATTTCATACTCAGCCGCTGGATGCCAGAACAGACGCTGTTTGAGCCGCACCTCCTTGGTGGACAGACGCTCGAGACGCACCTCCTCACTCTAGCTGATGTCAGAAGGACAACAGTGCCCAGGCTGCACTACCAGCTAAGTAAGCAACCCTTAGCTGGCGGTCTTTGTCATCATTTGACCCGTGGAAGCGTGAGGTAGGGACTTGTGAGGACCAGAGCTATGTTGGACGCTCCTTCCTAGTTGTCGGCTCACCATTTCACAGCCCCAAATCATTAATATGCTGCAAATATTAATGCTGACAAGAAAAAAAAAACTGGAAGAAATTTCGGTATTTCCTGGATGCTGTTCAATATTGGCTGTGCAATAGAATAGAATAGAAAAAATCTCACAAAAAAGTCTCACAAAAGTTCCAAACTTTCATAAATTTCTCCAAATGTTATCCGAATTGTAGTTATACTTATTCCTCCATTTTTTTGGTTTTCTTCATGAATCAAAAGTTCCCTAATTCTAATAATAATTAATCCCTCATTACCTGTAAAAACTTCTATCTCGATATTCTCTGAGGATTATCGCTATAGTTCCCATTGTTAAATTTAGAATCTTTCCATGGAAAAGTACATTCTGTAAAATACGCACTTAATCTTGTCATGGAATTTATCTTGAGATACTTTTACGGAAATTCCTATAGATTTCCTTCCTTTTCAATTTCCTACCACATTATTTCCGGGGATTCCCTGGAGGATTCACCCAGAAGATTTTTCCAAAGTCATTTTTTGGGACATATTTAAGATTATATTTGGCTGATTATTTTTTGAGCAACTATTTTTTTTAAGTATGACTACAAATTTCGTGGAATTTCTTTAATTCTTTTAAAAGTTTTTTCAAGTATTTTTCCAGAGATTGACTTACAACAGAAATAATTCTTCCAGATTATTTTATTTATTTACTCTTTCAGAATGTTTTTCGGAGTTTTCAGAGAAATTGAATGTAGGGTGAAATTTTGAAGTCATATTATTGGTAATTTCTTGATCCACCCAAGATTCAATATTTCACTGGATAAAACTGGGGAAATCTTGAAATAAAATTGATTGTTTAAAAAATCTCATAAGTATTGTCAATAGAAATCGTAGTAATGAACTCAGAAAATTCTTGAGGTACCTAAAAAGAAATAAATGTAAATATACATGTGGGGCCCAGATAGCCGTAGCGGTAAACGCGCAGCTATTCAGCAAGACCAAGCTGAGGGTCGTGGGTTCGAATCCCACCAGTCGAGGATCTTTTCGGGTTGGAAATTTTCTCGACTTCCCAGGGCATAGAGTATCTTCGTACCTGCTTCACGATATACACATGCAAAAATGGTCATTGGCATAGTAAGCTATCAATTAATAACTGTGGAAGTATTCATTAGAACACTAAGCTGAGAAGCAGGCTCTGTCCCAGTGGGACGTAACGCCAGAAAGAAGAAGATACATGGAAGAATTCATCAAGAATTCTGTACACGAGTTTCAAAAAGAATGTATGAACAATTTCAGTAGGTATCCTTGAAGCCATTTCTATACTCATTTTTTGAAGAAATATTGAGCTATCTCAAGAATCGCTCAATAGATATTCTTGAGATAATTACTGAAGGAATTTATACAGCAATTTATGCAGACGACTTCCTTCGGAAGGGAAGTGAAGCCATTGGTACCAAGATGAACTAGCCCAGGTCTAAAAATCTCGTTAATAAAGATAGAAAAAAAAGAGAAAAATTGATCATAGATTTTGATGGATTCACACCCAGTAATTAGGTCACGAATCCCTCAATAGATAACTCCACATATTTTTGTTCAAAAAATGAGTATAAGAATTATTATGAGTATAAATCTCTTTTGTTATATTTAAATATGGATATTTTTAGTGCGAAGTATTTGCATGACGTTAAGTGTCTGAGTGTTGGCCAGGAAGAAGGGTATGGCCGTTCTTCGCATTTTTGTCCCGCGGTCCATAAAGTTTTCATAGAACATGGGGCAAGTAGGCGTAGTACGGCAGTGCAGTTGATAGCACTTGATGTACCTATTTTTTTTTCTTTATTTTCAAATATGGTAAGTGATCCATTAGTTGTGGGTGTTCCTATAGTTGCTCTACCACTATACCGGCAGCTTCAGTTTTTACCGCAAAATAAAATTATTCAAATCTTGATAACTTTTTCGTTTCTCAATATTTTTACCCCATTTTTCCACAATTTTTCAAAAAACTCTTCTAGTTTAAGAATCTATGTCGATATCTGCCATTTATGATCTGGTTTAAAAGATATTCTGATGTTCCTTGGGGGACCGACATTCTCCATACAAAATGTCTTTGGTGGCCATTTTGTTTTATGTCTTTTTATCCAATAAAACAAAATGTGGGATACACAAAGGAGCTAATTTGTGGGCTAGGCGATAAAGAGCTACTCTGAAAAAATCATTCAAATCGGTTAAGTATTCTAGGAGATATCTGAAAGTTACGATATGATGTTTTTTTGAAGTTTTTAAGATCTTAATTGGGCAGTGTGTCTGTCATGAATGCCCATTACTCAAAGATGGCAGCACCAAATTGCTTCCTGTGTTGTCTAATCAATATTTCCATAAAACAATAGCAGTTGAGAAGAAATAAATACCACACAGTGGAACTTCAACACATTAATTTTCATCAAAAAATTGCCCAAAATAGGGTTAATTGTAATATACCGAAAAATGGCAGTTTTACGCAAAACCGCAAATAGAAAATGTGAAATTTTGGTGACTTTTTTCGCACGATCAGGCAACTCACTATAAATTTATGTGATTTGTGCTAACGTAAGAACAACACGACATTCACGAAAACGCAACGTGAGACTAGACATAACACTTATAGTTCTTACTATCGTCAAAAAAGCTTAAAAATTACCGGACATTGTCCCGTAGATGGGCTACATCGCGCCCGAAACCGGTCGACAGAAAGGTAATTTTTAAGCTTTTTTGACTATAGTAAGAACTATAAGTGTTATGTCTTGTCTCACGTCGCGTTTTCGTGAATGTCGATCAGGCAAATTTTGCTAAATTTGAAGATAATATGTGGATTTGGGGCAATTTGTATTGTATTCTGCGTATATTGTATATGGGTCGAACTTTTACCCCGATGATTCGAACTTTTGTCCCACTATGGGCCGAAAATTGATTCAAAGCATTTATGTAAAAACTAATACACCTCAAAACATCCTTATGATAAGCCTAGAAACGCCCTTGCATAAAAAAATCGAATAAGATTTTATCTTCATTTCATTCTATGGAATGAAACTTTGACCAAAAATTACAATTTTATCGTCAAATAACAACAAATATTCAAATCTCAATCGATTCATATGATATTTGGAGTGAAAGTATCTTACTTGAATGGCATTTGAGTCACCATGGCATTTATAAGTTTTGTTTTGAATTGAGCTAGAAATCTTAAAAAGAAACTCTTGCCTCACTCGAACTTTTGCCCCACTGCTAATATGTACATTCATTGCGCTGCTTGAATTTTGAGGGGTTAAATGAAGTTGAGCCGTGCTTAGTACCTACACTATTAGAACAATTATCCTATATGAGAGTTACTTTTCAGTCAATTTCTATAGGTATTGATTTTTCTTACGTAATTTCTTCTGCTTCATCACTTCAAGAATGTTCCGGGTTGTTTCGGGGACCAAATCTGACCACGTGAATCTGGATTTCCGATAAGCAATCCTTACTACGTAGCTGTTTTATTGTTATCGCTACATGAGCCACTTACTTTGGACACTTTTGGTATCGTAATCCGGGGTAACATTGATCAGTTTTATGGGTATTTCTTAAATATTGCAAATTTTGTGTTTTTAAAACAAGTACAACCACCCATAGCTCATATTTATATACTGTATTTTGTTTCTTGAAAGATTTAAGCGTGTTTAAAAAAAATGATTTAATATTGAAAATGTCGTTACTTACTTAAATCATGGCTTCTGAAGGCGATTATGAAGGCCAAACGCTTACAAGTCATTTACTTTTTGAATTATTTTAAAATTAAAAACACCTCGAACCGCGGAATACGCCTAAAGGTAGGTAATTTACTAAGAAAATTCTAGATTCTTATCAGAAATTCGTTAATGTTGCCTAATTGAAAATTCTTACGAAAGTTTTGACAGCGGAATCGTACTCGGCGATACAATTTTTTGTAAGAACCACATGTTCCTTGCTCATATCGCTTGCAAAACTTATGCGAGACATGAATTTTCGGTAGTGTTATCCTTAACCATTGAAATCGTTGCTTCGAAAAGTTGACAAGTTTACGAATGAAGTAAACGTAATTTTCGCAAAAATCTTAATTTTCATTAGCTCATGAATATAAGAAACAGAAGCGCAATTCATGCTTTGGTAATGTTCAATCAATAAATGATGATACGAACTTTTTACGAGATGAGTCATTCCGATCCGATCAATGTTGCCCCGCTGATCAATGATACCCCGGATTACGGTATCAAGTTTTTCATATTTCAACGGGAAATCAGCTTAATGCTAGTCCACATATTGACCAGGTTTCAGTTTACTAGAACAATTTTCTGTACAAAGTTAGCATTATTGAGTTAGCTTTTGTTGGCTGCTGCTCCAATGCACATTAAATTTTATGGGATAAATCAACTATCGCGATATTTTTTCTTCCAGTTCAGTTTTACGGATGTTCCGCGTTGATTATAAAACCATGTTTGGCCACATAATGATGGTTCCGGGGCTTCAACTTGCCAGGGTGAAGTCTCTGGTCAACGGAACCGCTACAATTCGGTTCAGTAGGCTTTTCTCGATCTGGAATGGTCCAAACCCTTAACTGATTCCGTTACCCAGCCAAGATATTCTGTTTTGTCGCGTTTTGGATCCCGTTTTGCTTATATACCTACAACAAACGCAGATTGTAATACTCTATAGTTCAACAAATATTTTTCAACATCTGTTCTAAGTCATAAAAAAATATGGGCAGGACGATCGTACGGCTGTCCTAACCAGATATTTATGTACATTAGATATGTCTTAGGTACCTGTCCTACCCACTTCTCGCGCCACTGGTTAACTTCTGACGGTTCACAATAGTTTAAAGCTATGTATTTCGAAAATGTTAGCATAGTGAGCCATCATGCACTTTTATTCTTTCGAAAGAGATTGGAATTTCGAACGTGTGTTGCAAAATGATATCGATTTAAGCATGGAAAACTTCAATGTTGTTAGGGAGAGAAACTTTTGTCCGAAAGTGTATGCCAAAACATGCCGAAATTTTCAATGTCACTTACGTCAGTCTATGGCAGTATTTAAATTTCAGTAAATTTTATAAAAAATAATTTATTCAAACATGGTGAACTGTAGGAATTAGTTAACAGACAATAACATTATCGATAACTGCAATGATATGCATATATTAGCTGCCTCAAGCCTGTTCCGTTCCGACCACGCATTCCATCACCGGCTTCAGACGTCCGACGCTTGAACTTTGAGAGGCATTGAAGTTGTTTGTTTTGTTTACTCTCTTGGTTTACACACACGTTCGCTCTTTTATGTGTTTCTATGACTGTCTGCATCAAGCAGACGCGGTCAAGCAGCGGTCGTTGTAACACTTTCTTTGAATGTCTTCCAGCATATGTAAGGCATTGGGTACGTTAACACCGGAGTGGTACACTTTTGCTTTTTTGTTGGGATATTATCTCACTCGTACCGCACCGGGTAAATAACGTTATTCAATTTTATCTTTACCACCTTCGGCTTTCGTTTTCGCAAGGCTATGGATAAAGTGCGGTGGAGTATAGAAACAACTGGACGATCACGCCGGTTTGCATGAGTCATCCATACACAGACGAGACGTTTGCGAATTTAAGAGCTATGAGATGGGATGTTGTAAACAGAAAAGTAATTAGATGTTGCAACATTCTGTTGGTAATTTTGTTAAAACACTCATTGGCGTTTGTTGCTTTTCATGACTCAATAAAGATCGAATTGTGCACATGCTTCATCCGTTATGGATTTTGTTGTCTGTAGTTACAGTTCTCCACACTTTATGAGAGACGTTTCAAATCAGCTGATCGTCTTTTCTTTGACATTTTCAGAGGATTGGACTAATATATGCATCTTGCATATTAAGCGTTCTTACAAATGGAGTCTTTCTTAGTCGAGTGGTTAGTGTCCGCGGCTACCAAGCAAAGCCATGCTGAAGGTGTCTGTGTTCGATTCCCGGTCGGTGCAGGATCTTTTCGTAATGAAAATTTCCTTGACTTCTATGAACATAGAGTATCATCGTTCTTGCCAAAATGTAGTAGAAGCATTAACCTAAGAATGCTAATGTCGCTACTGTTCGTGTGACCAACATCTAGTTTGCTGCGATGTGACAGCGTGAGCACCGGGCCTCAAAGGGTCAAATGTCAAAACAAATCAACTTCTATTGCGTGGGATCGATCAAATAATGAAAAATATAAATTGAAGGTAACGATAAGTTATAATTGTAATAACATGTAGATATATATGGAAATTATTATGGAGATATTTTGAAAAATGTTCCAAACACGTTAGTACTGGAATGCAAATACAAGCTTATCATTCAATAGTGAAAAATCATTCTTCAAACCATAATAGAGAAATTTGCTAAAGAGAGCAATTCATTCCGACGGATAGGAGAAGAGATATTCATGAGTTTGTTTGCTATTATTCAGTTTCATATGGGATTCTTCTTCTTCTTCTTGGCATTATGTCCTTACTGGGACTAGGGTTACCAGATGTACTCTGTTACTCTGTTTTCACGAGATCCGGACAACTTGTTTGCTTCGCGGACGACATGGATATTATTGGGAGAAAATTTGAAACGGTGGCAGATTTGTTCACCCGCCTTAAACGCGAAGCAACAAGAGTCGGGCTAATGATGAATGCGTCGAAAACAAAGTACATACTGGTAGGCGGAACTGAGCGCGACAGGGCCCGCCTAGGAAGCAGTGTCACGATAGACGGGGATACCTTCGAGGTGGTGGACGAGTTCGTCTACTTCGGATCCTTGTTGACGGCTTACAACAATGTTAGTCGGGAAATACGAAGGCGCATAATCAGCGGAAGTCGTGCCTATTATGGGCTACAGAAGAAACTGCGGTCAAGAAAGATTTACCCCCGCACCAAATGTACGATGTACAAAACGCTCATAAGACCGGTAGTCCTCTACGGGCATGAGGCGTGGACTATGCTCGAGAAGGACTTGCAAGCTCTGGTGGCTTTCGAACGCTGAGTGCTAAGGACGATCTTCGGCGGCGTGCAGGAGAACGGCGTGTGGCGGCGAAGGATGAACCACGAGCTCGCTCAACTCTACGGCGAATCCAGTATCGTGAAGGTAGCTAAAGCTGGAAGGATACGCTGGGCAGGGCATGTTGCAAGAATGCCGGACAACAACCCTGTGAAGATGGTGTTCGCTACGAATTCGGTCGCAACAAGAAAGCATGGGGCGCAGCGAGCTAGCTGGATTGACCAGGTGCACCAGGACCTGGAGAGCGTGGGTCGCAGTCGAGGAAAACATTGTCTTGGTGGTTCAATGGTTGAACAAAGCTGTGGGAATTGCAGGGTTTTACTTTAAAATGTTGAAACAAGAAATAGAATAGATTCGGATTTCTACTCCCGCATAGTACCCGAACGGGGAATTCGTTTTATGCTGTTGGACAAATGTTGCCTATGCTGTGGGCAAACGATAAAACGGAACACAGCTAATCCTTGAAAAAAGCACAATACATGTGTCCGAAACGTCGGATGTAAGCAAAAATCCGTTTTTGAGTTTTATTTAAGACTGAAAGGGATTTGTTTCTTCAGCAACATCTTCATTAAGGTCTGAATAACGAGTTTTTACTATGGGGTGATAAGTTTGTACTTACATTACAGTACTAATGTGTTTGGTACATTTTTCCAAATTTCTCCATAGTAATTTTCATAGAAACCTAGGGTACAGTGCTACTTGGGCACTTCCATGATTTACTTTGGCATGGGGGATTTATCTTGGCCGAATTGTCTGAAACTTTGCAATAAGAATCACTTTAATACGACGCATATTGTGGCCGAATGTAAGCTCAGAAGCGTTCAAAAACCCCACTGCCGAAGTGAATCTAAAGTGCCAAGAAAAGGTATGGTATGAAATATCATAAAACTACATTGTGTAAAGGCCGGGCATGACCAGATGTAAAATGAGTCATTACACGCAGTAACCTCGCTAAACGGGTATCAGTAAGTCAACCATTGCAATAATAGGATTGATAAATCGTAGATTTTTAATTTTGAGTACATATCTTAAAGGATCAACCACGAAGTAACTAACGCTTTAGGAAGAAAACGTACATTTAATAGTTTGTCACATTGTCACATCACACCTAATATTAACTGAAAACTGCTCACTAAAAGCGTAAAAAGAAATAACACATTGTAATATATCAATTATAAGTTTTTAATTAAAAAGTAGTACGTAAAATTTCAAAAATTTACGAAATTGTAAATATGTTCTGATAGCGGGATGGGCATATAGTCACTTAATGGAATGGAATTACTAAATTCGGTAGAAATAACAAATAAAAGTTCAATAAAAATAAAAAAGTTATCATTCTCGTGATGCATTTCAAATTTCATCTCTGTCTTTGTTCAATTCAATAACCAAAACCTCAAAAATGTCCCATATCGATTGATCAACATGTATAGTGAACCGTAAAATGGGGTGTTAAGAGATAGAAATGTTAAAATTAATTTTCGAGCCATTTTAATTAATTTTCTAAATAAAACTATATTTAATCAACATCAAAAGATTATCTTTTTGGCTAATAACATTTACAACGAAATACATTCAATTTTATAGGTTTTGTTCAATCTAAAGCAATCTAAAGCAAATTATACTTCACTAGACGGGATTGGTGGTCTGATGGCTACCGCTTCTGCTTCATAAGCAGAAGGTCATGGGTTCAATCCCAGGCCCGTCCCTTTCATCGTACTTTGTAGTTGTATATCCCTCACTTGCTTCTATCTTCCATTCTAAATCTATCACACTCAAACTATTCGTTCATAGCAATACGCTAGAACCAGAAACGGACAAGAAACCGTTTCCCTAACGCTTCCATTCTTCCACGCGCATGCCTTTCCTTACGCTTGATTCATAGGCAGTCTGCTAACCACAAAAGCAAACCTCTCTGCCATGCCTTTCCCTCAATCCATACACTCCCGCATGAACTGGCGTAGATGCAGTGGTATATACGGTCTACGTGGGAGCCAGTATAATGCATCATCAATTCCTCCCCCTTCCCCACATTAGTCTGCATTCTGACGTGGTAGGCACTATGGTCGCCTAAAAATAGAAGATCACCAGCACTTATACACTGAGGATGCCTGTTAGTCCCAAGCAGTCATTTGGTTGGTTCCTTGTGTAAGTGCAGCTGATCTGGCGATACTGGAGTAGCATCCACGGGCGGCCAATCAAGCTCAAGCTCAAAGCAAATTATACTTCACTATCATTGCAGTTGAAATTGCAGCAAAGGTATTATTAAGAAACTGTATTATTTTTACTATTTAATTGTTCATATAAATATATGTATTCATTGAACACATGGCCACAAAGTTTGAAAGTTTAGAAAAAATGGTCAGCAATGACAAAACAATACCATTTTTAATCTAGATAGTGATTCAAAGGTTCAGTATAGCTCCAAAAGTAATCATTCAAAAATAAGATAATTATTTCAAAACATTTCAACATTTTATTCATTTATTTATTTTATCGAACGCATTTCGATCCCCATACTATGGGGCCCTATTCACATCAATACGATTTCATCTAGATTTTTCTATTAGGGTATAAAATTAGTCATTTTTAGTTATATTCTGTGACTCACGAAACAGATCCCTTAACTTTTATACGGAATAAGCCAAAAGTATATTGAAATTATTGACGTCATAGACTCAATGAGTTTAGAAGCTTTGAAAAGTAGCAAGGATAATCCCTTCACATCTTACCAAAACAAAGAAGCTTTTTTGCTTAAAAATTATCAAAAATCAAGATGAAATTTTCATTTTTTTTGTCTGCATCATGAACCTTTTTTAAATTACTTTTCTGCTACGTGAACCATATATGTCTCTCAAATTTGTTTCCTATTTTTGTAATTAAATGTTTTGAGCCCATAAAATACGAACAAAAATATGTTGAAACGTTTTCAATGTCTAGAACCCAAAATATCGCGTCTCCAGTTGAATGCCGGAATCATCGACACGAGAAAACCGAAATTGTAAAACGTGCTTCGGTGAATTTCATCATCTCTAGACACGAATGACAAAAAGGGTTTGGCAGAAAGTAGTAGGTATGAAAACTTTTAAAACTACATATTGCCATTGCATGTCAAACAATGATTATACAGATAAAATATATATTCAGCATGCAGTTTAATAATCTCATCATTCATTTTTCAAAAAAAATATTGAGGGGGGCCAAACCCAAGTTTGACCCCCACCTATTTACTCCAATGAGTAAATGGAGGTTTCAGTGTAATCATTGAGTATGGGTAAAAAACGTATCCTATCCGCTTTTTACCCACCACAATATCTCGGCGTAACTGTCTGTAATATGATAGTTCAAAATATTCATACATACATGTATATGTATTCATACATACATGTATATGATAGATCCCTAAAGTAAAATTTAGTTAATCTTCATAAAGTTATAGAAAAGGTAAAGTATTATATTCCTAAAATGTAATCGACTCAAGCTATCGACATTACCTTAATCAGAAAAGAAAAGTGCCATTAGACATGTTGATTCGGGCCCTCTGTCGTCATACACCCGTGTCGATAGCCTGAATCGCCTAGACGAGCAACTCAGGATATTGCAAAATTGCGCCCCATAAATTTCTGAGTACACCTATGCTTTACAGCATAAAGTCAGTGCTCTTTAATGGCAGCAAACGAGAGACTGAAGAAGAAGGCAATCAACGAACACCACTGACCAACTGCCACCGCGGTTTGCGTGCACAGGTCGTTGATAGACTTGCAGCATCACCACCTGGGAATTACAGTGATTGTGAAGCCGGTGGCTCGTGGACCATATGTGTACCTTCATTCGAACCGTAGCTAGTTAACAACTGAGTCTGTGGCTGTTTCAACATTCGGTCTTAATTCATTGTTTCCACATTAAACGTCTAACGTTGCATTCGGAACGCAAACAAGCAAATAAACATCGTATAACCTGTTGATTGTTGTAGATCTTGCTCTGTCGCACTAATGAAAAATCTCTTTGTGTTGGCGATGCAAATCTCTTTGAATGAGAAGTCAAAAATAAACTATGAAAGAGACTGATCAACTGAATTCAGAGGAAAGAAGAATGAAACGACTTACCGTTAGTTTTATTTTTGTCTGGCCTCTGACAGAATATTGGTTCTTATACGTTGAAAAAAAAAATGAATTTTAATGCTTATAAGCTTTGTCAAATTTGTCGGCAACGCTGACCACAGTCACTTTATCCATATATAGTGATTCTTAAGCAGACTGGTCCACTATGGGCAGTTTTAATACAGTTTATCGGCCAAAATTGATTTACTTTTCAATTTATTTTGAGTTTTAACGTTTTAAGCTAGTTACGCATTTAAATTTGCATGATGTTTGTAAATCGTTTAAAAACAACTTAAACTAATAAAAGGAAGGTATATTTGTATCTGCAGTTTGAGTTTCTGATTTTTCTAAATTTAACGTCTTTTTTTCAACGGGATTATATTGAAGAAAGTTAATGGATCATAATTTTCAATCGATTTGGACACTTTTGAGGTTTTGTCCGATCTTTGTATCAAGGCGCGCCACAGTGCGGTGTATAAGTATGGAATGATGAACAAGAAAACACAATTCAGAGTAGGGTAACTCGGTGTAATACGCCCCAACGGGGCAATACGCCCCTCTTCATTTTCACAGGATTGAGGCTTCTTTCACACGTAAATATGATTACATATCTTAAATATTCGCGAAAAAATGATGTTGCGCATATATGTTCTTTGAAAAGTATGAATAATCAATAGAAATTCTAAAAAATATCGAAAATCAGTTTTTGGTTTAAAATTTTGCTTTTGATAAGCAAGCCTCAGGGTGAATGAAGTCCATTCTTTACAATTGTACTTAACATAAAAACTTTTACCGGAAGACGATTGCTAATGGACCCTTTTAAGATTAGCAGGTGGTAGAATTCTCCTTGGAAACACTTTTACACCGCTGTGGACCTTTTTTCTATGAGAGGGGCATATTGCCCGGGTTGTTTTGAAATGTAAACATTGGAACCTTAAGTCATTTTTATGATCTCTAACCACTTGATTGCCCATAGTGTAGTCTCTTGTGCTTCTAACGGCGTAAACTCGTTTCAAGAAAAAGAGCATCATAATAATAACAAAAAGTTATAAATAGATAGTTAGAAGCTTTCGGGAGGGCATTATTGAATAAATTGATTTTCTTGTATGTTTCTCTTTTGAGGTGATTTACATATATATTTTGTTTGGTTGGAGAGATCCATAATATTTACTGAAACGAATTATTCTTATGGCAGGAAACGTATTTTATTTCCGGCACGCACACTTTTTACCTTGGTGTACACAATTTTATTGGGAAAAACTTGTATGCCAAATTGAATCATTAGGTGCCTGAGTAACTCCGTACTCTACGGCCATAAGTTCTCAAACTTTTTAGGACCTAGTAATTCTCCAGAAAATACACGGTATACCAAAATGAAGAAACTGAAGGTAATGGGTTTTCTTGAATATTGAAAATTTGTATTGTTGTATTGTTCATTCCTCCATCCATTGCTATTACATTGTTATTACAATAAAACCGTGCCAACAATTCCACGCCATACAACTCGGTTCGCAGCTGCCTCCCTGCAGCTTCGGCTGCGGCCACACTCGCCAGATCTTTCAGCACCTGGTCAGCTCACCGTGTGCCCGCTGTGCTCCTCGCCTTCTTGTACCTGCTGGATTGAAAGCGAACACCATTATGCAGGGTTGTTGTCCGGCATTCTTACAACATGCCCTGCCCAACGCATTCTTCCAGCTTTTGCTACCTTCAGGATTCTAGGTTCGCCGTAGAGTACAGCGAGCTCGTGGTTCATCCTTCGCCGCCACATACCGTTCTCCAGCACACCGCCAAAGATCGTCCTAAGCACCCAACGTTCGAAGACTCTGAGTGCTTGCTGGTCCTCCTCGAGCATCGTCCACGTTTCATGCCTGTAAAGGACCAGACCGGTGGTCTTTCACGGTCATGAAACGTGAACGATGCTCCAGGAGGACCAGCAAGCACTCGGAGTCTTCAAACGTTGGGTGCTTAGTACTTATGACACACTTGTGGTATACGTACCATGGTACAATTATCTTGAAATGGGTTCCTAACTGATAATTGTCTTCATTCAAGATAGCCTTGGAATAATTTTCTTGACAACTTGTACGATGGTATATGTATCAGATGTCTGTCCAAGGTATAGGACGATCTTTGGCGGTGTGCTGGAGAACGGTGTGTGGGGGCGAAGGATGAACCACGAGCTCACTGTACTCTACGGCGAACCAAGCATCCTGAAGGTAACAAAAGGCAGCGTTCTGTACATGGTACATTTGATCGCCGTGGCCGTTCACGAAACTGGCTTGATAACTTCCCACAAACTCATTTGCTATTGGTGATAGACGACGGAAGATGAACTGGGATAATACTGCAGCTTGTCGCCCTTTCTGTAGATAGCGCATATAATCCCTTGATTACACTCCTCCCATAGCTGTGCTGTCTCCCAGATTCTGATTATCAACCGATGCAGACAAGCGACCAACTTCTCTGAGTCCATCTTAATGAGTTCAGCTCTGATACCATCCTTCCCAGCTGCCTTGTCCAACATTCTGACGCAGTCATTTATTTCGCTGCCTTGAACCTCTGTGCCTGTGCTCTCAGCGCCATTCAAGTGTTCGTTGTAGCGCTGCTTACACCTTTCGATCACCACGCGTCCGTCTGACAAAACGTTCCCTTCTTCATTCCTGCATATTTCGGCTCGCAGCACGAAGCGTCTGCGAGATGCGTTGAGTTTTTCTAGGAGACAGCTAAATCAAAGCCGTTCCCGTTTGTCAGCCAGTTGGCGCTGAAATTTCCAATCGTCGGTCTGAACTCCTCCTCCTGGCCAACCTGAGCGTTCAAATCTCCTATGATGATTTTGATGCCGTGGCTTGGACAGCGATCATATTCACGTTCAAGCTACGCGTAAAATGCATCTTCATCATCATCAGTGCTTCCAAAGAGTGAGCTGTGTACGTTGATTATGCTAATGTTGAAGAATTGGCCTCTGATCTTCAATCAGCTTATTCTTTCATTGATCGGCCACCACCCGATCACGCGCTTTTGCATATCGCCCATCACGATGCAAGCTGTTCCCAGCTCGTGTGCGTTGCCGTAGCTCTGGTGGATGGTACGATTACCTCTAAATGTTCACACCAATGAACCCTTCCAACAAACCTCCTGCAGCGCTACGATGTCGAACTTGCGGTCCGTGAAGTACCAATGGCATGCCATGCCCAGCTTTTACCAACCAATAGATAACCTTGTCCAACCTAATTCACAAAGTGCAAACAATAAAAATTATTTTTGTACTAATTTCATGCGATGATTTGATGAATCCAAACAAGCAGAATGAAAAAGAGGAATAAAATAGTAATTAAAGCATAAACTTTAATAATTCGGTGACTATTTATATTTCTGAGTGTACGAGTCTATTACAGGACGCTGAAGACGTGTAAGGCCGTTGAGGTAAAATACGCATATCTGCCAAAGGATACAAACTCTAGTGGAATTAAATGATAAAGTACTAAATTCATTTTTCATTTATATTATTTTTTATATTTTAAGATTTTTATATGTGAAAACAGAAAAACATAAATTTCCAGTGATAACAGAAACATAAATTTCCATCGCCATTGGTTGCACCAATTTGTTTCATATTTTCACATCAAATACTCACAAATGTATACTTAAGTAGGCAGTGAACTAATTGGATGTTTCATGTAGGCTATGAATAGCAGAATATATTCAATTCTCAGGATTCAATTTATTAAAAAACAGACGATGACAAAGGAGTTAAATTATTTGACGGAGATACAGTTAACTCTCCCTTACTCGATATTCCGTATCTCGATATCAAGTTAGAGAACCATAGTAAAAGTTGGTTTTCATGGCTAACTCGATGGTCCCATAGACCGCAGTTGCATTGCTTCTATGTTCTGTAACTCGATACCTCCCTAACTCGATGGTCCCTTCAATATCGAGTAAGAGAGAATTGACTGTACCTTTTACTATATCTCTTTTAAAAGTCTACTGATAAAAATATTAACTTCTAAGTTTTAAAACTTTGTAAACCTTCTTATTTTTTTCATTCGTTGAACGTGATTCAATGCAATGGCAAGTTTCCACAATTACTAGTAATTTTGATTGGGTACTTCCTTATTTGTATGTATTAATTTAAAAAAAAATGTATTATTTACATAATTTTGTTAAGAACATCGAATGCTCATATATAACATATGTATTTATTTATATTTTCTTTTACAGCTTATTCCTGGCAGTACCAACACAATTGTTGCAAGATGACTGCAGTCGAGGTTCATTCGGGCTACAAATATTATGGGAAGGCTAAAGATCCCAACAAAAAGATAGTGTTGAACCACCTGAATATGAGTGTAACTAGAGGATCGATGTAAGTATTACTTAAACATTTCAAACTCCTACAGTTCAGCAGTTTATATGAAAATAGTTTTCCTTAAAGTTCGCTATTTCTCAACCACATCTAAAATAAACCAACCTTAAAAACTTTTGTGTTCCAGAAAGAATAGTTGCCAAATTCCCAAGTTTATCATTTTTAAATTTTCAAGATAGTTGTGCGCGATGACAGCTATTTATCATTAAGGTGAAGATAAATCGAAGCCAAACATCAAATTGTCAAGAGCACAAATCTGGAGAACCGATGTTTGGTTCTCCAGATTCGTGCTCTTGAAAATTTGAGGTTTGGCTTCGATTCATCTTTACTTTAAATAATTCACCTAATAGGCCAAGAAAAGTAGCATTTCTGGGAGTGGCTTCAACGAGTTTGTGACAGTGTGTGACGAAGGAGATGGAGGGGTCCCTAATTAGTAAATGCCTCTAAATACATATGAGTAATATGTAGAAAAATCTACAGGATTGCAATAGTGTTCCAAATATTACAATTGTTACTTCGGATCTGGCCACAGAGAGTAGGTTTGAACTGGAATTCATTTGAAACTCGTAATAATGATGAGCAGTCAATTCACGTTAAGATATTTTGTTGAAAAATTCGACTGCAATATGATCCATAACTATAAATAATTTAGAACACGAATGAATCAACTAAATTTAAACAAAAATGTATTCCATAAATCAGAAACAAACATTCCATCAATCAGAAATAAACATTGAATCTAAAATTAATCGTTGTTGTTATTTTAGCTGAAAATTGATCCTAGCTATCCTAACCATTCTCACCTAGTCATTGTGCAAATTAGAATAGATAAATCTTTTCACACCACAAAATACAGCAGCCAATGAACTGGATTGGTATCAATTGAAAGACACCAAAAGGAAGAAAGCCCGTATTCCTGTGTGAAACTGCCAATAAATTAAGATTTATTAAGTTATAGCCCGACCAAAAATAACTAAGACTTTACTAGTGGTCATTAGCGTAGCCAGGGTGGGAGAGGTCGTTGCCTCCTGTTGAATCAACTTGTTTGCTACGAAGGTCAATGAAGGAATTTTTCAAAACTTGTCTTCAGCAACCATACTTATTTAAAAATGCGCCGTGATAAACTTTTTGTTTAATTCTTGGAGTCCAATTAAAAAGTAGACTTCTGCCAAATAAATCATTCAAACAATTTGGCATTGCTTCGCTGAACTCTCAGAAATCCAAAAAAAAAAATGTTCATGAAAAACTCTGAAGAACTACTCCAGAGATTCTTTTGAGGATTCCACTTATTTCCCTTCTGAAATTTATACAAAATTTACACCAATTTCAATTCGATTAGGAATTATCAACAAGCAACATATAAAGCATTGACTTAGGCGTGATTTCTCCAAGAAAATAGCTTTAAATAGTTTAAGAATACTATTTAAGATTTTTTTTCGGGAATACCTTTTGAGTTTACAGAATGCCTCCGAGAATAGTGATTTGTTTTGAAATTTCCCATGTGAATGTTTTTGAACATTCTTTCCCGATGTATTCTAAGAATAACTCCAGGTTTAACATAATCATGTACTATAGGACAGTGATTCCCAAAGTAGGCGAATTCGTCCCCTTGGGGCCGATTTTCAGGCTCAAGGGGCGAAAATTTGTGAAACAGAATTTGGGGGGCGAAAAATCTAGAAAGGGGGCGAAAACGCAAACACGGGAGTCGCTGAAAATAATTACTCATAACCTTTGGAAGACACACATTTGAAAGTTAATCAATTCCAAACTTATCTGATTCCAGAGCTATTTTATCTTAGATCGTTTCATCTCCAATTATGGTCATTTTAAAGCAATGATAGCTAACAGTTAAAGATTTTCAAACACAAAATGTTAGTGTTATGCATTCATGTTTTTTTTAACATTATGTGAGTTTTAAGAATGGTCGATACTTGAGATTTTCACAAGTTCGGACTTATTAGTCACTGATAACAATTAAAACAAGCAATATATTTTGGATGTACAAAACATTACTTACTTTACTTTTGCTGGCGCTACGTCCTTCAAGACATGACCTGCGCCACAATGTTACGCCAACTAACTCGGTCCATGGCTGCTAGCCTCGTCTTCAATCCAGCCTGGTATACTGTTCAGCAACCACCTGGAACGTTCTTCCGACAATGTCCACGTCGTCAGCGAAACAAATGAACTGGCTGGATTTATTGAAGATCGTGCCCCGCATGTTGAAGCTCGCCCGTTTCATAACACCTTCTAGCGCAATATTGAACAGGAGACAGGAAAGACCATCGCCTTGTCGAAGTCCTTTGCGTGTTTCAAACGGGTCCGATAAAGCACCCGATATCTTCACACAGCACTGTACACTATCCATCGTTGCTTTGATCAGTCTAGTTAGTTTCCCGGGAAAACCATTCTCGTCCATAATCTTCCATAGCTCTTCGCGGTCGATGGTATCATAGGCCGCTTTGAAATCGATGAATAGGTGGTGCGTAGGGACTTGATATTCGCGACACTTTTGGAGGATCTGCCGCAACATAAAGATTTGGTCTGTCGTCGATCGCCCGTCCACAAATCCGGCTTGATAACTTCCCACAATTCTGCTTGCCAGTGGCGATAGACGGCGGAAGATGATCTGGGAAAGCACTTTATAGGCTGCATTAAGAATAGGGATCGCTCGATAGTTCTCACATTCTAACTTGTCACCCTTTTTGTATATTGGGTATATTATTCCCTCCTTCCACTCCTCCGGTAGCTGTTCTGTATCCCAGATCCTGGCTATCAATCGGTGCAGACAAGTGGCCAACCTGTCCGGGCCCATTTTAATAAGTTCCGCTCCAATACCATCCTTTCCAGCTGCTTTGTTGTTCTTGAGCTGTTTGATAGCATCCTTAACTTCGCCTATTGTGGGAGTTGGCACGTCTCCCTCATCCGCCGTACTGATGAAGCCATTCCTCCTGCTGTCCTGATCTTCCTCCTCCGCGCCGTTTAGGTGTTCATCGTAGTGCTGCTTCCACCTTTCGATCACCTCACGTTCGTCCGTCAAGATACCTCCATCCTTATCCCGGCACATTTCGGCTCGCGGCACAAAGCCTTTGCGGGATGCATTGAGTTTCTTGTAGAACTTGCGTGTTTCTTGGGAACGATACAGCTGCTCCATCTCTTCGCACTCCAACTCTTCCAGGCGGCGCTTTTTATCCCGGAATAGATGGGTTTGCTGTCTTCGCTTCTGTTTGTATCGTTCCACGTTTTGACGGGTGCCTTGCTGCAGCATCATCGCCCGCGCTGCATTCTTCTCGTCCAAAATCGTCTGACACTCCTCGTCGAACCAACCGTTCCGTCGATTTCCTTCCACGAACCCAATGGCACCTTATTATTATTTTATTTATTTAGTTAACATCTACACAGATAACACTGAATCAACAATTTCACGCCACAATACTCGGTTCGTGGCCGCATCTCTCCATCCTCGGTTCTGCCCCACGCTCGCCAAATCGATACGCACTTGATCCGCCCACCTAGCTCGCTGCGCTCCACGCCTTCTTGTACCAACCGGATCCGAAGCGAACACCATCTTTGCAGGGTTGCTGTCCGGCATTCTTGCAACATGCCCTGCCCATCGTATCCTTCCAGCTTTGGCCACCTTCTGGATACTGGGTTCGCCGTAGAGTTGGGCGAGCTCGTGGTTCATCCTTCGCCGCAACACACCGTTCTCCTGCACACCGCCGAAGATCGTCCTAAGCACCCGACGTTCGAAGACTCCAAGTGCTTGCAGGTCCTCCTCGAGCATCGTCCACGTTTCATGCCCGTAGAGGACTACCGGCCTTATGAGCGTTTTGTACATGGTACATTTGGTGCGGGCGTGAATCTTTTTTGACCGCAGCTTCTTCTGGAGGCCATAGTAGGCCCGACTTCCACTGATGATGCGCCTCCGTATTTCACGGCTAACGTTATTGTCAGCCGTCAGCAAGGATCCAAGGTAGACGAACTCGTCGACCACCTCGAACGTATCCCCGTCTATCGTAACACTGCTACCTAGGCGAGCCCTGTCGCGCTCGGCCCCACCAGCTAGCATGTACTTTGTCTTCGCCGCATTCACCACCAGTCCAACTTTTGCTGCCTCGCGTTTCAGGCGGGTGTACAGGTCTGCCACCTTTTCAAATGTTCGGCCGACGATGTCCATATCATCCGCGAAGCAAACAAATTGACTGGATCTCGTAAAAATCGTACCCCGGCTGTTAAGCCCGGCTCTCCGCATAACACCTTCTAGCGCAATATTGAACAACAGGCACGAAAGTCCATCACCTTGTCGTAGTCCCCGGTGGGATCCAAACGAACTGGAGTGTTCGCCTGAAACCTTCACACAATTTTGCACACCTTCCATCGTCGCTCTTATCAGTCTCGTGAGCTTCCCGGGAAAGCTGTTCTCGTCCATGATTTTCCATAGCTCTACGCGGTCGATACTGTCGTATGCCGCCTTGAAATCGATGAAAAGGTGATGCGTTGGGACCTGGTATTCACGACATTTTTGGAGGATTTGCCGTACAGTAAAGATCTGGTCCGTTGTCGATCGGCCGTCAACGAAGCCGGCTTGATAACTTCCCACGAACTCGTTTACTACGGGTGACAAACGACGGAAGATGATCTGGGATAATACTTTGTAGGCCGCATTTAGAATGGTGATCGCTCGAAAGTTCTCACAGTCTAACTTGTCGCCTTTCTTGTAGATGGGGCAGATTACCCCTTCCTTCCACTCCTCCGGTAGCTGTTCTGTTTCCCAGATTGTGCCTATCAGCCGGTGCAGACAAATGGCCAGCCTTTCCGGACCCATCTTTATGAGTTCAGCTCCGATACCATCCTTACCAGCAGCTTTATTGTTCTTGAGCTGGTGAATGGCATCCTTAACCTCCCTCAAAGTGGGGGCTGGTTGGTTTCCATCTTCCGCAGTACTGACGAAGGCATTTCCTCCGTTGTCCCGTCCTTCATTGCCTGTGCTCTCAGCACCATTCAGGTGCTCGTCGAAGTGCTGCTTCCACCTTTCGATCACCTCACGCTCGTCCGTCAGAATGCTCCCATCCTTATCCCTGCACATCTCGGCTCGCGGCACGAAGCCGTTGCGGGATGCGTTGAGCTTCTGATAGAACCTACGCGTTTCCTGAGACCGGCACAGCTGTTCCATCTCCTCGCACTCCGTCTCCTCCAGGCGGCGTTTTTTCTCCCGAAAGAGGCGGGTCTGCTGTTGCCGTTTCTGTTTATAGCGTTCCACGTTCTGCCGGGTCCCTTGCTGCAGCATGACCGCCCGCGCTGCATTCTTCTCCTTCAAAACCTCCTGGCACTCCTCGTCGAACCAATCGTTCCGTCGACTCCGTCCCACGTACCCGACGTTGCTCTCAGCTGCATCGTTGATGGCTGCTTTTACTGTTCTCCAGCAGTCCTCAAAAGGGGCTTCGTCCAGCTCACCCTCTTCCTGTAATGCAGCCTCGAGTTGCTGCGCGTATGCCGCTGCGACATCCGGTTGCTTGAGCCGCTCTAGGTCATACCGGGGCGGACGTCGGTACCGTACGTTGTTAACGACGGAGAGTTTTGGGCGCAGTTTGACCATCACCAGATAGTGGTCAGAGTCGATGTTAGCGCCACGATAGGTCCTGACGTCGATTATGTCGGAGAAGTGCCGACCATCAATCAGAACGTGGTCGATTTGCGATTCTGTCTGCTGTGGTGATCTCCAGGTGTATCGGTACGGAAGGCTGTGCTGGAAGTAGGTGCTACGAATGGCCATATTCTTGGAGGCGGCAAAATCAATTAGTCGTAGGCCGTTTTCGTTCGTCAGCCGGTGGGCGCTGAACTTTCCAATCGTCGGTCTGAATTCCTCCTCCTGGCCAACCTGAGCGTTTAGATCTCCTATGATGATTTTGACGTCATGGCTTGGGCAA